>NW_027507903.1:94155831-94755831 GCF_037356315.1 Lithobates pipiens | reverse complement strand
ATCATGCCTCCGGGTTTCAGACTGACTGAAACCGGGACACATTATTCAGACTGGCTTCCCAGCAGGGATGCTGGCTGCATTTGTCTAAGCTTAGAGTGTCTGTTACACTCTCTTTCATGCTGCCCAAAGCCAGCACTAACAGATCCCCCACACACACACACATAGACTGGAGAGGAGAGAGGGCTTGATCTGCACCTATTCCTCTAGCCTTACCCCTCTGTGTCTGCCCACACTCCAATCCCCAGTGCTGTGCCTCAGAAAAGGAAAGTTTGGGCAGGAAATTTGAAGTCCAGCAGCCTCAGATACATCTGGATGAGAGGTGCTGACTACCAAGGGTGAGTAAGATCACCATCCACCCCTGTCTGTGACTGAAGTCTCCCCCCTTCTCTCTCTTGCCTCCGGTTTCCGTTGCATGAGAGGGGGGCGGGGTCACCCACACGTCATTGGGGAAGCCCGGCTTCCCCATTTGCGTCAGATGGGGTGGGGTCAGGGGATGGGTTGCCCCTCCCTCCGCATATAAGAAACGTCAGGCCGCCGGGATCCCGCAGTGTCACCTCCGTGGAGACAGAAGATGGATGGATTCGCTGCGCTGGATCAGATCAGCCATCGCTGGACCCCAGAGAGATGATCATCCGTCGCTGGATAGAAGGAGTGGATTATCACCGCTGGAATCTTTTTTTATTTTTTTTTTATTTTTAATAAATGACTTTTTCAAAAGTGTGTTTGTCTTATTTAACTATTTTTTACACTTTCTTTGTGAAACGGTAGGGGTACGTTTATACCCCCTTACCATTTCAAACAGGGGGGGGCTGGGATCTGGTGGTCCCCTTCTTAAAGGGGGCTTCCAGATTCTGATAAGCCCCCCGCCCACAGACCCCCACAACCACCGGCCAGGGTTGTGGGGATGAGGCCCTTGTCCCCATCAACATGGGGACATCGTGCTTTGGGGGGACCACAAAGCATCCTCCCAATGTTGAGGGCATGTGGCCTGGTACAGTTCAGGAGGGGGGGCACTCTCTCGTCCCCCCTCTTTTCCTGCGGCCTGCCAGGTTGCGTGCTCGGAGAAAGGGCCTGGTATGGATTTTTAAGGGGACCACCATGTCAATTTTTTTTTTTATTTGACGCGGGGTTCCCCTTAATATCCATATCAGACCTGAAGGGCCTGGTAATTGAATTTGGGGAAACCCCACGCTTTTTTTTTATTTATTTTTTATCAATGACTTTCAATGAGTGTTCTCTGTATTACTGGAGCCAACAATTCATTATATTATAGTGATTTTAAATTACTTTTTTTCCCTGCAGAAATGACACTTTGTGCAGGGACAGTTCTAAGCACGGGAAACATAGGCATACTATAGACACCCCCCAGGTACGAAATTTAAAGGAATATTATACTTTGATTGTTTCACTTTAATCATTATTAAAATCACTGCTCCCGAAAAAACTGCCGTTTTTAAAACTTTTTTTTGCATTGATGCATATCCCCTGGGGCAGGACCCAGGTCCCCAGACACTTTTTAGGACAGTAACTTGCATATTAGGCCACGTACACACGGGCGGATTGTCTGCCCAACTAAGTTCGTCAGACAATCCGACAGACAGTCCGTTCAAAATTTGAATGAACGGACTTGACCACACACGATGAGCAGACAGTCCGCTGAAAGCGTGCGTGATGACGTGTACAGCGCGTACGACGGGACTAGAAAAACGACGTCCTATACACTGCAATGCAACCTTCGGCCGTGTAAATCCTTTCTGAGCATGCGCCATACTTAGTCCGTCCAACTTGCCTACACACGAGCGGACTGTCCGCTGAAACCAAGTTTGGACGGACAAAACCAAGTTTGAACGGACAAAATTACGGAAATTCCATAAGACTTTGTTCGTCAGACAGTCCGCTGAAAAAGTCAGCTGAAGCCCACACACGAGCGGATTGTCCGCTGAAACACGGTTCAGCGGACTAAGTTGGACAGACAATCCGCCCGTGTGTACGCGGCCTTAGCCTTTAAAATTAGCACTTTAGAATCTTTTCTCTCTGTCCAATCTTTTCTCTCTATGTCGAATATTTTCTCTCTGTCGAATATTTTCTCAATATAATCTTCGACTAATAGAGGTTAGGTTAGGCACATTCGACCACAGGTTCAATAGACACAGATTGTTATTGTCAGAGTCACATAGAATCTCCTATTCTATATCGAACTGTTGTAACAACGAAAATGAAAATAAAGCATTTATTTATGTCGAATCTTTCGTTTTTCGGATTCTGCACTTTCGTTATCATTTGTCAAAGCGAAAATACCTGAAATTCGGACGAAAATGCATTCGAACGAAAACGAATGTCTACCCCTTACATCAGAGTCCTCTCCGTCCTTACACCGTTCTCAGTGTTCCCCCTTAAATCAGGGTTCCCAGAGCATCCCTTACATTAGAGTTCCCAGAGTTCTCCAGTGTAAAGGAACTCTGCGAGTTCAGATGTAAAAGGGGAACTATGCGCATTTAGATGTAAAAGGGGAACTCCGTGGACTCTGATGTAAAGAGGGACTCTTGTTATTAACTTCATATGTTTAGAAATTTTATTTATTAGCAAAATATATGTATATAAAAAAATTGCTGTATGTTGCTAAAGTGTTTGGGTTTGACTTGAAGTAAAGGTGGCAAACCTAATGGTATAGATTCAGTTATTGTTTCTATAATCCTTGAAGTAGCTTGCATTATATTGGTGTAGTGCAATGTAGGTATCTTGTGCATTAAAGAGGCATTTGAATGCTTGTTACATGCTTTACTGTTCATTCTATCCACTTAAAGACCGCAATAAGTATAAGGCTGAACCCCCCTTTTTTTTTCAGCTGGCGATTCTCTTTCTCAAAGAAGTGAACCTAGTGGCTGATTAGCCGCCGAATTGCTCTTAGAAGCAGTGGGAGGGATCACACCCCCCCCCCCCCCCGCCGCTCTCCGGTGTTTCTCTGGCTTACCGTTCTTACTGGCGAGCCCGGGAAATGATCTGACAGTTCGTGTTGCTGGTCACAGAGATGAGGAAAGACCAGATAGTCTCATAGTCTCTCCCCACCTCTATGATATAGGAGGACCGAAGGGACATCATGACATCACTTCCAGTCTAGGGCGGAAGTAAACAATTTTTTTTAAAAGCATAAGCACAATTTTTTTTGATCTTTTGCTTTTAAAGGTAGAGGAGAAATTTGGGGTCTGGGGATTATAGACCCCAGAACTCTCCATAAAGAGGATCTGCCATCCATTATTTCTATTGCAAGGGATGTTTACATTCCTTGTGATAGAAATAAAAATGATCAAAAAAAAATTATGAAAGGGACAGTGTAAAAATAAACAAATAATATAAATAAGAAAAAAAAAGTAAAGTGCCTCCATCCCTCTGTGCTCGCGTGCAGAAGTGAACGCATACATAAGTCAGGCACACATATGTAAACGGTCTTCGCACCACACATGTGAGTATCGCCGTGAACATTGTAGTAAGAGGAATAATTCTAGTCCTGACACCCTTTATAACGCTAAACAGGGAAGCTATAAAATTATTTAAAGCATCGCCTATGGACATTTTTAAGTATTTTGTTGCCACTCCATGAGCTTGTGCAATTTTAAATCGTGACATTTTACTCGGTGTAACAACATCTTTTATTTGATAGAATTTTTTTTTATAAATTGTGGTGTTTTCTTATTGCATTAAAATTTATTTAAGTGTTTTTGTTACAAAAAATATGCTTTAACCACTTCAGTTCCGGACCAATAAATACCTTAAGGACCAGAGGTCTTTTTGCAATTTCGCACTGCGCTGCTTTAACTGGTAATTGCGCGGTCATGCAATATTGCACCCAAACGAAATTTGCGTCCTTTTCTTCCCACAAATAGAGCTTTCTTTTGATGGTATTTGATTGCCTCTGCGATTTTTTTTTTTTGCGATATAAATGGAAAAAGAGCGAAAATTTTGAAAAAAAAAGATATTTTCTTCTTTTTGTTATAAGAAAAATCGAATAAACTAAATTTTAGTCATACATTGAGGGCAAAATTTATTCAGCCACATGTCTTTAGTAAAAAAAATGTCAATAAGCATATATTTTTTGGTTTGCGCAAAAGTTATAGCGTCTACAAACTAGAGTACATTTTCTGGAATTTACACAGCTTTTAATTTATGACTGCCGATCTCATTTCTTGAGGTGCTAAAATGGCAGGGCAGTACAAATCCCCCCCAAATGACCCCATTTTGGAAAGTAGACACCCCAAGGAAATTGCTGATGGGTATGTTGAGCCCATTGAATATTTATTTTTTTTGTCCTAAGGGATTGAATAATGACAAAAAAAAAATTTTTTTTTTACAAAAAGTTGTCACTAAATGATATATTGCTCACACATGCCATGGTTATATGTGGAATTGCACCCCAAAATATATTCCGCTACTTCTCCCGAGTATGGGGATACCACATGTGTGGGACTTTTTGGGAGTCTAGTCGCGCACGGCACCCCGAAAACCAATCACCACCTTCAAGATTTCTAAGGGTGCAAATTTTTGATTTAACTCCTCACTACCTATCACAGTTTCGAAGGCCATAAAATGCCAAAATAGCACAAAACCCCCCAAAATGACCCCATTTTGGAAAGTAGACACCCCAAGCTATTTACTGAGAGGCATGTTGAGTCCATGGAATATTTTATATTTTGCCACAAGTTGCGGGAATATTACAAACTTTTTTTTTTTTGCACCAAGTTGTCACTAAATGATATATTGCTCACACATGCTATGGGCATATGTGAAATGACACCCCAAAATACATTCTGCTGCTTCTCCTGAGTACGGGGATACCACATGTGTGGGACTTTTTGGGAGTCTAGTCGCGCACGGCACCCCAAAAACCAATCACCACCTTCAGAATTTCTAAGGGTGCAAATTTTTGATTTAACTCCTCACTACCTATCACAGTTTCGAAGTCCATAAAATGCCAAAATAGCACAAAACCCCCCCAAATGACCCCATTTTGGAAAGTAGACACCCCAAGCTATTTACTGAGAGGCATGTTGAGTCCATGGAATATTTTATATTTTGCCAAAAGTTGCGGGAATATTACAAACTTTTTTTTTTTTGCACAAAGTTGTCACTAAATGATATATTGCTCACACATGCTATGGGCAGAAGTCAAATTACACCCCAAAATAAATTCTGCTGCTTCTCCCGAGTACGGGGATACCACATGTGGGGGACTTTTTGGGAGCCTAGCCACGTACGGGACCCCGAAAACCAAGCACTGCCTTCCGGATTTGAATATAAATGCTACCAAAAAACCTGTTAGCGATGGCAGGGATCAGGCCTGACTCTGCGATCGCTGCAGTTATGTGTTTAGTGTTTTGTAAGTGACAGTGATCGATCGATACTGCACTTGGGTGGGCTGGGCAGAGGGGCAAAACGCAGGTGCCAGCAGGTATTTGGGCTGATCCCGCTAACAATGCGTTTTTTTGGAACCCTAAACTGCTGGGGACGCTAGTATAGATCTGATCAGATCAGATATTGATCTGTTCAGATTCTATACCACTACGGGAGGTGTATGCTTTGCGTGTGGGTGTTAGCGGTACTGGCACTAACCTAGCGCTGCCTGGGGCGACGCAGACCCTGACCCTAAAACCTAATTGATATCACCCGCCGGGTGATCAGGGGGTTAAACCTTTATTGGGTAATAAATGGTGGGTGCCCTGATGCTATAAAAAACAAACTAACCAGAGTCACCCGTAACACTTATACGGTGATCAGTGGTGAAAGGGTTAACTAGGAGCAATCAGGGGGTTCAAATTTTTATTAGGTAGTATATGGGGGTCCCTGGCGCTATATAAAAACCTGACGGGGAACCTAAATAACTAACTGGCTAACCAGCGTCACCAGTGACACTTATACTGTGATCGCTGGTGAAAGGGGGTGAAAGGGTTAACTAGCAGCAATCAGGGGGTTAAAACCATTATTGGGTAGTATATCGGGGTACCTAGCGCTATAAAAACCTGGCGGTGAACCTAAAAAAATAACTAGCTACCTAGCGACACTAGCGACACTGATGCAGCGTTCAGAAAAATTATCGCTTAGTGACACTGGCAAAAGGGGGTGAAAGGGTTAACTAGCGGAAATCAGGGGGTTAAAACCATTATTGGGTAGTATATCGGGGTACCTAGCGCTATAAAAACCTGGCGGTGAACCTAAAAAAATAACTAGCTACCTAGCGACTGTAGCGACACTAATGCAGCGATCAGAAAAACGATCGCTTAGTGACACTGGCAAAAGGGGGTGAAAGGGTTAACTAGCGGCAATCAGGGGGTTAAACCCATTATTGGGTAGTATATCGGGGTACCTAGCGATATAAAAACCTGGCGGTGAACCTAAAAAAATAACTAGCTACCTAGCGACACATGCAGCGATCAGAAAAATGATCGCTTAGTGACACTGGCAAAAGGGGGTGAAAGGGTTAACTCTAGGGGCAATCAGGGGGTTAAATCTTTATTGGGGGGTGATAGGGGGCTACCCTGGACCTAACACTAACTGTCCTGACAGTTTTTACTGTCACAACTGACACTGAATGCATTGATCAGTAAAGAAATGATCAATGCAATCAGTGACACTGTGACTGGGGGGGGAGGGGGGGCGGGGGGGGATCGGGGGGCGATCGGGGGGGGGATCGGGGGGGGGTTTGTGTGCCTGTGTGTACCTACATGTCAGTGTAGTGTTGGTGCACACTTACTTTTACTCTTCTCCTCGTAGTCCGGTCAAAAAGACCGCCCCGAGGAGAATGACATCACTTCCTCCTTCCTGTGTAAACAATACACAGGGGAGGAAGCTTCTCATTGGCCAGGAGCGATCCAGAGGGGGTGGCCGAAAACCAACGGCCATCCCCTCATCACGGAGCACTCCTGGACCGAATCGGACCGCCGTAACCAGCGGGAGGGGGTCCGATCGGACCCCCCACCCGCTGGAAGGCAATCACGTAGATGTACGTGATTGTGCCTGCCTGTGCCATTGTGCTGACGTACATTGGCAATACGGCGGTCCTCAAGTGGTTAAAAAACTGCTGCGCAAATATCGTGTGACATAAAAAAGTGTAACGATCGGCATTTTATTCTCTTGGGTCTCTGCTAATAAAAATATATTGACTTTTACTTGTAAACAAAAAGTGCCAGAAAAAGTTTGGTCCTTAAGTGGCTATATAACATGCTGTTTGCTGTAAACTACTTCAAAGTTGCTGTGAGCAAGACCTTTTCTAATGCAATGAACCCACAATATACCTAAACACTCAAAGGCAAATAGTGTCTTAGCAAGCAGTATCTTTTCCAACACAGCATAACCACAATGTACCTAAAACACTCAGGTGTATATACATTGCTTTGAAAAAGTATTCATACTCCTTGAAATTGTCCACATTTTGTCATGTTACAACCAAAAATGTAAATGTATTTTACTGGTATTTTATGTGATAGACCAACACAAAGTGGAACATAATTGTGAAGTAGAAGGAAAATTATAAATTTTTTTAAAATTTATTTACAAATAAATATCTGAAAAGTGTGGTGTGCATTTGTATTCAGCCCCCTTTGACCACTTCAGTCCCGGACCATTTGGCTTGCCAAAGACCAGACCACTTTTTGTGATTCGGCACTGCGTCGATTTAACTGACAATTACGCGATCGTACGACATGGCTCCCAATCAAAATTGACGTCCTTTTTTCCCCACAAATAGAGCTTTCTTTTGGTGGTATTTGATCACCCCTGCGGTTTTTATTTTTTGCGCTATAAACAAAAATAGAGCGACAATTTTGAAAAAAAAAACATTATTTTTTACTTTTTGTTATAATAAATATCCCCCAAAAATATAAAAAACATTTTTTTCCCTCAATTTAGGCCAATACTTATTCTTCTACATATTTGTGGTAAAAAAAAATCACAAAAAGCAATTATTGATTGGTTTGCGCAAAAGTTATAGCGTTTACAAAATAGGGGATAGTTTTATGGCATTTTTATTAATAATTTTTTTTACTAGTAATGGCAGCGATCAGAGATTTTTATTGTGACTGCGACATTATGGCGGACACATCAGACATTTTTGACACATTTTTGGGACCATTGTCATTTATACAATAATCACTGCTATAAAAATGCAGTGATTCCTGTGTAAATGACACTGGCAGTGAAGGGGTTAACCAGTGGGTGGCAGTGTAGGGGTTAAGTGTTCCTAGGGGTGTGTTACTAACTGTTGGGGGCTGGGCTTTCATTTAGTGAACACTGATCTCTGCTTCAATCACATGGAGCAGAGATCAGCATCACTTGTTTCTAGGCAGAACGGGGAGATGCTGTTTACAACGGCATCTCTCCGTTCAGCCACCCCGTGAGACGATTGCGGGTATGCCCGCGGTGATGGAGTCTGCGGGACACCTGGCGGCGGCGCGCTCGTTATGGCAGGTCGGCATTAAAGATTGGACGTACTTGCATGCCAATATGCCTGCCCGTGCCATTCTGCCGACGTACATTGGTGTGCGCTAGTCGGGAACTGGTTAATCTGATACCTCTAACTAAAATCTAGTGGAACAAATTGCCTTCAGAAGTCACCTAATTAGTAAATAGATTCCACCTGTGTGTAATTTAATCTCAGTATAAATGCAGCTGTTCTGTGAAGTCCTCAGAGGTTTGTTTGTGAACCTTAATGAACAAACAGCATTAATAAGGCCAAGGAACACACCAGACAGGTCAGGGATAAAGTTGTGGAGCATTTTAAAGCAGGGTTAGGTTATAAAAAATATCCCAAGCTTTGAACATCTCACAAAACACTGTTCAATCCATCATCCGAAAATGTAAACAGTATGGCATGACTGCAAACCTATCAAGACGTGGCTGTCCAACCAAACTGACAGACCGGGCAAGGAGAGCATTAATCAGAGAAGCAGCCAAGAGGCCCATGGTAACTCTGGAGGAGTTGAAGAGATCCACAGCTGAGGTGGTTGAATCTGTCCACAGGACAACTATTAGTCGTACACTCCACAAATCTGACCTTTATGGAAGAGTGGCAAGAAGAAAACCACTGTTGAAAGAAAGCCATAAGAAATCCTGTTTGCAGTTTGCGAGAAGCCATGTGGGGGACACAGCAAACATGTGGAAGAAGGTGCTCTGGTCAGATGAGACCAAAATTAAATTTTTTGACCTAAAAGCAAAACTCTGTAGGGGTTATTTTCTAAAGGCAAATCCACTTTGCACTACAAGTGCAAACTACATGTGCAAAGTGTACTTGAAACTGCACTGAAAGTGCACTTGGAACTGCAGTTGCTGTAGATCCGAGGGGGACATGCAAGGAAAATAAAAAACAGCATTGTAGCTTGTACATGATTGGATAATAAAATCAGCAGAGATTCCCCTCATTTCAGATCTGACCCTCAGATTTACAGCGACTGCACTTCCAAGTGCACATTCAGTGTACTTTCAAGTGCACGTTGCACTTGTTGTGCAAAGTGGATTTGCTTTTCGTAAATAACCCCCTATGTGTAGCTGAAAACGAATGCCCTGTACACACGGTTGGACATTCCGATGACACAGTCCGTCTGATTTTTTCCGACTGATTTTGGCCCAAACTTGTCTTGCGTACACACAGTCGCAAAAAGTTGTCGACAAATCCAATCATTCAGAATGAGTTGACGTAAACCACGTACGACCGACTATAAAGAGGCTAGTAGCCAATAGCTTTTGTCTCGTAATTTATTCTGAGCATGCATGGCACTTTGTCCGTCGGAATTGTGTAAACACGATCGGAATTTAAACAGTCAGATTTTAGATTCAGCTCTCAAACTTTGTGTGTCAGAAATTCAGATGGAAAAAGTCAGATGGAGCCCACACACGATCGGATTTTCTGACAACACGATCCGATCGCACATTTTGCGTTGGAAAGTCCGACCATGTGTACAGAGCATAACACTGCACATCACCCTGAACACACCATCCCCATCATGTTGTGGGGATGCTTTTCTTCATCAGGGGCAGGGAAGCTGGTCAGAGTTGATGGGAAGATGGATGGAGCCAAATACAGGGCAATCTTAGAAGAAAACCTGTTAGAGTAAAGATCTGAGACTGGGGCGAGGGTTACATTCCAGCAGGACAACAACCCTAAACATATAGCCAGAGTTACAATGGAATGGTTAAATCAAAGCATATTCATATAATGTGTTAGCCCACGTACACATGGTCGGAGATTTTGCCAACCAAATCTGTCGGATTTTGCCCATCGGATTTAGTCCGACGCATTGTGTCCGAAACTGTTGCATACTCACGGTCGGGCCAAGTTGGCGAAAAATCCGATCTCTCAGAACGTGATGACGTAATTTCGTTACGATGAGACTACATTCAGGCTAGTAGCCAATAGCTTTGATGTAGGAATTTGATCTGAGCATGCGTGGCACTTGGTCCGATGAAAATGCTCTACACATGATCGGATTAGGTCCGTCCGGCCCAGTTGGTCGGGAAATATTTCCAACATGTTGGAAAATTGGGTCGGAGGGAGATTCGGACGGAATCAGTCCGATGCATACCACACACAGTCGGATTATCTGACGACACAGTCCGATAAGACTCATTCCGACAGATTCTCTGACCGTGTGTACAAGGGCTTAGAATGGCCCAAACTTCAGACCTAAATCCAATTAAGAATTGCTGTTCACAGACACTAAAACATTTGGAAAACCATTTATAATTTTTCTTCCTATTCATAATTATGTGCCACTTTGTGTTGGTCACAAAAAATCACAAAAAATACCAATAAAATACATTTACGTTTTTGTTTGTAACATGACAAAATGTGGAAAATTTCAAGTGTTATTAATAGTGATGGACGAACTTCCGACGGGACGTTTCGCGAACGCGAAACGCGAACGGGCACAAACGTTCGCGAAAACGACCGTTCGCCGCGGGCTCCATTGACTTCAATGGGAGGCGAATTTCGCAAACCTTTAGGTCGAATTTGCGGCCACGGGGTAATTATTAGGGGGTAGCACGTAGTCCCACCACCTGGACAATAGCATAATACATGTATGAGGTGAATTTGGGATCGATAACTACAAGCATTTTTTTTTTATTTGGGAAATTGTTCTGACAATTCAGGACTATGGAGCTAATGAAGGCAATGGAGGAGAGGGAAGGTCAGGGACCAGGGTAGGCAAACAAGAGGGTGCAGGAGATACAGAGCACTGACAGCAGCACCGTAATACAGAGCACTGACATCAGCACCGTGACATACAGCGCTGACAGCAGCTCCGTGACATACAGCGCTGACAGCAGCTCCGTGACATACAGCGCTGACAGCAGCTCCGTGACATACAGCGCTGACAGCAGCTCCGTGACATACAGCGCTGACAGCAGCTCCGTGACATACAGCGCTGACAGCAGCACCGTGACATACAGCGCTGACAGCAGCTCCGTGACATACAGCGCTGACAGCAGCTCCGTGACATACAGCGCTGACAGCAGCTCCGTGACATACAGCACTGACAGCAGCTCCGTGACATACAGCGCTGACAGCAGCTCCGTGACATACAGCGCTGACAGCAGCACCGTGACATACAGCGCTGACAGCAGCTCCGTGACATACAGCGCTGACAGCAGCTCCGTGACATACAGCGCTGACAGCAGCTCCGTGACATACAGCACTGACAGCAGCTCCGTGACATACAGCGCTGACAGCAGCTCCGTGACATACAGCGCTGACAGCAGCACCGTGACATACAGCGCTGACAGCAGCTCCGTGACATACAGCGCTGACAGCAGCTCCGTGACATACAGCGCTGACAGCAGCTCCGTGACATACAGCGCTGACAGCAGCTCCGTGACATACAGCGCTGACAGCAGCTCCGTGACATACAGCGCTGACAGCAGCTCCGTGACATACAGCGCTGACAGCAGCTCCGTGACATACAGCGCTGACAGCAGCACCGTAAGCAGCCCCAGGAGGAAGTCAGCACAGCACAGGGATGGTGTGATCCCCTCATAATAAGAACCCCCAGGAGGAAGTCAGCACAGCACAGGGATGGTGGGAGCCCCTCATAATAAGAACACCCAGGAGGAAGTCAGCACAGCACAGGGATGGTGGGAACCCCTCATAATAAGCAGCCCCAGTAGAAATATGACACCGCTCAACCTCTTCAAAGAGGAGGGTAGGGGCATATAGTACGGTGTGCTTTTTTGGGTCAGGGAAGTGAGCCAAATGAATTAAGAAGGTCTGTGTGCTTGATTCCAAAAATTGTTTATAGACATATACATGGTCTACTGATCACATGTGTTGAATTCCTCCGAGATCCATGCCTCATTCATTTTTAGAAATGTGAGGTAGTTAACACTGTGGTGAGCTAGGCGAGTACGCTTATCGGTCACAATCCCCCCTGCTGCGCTGAACGTCCTTTCGGACAGGACACTGGATGAGGGGCAAGCCAACAGTTCGATTGCAAATTGGGCAAGCTCTGGCCAGAGGTCAAGCCTGCCCACCCAGTAGTCTAGGGGTTCATCACTCCTCAGAGCGTCCACATCGGCCGTTAACCCAATGTAGTCGGACACCTGACGGTCTAGGCGTTCCCTGATGCTGGATCCGGATGACACCTGTCGATGGGTCGGCTGAAAGAATGACCTCATATCCGAAGTCACCAACACATCTTCAAACCGGCCTCTTCTTGCAGGCGCTGTTGGATTGGTACCCGCAAATCCTTCTCTGGGAGTGGGAATTGCTCCTCTGCCAGCGCACGCAAAAGCAGAATGCAGCATTTCTCGAAGCAAGGCCTGGAAGTGCTGCATTCTGACAGCCCTCTGCGACGGCGGTAACATTTCCGCCATTTTGTGTTTGTACCGGGGGTCTAAGTACGTTGCCACCCAGTACTGGTCCTTGACCCTCATGCTTTTTATACGGGGGTCCCTATTAAAACACTGGAGCATGAAGGCCCCCATTTGCACTAAAGTGGAAGCGGTGTGGTGGCCCGGCTCCTGCTCATCATCCAGGATAATGTCGTCCTCTTCATTCTCCTCTCCCCATCCTCGCACAACAGGGATCCCAGAAAGGTTTAAAGCATGCTCTTCTTGCTCCTGCTCATCCGCCCCGGCACCATCCTCCTCTGACTCCTCATCAGACTCCTGTTGTTGACTTGTCTCAGATAGAGTAGCCCCCCCTGGGAATTCATCCAGCATTGCGACTTCCTCATCTTCCCGCTCCTGCTCCTCCACAGCCTGATCAATGACACGACGCAATGCACGCTCCAGAAAGAAGGCATAAGGTACCATGTCACTGATGGCGCCATGGCTGCGACTGACCAGTTTGGTGATCTCCTCAAATGGCCGCAGAAGTCTGCATGTGTCGCGCATGAGCAGCCACTGGCGCGGTGAAAAAAAACCCAGCTCCCCAGAACCGTTTCTTTCGCAGAGTTCATACAGGTAGACGTTAACTGCACGTTTCTGCTGGAGCAGCCTATCAAGCATATAGAAGGTTGAGTTCCATCGCGTCGGGCAATCGCAAATAAGACGTCTGACCGGCAGATGGTGTCGCCGCTGAATGTCAGCAAGGCGAGCCATGGCCGTGTAAGATCTTCTGAAATGGGCCGAGATTTTCCTTGCCTGCCGCAAGATGTCCTGGACCCCAGGGTATTTGACAAGGAATCGCTGCACGACCAAGTTTAAGACGTGTGCCATGCACGGCACGTGCGTGATTTTGCCCTGTTTCAATGCGCTAAGCAGATTGGCACCGTTGTCACACACCACTTTACCAACTGTCAAATTGAGCGGTGTTAGCCACTCATCTGCCTGTGAACGCAAAGCTGAAAGGAGTGCCGGGCCAGTGTGGCTCTTTGCTTCCAGGCACAACAGACGCAGCACGGCATGGCAACGTCTCACCTGGCATGTGGAATAGGTTCTGGGGAGCTTGGGCGGTGCAGTGGAAGAGACGCTAGCAGCGGAAAAGGAGGAGGCAGCTGAGGAGGAGAGGGAGGAGGATGGAGTAGGAGGAGGAGAAGAAGAGTCAGGCCTGCATGCAATCCGTGGCGGTAAAACCAAATCTACACGGGTGCCACGGGTTACATGCTTGACGGCCGTCAGAAGGTTCACCCAGTGGGCAGTAAAACTGATATACCTTCCCTGCCCGTGTTTGCTAGACCACGTGTCTGTGGTCAGATGTATCTTGGCACCGACACTGTGTGCCAGAGATACATTCACTTGCCGCTGAACATGGCCATATAGCTCTGGGATGCCCTTCTCTGAGAAATACTTCCTTCCTGGGACCTTCCATTGTGGTGTTCCAATGGCCACAAATTTGCGAAAGGCCTCCGAGTCCACCAGTTTATATGGCAGTAGTTGGCGGGCTATGAGTTCTGACAAGCCAGCCGCCAACCGTTGGGCAAGAGGGTTATCCGGCGTCATCATTTTTTTACGCTCAAACATTAGGCCCACGGAAGCCTGCCTTTTTGCAGAAAAATGTGAGCTTGGCGTGATGGAAGGTGGAGTGGAGGACAATTGTGAGGAGAGAGGAGAAGGAGAAGTAGAAGACGAGGCTGGACGGTGAGAGCCTGCAGTGTGGCTTTGTGTGTTCCGTTGCTCCCACTGGGCTCGGTGATGGCTGCTCATGTGCCTTCTTAAGGCGGTCGTCCCTAGGTGAGTATTGGGCTTACCGCGACTAACGCGTTGACTGCAAAGATTGCAGATGGCAACGCTATTGTCAGCAGCGGACACGTTAAAAAAAGCCCACACTGCGGAGCCATGTGCCGGTGTCCTGGGAGCGCCAGATGTGACCGTACATGGTCGATGACTCGCTCCTGATACATTTGCAGTCTGCTTTGTCCCTGCTGTGCAATGTAAGTCATTGCTGCTTCTCCTCCCTATCTGCTGGTCCATATCTCCCTCTGAACTCCCCTCCTCTTCCTCTCTTGTGGGCACCCACGTGACATCACTAGACACGTCATCATCAACGTCACCTTCCCCACCGCTATAAGTAGAGTAGGCAGCAACACCGGGGACCAACCTCCTCCTTGGGCTGATCTGGGTACTGGCGTCAGACTGCTGAGTAGCGCTTGTTGCTACCTCCTCTTCCTGATCCAATACCAAGAGTGGCTGCGCATCAGAAATGTCCTCTTGATATGGATCGGAAAATAATTCCAGTGACTCAAGCGGAAGGTATGTGGTGGTGGTGGTGGTGGTCGTGTTGTTGGTGGTAGTGTCTTTGGGGGTGCACATAGCAGAGAGTGAAGAAGAGGGTGCAGATCGAGAGGATGAGGAGGGTGCAGAAGAGTAAGGCTGAGCGAGCCACTCAACCAAGTCTGGTGCATCCTTTAAAGTAATTGAACGCACCTTCTGCAACTTCCCACTTTGGCTCAAGCCTGTTGCTCCTGCCCTACCCCTACCACCCCTGCGGAAGGGCCTGCCTCTTCCTCTGCATGTCATTTTTTAAATGACCCTGTGACAAAACTCTTAGTCCCTATACCGCTGAAGGACTGCTGCAGTATAGGTGAGCGGTCAGCAGTGGTGCACGTCAACCCTATCTATTGTGGACCTATAGCGGTCCTTACAGAACAGCAGACTGTACCGCACTCAAGCCTATGTACCGTAGCACCCTATACCAAGTTACCAGTCCTTATAAGAACTTTTGTGGACCAAGCAGGTTGTGTATTAGTGTTTAGCAGACTGTACGTCAGTCCCTATACCGCTGAAGGACTGCTGCAGTATAGGGCAGCGGTCAGCAGTGGTGCACGTCAACCCTATCTATTGTGGACCGATAGCGGTCCTTACAGAACAGCAGACTGTACCGCACTCAAGCCTATGTACCGTAGCACCCTATACCAAGTTACCAGTCCTTATAAGAACTTTTGTGGAACAAGCAGGTTGTGTGTTAGTGATTAGCAGACTGTACGTCAGTCCCTATACCAATGAAGGACTGCTGCAGTATAGGGCAGCGGTCAGCAGTAGTGCACGGCAACCCTATGTATTGTGGACCGATAGCGGTCCTTACAGAACAGCAGACTGTAACGCACTCAGGCCTATGTACCGTAGCACCCTATACCAAGTTACCAGTCCTTATAAGAACTTTTGTGGACCAAGCAGGTTGTGTGTTAGTGATTAGCAGACTGTACGTCAGTCCCTATACCAATGAAGGACTGCTGCAGTATAGGGCAGCGGTCAGCAGTAGTGCACGGCAACCCTATGTATTGTGGACCGATAGCGGTCCTTACAGAACAGCAGACTGTAACGCACTCAGGCCTATGTACCGTAGCACCCTATACCAAGTTACCAGTCCTTATAAGAACTTTTGTGGACCAAGCAGGTTGTGTGTTAGTGATTAGCAGACTGTACGTCAGTCCCTATACCAATGAAGGACTGCTGCAGTATAGGGCAGCGGTCAGCAGTAGTGCACGGCAACCCTATGTATTGTGGACCGATAGCGGTCCTTACAGAACAGCAGACTGTAACGCACTCAGGCCTATGTACCGTAGCACCCTATACCAAGTTACCAGTCCTTATAAGAACTTTTGTGGACCAAGCAGGTTGTGTGTTAGTGATTAGCAGACTGTACGTCAGTCCCTATACCAATGAAGGACTGCTGCAGTATAGGGCAGCGGTCAGCAGTAGTGCACGGCAACCCTATGTATTGTGGACCGATAGCGGTCCTTACAGAACAGCAGACTGTACTGCACTCAGGCCTATGTACCG
This sequence comes from Lithobates pipiens, assembly GCF_037356315.1. NCBI lineage: Eukaryota > Metazoa > Chordata > Amphibia > Anura > Ranidae > Lithobates > Lithobates pipiens. The sequence goes on along the minus strand of NW_027507903.1, from coordinate 94,739,130 downwards.
TAGCACCCTATACCAAGTTACCAGTCCTTATAAAAACTTTTGTGGACCAAGCAGGTTGTGTGTTAGTGTTTAGCAGACTGTGCGTCAGTCCCTATACCGCTGAAGGACTGCTGCAGTATAGGGCAGCGGTCAGCAGTAGTGCACGGCAACCCTATGTATTGTGGACCGATAGCGGTCCTTACAGAACAGCAGACTGTAACGCACTCAGGCCTATGTACCGTAGCACCCTATACCAAGTTACCAGTCCTTATAAGAACTTTTGTGGACCAAGCAGGTTGTGTGTTAGTGATTAGCAGACTGTGCGTCAGTCCCTATACCGCTGAAGGACTGCTGCAGTATAGGGCAGCGGTCAGCAGTAGTGCACGTCAACCCTATGTATTGTGGACCGATAGCGGTCCTTACAGAACAGCAGACTGTACTGCACTCAGGCCTATGTACCGTAGCACCCTATACCAAGTTACCAGTCCTTATAAAAACTTTTGTGGACCAAGCAGGTTGTGTGTTAGTGATTAGCAGACTGTACGTCAGTCCCTATACCAATGAAGGACTGCTGCAGTATAGGGCAGCGGTCAGCAGTAGTGCACGGCAACCCTATGTATTGTGGACCGATAGCGGTCCTTACAGAACAGCAGACTGTACTGCACTCAGGCCTATGTACCGTAGCACCCTATACCAAGTTACCAGTCCTTATAAGAACTTTTGTGGACCAAGCAGGTTGTGTGTTAGTGATTAGCAGACTGTACGTCAGTCCCTATACCAATGAAGGACTGCTGCAGTATAGGGCAGCGGTCAGCAGTAGTGCACGTCAACCCTATGTATTGTGGACCGATAGCGGTCCTTACAGAACAGCAGACTGTACTGCACTCAGGCCTATGTACCGTAGCACCCTATACCAAGTTACCAGTCCTTATAAAAACTTTTGTGGACCAAGCAGGTTGTGTGTTAGTGATTAGCAGACTGTACGTCAGTCCCTATACCAATGAAGGACTGCTGCAGTATAGGGCAGCGGTCAGCAGTAGTGCACGGCAACCCTATGTATTGTGGACCGATAGCGGTCCTTACAGAACAGCAGACTGTAACGCACTCAGGCCTATGTACCGTAGCACCCTATACCAAGTTACCAGTCCTTATAAGAACTTTTGTGGACCAAGCAGGTTGTGTGTTAGTGATTAGCAGACTGTACGTCAGTCCCTATACCAATGAAGGACTGCTGCAGTATAGGGCAGCGGTCAGCAGTAGTGCACGGCAACCCTATGTATTGTGGACCGATAGCGGTCCTTACAGAACAGCAGACTGTACTGCACTCAGGCCTATGTACCGTAGCACCCTATACCAAGTTACCAGTCCTTATAAGAACTTTTGTGGACCAAGCAGGTTGTGTGTTAGTGTTTAGCAGACTGTGCGTCAGTCCCTATACCGCTGAAGGACTGCTGCAGTATAGGGCAGCGGTCAGCAGTAGTGCACGGCAACCCTATGTATTGTGGACCGATAGCGGTCCTTACAGAACAGCAGACTGTAACGCACTCAGGCCTATGTACCGTAGCACCCTATACCAAGTTACCAGTCCTTATAAGAACTTTTGTGGACCAAGCAGGTTGTGTGTTAGTGATTAGCAGACTGTACGTCAGTCCCTATACCAATGAAGGACTGCTGCAGTATAGGGCAGCGGTCAGCAGTAGTGCACGGCAACCCTATGTATTGTGGACCGATAGCGGTCCTTACAGAACAGCAGACTGTAACGCACTCAGGCCTATGTACCGTAGCACCCTATACCAAGTTACCAGTCCTTATAAGAACTTTTGTGGACCAAGCAGGTTGTGTGTTAGTGATTAGCAGACTGTACGTCAGTCCCTATACCAATGAAGGACTGCTGCAGTATAGGGCAGCGGTCAGCAGTAGTGCACGGCAACCCTATGTATTGTGGACCGATAGCGGTCCTTACAGAACAGCAGACTGTAACGCACTCAGGCCTATGTACCGTAGCACCCTATACCAAGTTACCAGTCCTTATAAGAACTTTTGTGGACCAAGCAGGTTGTGTATTAGTGTTTAGCAGACTGTGCGTCAGTCCCTATACCGCTGAAGGACTGCTGCAGTATAGGGCAGCGGTCAGCAGTAGTGCACGGCAACCCTATCTATTGTGGACCGATAGCGGTCCTTACAGAACAGCAGACTGTACCGCACCCAAGCCTATGTACCGTAGCACCCTAGACAGACCAAGTTACCAGTCCTTATAAGAACTTTTGTGGAACAAGTGAGTTGTGAATGATTAGCAGACTGCAGCAGAAGGGCAGCAGTCAAGTATAATATTCTTTCTATATTTGGAAGAAAGAATATTATACGTGTACAAGCCTATTACCGTACCACTGATACCAGTCCTGAAAAGAACCTTTGTGGAACTAATAGTAACAGCAAGTCTTTAAAATTATCCTCACTGCCTGACACACTGCTTCCTGCCTGTCCCTATACAAATTGGCAAAAAAGAGTAGGCTGGAACGATTAGCTGGAACAGCTCTTTTGTGGACCTGATAGTAACAGCTAATGATGATGATGATGATGATGATGAAGAAAGACTAATCTGGCTGAGCTGTCCCTAAAATAGCAGCATACAGCGCTCTGTCCCTTTATCTAAACTGACAAAAGAAACTCAGGCTGCTGACCTAACACCTATACCAGTCCTGAAAAGAACTTTTGTGTACCAAATAGCTAGCGTTTTCTCTGTCCCTACTCCACACAGGATCCTTTCCCTACAGTGACAGAAGAAAGAATGTAAAATGGCCACCGGATCGGGTGTATTTATAGGTTAGGGGGAATGTCCAAGTGTCCATGAGCTGTCATGTCTCAATTGGTTGTCCTGTAACACATGATAAACGTGTCACGAAAGGTTAAAGTTCTTGTATACATTAAACACGTAAGTCCGCCGGGGCGAACGACGGAAAAAGGCGTTCAAACCCGCGGACGGCGAAAGTCGGAAATTCGCCGCGAAACGACCGCCGGGCGAACCGTTCGGCCATCACTAGTTATTAACACTTTTCAAGGCACTGTAGAGCCTTTTAAAATAACATGTTTAACATCAGTGTCATTCAACCTTGTTTATTTTGTTATTCATTTCATCGTTCATTTTTTTACTCCAAAGTACTACACAATACCACACCACAGTTATAATATCGTGTAAAAAAAAAAACGTTTGTAAAACTTTGTTTTTTGCAAATGAATTATAGTAATGTTTAATTTATGTGCCAATCATTGTGCTAATAACATACAATAATAACATACAATGCACAGGGCAAATTCCATAGAGATAGGGCAAAAGGGATGTGGTTGCTGATCTGACAGTCAAGCATTAGTGTTAGGTATGTAAATTCAGGGTATAGAAATACAATAGCAGTTTCAAATAAGTAAAACATTTATTTAAAATAGGACATTTTAATACTTTGCAGCTTACTAAGGAAACAAATTCAGAATGACCTCCAATCATTCTAGGCACTTTATATGAACGTATGGCTCAATAAGGTCAATTGTTCCATCCCTGGGACTTTAAATGAAACTGTGGCCTGGTAAGGTCACACATTTCCATCCCTTGTCATGTAAAAAGAGGGGGGGGGGGGGAGGAAGGAGGTGGGACTTTATATGAAGCACGTGGTTGCAAAAACAATAAGTTGGTGAACATATTGGAATTTTTATTGATTGCCCAAAAATATAACTGAGCATAACAGATGGATCCATATAACAATAATATCATAGAAATACAGTAATAAAGTACATCAGGTCATAAATAAGTAGTAGCACATGCTATGGCAAGCAAGAAACCTTCCAAAGTTCACCGAAACGTATATTGGGTTTGAGCAGTAGTATCTATTAATACTTGAAAGAACTATGAGCTGCTTGGTGATAAAATATTGAAGGTGAGCTTGGTATTCAATTAATATGGATTAAAAGTATAATTTATGGCAGCTCTACGCGTTTAGTGGCTGGGAGGCCACTCGTTAGGAGCAAGCACAAGGTGTATCTGTTGGTAAAAAAAAGTTAAGCTTAAATAATATGATATAGGCACACATATATATAAGGATGGGATAAAAAAAAAAGCAAACAAATACCTATTGACTATTCCATAGTTCATGTGGTGATGGTGTGGTACCAGGCACCAATCCATCCATATGAAAGCACCCCACAGTGGGAGCCGCGGCGGACGACACCCCAGAGGTGCCCCACAAGCGCCGATCGGGACAGGCAAAGAACCCCCAGGCAATCTAAATATAGGTTGACTAAAACAGTGAACTCAAGTAAAAATGCCCAGGAGGAAGGATGTGAAGGGGTGGATAGAACCAATCCAAGGTGAGATAAGAGTAGGGACTATGACCGATAGCCCAAGGTTGAATTAGAAAGTGAAGTGAGGAATAGAATAAATAATATGACCACCAGTGAGGAATAGAAAAGCGATAGTGCAGACCGACCTGGAGTGATATGTGAAGGACTAATGATCCCAGGCATACAAGTGGTGTATGGGTGGAACAGAGATATTGCTGGACTAGCATGCAAACCCATGTGAAGAGGAGCCTGGAGTGTCAGAGCACGCCCGGAAGCCACTCATGTAGGAGCCATAGCGATGACGCCGCCGACGTCACGCCAGCACGGCAGATGGAAGGGAGGAGACAAAGGGCGAGAGAGGTCAGGCACAGGCTGCCCGATCCTACGCCGCCGGGGCTCCCCCAATCTGCCCGTGAGCATGGAAACCACACACATGGGCACAACGGCGCCAATAGCACACCGAACGTCCAGCGGGGATGCGTGACGTTGCCTCCACCCCCCAGGCACATACAGGGCAGTGGGTGGGGGGGAGGTTCGCCAGGCACGTCACAGCTCCCAGAAGAGGAGAGCAAACTGGACGGCATGGTAACCTAGCTGAACCACACCTACACCAAGCCAGAACCTGGGTGGGATTAGTTATTTATAATATGCCATTAAAGATTGATGTATAAGAATGATTAGAATAATAAAAAATCATGAAAGGTGAACAGAAAAAAAGGGGGGGGGGGCTATGATAAGAAAGTATGAAGGGATCAAGAGATAATTCTCATAGGGACTAAAATTGCAAGAAACATAGTACAATTGCCCAATATTAGAGCATATCCATGTGCTTCCATCCCTATTATTTGGAATTAAGGAAACAAATTCGGAATGACCTCCAATCATTCTAGGGACTTTATATGAACGCATGGCTCAATAAATTCACTTGCAAGTATTACTAGATACTACTGCTCAAACCCAATATACGTTTCGTGAACTTTGGAATGTTTCTTGATTGCCATAACATGTGCTACTACTTATTTATGACCTGATGTACTTTATTACTGTATTTCTATGATATTATTGTTATATGTATCCATCTGTTATGCTCAGTTATATTTTTGGGCAATCAATAAAAATCCCATTATGTTCACCAACTTATTGTTTTTGCAACCACGTGCTTCATATAAAGTCCCACCTCCCCCCCCCCCCTTTTTGCAGCTTACTAAGCCCTAGATATCATGGCTGTCCTCCTTTTTATCTCTATTTTCATTTAGTGATCCTGCCAGTAAGACTCTTTCTGCCATAGAGTGACAACATTCTGTATCTGTGCTTCTGATAACACTGTTTATGATAACACCGGAGAGTGCACAGGACACAGGTTAGGGCTGGATTTGTGGCAGGGCCAACAAGTATTTTTTGCAGAGCATTTGTAACATATTATATATATATATATATATATATATATATATATATATATATATATATATATATATAAATAAGATTAAAAAGGAGCAAATGTGAGAAGTTCATTGCCAGGATTTACTTTACTTTAAAGTGGTTGTAATCCCTCTCATATACCCAGTGAAGTGAACAGCCTCAGGTGATACACGGAAAAGAAACAAATCCTCCTACATAAGTTTTACTTGTTTATCTGCAGTGTTCTCTTCTCTACACACATTCAAAAGAGCAGAAAAGTGTTAAAATCCTTTTCCATCTTTTAGTATTACAGAGGAGGGGGCATTTACAGTATGTGAGAGCTGATTGGAGAAAAGGCACAAACCCCCCCCCACACAGAAAACAGGAGCAAAGGAAGTATACAGAGCTGTGTTATGAATAGACAAGCTCTGTGCTGAGCTCTCCTCCCAACACAAATGTATCAAATTTGTCAGGAAAATTTTTCAGAAGTGACACATGCTGATAACAGAGGAACAAAGCACCAGAGAGAAACAACACTTAGAGTTTTGGGAAGAGATAAGTAAACACAGTAGATATGTGTAGATATATGTGCCTTTTTTTAGATTTCATGACTGGGGTTTACAACCACTTTAAGTCAATATGTGTTCACTTCCAAGCTCCAACACTTTCTAGTAGTACTAAAGCTTGCCCACTCCTTCCCACAATACTAAATAAGTCTATAAATGAATTCATCCCCTTTTCCCCTCATTTTAAGTTCTGTACAATTAGAGCAAGAGAGAGAGAGAGTGAAAAAAAACAGCTTCTACTGTAACAATTCATAGTACTCTGGTGTCCTGAGAGCATTCTGTATTAAAACTTTATTTGTAAAATAAACATTTTTATGTAAATAGTACAAAATAACTTGTATAAAAATGTACAAACTTAATAAAATACTTTTGGAACTGTTATCATTTTCTGCTTATAATAAAATTCCAGTATTATACTTATCCTGTCTACAGATTTATATTAATGTATATTCAAAAATAATAAACAAAAGGACGCTAAAATGTGCCTACTTAACATATGTGTAATCCAATGTAAATTAAACCATAAATAAGATTTTTATTTTGGTATCATATACACCAGTAAAATGTATGTTATCAATATTAGTAAAGGCAGTGTTGTCTTTAATCTTCAATAATTTATCCAAAACAGCCTGAAGGAAATCCAATGATGCAAAGCTGATTCATATGTGTAAGATCATTGATCATTACCTTAAGCTTAATATGATAAAGATCATTAATTTTGCTATAACCAAACCTAGCATGAATGTATTTAACATGATTTGTTATTTTATAAATTTATATATCACTGCCACATTTTACAGCAATTAACTGGGTATATAGATGATTTATATTGATCCCTGCCTCAAAAAAAACAAACATAAATCATAGCTGTTCTTTACTTGCACAAGGCAACATAACAGTTTTGCTTGTTAGTGGACTCCACATGGAATTTGTTGAGTCCATGTGACAGAGATAGGGCCTGACAATTGACTGTATGTTCCCATATACCTGAGGGCCCTGTGTTTTTGATAAGTACAAAGAAAGATCGGGGTGACGGGGTAGCAAAGGAAAGTACATCTTCTTCTTTTTTTTAAATATGTAATCTTTATTTAAGACAAAAAAACATGTCAACGCAAACATTTCCAGTAGAACAAGACACGAGCTTAGCAGGACAAGTACAAATTGTGTAAATACCAGCACTAAAACAAGAGAATAAAAGAGAGAATAATGGTTGTATAGCAGTATAACACTAGGGCTCTACCCATTGGGAATTGGGGGAAGCCCCATGATACTTTTACTAACTTGCATACGTGACAAGAATAAAAAAGTTTTGACAAGAAAGTCTAATAGCTAGCACTAGGCCAACAAATACTAATGAAAATGTTAGATTGACTGCAGAGTTGCCGACCGGCCTAAATGCCATGGTGCGGGGGGGGGGGGCACAAAAATTGCCTCCAAATAACCCCCCCAGCACACCACCCACACCGAGGCCACCTTGAGGCATGTTGTACACACTGAAGGGGAGAAACAGTGTCAACCTCATGAGAAGGGACTATTACATTGTTACAATGCCTTGAAAAAGTATTCATACCCCTTGAAATTTTCCACATTTTGTCATGTTACAATTAAAAATGTAAATGTATTTTATTAAGAGTTTTGTGATAGACCAACACAAAGTGGTACATACTTGTGAAGAGGAAGGAAAATGATAAATCGTTTTCCAAATGTTTTACAAATAAATATGTGAAAAGTGTGGTGCATATTTGTATTCAGCCCCCCTGAGTCAATACTTTGTAGAACCACCTTTCACTGCAATTACAGCTGCAAGTATTTTTGGGGGTGTCTCTACCAGCTTTGCACATCTAGAGAGTGACATTTTTGCCTGTTCTTCTTTCCGAAATAGCTCTGTCAGATTGGATGGAGAGTGTCTGTGAACAGCAATTTTCAAGTCTTGCACAAATTTTCAATTGGATTTAGGTCTGGACTTTGACTAAGCCATTCTAACATATGAATATTCTTTTATTTAACCATTCCATTGTAGCTCTGGCTGTATGTTTAGGGTCACTGTCCAGCTGGAAGGTGAGCCTCCACCCCATTCTCATGTCTTTTGCAGACTCTAACTTTCTTCTAAGATTGCCCTGTATTTGTCTCTGTCCATCTTCCCATCAACTCTGACCAGCTTGCCTGTCCCTGCTGAAGAAAAACATCTCCACAACATGATGCTACCACTGCCATGTGTCACGGTGGGGATGGTGTGTTCAGGGTGTTGTGCAGTGTTAGTTGCCTTGCACACATAGCATTTTGCTTTTAGGCCAAAAAGTAAAATTTTCGTCTCATCTGACCCAAGTACCTTCTTCCACATGTTTGCTGTGTCCCCCACGTGGCTTCTCGCAAACTGCAGGACTTCTTATAGCTTTCTTTCAACAATAGCTTTCTTCTTGCCACTCTTCAATAACGGCCAGATGTGTGGAGTGCACGACTAAGGGTCCTTTCACACAGGGCGGATCAGTTCTGATCCGCCCCGTGGATATCCGTTTGCTCAGCGGGGATCACTCCGCCGATCCCCGCTGAGCAGGAAGATGACACTCCCGTCTCTGCACACTGCGCAGGGACGGACCTGTCACAGCGCCGCTCTCCCCTATGGGAGATCGAATGACGACGGAACGCAGTGCCCGTCGTCACCCGATCCGATCCGCAGACGGATGGAAAAATAGCTTTTTCCTCCGTTACACTTTTTCGGATCGGAGCGGGTCGGATGTCAGCGGACATGTCACCGCTGACATCCGACGCTCCATAGAGCTCTATGGAGCACCCGTTCAGGTCCGCCTGAAAAGCTGACAGGCGGGCCTGAACGGGACGTCAGTGTGAAAGAGGCCTAATAGTTTTCCCATGGACAGATTCTCCCACCTGAGCTGTGAGTCTCTGCAGCTCCTCCAGAGTTACCATGGGCCTCTTGGCTGCTTCTCTGATTAACACTTTCCTTGCCCGGTCTGTCAGCTTAGGTGGATGGCCATGTCTTGGTAGGTTTGCAGTTGTGCCATACTGTTTCCATTTTTGGATAATGGATTGGACAGTGTTCCGTGAGATGTTCAAAGCTTTGAGTTTTTTATATAACCTAACCCTGATTTAAACTTCTCCACAACTTTATCCCTGACCTGTCTGGTGTGTTCCTTGGCCTTAATGATGCTGTTTGTTCATTAAAGTGGATGCAAACCCACTCTCAATCTTTGTAAACGACTACAATATTGGTTATCTAGAAGGATATACATGCCTCCTGCATGTATACTTATCTGTCAAATGTCTCCCCTCTGGCTGCTATGAGACCCGAAAAACTGCAGATTCTGTGGATGGGTCTGTTTTCCAGGGCTCAGTGGGTGGGATCGTGATGTCAGTAGACTCCCCGCCCACCTGTACACTCCCCTTATCAACATGCATTTTCTCCTGTGTATTTCTTACACTGAACTTCTGCTATGATCACTAACATCTAGTCAAAACCCAGAAAAGTCCCCACATGACTTCAGCATGCCAAATCATGCTGAGGTGTGGAACAGCCAATCCTTGCAGAGATGCTAAAGAAAGGAGTGGGGTGGGAATTCTAAAATAATGCATGTCTTAGGCTAGTGCACAAGATATGTAAATCACCTGTCAATCACAGCAAGGGGGAAGAACGGACACAGATTTCACAGTTTGTCAATTTTATTTCACTGAAAAAATATATGAGGATTGCTCAGAGCTGGATTAACTCTTTGTGGCAAGACTGGTCACAGCTGATCTGAAATCCCATACTCTATATTGTGTCAGACAAAAAAAAAGGTTCTCTAACAAACCTCTGAGAACTTCACAGAACAGCTGTATTTATACTGAGTTTAAATTGCACACAGGTGGACTCCGTTTACTAATTAGGTGACTTCTGAATGCAACTGATTCCACTAGATTTTAGTTAGGGGCATTAGAGTAAAGGGGCCTGAATACAAATGCACGCCACTCTTTTCAGATTTTTATTTGGAAAAAAAATTGAAAACCATTTATCATTTCCTTTCTACTTAACAATTATGTGCCACTTTGTGTTGGTCTACCACATAGAATCCCAGTAAAATACATTAAAATTTTTGGTTGTAACATGACAAAAATGTGGAAAATGTCAAGGGTTATGAATACTTTTTCAAGGCAAAATGTAAATGGTACATATACCACATTCCAGCAACAAGAAAACTTAGTCATTGTTCAAAGAAAAATAAAAAAGAGAAGGGAAAAAGTAGAAACAGGAACATACCTTAATTCTCACAATTTATATCCTCGCTCACCACAAGCTCGACATCCTATAGTAGAATTTTTTTATGGACATGGGAGGTGTCGTATCCACCAAAAAAAGTGAGCCCTATCTCACTGCTGCCGAGGCTAAATACATTGTCTAAGGGATGGTTCCACCAATTTCACCAATGCCAGATCTAAACTGGAAGACACCTGCCCTGGATCATAGATGTGGTCTAGCCAAGATGATCAAATGCTGTTGAAGCGGTCACAGGTACCTTTGCATGTCGCTATCCAGTCCTCAACTTCCCTGATTTCAGTAACGTTGCAGGTCTACTCCTCCAAGCTAGGGACATGTGAGTGTAATCTCATTTTGGTGTTTGCTATCAAACACAATTTAGATTTTAGAAATAAAGTGACAGTACAATATTATAATGAGAGCCAGTGTTTGGCACCCGCAAAACAAAAATAATGAACAAAACAGTGAAGACACATAGGGTGTTATTTACGAAAAGGCAAATCCACTTTGCACTACAAGTGCAAACTACAAGTGCAAAGTGCACTTGAAATTGCACTGAAAGTGAACTTTAAAGTGTGGTCGCTGTAAATCTGAGGGGTAGATCTGAAATGAGGGGAAGCTCTGCTGATTTTATCATCCAAACATGTGCAAGCTAAAATGCTGTTTGTTATTTTCCTTGCATGTCCCCCTTGGATCTACAACGACTGCACTTCCAAGTGCACTTTCAGTGCACGTGCAGTGCACTTGTAGTGCAAAGTGGATTTTCCTTTCGTAAATAACCCCCATAGTATCCATCAGACTGAATTGAGGCCAAGTGTAAATAAACTTTGGGTAAAAAAGTTCATATTGGGTGAAAAATGAGTGTTCAGCCTTTAGACATGAAATCACCCATGTAGATATGCAATAAGCTCCTCGGAAAGAACACAATCAAGAAGAAGAGTCACCATCTGATGTGCAGCCACCACCAACAAAGGTGTTAGGGTACTCTTATCGACAGGTTGTTGGCTACCTGCCAGCCACAAGGAGCCAAACACACAGAACTGGAGAGACTTAGATGTCCCAGCATATAGGATGCACACAAGCACAGGTCTAACATACAAACGTCACAGGAACCAACATGCAGGATGCACAGCAGCGCAGGTCCAGCATCCAGGGACTCTTAAGCTCCACCGACCAGCAAAAGTGGGTCATGAGAAAAATAAATTGCCACATAGCATAACATCCTTACTAAAAATGTATTAAATTAGGTATTGCACTTACATTAATGTAGACAAATACAGGCACTATATATGGTGTGAAAATGGAGTAGAACGCCATATATGGAGCCAGTGCATTACAGCGGCAGTAATTATTTGCTGTGTAGCTCTAAGTATCTGATTTTAAAAAGCAGTGCCTACTGTTGAGCAATTCATCTTCAAAGTTCACAGCGGAAGCAGTGAATTGATTCAAGGCATTCTCTCAGACAGCTCAGCTCGCTCTGTGTTGATATTAGAGATTAGAATGCTGGAAAGCTGATAAGTCACTGCCGCAGAAAGGTATTCTAAACTGCCATTTTCAACAACTTCAAGGCCTCCACATTGAATTTAAATGAATTGCTCCAGGGTGCATGTAACCAAAGAGGTCGGGGTGGGATTATTTTAAAACAAATCTACTGCTTTTTAATAATGGGTGCATATTTGGATTTCACTCATCTTTCTGAAAAACTTTTAGGGAAAGAAGTTAATAAATATATCACCAGCCTGCTCATGATGTCATCATCCTTATGGTGAGATCTAGAGTACACCAGGGATCTCCTTGGATGCAACACAGGTTGCAGCCCGAGGAGATCCCGGATACCCCAGATCTCACAAGAAGATGCTCACACACTCTGCTGGGGCATATTCTCTTTTTGCATCTTTAGTAACCGAAGAACAAAAATGTAATATATTGTAGCTTACTATTCACTAGATATGGTGACTTTTTTTCTCCATTATTTGCCCCTGGTGAAAGTGCCAGCAATACACTTGCTGTCCTAGGGTGAAAGGCCCAGGGGCTGTGATTAACAGCAGCAGGAGCCAATGGCTGCTGTCTCAGCCAAAAAGGAGGCAAAGCCCCAGAAGGGCCAAGGCACTCTTGCACATCACTGGATCGAGATGGGACTCAGGTAAGTATTGGGGGGATGCTGCACACAGAAGGTTTTTTACCTTCATGCATAGAATGCATAAAGGTAAAAAGCCTTATACCTTCAGAAACACTTTAAGAGCACAGAACATCTCCCTCTTTTCCAATTTTCATGCTGTAAGGAAGGGGTGTTCTGTAGTCTACAAAGGTGAACTGGGCAGGGCTGAAAAAACTTATGAGCTCACTGAATTTCTTACATGATCTATAAATAATTTTCAGTTTTTACCAGATATAAAATAAAACACTTTCAATGTAGATTTACAAGATAAAAATGGAGCTAATAAGAGAAGGTAATGGTCCCAATTTACATGCACTTTTATACCATACCTGCGCTTTGCATATTTTATTTCTGAATATATTGATGTTGGGGTGAGTGTATAGAAACAGAGAGCATGATTAGAGGTGAATGCAGGTCACACCAATAAAGTTAGCCCCGAGCTTGTCTAAAGGCAGAATGGGCCACTATGCAAACAGTTCTGCCACTATTTCCTATGATCATATATCTACTTTAGATTATAGAATTTCATCAGGCCGAGAAACGACATTATGAGGTTCCTTACCAATCCCTGTTTGCCAAGATTATTCTTAATAAAACCGATTCCATTATGACAAGCTTTCTCTAGTCTCTGTACCATACCAATTATATTTTTGTTTGCTCAGGATGGATATATTCCCTTTGCCTGCAGTCAAAAAATGTGTTGTGCTGAGATAATCTCCATACCTCTAGGGACACATCAGCTTTGCCACAGATAGAACACATTACATCAATAAGAATAATAAGGCTGTGCTGCATTGTTTGCAAAATCCTGCCATTGCAGTGGCTTTGAGGCTACAGAAGTTAATATGATGCCCATACTCTGTGTGAAAGAGAAAAACATATTGACATAAGAATTACTCCAATTAAATAACGATCACCCTTTTGGAAACCTTTCTGCCAGAAAAAGATGGTGATGTGCAGAGTACAGTGCTGATAATCCTCAACAAATACTGTTCAGTACCAGCAAAATAAAATGACCAATAAATGTCTGTATTGTTGAATGAGATGCATAGCTTGTTGTTATTTAAGCAGCCTAGTGTTGTACTGCTACCTACAGAAATGGACACTAGCCACTGGAGGTCTTGCCCTTTAAGGCTATAGTCCCTCCAACTCCACACCTGCCCAGTTTTGCTTAGTGTGGAAGAGTGAAAGTGTTTTGCTATTTTCTCTTTGCAGGATTTTTCTTATAGATTAATGCTAAATAATAAAAATGCAGCTGCTCCAGTTAGTCAAGGAGCACACGTTTTCACAGTTTGTTTAGGATAATGGTATTCTCTCTGTGACAGCAAATTGTTTTCCGTTTAACCAGGAAACTTTGATTTTTCAGTTCATTAAGTGTACTTGTACTGGTATTATGACTGTGACGATCCTGATCTCAGTAGTGACTACCTGTCTGTGTCCAGTTCTTACAAGACTCCACTTTTAAGACAAGGCAGTGTGTCTTGGGTTTTCTTCCACTCGAAGGGGCCAGATAAAGACAAACAAAGGGTTCTAAGCGTCAATGACACTCCAAAGGATCCAAGCCTACAGATAAAGCTCCCACCACAGGAAGTTCCTCTTCCTCCTTTTCCTTTACAGATGGGGAAAAGCCTGATGGATTTTGCAGTGATTTGGGAAGCTTGTTTATCTGCTGATTGGGCGTGGTAGGTGGTATCAAAGGTTACAGAATAACGTTTTATCCTCATCTTACACCTTGATTTTTCACTTAAAACCTTACCTTGACTCAGAAATGTCAGGCAGGCCTCCTTTAGGCAGTTCAGGAATTTCTGTCCTAGAGGGTTATAGATTAGCTTAGTCCGATATTGTTTCTGATAGTATCTGTCCAACCAGTTTTTGTCTCCAGGAGATGTTTTTTGCAACCATTGGCATAAGTAATGCTTATTTACACATTTCCTTCTTTCTTTTGTAGCAATACCCTTGCAGGAGCTGCTTGGTAATTTGGGTTCTATGTTCTGCACCCCAACTCAAAGAACAGCCCCAGGCCCTCTAACGTGCCTTGTTGAATGAAAGTTACTGCAAGCATTTATAAGAACAGAAGTGTAGATACCTTTAAATTGGCTGTGAATTAGCAACAGGGAATAGGCACAAGACCAATTAGTGGTAAATTAACTCAATGTATTAGTACAGGTTAGAATAAATGGTGGCTTGAGCATAAATAAACACACAAAAGGGAGGTCCAGACAATCTTTTAAACAGTGGGGGTTATTTACTAAAGGAAAATCCACTTTGCACTGCAAGTGCACTTGACAGTGTAGATCCAAGGGGGACATGCAAGGAAAATAAAAAACAGCATTTTAGCTTGCACATGATTGGATGATAAAATCAGCAGAGCTTCCCCTCATTTCAGATCTACCCCTTAGATTAAGAGTGACTGCACTTCCAAGTGCACTTTCACATGGAAAGTTTATATTCCTACACTGGACCGCAGTGTCCACTTTCTGGGCTTGCTCATGGCAAGAGGAAGGTCTGTCCAGTATAGCCTGAGAAAATGCAGCTCTTTCCCCTCCTCCTGACAATCTCTCTCTGGCAAATACAGATCAAAAGAACTTGATTACAGTCTTTCTTCTTTGGGCTACAGTTTCCACAGTGCAGTGCTGCCTGACTCAGTCTATTGAATTTTTCCTTCCCAGTAGTTCCCTCCTCTTGACTTATATGCAGTAGCTGTTAATCAGTCCAGCACTGCAGGGCAGCAGCAGCAGACAGTGTTTCTTTTACTTTAGGTCAGGGGTCTCTCAGAGAGTGCCCGTTTACTGCCCTTCAGACTTAGGTGGGGCCGGGCAGTGACCAGTGGGAGTAAACAATGCCCCATTGTTGGTGTCAGTAGGAGGAATTATGCCCAATCGTTGGTGTCAGTAAAAATAAGGGCTGAATAAAAGCAAGCAAAGAGCCATATCTGGCCCACAGGCCGCAGTTTGGAGACCACTGCTCTAGCTAAGCACCTGGATATACAGATCATCACCAGCGATTATTTGCTTTCCTTTAGAGCCATGGTTCTCAACCTTAGTGAGACCAGTGCCTGGTAATGTTCTTCCAAAACATTCCATGCTCTAACAATAAGTGCCCGTTTATTTATTTGCAGTGTGTCAATGTGCATTATTTATTGTGTTAATGTGAAGTGGGTTAATGCAGCCTATTCAAAATGAATTGGCTGTTAATGCATCCTGATGTTCACATGACCCTTTGTTATAGTTAATTGCACTAGTTTGTGTTGCAGTGCATTGTG
Source organism: Lithobates pipiens (assembly GCF_037356315.1). NCBI lineage: Eukaryota > Metazoa > Chordata > Amphibia > Anura > Ranidae > Lithobates > Lithobates pipiens. The sequence continues at coordinate 94,723,189 of NW_027507903.1, read as the reverse complement.
GTGCATTAACCTAGTGCACTGGTGTGTAAATCCAGCCTCATAAAAAAGTTTATATTCCTACAATAAAATTATGGAAATGTAAAATATGTATTCATATACTTTTATGAGTATTATTATATGAACTTTCAACTGTCTAGTGCCTGCTGTGTATGTCTGTTGATCTACCATGCAGTCACATAATTATTCATGCAGTCTCTTCGTACCTATAGCTGTGGAAGATGCTTAAAACATCAGCATGTGAGGCACCTCAATTGTAGTGGCCCCCCAAGGTTGGGGTGGGGCCTGTGGAAGTGCCAGAAGTCCTTATTGTTGATCCCCAGGTCTCTGAAGACAGTAGATACAATACTGGTGTGAAATTATGGATTATTCTGACAAATACATATGGTATTGCCATGCCCCAACACCTATTTTTAAGAAACGATTGTTTTTGAATGTTTTACTTTGATAAATAAAAAATCTGTGGGTAATAGCTACTGTGTGTGTGTGGGTGTCTTCATAAATTCAACATTATCCTGCTTCAACTGTTGGAATCAAGGTCAATGTCTACCCCTGCATGGGTATTTTTTTGTAATTTCTAGAATTGTACTCCTCCATTGCGAAGAGAAAGTATAACAGCTTTTTTTTCTTGACTAAAAAGCCTTTACAATCACATTTTAATGATGCGTGAGATGCCTAGTTCTTTCCCTGTTCCATTCAGGCAGTCAGATGGCAAAGGACTAGTCACCAGCATTGCTTATGGTCTCCCTTAAGCTGATCTTTCCCCATTACTTACTTACCAATCCTTCATATATGTTTGTGTGGAAGTGGCCATTTTGGTTGCGGCAGGGTTTTGCTTCCTGGTGTTAGAGCCACCAGCAAGAAAAATTGTGGCAACACAATTAGGACATTACCATCACTCCAAATTTCCTGAGACTGTCAGTCAGGAGCAGTAGTGCATTAGAATTCACGAGGCAGATGCTGTGCTATGAAGCTCTGGGCACAAGAATGCCTTGCCACTCTCACATGCCAGAAATTTCATTGCTGTTTTGCAGGAGGAATTTAAAACAAAAAAGCCATATTTTTCATGGTGCTGCATGAGCACACTTCTAGATGTTCTCTATAACAGAAAGACTTCACTTTTTGAATTAATTTTGACTTTAACCACTTCCCACCTGGCCAATGCACATATACGGCCGGGTGGGAGCCGTCTACTTCTGATAGGACGTTCAGGAACGTCCTTCAGAAGGAGGGGGATTGCACGCGCGCCTGCGCAGCGGCGCGATCCCGATAAAACCGGGACACGGCACATCTCGGATCGGCAGGAGGGCTCTGTGACTGGCCCTCCTGATCACATGATGGCCGTGTCCAATCACGGCCGTCATGTGATGTAAACAAACAGCCGGTTGCTAGGCAATCGGTTCCTCCTCTCCTCACACAGAAGTCATTACTGAGGAGAGGAGAGCAGATCGCTGCAGCCGGCTGGTGATCAGTGAGTATGAGCTGTTTTTACAGCTTTTTACTCACTGATCACCAGTCTAGTGTAAACACAAACCACCACACAGTGTAAACACACATATCACCACAATACACATGTCACCACACATGTCCCCAAAACACACATGTCCCCAAATAATAAAAATACATGTCCCCAAATAAAAAAACACATGTCCCCCACATATGTCCCACTAAAATCACATGTTCCAATGATTATCTGCACACATATGTACGTGATCACCTGCACACATCTATACATGATCATTTGCGTACATATGTCCGTGATCACACAAACCAATTATTATACACTTAACAGAATTTTTTTTACCAAAAACATATAGCAGAATACATTTTGGCTTAAATTTATGACAAAATTAGATTTTATTGGATTTCTTTTAAAATAGAAAAAATAAAATATAGTTTTTTTTCCAAATTTCCACTTTTTTTGCGCTTATATCGCAAAAAATAAAAAACGGAGTCGTGAATAAATACCACCAAAATAAAGCTCTATTTGTGCGAACAAAATGATAAAAATTTCATTTGGGTACAGTGTCGCATGACCGCACAATTGTCATTGAAGTGCGAGAGCGATGAAAGCTGAAAATTGGGCTGGGAAGGAAGGGGGCGAAAGTGCCCAGTATTGTAGTGGTTAAACACCTTCTCTGGCAACCCGCGCAATGTTTCTCCCCCCTCCTTACCCTAACCACATTCATGCTTGATGCCGTGGCTCTTTTTCTTGATAATTTAATTCTAATCTGTGTGAAGACTCTTATACCAAATGTGTGTTCTCAATCAGAGATTTACTTCTGAAGGCAGGAGTAGAAGCCATCTTATTATGTTTTGTAAAGATACTATGGGGAACAGAAGGTGCAGCAAACACACGTCATAGATCCTGAACATTTTGAGACACCCTTGTAATCTCACACATTCACCCTATTAATAGAGATTTCCCAAAATGTTAATGACCTAGCATGTCTAAAGCCCTACTCTTCTTCATGCACCTTCATCATAGAGTCCTTGCATACTTCCTCGGGCTTGTATAGATACTACCTGTTGCCATAGGTACTTGGCCAAACGTAAGATTTGCATTGTAATCTTCAGTCAAGGAAAATGTCCCTATCCAATGGTTGCAGAAATTTTGTTGTAGACTAAAGTAAAAGTTGCTAGAGAGCACCAGTAGCTGGCTGCTTAGAGGGTATATGGCCAATGATGCTAATGGTATTTTTTTTTGTATTATTATGGTATTATATATTAATAAAAATATAAGTATTAGGAACAATATTCTGTAATTATTGTACATGGAAACCAATAGGATAGCACTTTGTTTTCATGGCAATTTGTGTATTGTGGGAATTTATATTTAAATGTATCATGCCATTATAAGAAAAGCAAGTACTTAGAAACATGCTAATGTTATCAAAGTCACATGTGTAGCACTTGCTCTTTTATCTCCCTGGAAACTGCTTTCGCAGGTTAACATCTCTCAATACTAAGCCCATTGGAGTGAAATTGGGAATGCCAAAGTCCAAGGAAGCCAGGGCAGCCATGACTGCTGTATCAGGTCCTACTAGTCACCAAATGATTTGTATTTTGTTAGTCGTCTGTATTATTCGATTTTCAACAATAATATCCACAAATTGTCCATAATTGTTGCCTGTGTTTGTCATTGTCAAATTCAACTGGCAGGGATCAAAGCATTTATTAAATGTTTTCCTTCACGGCTGGTTATACACTGCTAAACAGGAAATTAAAAATGTAGGACTTGAATTAGGGCTGTTGTACATGGCAATATATTAGGCGGAGGGCTGTACAGAGTAAAATGCGATTGTTGTTTTGGCTCCTGGGAACCACAGCTGCAGCTGATTTTTGGCTGTAGACATACATTTAAAAAAATGCAGCTCATGGTTATGTGTGCGTAAACACTGGCACTTGCTTTTACACATGCACGTGTACAGGTGTATTTTTTATAACGGCCAATTTTACAGTTTGAACAATATGCCTTATGTGTACTTGTGTAAACATGAGTTCTGGGATTTACGTACACATAGCTGCATGCAGCATTTTTTAAAGTTTTAGGCACGTGTGAACAAAATGTCTGCAAATGAAGAATGCTTTCAGTAATAGAGTATAGTGTACAGTATAGTGTTATTAGTTTCTTTTTTTTTTATCAATTAACACAATGGAACAAATGAATAAAAGAGAAAACCAAATCAAAAATCAATAATTGGTGTGACCACCCTTGGCTTTCAAAACAGCATCAATTGTTCTAAGTACACATGCACACAGTTTTTTAAAGAATATGGCAGGTAGGTTGTTCCAAACATCTTGGAGAACTAATCACAGATTTTCTTGTGACATAGGCTGCCTAAAATCCTTCTGTCTCTTAGTGTAATCCCAGACAGACTTGATGCTGTTGAGATCAGGGCGCTGTGGGGGCCAAACCATCATTTCCAGGACTCTTTACACTTAAGATAGTTCTTATTGACATTGGCTGTATGTTTGGGGTCATTTTTCTGCTGCAGAACAAAATTTGGGGCCAATTACACACCTCTTTGAGGGTATGGCATGATGGGTAAATATCTGCCTGTATTTCTCAGCATTAAAGCGGGAGTCCACCGGGACTCCGCGTTTTTTTTTTTTTTTTAAAAGCCAGCAGCTACAAATACTGCAGCTGCTGACTTTTAAATAGTGACACTTACCTGTCCAGCGCGCCCGCGATGTCGGCACCCGAAGCCGATCGCTCGCTCGGCTGCCGGGTCCCGCCGCCATCTTGGGTATGGGAATCAGGAAATGGAGCCTTTCGGCTTCATTTCCCGGTTCCCTACTGCGCATGCGCGAGCCGCGCGGCGCAATCCGGACGGTCCCCGCTGCCTCTGGGAGCTGTGTGTTTCCCAGCAGGCAGCGGGGCACTTGCTGAAGGGGGCGGGCGCTTGCGGAACGGGGGCGTAACCTACGCTCGTTCCGCAGAGAGCTAGCCCGGAAGTGGGTGCAGTTACCTGGATTATCCAGGTAACTGCACCCCCCTCCCCCCTGAAAGGTGCCGATTGTGGCGCCGGAGGGGGGGGGGATTCCGATGAGCGGAGGTCCATTTTAGGGTGGACCTCCGCTTTAAGAACACCATTGATCCTGACAAAATCTTAAAATCCATTTGCACAAATGCAGCTTCAAACTTGCAAGGATCCTCCAACATGCTTCTTTGTTGCCTGCAGGCACTCAATATTGTATCGCTCTCTGCCCTTCGGCAAACAAACTGCCTCCTTCTTCAGCCAAATATTTCAGATTTTGACCTACTGGCCCAGAGCACCTATTGCCTTTCTTCTACACACCAGTTCCTATGTTTTCGTGCATAGTCCAGTTGCTTAGCCTTGTTTCCACATTGGAGGTATGGCTTTTTGGCTGCAATTATTCCATTAAGACCACTTCTTGCTAGACCTCCCCAGACAGTAAATGAGTGTACCTGGGTCCCACTGGTTTCTGGTTTCTGACAATTCTCTGCTGATGGCACTGCTGGACATCAGATGTTGAAGGGAAGTAAACATGATGTGTCTTACATCTGCTGCATTGAGTTTCCTTGGCTGACTACTGCATCTATGGTCCTCAACGCTGCCTGTTTCTTTGTGCATTTTAAAAGAACTTGAACAGCACATCTTGAAACCCCAGTCTGTTGTGAAATCTTTGCCTGGAGGAAACCTTGCTGAAGAGGAAACCTTGCTGATGCAGTATTACTACTTTGTGTCTAGTTGCTGTGCTCAATGTTGTCATGGCGTATGACCTGTGACATGAAAATGTCTTCCACAACCTCACCTTAGTAGCAGAGTTTGGCTGTTCCCCACCCAGTTTTAAGCCTCCTACACAGCTGTTTCTGTTTCAGTTAATGACTGTGTTTCATTCTATATATAAAATTGATGATCATTACTACCTGCTTGGTATAATTGATTAATCATACGCCTGACTCTAATCCTACAAAATTCCTGAATTTGTGCAAGTGTACAGTGTGCAAGTGTGAGAATTGGTCCTGGTTTAAAGCCAAAGGGTAGTCACACCAAATATTGATTTGATTTAGATTTTTCTTCTGTTCATCCACTTTGCATTTTATAAATTGATAAAAATGAAATGTTTATTTTTGAAAGCATTCCTACATTACAGCATTCACACCTGCCTAAAACTTTTGCATAGTACTGTATTTCTATGGGGAAAAAATACACGGTTGTGGCTCCTGGGAGCAAAATGATAAATGTATTTTACTATGTACAGCCGTACGCCTAATATATGACTGTGTGCAAAAACCTTAGACATCAACATTTCAACATAACCAGTTCTTAAATAACTGTGCATAGACAAACAACAAAACAAGGCTCCTTTAAAACTACAGGACAGTTGTGTGGTCACTTTACCACTTTTTAATTTCAGGAAAAATGAATCATTATTTACATTCTAGTTCTGTGCATATACATGTATATACATAGTATGTGGTTCTATGTAGCATGTGAACAATTTGTAGGTATTCCTGCGTCACCAATGATGTGTGAGATCCTAAAAACTGATCAGTCAGATATTACTGAAAGCTTTTCATGTCAAAAATATGATACATACACTAGAGATTGTTAATACAATGTATAGAGTATGCATACCAAGCAATGGGCTCCATTCACAAAGTGGTATCTACTGCTTTAAGATCTGCTGTAAAATACCTTTTAGGGTTTAAAAAAAAAAAATTTTTGCAAAATGTTTGCAATTCACTCAAAAAAAAGACAACTATAATACCACAGAAGCTATTTTATGCAGTGATATGGTATTTTAGCAGTAAAACCTATCAGTATTTTAACGCCCGTGGTCGCCTGCATCCTTAACAAGCAGTAAATAACTGGTTGTTAAGGAGGCGGTGGCTGCCACCTCCTTAACAACCAGTTAAAATGAAACTGTTTCCTTAACTATCGCATGCCTGGACCACTACTTATTTAGCTCATGCATTTATTTATTTATTTCCTTTAGTGAATTGAGTTTAACTCTGTTTTATGCAGTATTTACCAAGTGTTTTTGGTTTTCGAGATAAATACAGCATAAAGGGATAGTGAGTTGACATTTTCAACATTGCATGTGATATTTGGGAAAAATGTGTCAGATCAGCTAATAACCACATGCCATCTGCTTTAGTGAATGGAGCCCAGTATGACAAATACAAGTCCCTCTAATTTATGTTTCATATATACACATAAAAATACACACACATACTAAAATAGATACTATGAATGCATGGATACTTGGAGGTCTATTTTTCAATGTTACTACCCAAGATTAACACATTTTACTAATAAAGAATCTAGTTGAATGTATTAATCTTGTGTTTTATTATAACTTATAATCTTTTATCCCATAGCAGGCAATATTTAAGTTTAGTTGTTGAAAATTCAGACATTAAAAGTAAAAGGGTCTGATCATTATGAATGTATATTTCTTTGTGGCCTGAGGAGTCTTCTCTGTAGAAACCTTACTGACTTATACAGGCAAATCATTTCATGATCACTAATAAAGTGAGTGAAGGCTGCCATCCAGTGGATGTAAATATCAGTTTCTTCTCTTTTTTTTTTTTTGGATAGTATAACATAACAAATCTTTACATTAGGCATGTGTGTTCTGTTTGGCTTTGCCACCTTTATCTTTACTGGAGCAAAGCTGCAGAAGAATCTTTTCCAAAGATCAGTTGATTTTTTTAGACTGCTTCCCATTGATTTTTTTTCCTTCTATGGTACTTTGTATTCCCCTCTGGATTACTACATAGTGGGAAAAAATAAAATAAAAAATCAGCGCCGAGAAGTCTGCGGAAGTTAAATGTCAGATTTCATGGTCCCTCTAGCATAGGAATAGAAGAAATAAGAACCTGAAATGCATCGTAGATCAATGTGAATATGGCCATGAGGACCAGTTCTATGTATATAATAGTCTTACATGACTCTTTCCAAACATTTCCCCTGCGATTAGATTATTCCTTATATAAGATGAACATACTAAGCAATCCACAGTCATTAACGTTTAGAAGATACTTGTTTTTCTGTTTCATTTATTTACAGTGAACAAATGTTCATTTTAATATGTCGTTTAAGGGAATCTGACAACTAGTTTTAAAGTTATCTAATTTGTGTTATTCTTGCTAGCTGATATTGCCTGACTTGTATTCTGCACGTTTATTGTAGGCCAGTAAAGCTCTCATTCAGCATACCTTTAATACACACACATAATCCTTTAGATTTTTTTTTTTTACTTTTTGGAGACTATTTATTGTTGTATTTGTTTATTTCCGGCACACTTATACATCGTTACAGAAAAGCACAGTACAAGTAATCATTTGGACGTTCACATTCATTTTTATTTTTGTATATTTTATATTTTTTTAAATATATTTTTTCACAATAACATTGTATGTTTAGTTTTGCTCATATGAAGGATTGCATGTAATCTTTGTAGCAGCGCAAACACACACTTTCTTTTTTTCAGTCTCATTCAGGATCATTGTGATACAGTAAAGGTAGTGTCCCTAGAACTAGTATTGTTAATATTACACAGGATTTATATAGCACCAACAGTTTACGCAGCACTTTACAACATAAAGGCAAATGGTACAATTAAAATACAGTTTAATACAGTAGGAATCAGAGAGTCCTGCCCGTTAGTATGCAGCTTTTGAGTCACAGCTTCCATCAAAGGCTTCTCAAATAAATGTTTAAAGTCATTTTGCATTGCAATCATTTCAATAAACTAAAAGATCCTTGCTGGTTTCTTTTCTGTAGATACTAATGTAAATCTTACTATGCCCTTTCCCAAACTAACTTCTAAATGGGAAGGTCTTTATTATAATCACACAGTACATGTTTAAAAAGAACACTTAGAACACTAATGCCGCGTACACACGACCGGACTTTCCGGCAGAAAAGGTCAGACAGAATAATTTCATTGGATATTCTGATCGTGTGTGGGCTTCAGCTGACTTTTTTTTTTTTCAAAAATTCTGACGGACCTAGAAATAGAACATGTTTTAAATCTTTACAATGGAATCAATTCCCATGGGGAAAACGTTCGTCTGTTTGCTATTCTGACAGACCAAAAACGACAGAAGGGCAGCTATTGGCTACTTGCTATTGAACTTCCTTTTCTAGTCCCGTGGTACGTCATTGCGTTCTAAATAAATTGACTTTGTTGTGACCATGTGTAGGCAAGTCCGTTTCAGCGGAACTCCGTCGGAAAGACCGTCAGAGTTTATTCTGACGGAAACTCCGGTCGTGTGTAGGCGGCATTAGAGAGTATCTTACAAGTGTTTCATTGGATATTCCGATCGTGTGTGGGCTTCAGCTGACTTTTCTGTTCAAATATTCTGACGGACCTAGAAATAGAACATGTTTTAAATCTTTCCAATGGAATCAATTCCTATCGGGAAAACCATTCGTCTGTTTGCTATTCCGACGGACCAAAAACGACGCAAGGGCAGCTATTGGCTACTGGCTATTGAATTCCCTTTTCTAATCCCTTCATACGTCACCGCGTTTTAAACGAACGGACTTTGTTGTGACCATGTGTAGGCAAGTCTGTTTCAGCGGAACTCCATCATAAAGACCGGCAGAGTTTATTCTGATGGAAAGTTCGATCATGTGTAAGCGGCATTAGAGAGCATCTTACAAGTGTTTAAATGCTATTTCAGAGGACGCAAGTAGTTTGACTTCTCTTCAGGCTTCTTAGAATAAGCTAGTCACACGATTGGGGGTTTAGGATATCTGAGAAGTACTGTTCATAGAGTTAGGATGCTAGGGCTAGAAGAAAGAGAAAGAACAATCTTTAGCCAGGTAGCATGTCATCACTGGTCTTTTTCCTCCTCTTCTTCCTCCATAGGTGGGCAAGTCAAAAATGCTACAAAGTCCATCACCACGTAACGACTTTCTGCAACATTGTAATTTTAGTCAAGGGCAGCAAAATTATGTGTCCTTTGGGGGGGGGGGGGGAGGTCATGACCACACGTCTCACAGGAAGTGGGTTAAATGAGATAAGCAGTGCTGGGCCTGAAAGGACTTATTTTTTTAACAGAACATGTACCAGAGAGGATATTTACATGGTGACAGTGCTGGAGTGCAAGGAGTTGATAATTGCAGCAAGAGCTACTTATTTTTTAAGAAAGCGAGCAATTTAAAAAATGATTTTAAATCTAATCTATAATTTCACTTTAAGCTTAATGGCACATTTACTTTATAGAAAAGCTCTATCATTCTACAAGTAAGGTAATTGCTGTATTCACAGCCATTGACATTTTCCACATTTTGTCATATTACAACCAAAAACATAAATGTATTTTATTTTGATTTTATGTGATAGACCAACACAAAGTGGCACATAATTGTGAAGTGGAAGGAAAATGATAAATGGTTTTGCAAATTTTTTACAAATAAATATGTGAAAAGTGTGGCGTGCATTTGTAATCAGCCCTCTTTACTCTGATACCCCTAACTAAAATCTAGTGGAACCAATTACCTTCAGAAGTCACCTAATTAGTAAATAGAGTCCACCTGTGTGTAATTTAATCTCAGTATAAATACAGCTGTTCTGTGAAGCCCTCCGAGGTTTGTTATAGAACCTTAGTGAACAAACAGCATTGTGAAGGCCAATAAACACACCAGACATGTCAGGGACAAAGTTGTGGAGAAGTTTAAAGCAGGGTTAGGTTATAAAAAAAATATCCCAAGCTGTGAACATCTCATGGAGAACTGTTCAATCCATCATCTGAAAATGGAAAGAGTATGGCACAACTGCAATGTTACCAAGACATGACCGTCCACCTAAACTGACAGGCTGGGCAAGAAGAGCATTATTCAGAGAAGCAGCCATGGTAACTCTGGAGGAGCTGCAGAGATCACAGCTCAGGTGGGAGAATCTGTCCACAGGACAACTATTAGTCTTGCACTCCACAAATCTGGCCTTTATGGTAGAATGGCAGGAAGAAAGCCATTGTTGAAAGAAAGCCATAAGAATTCCCAATTGCAGATTGCGAGAAGCCATGTGGGGGCCACAGCAAACATGTGGAAGAAGGTGCTCTGGTCAGATGAAAAATTGAACTTTTTAGCCTAAAAGCAAAACCCTATGTGTGGTGGAAAACTAACACTGCACATCACCTTGAACACACCATGCCCACCGTGAAACATGGCAGCATCATGTTGTGGGGCTGCTTTTCTTTAGCAGGGACAGGGAAGCTGGTCAGAGTTGAACGGAAGATGGATGGAGCCAAATACAGGGCAATCTTAAAATAAAACCTGCTAGAGCCTGCAAAAGACTTGAGACTGTGGCGGAGGTTCACCTTCCAGCAGGACAACGACTCTAAACATACAGCCAGAGCTACAATGGAATGGTTTAGATCAAAGCATATTCATGTGTTAGAATGACCCAGTGAACATCCAGACCTAAATCCAATTGAGAATCTGTGACAAGACTTGAAAATTGCTGTTCACAGACGCTCTCCATCCTATCTGACACAGCTTGAGCTATTTTGCTAAGAAGAATAGGCAAAAATGTCACTCTTTAGATGAGAAAAGCTGGTAGAGAAATACCCCAAAATACTTGCAGCTTTAATTGCAGCGAAAGGTGATTCTACAAAGTATTGTCTCAGGGAGGCTGAATACAAATGCACGCCACAATTTTCACATATTTATTTGTAAAAATGTTTGAAAAGCGTTTATTATTTTCCTTCTACTTCACAATTATGAGCCACTTTGTCTTGGTCTAGCTAGCACATAAAATCCCAATAAAATACATTTACGTTTTTGGATGTAACATGACAAAATGTGGAAAATGTTAAGGGGGTATGAATACCTTTTCAAGGCACTGTATATCACCCGATTATAGTATAGCTTTTTTTTTCTAATTACAGGCACAGCTCATTGCTCAGTCAATTGGCCAAGCATTCAGTGTTGCTTACCAGGAATTTTTGCGAGCCAATGGGATCAACCCTGAAGACCTGAGTCAAAAAGAATACAGTGATATTATCAATACTCAAGAAATGTATAATGATGACCTCATACACTTCTCCAATTCTGAGAACTGCAAAGAGGTAATATGATATCATTATATTTCTGATTATACTTATGTGCATATTTTTGTTAGTTTATTCTTATTATCTATGTATTAATAGCTGCAGGTGGAAAAGCTCAAGGGAGAAATATTGGGAGTGGTTATTGTGGAATCAGGATGGGGTTCAATACTACCCACTGTTATTCTGGCCAACATGATGAATGGAGGACCGGCTGCTCGGTCTGGGAAACTCAGCATTGGTGACCAGATCATGTCCATAAATGGAACAAGCTTGGTTGGTCTTCCTCTAGCAACATGCCAAGGTATTATTAAGGTAAGTTATATATTTGTTCAAAATGAGTGAATGTGCAAGTACATCTAAAAAGTTTCAAGGAATAAAAAAGGCCTTTGTGCTTTTTTTGTTTGTTTTTAATTCACCAGTTTGAATAGTAGCAAAAGAATAAAGAATAACACATCACATAAAAAGTATTCGTCTTACACAATGATGATTGAATTTAGACATCTGGCAATTAAACACACACCTGATCATATAACTGTCTATAATTAATACAATTAATTAATACGATAATTAATGTGTATAGTTAAATAAACATAAACTATAATGATACATGACATTGGAAAGCCAAAAAAACATATTTTGGTTTTATTTGCTAGAAGACTCAAACAATGTTGATGTTATTGCTGGTGAAAGGGATTTTAATAGTACTGAGATTAAGAAAGAGTAACAAATACAAGGAAGAGGAGAGACTTACACTTAGGGGTGTATTATAAAAAAAAATAGTAATTGTAGATCTATTCATCCTGTGAATCTGCCATGTACAGTACATGCATTCTGTCCAAAGGTGGGGGGGGGCAAAAACAAATGTCGTTCGACTATTTTTCTCCAAGAAGAATGAATCAGGAAAATATCACATTATGGTCACTAGACAGAGCTGGGGATCATTGTAAATATATAATTCTTATGGTCTTATGTTTTTTTTTTTTCGGGATTCATTCTCTTCTGTATGAATTAAGCACATTCAACCTGGAGAGAAAATAGCCCAATATTATTTGTTTTGCCCTCATTTGCACAGAATAAATAGACATACAAGCTGTGCATTCAACACTACAGCTAAGTTGGGGTATACAGGGCACTTCTGAAAAAGAGTGCCTATGGAGTACTGGCTGCAGCCACTTAATGAGAGTCTGACACTAAGCAATTTTGATTTTGACATTTCACTGCATGACCTCCTGCATTCAGGTGTTCAAAGAAAGAAAAATCTTAATTCCAAAAGCTACTAATCTGAGTCTCATTTTCATGCTCCCAAAGCATTGCAGAACAGGGCCGGGACAAGGGGTGGGTGGGAGGTGCAGCTGCCCTCGGTGAAATGGTTTACTGTAAGGATGGGGGTGCTTTCCTTCTGTTACAAGGCTGACTGGGGTAGTGACTGCGGCAGTGATTTTGTCATGCAAGAGACTGTTAGGTATAGGATCCCCTAAGCATGCACATCCTGAAGGGGGGCCAGTTTGGCATCTTTGTCCTGGGTACTGGATGACCTTGTTCGGGCACTGCTGCAGGAAACTGAAATGGAGAGTCTGTGTATTGCAAGCAACAAGAGTTGTTTTTCCTTCAAACCAGTTTGTTTTGTGGGAATATAGTATTTAAAAGTTAATAAATATTATCTTGGTTCCCGATAGAAATGACTTTGCAATGACACAAATATTCAAATGAGTGTTTTTGCTCAAATGTGTTCCATATTGGAGAATGCAATAAATTATAGTCTTCCATACGTTTGTTTCATCTGCCCTTGTTTCAAAGGAAAAGTACAAAGTTGATTTGAACACTGATAAGTCCCCTGTATTATCCGCAAGAAGATAAATAATGTTCATGTACGCTTGGAAACATGAAGTAAGCTTAAGTGAGCGTAGTTTGATCTTTATTTAAAGGTCGTGACGGTCATAGAGAACATTGCAAGCTACAGAATAATATTTACAAAATTTATTCAAATCGTTATCTATGGAAAAAAAAAGTGATTATGCTTTTTACATATTTAACTCCATGAGTGAAAAACAGTTAAAGCGGTAATAAACCCCAAACTAAGAGTGTTATATATTGCAGCTTACCAATCCTTAAATGTGGTGACTGTTCATTTTTAAGGCTTTATTGTCTTCTGGGGATCCAGCCAGCAACACACTTTCTGTCTATAGCCCCGTACACACAATCGGATTTTCCGACGGGGAATGTTCAATATCAGGCTGTTGCCGGAAAAGCCGACCGAGTGTATGCTACATTGGACAATTGTTGTCGGACTTTCCGCCAACAAATGTTGGCTAGCATGTCTTCAAATTTTTCGCCAACAAAGGCATGTTGTCGGATTTTCCATGCGTGCGTACACAAGTCCTTCGGACAAAAGTCCAAAGTACAGGCATGTATGCTCGGAAGCAAGGACGAACCAGAAGCAGTCGGTCTTGTAAACTAGCATTGTAATGGAGAATCATGATGTAGCAAATGATGAAATCTCCAAATCTCTTTAATGGGAAAATAATGAAGCATAATGAATAATGAAGCTGCTTTGCTGGTGATACTGCGAATGGCTCATTAACCACTTTCCACCTGGCCAATGTACATATACGGCTGGGTGGGAGCCGCCTCCTTCTGAATTGACATTCAGGAACGTCCTTCAAAAAGAGAGGGCGCGATCCCAATGCGCTCGTGTCACCCTGACACGGCGCATCACGGATCGTCAGGAGGGCTCTGTGATTGGCCCTCCTGATCACATGATGGCTGTGTCCAATCACGGCTCTCATGTGATGTAAACAAAGAGTCGGTTGCTAGGCAATCGGCTCTCCTCTCCTCACAGTCGTCGCTGAGGAGAGGAGAGCAGATCGCTGCAGCCGGCTGGTGATCAGTGAGTATGAGCTGTTTTTAAAGCTTTTTACTCACTGATCACTAGTCTAGTATAAACCTACAGTGTAAACACACATGTCCCCAAAACACACATGTCCCCAAATAATAAAAAGACATGTCCCCAAATAAAAAAACACATGTCCCCCACATATGTCCCACTAAAATCACATGTTCCAATGATTATCTGCACACATATGTACGTGATCAGCTGCACACATATGTACATGATCATTTGCGTACATATGTCCGTGATCACACAAACCAATTATTATACACTTAATGGAATTGTTTTTACCAAAAACATGTAGCAGAATAAATTTTGGCTTAAATTTATGACAAAATTCGATTTTATTGGATTTATTTTAAAATAGAAAAAAGAAAATATTGTTTTTTTTCCAAATTTCCGCTTTTTTGCGATTATATCGCAAAAAATAAAAAAACTGAGTCGTGAATAAATACCACCAAAATAAAGCTCTATTTGTGCGAACAAAATGATAAAAATTTCATTTGGGTACAGTGTAGCATGACCGCGCAATTGTCATTGAAAGTGCGAGAGCGCTGAAAGCTGAAAATTGGGCTGGGAAGGAAGGGGGCGAAAGTGCCCTGTATTGTAGTGGTTAAATCAGTTATGGAGCTTTGCAACCATACTCCCCCTGGAACCCAGCATTTTAACTGCAGCAACTTTAATATAAACCCGGTGTTCGGTTTATCCCGCAGCGCCAATAGATCACAGCGAGGTAGCTGCTCTGCTACGCACAGCAGGACCCTGAAAGAACCTTCCCAGGCTGACGGGAGTTAACCAGCATCCTACCTCGCTGCGATCTATTGAAAGGCATGCCTATGGAGTTGTTGCAAACACATTTTAAAAAGGCTTTTTTTTCTAGTGATATCAAGAATAATATTATTATGTTTTTTTATTTTTTTATTTGGGCAAGTTAACACAACACCATTATCCCGTAGTTTTTAAGATCAAAGATACAACTATGTTGGTGTCCCTTGTTAATTATACATTGTATTTTTTAAAATGTAACTGCCTACTCCCAAACTGTTATTTGAAGTAAAACACATAGCCAAATATACCCTACACATTTTTTTTTTATTGTGCATTAAAAAAAAAAATAATAATAATAAAAATTAGACATGCTATCCGCCAATACAACTTAACCAAAAAGTGCATCCAAAAATATTGAAAATATACCAAATCAAATCATTATTCAACCTGAAAAATGTCAAAGCAATAACTCCAAGGCCAATAATAGATAACACATTATCTCCTCCAATTCCACAACATGTCTGGTTGACGAACAGCCATTCAGAAACAAACTAAAAAGCACAAAATGAAAAGTGCGAACTGAAAAGCGCTAAATGAAAAACGTGAAAATAAAAGCGCAAATCAACACTCACCATACTTTTACTAACACGAAATTAGCAGAAGGAGCCCAAAGGGTGGCGCTAAAGAGCTGAAAAACCACATAGTATGTCTTGTACGCCACTACGTTTGTAATTGGTGGCCAAGATTTGTGTGACCGTGTGTATGCAAGACAAGTTTGAGCCAACACTCTTCGGACAAAATTCCATGGTTTTGTTGGCGGAAAGTCCGATCGTGTGTACGAGGCATTAGAGTGTCTCCACCCCACTGGAGGAGTAATGGACATACCTTTGGACAGGATCACTGCCAATCTGGGGAGAGGATAATGTTAGATGCACTAGCAGATTAAAGCTAGCCTTATACCTGTAGAATTACATTTGATAGTTGTTATTTTCAGAACGTTCATTTGATCATCTAAGGGCCATTTCGCACTTCCATTTGATATCAGGTCCGCCTGTCAGTTTTTCAGGCGAACCTGATTGGAAAGATCCATGCATTCCTATGGACCAGCGAGTGTATATGGACTTATGTCTGTTTACACCCGCCTACCTATGGCTCTGATCAGGCCTATTAAAAAAAATGGAGGAGGACTGTGTCCTCTTCTGTTTAGGTGGAATGGATTGGAGGCAGCCAGGTGTAAATGGACAGTGGAGTCTGTTTACTCCCAGCTGCCCATAGAGCAGGGTGGGGTCTATCAATGCCCGCTCTGCATAAACTAAGTGGCCACGGACCTGTCATCCGGCCGCTCTGCTTCGATCAGCTCATCAGCTCACATAAAGGGCCCTAAGCCCTTGTACACACGGTCGGACATTCCGACAACAAAATCCTTCGGATTTTGTCTGACGGATTTTGTCCGAAACTTGTGTGGCATACACATGGTAGGACAAAGTTGTTGGAAAATCCGATCGTACGTAACGTGATGACGTTATTTCGTTACAACGGGACTACGTTCAGGCTAGTAGCCAATAGCTTTGGTCTAGGAATTTGATCTGAGCATGCATGGCACTTTGTCTGATCGGAATTCTCTACACACAATCGGACAAAGTCCGATCAGATCATGTTGTCGGAAAGTTTTATAGCCCAGCTCTAAAACTTTGTCCGTCGGATATTCCGACGGAAACAGTCCGATGGAGCCCACACAACACGGTCCGATCGGACATCTTCCGTCGGAATGTCCAACTGTGTGTACAAGGGCTAAGAGTTTCATGGGACAATGTGACAGTTTCAACCAGAGCAAGCAAAATAAATTTAACTACTTCAGCCCGGGGCCTCTTTTATGCACTTGTTGTTTACAAGTAAAAATTTGTAGAAAATTACTTAGAACCCTCAAACATTAAATATTTTTTTCTAACACCCTAGAGAATAAAATACTTTCTGTCACACCATATTTGCGCATTGGTCGTACAAGCGCACTTTTTTTTGGGAAAAAATAAAAAATTTTAATTAAAAAAAATAAGACAACAGTAAAGTTAGCCCAATTTTTTTTATATTGTGAAAGATAATGTTACGGAGAGTAAATTGATACCCAACATGTCACACTTCAAAATTGCGCCCGCTCGTGAATGGTGACAACATTTCACCCTTAAAAATCTCCATAGGCGATGTTTAAAAATTTCTACAGGTTACCAGTTTTGAGTTGCAGAAGAGATCTAGGGATAGAATTGTTGCTCTCGCTCTAATGATCGCGGCAATATCTCACATGTGTGGGTTTGCACACCGTTTTCATATGCGGGCGCTACTCACGTATGCGTTTGCTTCTGCATGCGAGCTCGTTTTTTTTCTTAGTTATTTTACTTTCAATTTTTTATTTTGACACAGTTTAAAAAAAATGGGTTACTTTTATTCTTATTGTAAGGAATGTAAACATCCCTTGTAATAGAAAAAAAGCATGACAAGACCTCTTAAATATAAGATATGGGGCCAAAAACACCTCAGATCTCATATTTACACTAAAATGCAATAATAAAAAAAAATTTTTTAGGTTGAACTGGATGGACTGGTGTCTTTATTCAACCTTACTAACTGTGAAACTATGAATTGGAAAAAAGTAAATACATTTCTCCTTTAAGAGCTGTGGGCGGAAATGACGTGGGAAGAATGGGAAGAAACACATTTCTAATCATTGAATTGGCTGCTGGACAGGGAAATATTGCTTTGATATTGCTACAGACTTTCTTTCACTTTTGTGAAAAAAATAACAGACTTTACTAGCTGGAATACCTGGCAACAACAAGCCCTATCTAGTAAAAGTAGCAGTTAGAGGATTGAGACAAACCATTTACCATTGACAGGGGTACTTACAATGGTCAGCTTTTATTTATTTATGTACGCTTTAACCCAAAAGCAAAAAAAAAAAAAAAAAAAAAACCCTGTACTGTAACTGCTTAAAACGTGATAGCTAGAGCTTAGCTTTGATTTGTTGGTGACTTATGTAAAGTCCATCTAAATTTACTAGTCCATCTAACACTACCCTGTCCAGTCAATGCTGCTGTCCAAGAATGTATTCATTGCTCGTTAGTAGATAGAGGAGCCACCTTAAAGTGGTTGTAAAGGCTGAAGGTTTTTTTACCTTCATGCGTTCTGTGCATGAAAGTAAAAAAACCTTCAGTGTGCAGCTCCCCCCCATAGCCCCCACTTATAATCACCTGAGCCCGAACCTGACCCAGCGATGTGCACAAGAGCAGAAACTCTCCTGGGTCTATGCCTCGTCATTGGCTGAGACACAGTAGTGGGAGTCATTGACATGAGTGCTCCCATAAGAAGCAGCTTGCTATGGGGGCACTCAGCAGGGGGGGGGGGGGGGGGGGGCTAGGAGCGCCGGTAGGGGACCAAAGAGGAGGAGGATCAGGAATACTCTCTGCAAAACCATTGCACAGTTCAGGTACATATGACATGTTTGTTGAAAAAAAAACAACTAAGATATGGGAAGCTGCAATGCTGCAATATATATATATATATATATATATATATATATATATATATATATATATATATATACACTCTCACCAGCCCTTTTTCTTAGGTACACCTTGTTAGTACTGGGCTGTATCTTCTTTTGCCTTCAGAACTGCCTTAATTATTCGTGGCATAGATTCAAGAAAGTCTTGGAGACATTCCCCAGATATTTTGGTCCTTATTGACATGATAGCATCACACAGTTGCTACAGATTTGTCAGCTGCACATCCATGATGTGAATCACATTCATGCGAATCACGTTCAAGAAACCCTTTTTTGAGATGATTTGTGCTTTGTGACATGGTACATTACCTTGCTGGAAGTAGCCATCCGAAGATGGGTACACTATAGTCAGGACATAGTCAGCAACAATAATCAGGTAGATCGTGGAATTTAAACAATGCTCAATTGAATGCTTAATGGAGTCCAAAGTGTGCCAAGAAAATATCCCCCACACCATTACACCACCACCACCAGCCTGAACCGTTGATACAAGGCAGGATGGATCCATGCTTTCATGTTGTTTACACCAAATTCTGACCCTACCATCTGAATGTCGCAGCTGAAATCAAGATTCATCAGACCAAGCAACGTCTTTCAAATCTTCGATTGTCCAAGCTTGGAGGTCCACCCTATTTACCTTAGCCTGAGTACTCTGCAGCAGCCATATTTTCTCACCATTTCCTAAATATGTGTGCTCTTGAAGTTTATATTGCAACAGTATTAATTCAGGAGAAAGGTAATACAGTAAAACCTTGGTTTGAGAGTAACTTGGTTTGAGAGCATTTTGCAAGACAAGCTAAATTTTGACTTGATATACAAGCGATGTCTTGATATACAAGTAGCATCATGTCACAAATGAGTATAAAAGAGAAGAGAAGCACCTCTAAGTGTAGAAATACGGATACATTTAATGAAAGTACAACATTTAGCAACATATTGGAGGCGCCTCTCTTATTAATACTCTGTAGCTCCTGCTGGATTTTGCTTCTAATCCCCTTGTGGAGGCTTTCATTTGTGGATGGACATTTTATGGTTGCACAACCTATCACATTGCTATAATCTTTTTATATGGACTATAAACTGAAGGACTTATGAATAAATGGTTGTGGAACGAATCATTTGAGTTTCCATTATTTCTTATGAGGAAATTTGTTTTGATATACAAGTGCTTTGGATTACAAGCATGTTTCTGGAACGAATTACGCTCACAATCTAAGCTTTTACTTGTTGAGATGCTACAGTAGCTTGGATCAGTACCGAGGAAGCAAAAACGACATCATATCACCTATATGCTGCTTAGAAAAATGTGTGTTGCCCAAATATGGACACTTGTCACAGATACCACAGAAAGTCCACTGTTTTGGGGGGCTGTGTCAAATGCCTTTTGTTTGCATCAGACAGGCTTTTCATACCCATACAAGTCTATGGGAATACAAAACCTACTGGAAAAACGTCAAATACAGATCAGAAGAAGGTCTACTGCAAGGAAGATGCATCTCAAACTGATGTCCTACTGATCTCATCGACACAAGCCCAAAGCCCTTAAGGAGTTGGAGAGCAACATATCTGAGGCTTAAGCAAAGGTGTGCCAGTGAATTATAAACTGTGCATAACACCTCCGTATATAGAAGAGCTGCATAACATACTGTATGCCGAGGAATTACAGTTGTATATCTGAAATTTCCAAAGGGAAAGTCAAAAGTCAGTAGCTATTTGTGGCCAAAGCTTAAAAATATATCAAACACCTTCAGCACCTTACAAACACCAAGTATGGGGTTGGTAGCATTGCGCAGTGGGACTTCTTCACATCTGTGAAACTGCTTGTCACAACAGGGAAATCTGTCAAGAAATCTTTTTTTTTTTCAGTCTACAGGAGTGTTCAAAGCTGGTTCATACTTGCCTTTGATTTAAAGCTGCAAAATATTGTGAGGTGAGGATTATATACTAATGGAAACTGACTATTCCATTTTTTGGTGCATCTTTCCTAAGATTTTCTTCCAGCATAAAAAAAGGCACAATGAAAAAGCTAATTTTGAGCTCATTGCTTAATAAATTAAATATCAGTGCAAGGTTTGGATTTGTTATTTTATAAAATGAATCAGTCCCTGCCCTCAAGGGCCTACAATCTAAGGTCTCTAACTCACACTCTTACATACAAATACTAGGGCCAATTTAGACAGGAGCCAATTAACTTACCAGCATGTCCTTGTAGTGTGGGATGAAACCCACACCGGCAAAATATGTAAATTCCATGCAGGTTGGTATTCAAACCCACAAACCTAGAGCTGCTCGGTGGAAATGCTAATCACTTAGCCACAGTGCTGCCCAGGTTTCATTGTAATGTATATACTAAAAGGCAAAATCCACTTTACCTAATAATGCTTTGCCTCTACAATTCCACATTTGAATTTTACTTTTACTTTAACAATGGATCAACAATCATCTCTTGTTGGTTGTTCTAAATATTTTCGGCATCAGTGTATGTTTCAGCAACAAAAGCCGATTTTGCTCCATACTAGTTAACTGTTTTATTTTTTTTTTTTTTTTTCTAGGGCCTTAAGAATCAAACGCAACTGAAGCTGAACATTGTCAGTTGTCCCCCAGTGACTACCGTCCTCATCAAGAGACCTGATCTGAAATACCAGTTAGGATTCAGTGTCCAGAATGGAATTGTAAGTGAATGATAGTTCTGCTACAATGTATATATGCATTTATAAGGACTATTAGAAAGCAGAATTCCTCTGGCAGTCTGCTGAAGTGGGCAAGATAGGCAAAGATAATAATTGTATTTTCCTATACATCTACAGTATTTACTGATGGCAGTGGTGAATGTTGTCCAGCTTTAAAGAAGTGTTCTGCTTTACCCTGACAAGGTGTAGTACTGTATATAAAACATAAAGACGAGCAGACCAATCAGAAGTACTGTAGTGGGTCAATAAAACAAAAACCACTTTAGAGTAATATCATTAGTAGGTAATACCTATACCACACTAATGTTCTAATCAATATAAAATTAAATAAATACAAAATCATAAATTGTGCTTCCGCTGGAATTTACAATCACTATTATCATAATAATTCTGCGCTACACCTCCAGCATTAGTATATAATAATTTATAAAGTGCAGATAAAATTTTACTTGTGTAAAATAAAACTGTTAACACACTAAAAATAAATAAATGAATAAATAAATAAAAAAAATGTAGAAAATATTTTGATAAAGAGCTTCACACCACCGCCTTTTTTTTATAAGTGATATATGTGTGGTGCACCTTATTTCTTTTCTTGTGCACCTTATTTATTTTTTTGTAAAATATCTGGAGTTGTGTATTCCTTGGTTGGTCTAAAGAAGATCTTTTATTCACTCAAATACACTGGAAATTTTCCCTTAAATGGACAAGTGCACATGACCTATTGCTTATAGGTCAAGGTACAAGGTGAGTGGTTATTGGTGGTAGTGTTTTCCACGTATGAAGCACAGAAAAACTCCTTATCAAGATATTTTTTGGAAATGATAAATAAGGACACATTGTACGGGATATTTTATAATTTAAAAAAAAAACAATTATTTATTAATGTATTTTTGGTGTGTTAACAATTTTATTTTACACATGTAGAATTGTATGTGCACTTTATACGATTATATACCAATGCTGGAGGTGCAGCGTAGAATTATTATGATAACTGGAATGAAATGCAAACTTTTTCTTTGTAATGCATGGTGAAGGTAAGTAAGCCATAAACATTAGAATACTTGCTTTACCCTCTAGCCAGGCATGACTCTAATGCCGCATACACACGATCGGACTATCAGGCGGACCAGAGTCCGGCGGACAATCCGCTCGTGTGTGGACTCCAGCTGACTTTTTCTTCCCAAAAGTCTGGCGGACTTTCAAAGAAGTCTTGACTCAAACTTGACTCCGCCCGTCTGTGTGCTAGTCCGCTGGACTTTTGAAATGAACGGACTTGCCCACACACGGAGAAAAGTCAGTTCATTTTGAACGTGGCTCCAGGTAGACGGAACTAGCGAAGGAAGTCAATGTCGCCGCCTCCATCGGCGAGATTGACACCTCCCTAGCCCCGTCACCTGGTATGGATTTAAAGGGGAACCCCTATGCAGAAAAAATGGCGTGGGGTTCCCCCCAAAGTTCATAGCAGACCCTTATCCGAGCACGCAGCACGGCCGGTCAGGAAAGGGAGTGGGGATGAGCGAGCGCCCCCCATCTCCTGAGCCATACCAGGCCGCGTGGCCTCAACATGGGGGGCGCTTTGGCGAAGGGGGGCCCTGCGGCCCCCCTACCCCAAAGCAACTTGTCCCCATGTTGATGAGGACAAGGGCCTCTTCCCGACAACCCTGGCCATTGGTTGTTGGGGTCTGCGGGTGGGGGGCTTTAATAAGGGGGCCCCCAGATTCCGGCCCCCCACTCTATGTGAATGAGTATGGGGTACGATGTACCCCTACCCATTCACCTAGGGAAAAAAGTGTACTTAAAAAAACACAACAGGTTTTTAAAGTACTTTATTGGACAGCTCCAGTGGTCTTCTTCCGTCTTCGGGGGTCTTCACGCCAGGCTCCTCCGCTATCTTCTGCTCTTTTGCTAGCTCTTTTACTAGGAGCCCGGCTTTCTTCTTCGCCGTCGCCACTGTCCGGGGGTCTTCTTCTGATTTCGGGGGTCTTCTTCCAACTTTGGGGTCTTGTCCCATTCTTTGGTTCTTCTTGCTGGGCCTCCACTATCTTCTTACAGCTCTTTTACTAGCATTGGCCCGATCTTGTTACTGTCGCTGCCACCTTCTTCTTCTTCTCCTTCTTCTTCCTTCCAATGTTGACACAACACTCTCTCCGGCCGCAATGGCAGGGATGCGTTGTGCGGAGACTTATATAGGAATAAGGGGCGGGGTCACCTGGTGATGTCACCTGGTGACCCCACTTCTTATGATGTCACAGTCCCAGAGGATGCGGAGACTGTGACATCATAAGGGGCAGGGTCATCCCCACCCCCTTTCCTGACCGGCTGGGCTGCGTGCTGGGATAAGGGTCTGCTATGGACTTTGGGGGACCCCTACGCCATTTTTCCGGCATAGGGGTTCCCCTTTAAATCCATACCAGGTGAGGGGGCTAGCAAGGTGTCAATCTCGCCGATGGAGGCGGCGACATTGACTTCCTTCGCTAGTTCCGACTACCTGGAGCCGCATTCAAAATGAACGGACTTTACTCCATGTGTGGGCAAGTCCGTTCATTTCAAAAGTCCAGCGGACCCCCGCCATAGTCCGGCGCATTATCCGCTGGAAAAGTCCAGTTGTGTGTGGGCAGGTCCGGTCATTCGGAAAGCCCGCAGACCTCCGTTGCAAAGTCCAGCGGGATAGTCTGATCGTGTGTACCCGGCATAAGTTCCATTCACATCACAATGAAGTGTGCTTCAACACAAGCATGTTTATGCATTGAAGCATGTTGTGTTTATTAAGTGAAAAATGGAAAAAATACTTCACTGTGACTAAAATTTAAAAGCAGCAAACATTACCAGAAGACTAACGGTTATTAAGAAAAGAAAAAGAAAAATGATGTTGCGCTAAAGGGTTAATGTACATAAATTGTGAAAATCTATTAGTGACCACAATAAATGTCAAAGGTCAAATTCATACATATGAACATATGGATATAAGTGAAAACCTATATATCATAAGTGCTGGTTATAAAAAAAATAATACACAATCTTATTACAGATAAACAAGTGAAAAGTCCAAAAAGCTGTGAATTCTATTATAAAATTGATGTACAATCTTATTACAGATAAACAAGTGAAAAAATCCAAAAAGCTGTGACTTATATCCAATAGATGATCCGGTTATAGACCGTAGATGGACCGGAAAATATACGTGTTGGCTTTATTATAAACAACAAGCTTGAATATATATATATATATATATATATATATATATATATATATATATATATATATATATATATATATATATATATATATGGAGAAGTGAATAAAATAAAATTATAGTCTCAATAGGGTGACAAAGATTTCCGGTGATCAAAAGACGACACTGAAAAGTGCTCTGAGTGGGATGAAGATTAAGAACACACATGTTTTGAAGAAAAATCAGGTTTATTTGAAAAATTGTATGGAGAAATGGCGTAATGCTGTTGCTGTAGGCCATTCGTCCACTTAGACGTCATCTGGAGTATGGACCACCAGCACCAGCAGCACGCTTTTATATAAAATGTGACCCCAAACTGAATTGTGGTATCTAAACCGGAAGTGAACGCCACTTCCGGTTGCGCCATATTTCCAGGAAAATTTAGCAATTATATAATTATATATGAATTATTAAAAGCTTGGTCTCGGCCCTATAGGTTGGACGGGCAAAGTGTGTACATTATATAAAGTTAAAGATTAATCAGTCTGGCGGTGGAGTGCAGACGGAGCGGTGTGACATGGCGCTCACCTTACCGCAACTTCCGCCTCGGTGGAACGCAAACAGAGGCATTGCGTCGTGACATTCGTCATATTGTCACTTCCGCCTCTAACCAACTAACCCATGCGTCGGCGTGGATAGGAGAACCAAGCCTTGCTATGGATTGAGAGCGGAAGGAGAGGCCATTTCTCCATTTTTCTAATAAGCCTGATTTTTATTCAAAACATGTGAGTCTTCTTAATCTTCTTTTTAAACTTGATTAAAATACTTTTTAAACGTTATTGCACTATGCAACTTCTTTTTCATTATGATCTACTATACATGAATATGTCTGAATATGTGGAGTTCTGATGACCAACACCTGCCCGTTGTCCATCCTCTGTGAATGTACCAACATAATATAGAGTGAAGCTTCGGAGATTGCCCGTGGAGCAGTGACCTGCCACTTTTCTCATTAAAAGCCTATCATGACTTGCGAGACGTATGCCTTCCCAAGTCTGTGAATTCCGGTAAGTTTCACTCCTATAGGTGTTGTTGTGGATAGAAAATCTTCACCCCACTCAGAGCACTTTTCAGTGTCGTCTTTTGATCACGGGAAATATTTATCACCCTAATGAGACTATAATTTTATTTTATTCACATCTCTCTCTCTCTCTATATATATATATATATATATATATATATACAAGCGTGTTGTTTATAATAAAGCCAACACGTATATTTTCTGGTCCATCTACGGTCTATAACCGGATCATCTATTGGATATAATTCACAGCTTTTTGGACTTTTTCACTTGTTTATCTGTAATAAGATTGTGCACCAATTTTTATAATATACCATATTTGCCGGCGTATAAGGCGACTGGGCGTATAAGACGACCCCCTATTTTTCAAGTGAAAACATAGGTTTTGGGCAATACTCGCGGTATAAGACTACCCCCCTTCTGAGGCAACACCATTTAAAAAAAACTTTAAAACCATTAAAAACACAAAGCAAGAATGCCAACTACTCATCCGCCATGCTGTGATATGTCATAAAGTAAATCAAACAATAATAACACAAACAGAGATCTATTGAATGCCACAACTCTGGAAAGTAGAATTTTTCACTAACCAAACCTATATCACTTTTGGGTTACATTCTATGGGAATTGTCCACCAAAATGCATTTAATAACCCCCCCTGTCATATGTCCCAGATTTACCTGTCCCTCTTGGGTGCCTGGGACCTCAAAGGCAAACAGCAGGATGTATAGTAGTAGGAGATCAGTGAATGGATTTACCCAGGGAAGTATGGTGAGTGGTGTATTATTTTAATGAATACAATGCCTGCTTGGATTGGCAGAGGCTGTAGCATCATCAGCCCTTGCCTCTCTCTCTCTCTCTCTCTCTCAAAGCCAATCCGAGCAGGCTACTCTATGTAGCCTGCTCGGATTGGCAGAGGTTGTTACTCCAATCCATGCAGGCTCTGTATTCATTAATAGAATACATCGCTCGCCAGGATTGGCTCAATGGCGTATACTGTTTGTAGCTGAAGCCGCATACAGTATTAGCAGACATTTGGGGGCTGACATCCATCGGGCAGCATTGTATACCCAGCGTATAAGACGACCCCCGATTTCTGGGCATTTTTTTTAAGTGTAAAAGGTAGTCTTATACGCCAGAAAATACAGTAATTCACAGCTTTTTGGACTTTACCCTTTTTTATCTGTAATAAGATTGTGTATTATTTTTTTTTATAACCAGCACGTATGATATATAGGTTTTCACTTATATCCATATGTTCATATGTATGAATTTAACCTTTGACATTTATTGTGGTCACTAATAGATTTTTACAATTTATGTACATTAGCACTTTAGCGCAACATAATTTTTCTTTTTATGCTGTGTTTATTAGCCCATTCAATTTGAATGTGCTGTCAACCAATGCATTGATGCATTACAAAATAGTTCCTACTATATTATTTAAATTACTGTGGACCACAATCCACAGAAGTAAAACTCCAAAAGAAGTTTACTAATGTGCAATAAAATGCTTGATATAATGTGTGTAGTAACACCTGCTGTGGTGTGAACAAGCTCTTACTGAACTGCACTGTCACGTACCCGATAGAGGCCAAGCTAATAAGAAGGCTTGATTTATACCCTCCTGTCCAATATCCCATGGAGTTGGTGACAGGGTATAGCAGGACAAGCAGATGGTCCTGCTATAATAGGTCCTGGCATAATAGAGGGTGGTCAGATGACAGTCTGGATGTTACTGGGATACTCAGACTAAAACCTACGCAGATTTCTGGCACGCAGTTAGAGCACAGGAACTTGTATGTGCAGAAAGAAATGCCGTAGTCAAGACGAGTCAGAGGTACTAAATCAGGGGAGCAGGAGCAAGTCTAAAAGCCAGGCTGGAGACAGGACACAGGCCAAGGTCAGCAACAGGAAATCAAGATAAAGCAGAGTTAAACACAGGATGCAGTTGTAGTCATGAGCCACAGAAGCTGACAGCCACTCTGCAATTCTCTTTAGTTATGCTATGCTTTGAATAGGGCTCTGGGCACCAAAGGCCCAGGTCGGATGTGCATTCTAATTCACACATGGATTTACACACAACCTTGTCTTTATGTACTGGACCACGAGCTGCACTGTAAGCATGCACAAATCTCCAGGCATGGCCATGTACTTGATCTTCCTGACACACATTTTACTTAAACTTGAGGGAGTCATCCACATTTATCACAGTGGAACACATTGCTAAACACATACCTCCCAACATTTTGATATGGGAATAAGGGGCAAATACTAGCACATGTATGTAGGCATAGGGCACACCCCATGCCACCCCCCTTTAAAGGAGAATTAACAACAAAAAAGGTTCAATAACCTCCCTGGCGGTATGATTCAGTCTGGAATAAGGTGCTGAAAGCGGTACAATTATTTTGCATGGAAATCTGGCGTTTTATTTTGTAGTCCTGTAATTCTTAGGAATAACGCTCTTAAATCTGTTCAAACCAGAGTCTAGCAGACATCCCGGGTATAATAAAGTTTATAATATAATAAAGAATAATAAAAAATATTCAATAATGTAATCAAATCCTAAAACACTGAAAAAGGGACACTTTTTGGTTGCTATGGACAATCTCCAAATTTCAGGCAGAAAAAAAACAGTATTTATAATATAAAAGTGCATGCAGGGCATTGCACAGACCACTAGGGACAAAGGGGGTGTGTATTTTTTAATACAGCACTGTAATCTGTAAGATTACAGTGCTGTGTGTGTTTTGTGTACTTTTACTTTTTTGAATTTGCCGCCGTTCTCCGCTCCCGTGCGCCGTAACGCCGCAGGGAACGGAGCTCGGCGGCATTCGGCACTGTGAATCGAGCGCAGGACGGCTCGATCACACAGCGCGGCGGACATCGCTGGATCCAGGGGACAAGGTGAGTAACTCTCCCTGTGTCCTCCCCTGCATCGAGCGAAGCGATCCCGAGTCTGGCTCGGGGTTACCGCTCCTGTAATTAAAATCTCAACCCGAGGCAGACTCGGGATTACCGCTAGGGGGTTAAATCTACAAGGGCTTTTTTACCACTACTTTTACTTTTTTTAAATTTACAAATGCAGCAATTTAGAATTTGGATGAAAGTTGTAGCACTGGAAAACACTTTTTGAAAGATAGAACGTGCATTTTATATGCAACTATATAGATCAGACCAAAATGAGGGACAAATGAGGAGGAATGACGGACAGAGGGACAAATCAGGGGCAGGCCCTCCAAATCAGGGACAGTTGGTAGCTATGAATTATTCATTTATGTAAATACCACATACTGCATAGTTGTTAGTCTGCAATAGTTTGTCTTTTCCTACTGTATTTGCTTTACCCTATGAAATACCAAAGGCACGCGGATATAGAAAGAGACAGCTGTTCTTAATATAATCGCATTTTAGGAGGTATGAAGCATTGTTTTAATGACCTGTAAAGCTTAGTTTACTCTTGCAATTGTATTGCTCTGTTATAGTAACAATTTCTAGCAATCTCATGTAATATCTCTCAAGTTGATCACTGTCTCCTGAAGCATGTCTGTAGTTTCCAACAACTCCTATAGCATATTCTGTCTCCTACAGCATGTCCACAGTCCCTGACTATCTATTTTGTAATGTCTGCAATCTCTGATCATCTCTTGTATCATGTCTGCAATCTCTGACCATCTCTTCTACAAAGTCTGAAATCTCTGACCATCTCTTCCACCATGTCTGCCGTCTCTGCCCATCCCCTATACCATATCTGCAGTCTCTGACCATCTCCTGTAGTGTGTCTGTAGTCCCTGACCATCTCCTGTAGTGTGTCTGTAGTCTCTGACCATCTCCTGTAGTGTGTCTGTAGTCTCTGACCATCTCTTGAATCAGGCCTGTAGTCTCTGACCATCTCTTGAATCATGCCTGTAGTCTTTCACTGTCTTTTGTATCATGTCAGCAGTCTCCGATCATCTTGTGTACCATGCCTGTGGTCTTTGATCATCTCCTGTACTATATATGCAGTCTCTGACCATCTCCTGTAGTATGTCTGCAGTCTCTGACCATCTCCTGTACCATATCTGCAGTCTCTGGTCATCCCTTGTATCATGCCCATAGTCCTTGACTATCTCTTGTATCATGTCCACAGTCTTTGACCAACTCTTCTACAATGTCTGCAATCTTTGATCATCTCCTGTACCATATACGCAGTCTCTTACTATGTCCTGTACCATGTCTTCAGTCTGCGTCCATCTTCTGTACCATGTCCATAGTCTTTGACCATCTCCTGTACCACGACCGCAGTTTCTGACTATCTTTTGGACCGTGCCCATAGTCTTTGACTATATCCTGTTATGTGTCTGCTCTTTCTGACACTAAATATTTACCGAATTCTATGTGCGGCCCTTCATTGTTGTCGATGGCCACACTTGAGGCCCACCATATCACCATTGTAATCCCTCATACAATGTATTGTATATGTAATCATTTTTGTTGCCAGCGGTTTAGACACACAGTATCTCACATAAGTACACCCCTTACATTTTTATAAATATTTTATTATATCTTTTCATGTGACGACAAGAAGAAATTACACTTTTCTACAATGTAAATTAGTGAGTGTACAGCTTGTATAACAGTGTAAATCCTGGTGTGCTGGCGATATTACTTTCTCTGACTACATACGGTTCCAGCAGTGGTCGCTTCAGCACTTACAAATACAGCCATCTCTATTGGAAGGTGTTTGTTGGGAATATTGTGTTTGAATTTCTTCAGTGTTGGCACATACATGAAATGATATAATAAAATATTTACAAAAATGTGAGGGGTGTACTCACATTTGTGAGATACTGTATAAAACACTCAGTTGAGATCCAAAAGCTCCCTAAAACCAGTAAACTGGACTGAACCAGGATTTACAGAATGCCCTTTTATTCCCTAGATCAGTGATGGCGAACCTTGGCACCCCAGATGTTTTGGAACTACATTTCCCATGATGCTCACCTACACTGCAGAGTGAATGAGCATCATGGGAAATGTAGTTCCAAAACATCTGGGGTGCCAAGGTTCGCCATCACTGCCCTAGATCAACCTGTTCTGGGGAAAATGGGGGTCCTTATACACATATTGGGTGATATTTTTATAACAATATACAGAAAACTATGAAAAGATGTGTGGCTGTGTGCTTTCGGAAGCTGTTGGGCACCATCTGGTGGAAATATCTGTAACTACAAGCAAATATAAATGAATTCTGGTTTTATGTGTTGATAAGGCAAAAAAATAATAATTTCAGAATGTCCTTAAATGTGTTTATTTAAATAAAACTAGGATAGAATAGTAAATATATTAATAATTGATAAATATGTGCAGAAATTAGCAATGCTTTTGTTTGCACATATGAATCGAAACCAAAATCTGTTACACTTAACATGATCTTCATGTTTAATGTCCCTGTAAATAGTTTCTTATGGCCAAGTTGGCCCAAATGAACTATTTAAAGAGACGTGGAGATCAGCTTTAAGTGTTTGATTTTAATAAATGACATGGAGACTTGTGCATAATTGACAGCTCTCCCCTCTCTTCTGTTATAGGCACGTATGACATGACATATATAGTGTAACAATCCCAGGATGAACTAACACATGTGATTAGTGAAGACAAAACAGGGGCAGGAGAACAGATACAGGATATGTCCAGACAAAACAAGCACTGTATTATTGGTACAGGATCTGTGCAAATACAGCAGGGGCTGGGAAACGGATGCAGAATGGGTACAGAATTTGTGCAGACTCCACAAGACCTGGAGTATGAGTACAGTATATGTGCAGGCACAGCAAAGATTAGGGAATAGGAATAGGGTACAGGCTGGCAAAGCTGGGACTGGAGAATGGGTATGGGTGCAGGATCTGTGCAGCTAAAACGAGGACTGAAAAATGGGTGCAGGATCAATCTAGACACATCAGGTACATATAAGTATAGGTATAGGTACATGATTGGAGCAAAAACGGCACAGAGTGGAACATGGATCCAGAATATGTATAGACACAACAAGGACTGGAACATGGGTCCAGAATATGTGCAGGCCCAGCAGGGATAGGAAAAAAAGTAGAGGATCCAGACAGGCAAAGCAGGGACTGAAAAATAGGTACAACATTTGTACAGACACAACAGAGATTGGAGATTGAGGGCTGGTTCACGCCATGTGCAGTCCAGTGCATTTATTTTTCAGCATAAAAAATGCATGGACAATAGGTGCCATGGATTTTAATAGCAAAATCCACTCCTTTGCAGTGGGTTTCAGTACAGTCAACAAGAATAGAATATGCTGCATTTTTTCTACAAAGAACTGCACTGGAACGCAGCAAAACATTTACAAAAATGCATCTAAATGCAAAATGCATCAAAAATGCACTGGAACACATTACAGCAAAGAAAAAAGGAGACCTTTGAAAAAATAAAATGCATTGATAACGCTTCAAAAATGCCCTGGAAACGCATATAAAATTTGCATGCACAAACACATCTGGAACGCATCCAGACTGCTTTTCTGTGGTGTGAACCAGCCCTTAAAGTGGTTGTATAGTACATTTTTTTACTTTTATTTACGGGAAAGCCTATAATAAGGCTTACCTTTAAGTAAAAAAAAATCTCCTAAACCTGTATGGTTTAGGAGATATTCCCCTCGCAGTGCGCCACTGACTGTAGCGGCGCATGCGCACAGGGGATTCTCAGCTGAAAGTCCGGCAGACGCCAGACCCTGCTTGAACGAAGTCTCCTGCACGCATGCGCGGGAGTGACGATATCGCGGCTCCGGCCACTCACAGCGCCGGAGCCATGATACCTGGAAGAAACGCTGAGGGAACATGTCAGCTCCCTCGGCGTGAATCGGGCCAGATGTCGGGGCCTCGTTCTAAGGTAAGTATTTCATAATGAGCTAGTATGCGGTTGCTAGTATGCCCTTTCCTTTGCAGGTCAGGAAGAAAAAAAAACTTCAGCGGGTATACAACCGCTTTAATACAGCATTTATGTAAGCAAAGCATTAACTGTAGAATAGGTACAGGATCTTTGTAGGCTCTTTGTAGGCAAAAGAGGGACCACAGTATGGGTATGGGATCTGTGCAGGGACAGGAGAATGGATACAGGATTTGTACAATAATAACAAAAAAACAACCTGTGCAATCCCTCCCATGATTGAACACGGCTAACTCAACAGAATTAAAAAATAAATAAAGGTACACTAACAATAAATGGCTGAACCCGCCACTTCAAGTGATATCACTCGACCAATATAATATATAATAACCCAAAACAAGTGCAGCGCTGCCCACTAACTGATATTCATAACCACACTATAAATGCATAAACACATAATTTGAAGAATGATCACATGATGTGTTTATGCATTATGTGGGCAGCTCGGCACTTGTTTGGGTTATTATATATTTTACAAAATGTACACAGGTACAGTGAAGACCAGAGTATAGATACAAGATGAGAAAAAACACAGCAGGAACAGGAGCATGGCTACAGAATATGTGTAGACACAACATAAACTGGAGTGTGGGTACAAAATATGTGCAGGCACAATATGGATCGGGGATTAGGTACAGGACACGGACAGGCAAAATGGACTGGAGAATGAATACAGGACTTGAACACACAACAGGAACTGGAGAAAACATACATGATTTGAACACGGACCAGGGACTGGAGAATGAACACATAATTGGTGCACACAAAGCAGGAACTGAGGAATGGGTAGATGATCTGCAAAAACAAAACAAGCACTGCAGAATAGGAACAGAATATGTGCAGGATAAACAGGAACTGGAGGATGGGAACCGGGTCTGTAAAGACTTGCAGAGACTTGAGAATGAGTAAAGGATCTGTGCAGGTAACAAAGGGAGAAGATATTGGGTACAGCAACTATGCAGGCAAAGTAGGGACTACTTTAACCACTTCAATACAGGGCACTTAAACACCTTCCTGCCCAGACTAATTTTGAGCTTTCAGCGCTGTCGCACTTTGAATGACAATTGCGCAGTCATGCTACACTGTACCCAAATGAAATTTTTATCATTTTTTTCCCACAAATAGAGCTTTCTTTTGGTGGTATTTGATCACCTCTACGGTTTTTATTTTTTGCGCTACAAATAAAAAAATACCGAAAATTTTGAAAAAAAAAATGTTTTTTTTTGTTTCAGTTTCAAAACTTTGTAAATAAGTACGTTTTCTCCTTCACTGATGGACACTGATGGGGCTACACTGATGGGCACTGATAAGGCGGCACTGATGGGCACCAATGATGTGGCACTGATGAGGTGGAATTGATGGACACTGATAGGTGGCACAAATTGGCACTGATAGCTGACACGGATTGGCATGGATGGGCAGCACAGATGGGCATGGATGGGCGGCACAGATGGGCATGGATAGGCGGCACAGATGGGCATGGATAGACGGCACAGATGGGCATGGGTGGGCACTGATAGGCGGCACAGGTGGGCACTCATAGGCGGCACAGGTGGGCACTCATAGGCGGAACAGGTGGGCACTCATAGGCGGCATTGGTGTTATACTGTACTAATGGATGCCAATCAGTGCCAAACAATAATGCATGCCAATCAGTGATGCCTATTGTGGGCACTGATTGGCATCCATTATGGGCACTGATTGGCATCCATTGTGCTGACTGGCATCCCTGGTGGTCTAGGGAGTATTACCTTTTCCCTGGTGGTCTGGTGGAGTCCCTGGTGGTCCAGTGTGGGCATCCTCGGGGGGAGGCTGTGCTGATAATCAATCAGCACAGACCCCCCCTGTCAGAGGAGCAGCCGATCGGCTCTCCTCTACTCACGTCTGACAGACGCGAGTGAGGAAAAGCCGATCACCGGCTCTTCCCATTTACACTGTGATCAGCCGTGATTGGACACGGCTGATCACGTGGTAAAGAGTCTCCGTCGGAGACTCTTTACCGAGATCGTAGTTGCCGGGGATCAACAACGATCGCCGCGATGCGCGCCCCCGGCTCATAATCCTGATCACGTCATATGACGTCCGATCAGGATTATGAAACCACTTTGCCACCGTCAATTGCCTATAGGGCGGGCGGCAAGTGGTTAAAGTTGATGTAAGCGCGATTCATGAAATTTGAGATGGGCACATATATCTGCAGTGTTTTCTTATCCCTCTAAAAAGCCATAAGTCCTGTGGCTTTCTCCTGCTCCATTCTTCTGTTATCAGCATGATAACTTCTGACAAGTTCTCCATCAACTGCGATAAAACCAGCCTGAAATTTGTGTCAGGGTGGGTGCTATAAATAAATTAGCAAAAAGCTGGTCTATTCAAAGCTCTGCATTGTTCCTTTCTTTTTTTGCCTAAGTGGGGGGGGGGCTTTCCCCTGATCAGCTGTCTCAGAGTGTATGGCTATAATCCACAAGTGAACCAGGAAGAGAACATTATAACAGGACATGCATTTTCTAAACAGTATATAAAGCTGAAGACAGTAGATATACATGTAAAATGTATGTAGGAGGATTTGTTTCATCTCTGTGTATCATCTGAGGCTGTTCACTTCACTGGGTATATGCAAGGGTTTACATCCACTTTAAGGGTGCAGGATCTATGCAGGGACTGGATCTTTGCCAAATGATATGTATAGATCAAGCTGGGACTGGAGCAAAAGGGCAGAATTGGTGCATTTTAGAGACTAGAGATTGGGTACAGGATCCCTACAGGCGAATACAGGGAGTATTGGTACAGGATCGTTGTTGACATAACAAGGATTGGAGTAGGGGTACATTATTTAAGAAGACTTGGCAAGGACCAGAGTAATGGTACAGAATATGTGTAGACACAACAGTGACTGAAATATGAGTACATGATTTGTGACGATTCAGCAAGAATTAAAGAAGGGGTAAAGGATTCATGCAAGTAGGGACTGGAGATAAGGTACTGGATCTCTACAGGCAAAGCAGGGACTGGAGAATGGGTACAGGATAGGTACATACCTGATAGAAACCATATAATGGGTACAGGATCCATGCAGACAAAGCTGGGACTGCCGAAAGGGTACGGAGCCATGCAGGCAAGGCTGAGACTGGACAGTGGGTACAAAATCGGTGCAGATACAGCAGGGACTGGAGAACAGGTAGATGATTTATGCAGGCAAAGAAATGGAGCGTGAGTAAAGATTCTGTGTTGGCACAGCAGGAATGGGAGTATGGGCACAGCTTCTGTGTTGGCACAGATTAAAAATCTACACAAACAAAGCAAGGGCAGCTGTCACCAAGTTACAAGGACGGGAAGGCCATTGTCTTCCCCATCATGTGTCCTGCAATTTTGCAGGAGAACTCCCTGGATGTCACAACTCTTTGGCTGTGGCTTTTCAGGTAAGGGCAGACTGGATGACAGCAGAAACTAAAGCAGCTACTGACTCTCATGACCCAGCTGTAATCAGATAACCTGGCAAAATAGGAACTGAGAGCAACAAGATACACAAAGACAGCAACAGTGTGGAATTGTGAAGTGGAATCATAGCCACTTTGAGGTCATACAATAGAAAGGCTTAGCTTAAACACAGCAACAGACAGAGGTTGAAGTTCGGTCAACTTTACTTTAGATAAGTGAAAAAATAATAAAATTGTTCTAACAGTATTGTCCCTGAATGAAAATAACCACTGCTAGCCCCATCAATGATACAAGTATAAAGAGACATAAATAGTAAACAGCGGAGTGTTCCAGCTCCACACCTGTATCTAAGTACACAGACAATTATATATATGTATATATATATATATATATATATATATATATATATATATATATATATATATATATATATATATATATATATGTAAATTCCAAACCCATCAAGTGTGTAACAAGCATATAATCCCCCTTTTCCAGGGAGATGAAAACAATAGTCCAAAAGTTAAAAGAAAACAAAATAAAAAGCTTTAAAATGACAAAAGTCAATGTGAATGTGCTATTCAATTTCTTCTAAATAGTGCTTATAATCATGAAGACTATGGCTAAATAGCACATTTGTGTGGACTTTTGTCATTTTAAAGTTTTTTATGTTGTTTTCTTTTCATTTTTGCACTATTGGTTTTATCTCCCCGGAATAGGGGGATTACAAATTTGTCACACTTGGTGGATTTGGAATTTACATATATAAAATTGTTTGTGTATCTAGCTACAAGTGTGGCACTGGATAACTTTTCTGTTTTAAATATTTTAGTATGTGGCACACTCCTAGATCTTAGCAGCAGCACTTTATTTAGTTTATTGCACTGGAGTGCCCAGGGGTATTTGTTTGTAAACAGTGGAGTGATGCATTGCACACCTCATCCCTATAAAGAGGAAATAAACCCTGATGAGATTACTTCCTCTTTGTTTCCCTGCAAAGGCAAAGCATAATGGGCTACTATGCATCACATTTTTTTGTGCGCGGCATGCGATGTACCCAAACAAAATTGACGTCCTTTTTTTCCAACAGATAGAGCTTTCTTTTGGTGGTATTTGATCGCCTTGTCGGTTTTTATTTTTTGCGATATAAACAAAAGAGCAACAATTTTGAAAAAAACACATCTTTTTCTTTTTGCTATAATAAATATCCCACATTTTTTTTTATCAAAATAACAATTTTTTTCCTCAGTTTAGGCGGATATGTATTCTTCTACATATTTTTGGTAGAAAAAAATTGCAAAAAGCGTTTATTGATTGGTTTACGCAAAAGTTATAAGGTCTACAAAATAGGGGCTAGATTTATGGCATTTTTATTATTATTTTTTTTTTACTAGTAATGGTGGCGATCTGCGATTTTTATCAGGACTGCGACATTATGGCGGACTATCGGACATTTTTGACACATTTTTTAAACCATTGACAATTATACAGCGATCAGTGCTAAAAAAATGCAAAAATGTAAATGTCACTGGCAGGGAAGAGGTTAACACTAGGGGGCGATCAAGGGGTTAACTGTGTTCCCTAGGTGTGTTTCTAACTGTGGGGGAATAGGAGGAGGAAATCGGTGTTCATACATAGTATGAACACACGATCTGTCTCTTCTCCCATGAAAGAACTGGGATCTGTGTGTTTACACACACAGATCCCAGATCCCAGTTCTCACTCTGTCACGAGCGATTGCGGGTGCATCGCACCTGCTGGGCACTCGCATTGGGATCGGGCACACACTGCGAGTGCACATGCGCCCCAAGGGTCCAAAAGGCGAAAAGTGATATAAGGTAACATCGTTTCCCCCAGCCATGCCATTCTGCAGCTGGTCAGCAAGCGGTTAATTATCATCTTAATCAGTCACAGAACCTGTCTAATTAATATGTGTTCAAGTTTAAGCCCAGGTTCACACTGAGCTGCGGGAATGAAGCTGTGCGAGTTTCACTGAACTTGCCCAATTGGCTCCCGCATGTCAGTCCCGATTTTGGCTGTGATTTCAGAGACATCTGTGTGGGTTTATGCACAGATGTCAATGTAAATTGCAGCTTGCAAAAAGTAGTACAGAAACTACTGCTTGAAATTGGTGTGGCACCTCAAATGCAGCGCCACACCGATTAGGATGATGCTGGCAACTGACGCCAATTTGACAAGCGATTTGAGATGTCAAATCGCATGTTAAATCGTACCAACGTGAACCTGGACTTAAGGAACCCTAATTGCACAGTAGTCTTCACTATTATTATCAGGCTTGAGTTCATCTAGAGATATGTTGCTGTAACAAACAGGAACCAACCTGTGGTTGCTGAAATCCAAAAGCCCAGATATAAGGCCTGAGCCCAGCTGGTGTGGATCTTGAGCCCCTTGATTTATTGTGGTCTGCCCTTGAACTTTTTGATTCGATTTTCAGTTATGTAAGGCAATCTGTCCCATAATGTTTCATTGTGTACATTAAAGTGGTATTAAACCTAAAAGCAAACATTTATTATGTTACGTTTTGATTTGGGGGTTTAATACTGCTGGTAACATAACTAAAAAACAGACATCGATTGTGGTGATGTTTGTTTAGGCTAGGTTCACATTGTTACAGGTGCTTGCGGGTGCAGGACAGTGTATAATTCGCACATGTACTTGCATCTGAAAACAAAACGTTCTGCTCTTTTGCAGACGTGTGGAGGTTTCATTAATTCTTAATGGCACCCCAAACATCTGAAAACACTGTGTTTTTAATATTTTTGGAGTGAGAAATGGTGGAGGGTATACCATATATACCATACACCTATAAGATCCATTCTGAAAATGTCAATTATTTTACTACAGAAAGTGTCAATGTGATTTATTTTGGTTACTACATTTTATGCATTATTAATTTCTTTGCCCTACGAAATCAAGTAAGGCATATTTTCAGTGTTGCAGTGACAAAAACTGCCACAAGATGGCAGAGCTGACTACATTATGACCTCCTAGTGAATGAATGTTTTATTAGTGTTTACTATGTTTTATCAGTAGCGATTGATCATAGTAATTGAATATCAATCCACTTTTACATTATTATTATTATAATACAGGATTTATATAGCAACAGCAGTTTGCACAGCACTTTATAAACAATGTATATATAGTTTGTATCACAACAAGGTACATCCCATTCTTTTAGATATATTGAGTAATGTTAATAAAGTAATCTTGGATTATTAACTAGTATTTACTTGTTCTTTGGAAAATGATATGTTCCCTTTTTAGTATTTCTTTTTTTCCAGCTATTGTATGTCTAAATCATTTATTCATATTATACTTGATAGGAACACTGGGCCCTTCTAGATTATCACAGTTTGTGATATGAATGGATACCATTAAAGATCTTTCAGTTTTGCACAGATCCTGCACACTGGTGGGCCAGTGGTGGTGACAGGTCTACCTATTTCTTTCAGAGATT
The DNA here is from genome assembly GCF_037356315.1 of Lithobates pipiens. Classification (NCBI taxonomy): domain Eukaryota; kingdom Metazoa; phylum Chordata; class Amphibia; order Anura; family Ranidae; genus Lithobates; species Lithobates pipiens. Next base: position 94,683,623 of record NW_027507903.1, on the reverse strand, counting down.
CCGGTGCTTATATTTTATTGCAGCATTCTGTGTCTCCCCTATCTGTAGGTGTCACTGTCTTGATAGCAGAAAACAAATACTTCTGCGCGCTAGTGGGCCAACCAAGTGGGCTAGAGTTTGTAATGGACAACGTCTCAGGCCTTGCTGCCCTCGAGGATAGGTATATCCTAGCAATCAAAGGAGAAATAGAAAAAAGAGGGCACACCGACCTTGTGCATGATCCTTTAACCACTTTCAGACCGGACCATTTTGCTGGCTTAAGACCAGACCACTTTTTGCGATTCGACACTGTGTCGCTTTAAATGACAATTGCGTGGACGTGCGACGTGCCTCCCAAACAAAATTGACGTCCTTTTTTCCCACAAATAGAGCTTTCTTTTGGTGGTATTTGATCACCCCTGCCGTTTTTATTTTTTGCACTATAAACAAAAATAGAGCGACAATTTTGAAAAAAACGCATTATTTTTTACTTTTTGTTATAATAAATATCCCCCAAAAATATATAAAAAAAAGTTTTTTCCCTCAGTTTAGGCCGATACGGATTCTTCTTCATATTTTTGGTAAAAAAATCGCAATAAGCGCTTATTGATTGATTTGCGCAAAAGTTATAGTGTTTACAAAATAGAGGATAGTTTTATGATATTTTTATTAATATTTTTTTTTTTACTAGTAATGGCAGCGATCAGCGATTTTTATTGTGACTGCGACATTATGGCGTACACATCGGACATTTTTGACACATTTTTGGGACCATTGTCATTTATACAGCAATCAGTGCTTCCTGTGTAAAGGACACTGGCAGTGAAGGGGATAACCAGGGGGTGGCAGTGTAGGGGTTAAGTGTTCCTAGGGGCGTGTTACTAACTGTGGGGGGCTGGGCTTTGTGTTAGTGAACACAGATCTCTGCTCCAATCACATGAAGCAGAGATCAGCGTCACTTGTTGCTAGGCAGAATGGGGAGATGCTGTTTACAACAACATCTCCTTGTTAAGCCTCCCCATGACACCAGACCCACTGGGATCCCGACCGGCACGCAAGCGCGCCGCTGGCGGTGCGCACGCGATGGCAGGGCGGCATATAGAAATGGACGTACCTGTATGACAATATGCCTGCCCGTGCCATCATGCCGACGTACATCGTTGCGCGCTGGTCGGGAACTGGTTAATGTATTTTATTAGAGAACTAAATTAAAAACTACTCACAAACATGTGGAAGAAAAACACAATATAAAAAGCTTTCAAATGATAGCCATCGGTCTCACGACAACAGACTCCAGATGGTAATGGGGAAGATTATAAGGGTCACTGCCGGTTGACACGTTTCAAAGGAATACCTTCTTTCTCAGAGGTAGAAGGTATTCCTTTGAAACGCGTCAGCCAGCAGTGGCCCTTATAATCTTCTCCATTACCATCTGGAATCTGTTGTCATGATACCGATTTCCATGATCTGAAGGCTTTTTATATTACGGTTTTCTGGCACATGTGTGTGAGTAGTTTTTAATTTACTTTTATAATAAAATACATTAAAGGGTAATGCACAAGGTCACTGTATTGATGCTGCACTATTTGTTCATTCGGCAGTAAGGATAATGACACTTGTCTTTTTAAGGGCTGTGATAGCTGAGTTAAAATGGAAAGTTTGGTTAACATTTTTACTACTGTAATCTCTGAGACATTTAAGAATTTAACTTGCCAGCAACCACCCAAAACTTGGGCATAATTTTTAAGTGGAGTTGCCCTTCATGATATGATGATGAGATCAGAGGTGCAACTAGAACCTTCAGGACCTTGGTGCAAGAAACCTGAAGGGGCCCCCCTTTCCCACTGATCCTGGGGCCCTTTACTCCCATAGTTGGACCCTTTATTATTGTCCCACAGCAGGCCACTTTCCTGTCATCTTAAGGTCCCCCCACGGTGGTGGAACACCAGAGCACAGTCGCAAGTGCGACCTTTGTGACCCTGGCAGTTCCGCCACTGGTGTCAGTAGTTTTTTATTTTTGTTGTTTTTTTTTATTATTTTTATTTTTTTACCATTTTATTTTATTTATTTATTTTCTGCTACAATTTTATTCTTTATTTTTTTTTTACATATTTTTTAGGACCCCCGTTGGCAGGTTTTGGTAAAATATCAGGGGTCTAAACAGATCCCGGATGTCTCACTTTTTAAACTGAGAAAGGGACTGAGGACAGATTCATCAGTCCCTTTCTCTGCAACCTCAGCTGCACAGAATGAATGAACAGGAATAGCTCTGTACAGAGCTTCCCATTAATTTATAAACGGAGGCATAGTAAACACAATTTACTATGCTCCAGCTTTGAATGAATATAAAAAAAAAAAAAAAAAAGAGTCAGTGATCGGTACCGATCACCAGTTACATTGGTTATTCAAGCCAGAAATTATGTGTGGATTGAACATTTGGACTAACCAAGAGATTTAATTTGCCTGTAAACCAGTGGTGGCCCATCCATTATCCTAATCCTAATCTTCATGCAGGGTGTCAGCGCATGGATTCCAATGGGTGAGGGTTGAACGTGTGCTTAGAGCCAGAGGCTCAAATAGGCTTTAAAAAAAGAGTGAGCTCAGTGCGCAGAGCACTGCACCCCGAGCCCCCACAGTTGTGTGAGAATAGCGAATGAATATTCACTATTCTCACACTGATCCTCCTCCCAGCTAATCAGGAAGTGGATCCTGAGACCCATCACCCGACTGGCTGAAAGGACAGGCGATCCAATTGGAAGCCTAGAAGAAGGAGCGAGAAGATGCACGGCAGAAGCCGCCATGATGCAGAGGAGGAGGAGGAGACGCCCACCCGCCGCCCATCACCTGTAGGAGCGCTGCATGCCCAGAACCTAGATGGGGTAAGTGTGAGGCTGGGTGACCGGTCCCACAATCCCCAGAGGGGGTGGGATTTTCAGGTGACCTGACCAACCCGGGAGCGGGCGGGGGGTTGCCACTGGCTGATCGGGGGGGTGGTTGTTTGCCACGACCCCCCCAAAAAAGATATTTAAAAAAATGGATCCTCCTGCCTCCGTGGCAGATGGAATATGTAGGATTTTACAGGGGGTGAATCCAGAGCTGAATAATGCTATTCGGGGGGCAGAGCCATGCACAACCATGCTAAATTCAAATGATTATAAAATGCTGCATGAAGAAGCACCCCTTGATTTAAGTAGAGGGGTGGTTTGGGTTTTGGGGATTGTGTGCATGACCATGCTTTATGCTACACCCTAACATGGTCTAAAACATGGACTAAATCTTTACTCTAAGGGCTTGTTCACTTTAGTATGTTATGATGTTACATGTAGATTATGGTGTGGTATTTGCACAATAATGTGCATCAAGATCACGGCAAGCCTTGGTGCACTTTAAAGCGGAGTTCTACCCACATTTTAATTTTTTTTTTATCATTTTTCGTGACTACTGAACAATTTATTATTACCCACTTTTCTTTTTAGCAATATCTGTACCTTATTTCCCCAGCCAATACTTTGCTTCCGCTGTACCTCACGGTGTATGTAATTTCCGACTTGGGGACGTGTATTGGCTTTTGAGATATGAGTTTCATAAGTCCCAGGAGTCATGGGGCATCCTCCACTTGTAGCATTGCGTTTTTCATGCACTGCGCTTTCTACGATATGGGCATGTGCAAGCACCGTATCCCAGAAGAAGCAACGAGTGGGCTTTAGATGCCCACACTCAAGGTGGGAACGGGCTCACAGGGAAGAGCAAAGTAAGTGTTTTAAAAAGAAAAAGAATGCTAAGACATACATTTATTACTTATACCACTATATATGCGTGTGTGTGTGTTTAGGTGTGACCATCACATGGGCGTTTAAAACAAAACAAAAAAAAACAACTTGAACTCCGCTTTAAGCAGTCCATTCATTATTAAAGTGCTGCCAACATTCTACAGTACAAATAAAGCCAGACATGCCCCATTTGTCCACCACAGTGCACAGTTGGCTTACATCTGTGTGTTGTGGTGTGCTACAGTGTAAGTGCATTTCGGTGCCATTTGAAATTAATGGCGCCACACAATGTTCCATGTGCTATATGTTAAAGCTATAAAGCTATATGATGAAACTAGCTTTATGTTTGATACAATTCAAAGTAAGGCTCACCAGGCTTCTGGTTAGACAGTAGGTATGTTCAGGGCCGTCTTTAAGGCAGGGCAAACGGGGCAGCTGCCCTGGGTCCTGTCATTGTGGGGCCCAAAGCAGCTGCCCCATACTTGCCAACTATCCCAGTTTAAATTCCCTTGTCCCTTGAAGTTTTAGTCCTGTGCTGTGTCCCGATATCTCAGTGTGAAGTGCTGCTACTTATGCTGCCCAGCTCTGCCCTATTGTTGTGTACAGATGACTCACCTGCAGACCCTGTGTTTACATGTAAATAACTGGCATTCATATGTAAAAGGTGGCGGCATTACTAAGTAAATAGCTGCGGCTGGCGGCATTGATATGAAAATAAAGGTGGCAGTCATATGTATATCATGCCCTCCTGCAGTGAGGAGATGATGTGATGTAACCTCTAGCAACCATTCAGTGAGCAGTATTCTTGTATAGTAATCTATAGCAACCAATTAACAATCAGAAATCATTTTCTGTAACCTCTAGCAACTAATCAGTGAGCCGTAATGTGTGCTATAACCTCTAGCAACCAGTCATTAAACAGTAATGATATGCTGTAACCACTGGCAACCAATCGCAATTGCTGCCTGATCTGATACAGTAAACTGATTTTAAGTCTAAGCCCTTGGATCCTGGGCAGAAATTTCCTTTGCCCCCCCCCCCCCCCCCCCCATGCAATTTCACTCTCCACCTGCTCTGAGACATACAATATATAGCAGTTAGCCCTTGTACACATGGTCGGACATTCCGACGGAAAATGTCAGATCGGACCGTGTTGTGGGATAATCCGACCGTGTGTGGGCTCCATCTGACTTTTTCCGTCGGAATGTCCGACCAACAAAGTTTGAGAGCTGGATATAAAATTTTCCGACAACATGATCCGATCGGACTTTGTCCAAACGTTTGTAGAGAATTCCGATCGGACAAAGTGCCATGCATGCTCAGATCAAATTACGAGACCAAAGCTATTGGCTACTAGCCGCAACGTAGTCCCATCGTAACGAACGAACGTCATCACGTTTCGAACTATCGGATTTTCCGACAACTTTGTCTGACCGTGTGTATGCAACACCAGTTTCGGACAAAATCTGTCGGAAAAAAATCAGATGGACTTTGTTGTCGGAATGTCCGACCGCATGTATAAGGGCTAACTGCTATTTATTGTATGTCTCAGAGCAGGTGGAGAGTGAAATTGCATTGGGGGGGGGGGCAAGAAAATTTCTGCCCAGGGTCCAATCAATATTAAAGACGGGTATGTTGGTGGAACACTGGACCGGAAATGGTAGTTCTCTGTGTTGGAGACAGCACCCTGTCAGCTAAGATATTCCAGGGGGTCTCTGGTTTAGTCAGAGATGTAAAGAGAATGAGAGCGCTACAGAAACCGTGTAAGTCCAGCAAACCATTATTTTGTGCAACAAGTGATCACAAAAACAAGCCAACACCATTTGGGGCTCAACAATCTCCCTTCATCAGGGCTTAGCTAGTTATAATGAATAAGGAGAAGGCAGGACATGTTGTACTAATGTAAAAGATATATTTATCCTAATTCAGGAGGCCAGTCAGGAAGCTTGTTGTTGATTATCCTTGCTCTTCTGTTTCCGATATGTGTGGGAGAGGTTTTAATGGCCTCAGAGAAGGAGTCTTTGAATTAGGGAACACTTTTTTCCCTTGTTCAGAAGATCAGGATAGCAGAAGAAGTCAGCAGTACACATTTACCTAGTAAAGCCAGGTCCTTGAAATAAATTGCATGTATGAAAGCTAGAGTCATTTGGTAGGCAGACTATGTCCCCTGAGTCAGTTTAAGTGTTTTCACGCTTGATTAGAAAATAGAATTAAAGTAGAACGACTGTGTTATTCTACCGTTTAAATGACCATTTCATAACTATTCCTGAGTGTCATGGTTATTGTTTTGCAGCATATGATTTTTTCTGGATTTGTTACTCTGCCTTGCTTTCCAGCATACAAAGAGAGTTTAATATAGACAGAGCTTCCTACTGACTTATGAGGCTGTATGGCATTAAAGATTGTGTATTGTTAAATGGAAAAAAAAAAACCCCTATAGCAGACATCTCTTCAATTGATGTGTGGCACTCCACAGAAGGGATAATTTGCCAGAATGGGTATAATTAAACATCCTCCACCTACGTGTCATTTTCTCATTATGCATGCAGCTGCTAGTTATTTACTTGGCTTACCACATGGCAGATTTTTTCTTTTTTTTTTGTGCTTTCATCCTAATGCAAAATGCACAGCCATTCCATAACTAAGAAACCAACTGCAGAAAAAAAGAAGGCACTTAATCTCTTATTGATCTCCGGGAGCTCCTAGCTGTAAACCTTCATATCTCGTGTTTGTTTCTCTTTTGTGAACAAACAAAATACCGTATGTTTATCTTTGGTGGACGCAATGTCTGTTCTGTAGAAATGCAAGGGGTTCTGGGTAAATCATAATGCATCTAGATGACGAGCAATAGATAATAATATATTTGCTGTATTTATTTCATGCTTTTTTTTATGAATTTGCTGCATTGGATATTCCAGACCTGAGATGGATAAAATTCTACCCGTGGTGTGATCAAAGTAGCTTTGGCATGAGAACTGAGGATGCAGCTACAATCAGGCTAAAACGTATAGTGGACCCATATTGCATGCCTTCTTCCTAAGTCAGGGCAATCAGCTACTCATGGCCTTTCCCTAAAGTGTTTCTGACAGCCTGAAGCCAGGGCGGACTGACCATTCGGCCACCTGGGCACCGCCCGAGGGCCCCAGGCCACTAGGGGACCCCATCAGGGTTGCCAGCCTCAGTAAAAACCAGAAACGGTATGTAAAAATCTGTGTTTTTTTACATCTGTCTCTGAAATGTCCCTTACCGACATCCTTTTGGTCTAAAAATCCTGAGATTATAGCTGCCCCACCTCTCTAGTACCTTCTCAGCCAATAGAAACATGTCTGTGTATACTGTGTGATTGTGTGTGTGTGTGTGTGTGTGTGTATACTGTGTGGCCCCATAATCTCTGATTGCCTCGGGGCCCCATAATCTCCTATTGCCCAGGGGCCCCATGAGTTGTCAGTCTGTCCCTGCCTGAAGCCATAGTTCTTGTTGCATTTTGCTGCACTGGTGTTTCGGTGTGTCATGAAGTCCTGTATATAATTCTTCAATATGGAAATAGGCACAATGCCCATTTAAGTGGCCATTTAAGTTTTTTAATTAAAAAAATTGATGCTTAGATGTCTCATTTCAAAATATTCAAAACTTTGATGTCTAATTATGAAACGCATAAACTTAATGCAGGACTAACCTCAGTCAATCAATTTTACCTATTTTTAATCCTTATGCTGTTAACCTTAGTAAATAGATAAGAAGGTATATTATATTTACTTGTTTTAAACTTTTTGTTCCATTTCTTCAGTTGTTTCTTGTCAAAAAAGTCAAAATTATGTGATACATCACAGGAGTCTTCATGAGCATTTTTATCCTTTCATCTGGAGGAGGGGGGGGAGGGGCTTTCTGAGCTAAGCACACCCTCCTGCTAGCATTCCTGAGCTAAAGGCAGATGCAAATGCTACAACTGCTCTTACTCAAGGTGGCTACAGCTAGAAATGCCAGGGGGGTGTTATTCAAAATGATTTCTCAACTAAAGCAAAGAGCATGGCATGCAACCTAGGAGGTAAGCCATATCTGGAAGTATTACATGGCTTACTTACCTAAAGGTGAGCATGCACACTGTGGTAGCAATGCCACAGGTCTTCCTGAGCCAGAAGATTGTTGGCATCAAGAAGGGGGAGGCTCTAATGAATGGCACGATCAACAGGGAGTTTCTTTTAAAATACAGCCTAAAAATTAATACCAGGAATGGTATATATTTTACATAGTTACATTAATCCGGCATGGACCAATGTAGGTATGCATATACCATACCTGACCAATAACCCCAACACCCCCCCCCCCCCCCCTCAACCACCACCACCACCACTTACCAGTTTTTATCTGGCTTACCGTGACCACCAGTGCTCCAGAGAAACAATCCAATGGTGCGGCTATATGGCCTCGGAGGACTGGAGCGTGCGTCATGATGTCACTTCCAGTCTAGGGCAAAAGATAAATTTTTTTTTGTTGATCTTTTGCTCTTAAAGGTAAAGGAGAGATTTGGGGTCTTTTTTGACCCCAGATCTCTCCATAAAGAGGACCTGTCATCCTTATTTCAATTACAAGGGATTTTTACATTCCCTGTAAAAGGAATAATGTTGATCAAAAAAAAAAAATAAAAAAACAGAAAGGGACAGTGAAGCATGCAGAAGCGAATGCATACATAAGTCACGCACACCACACATGTGAGGTATCGACGCAAACATTAGAGCAAAAGCAATCATTCTAATGCTAGATGTTCTCTGTAACTCTAAACAGGTAACATGTAAAGATGTTTAAAGCGTTGCCTATGGAGATTTTACCTTAGTACCTTAGTTTGATGACATTCCACAAGTGTGCACAATTTTAAAGTGTGACATGTTAGGTATCTATTTGCTTGGCTTAACATCATCTTTCATATTATACAAAAAAACTTGGGGTATATATTGTGGGGTTTTTTTTTTTTCTACACTTGCCGACCACCAGCAGTACATATCCTGCGGCAGGCCAGCTCTATTGTGCGAAACGGCATACCTACGCGTAATTTCATGCAATAGCCAGCAGGGGGAGCCAATCAGCCGGTCTGACAGACGCGATGTCCCCCATCCATCCACGAGCGCTCCCCAGAGGGCTAGAACAGCGGTCTGCCAATGTAAACAAGGCAGACCGCCGTTCTGTCAGAGATGAACACATTGATTTTGTGTTCCTGCTAACCAGGAACACAGATCACTCTGTTCATCTAGTGAGTCCATCCCCCACACAGTTAGAATGCATCCCCTAGGAACACACTTAACCCTTTGATCGCCCCTGGCGTTAACCCCTTCTCTGCCAGTGTCATTACAGTGACAGTGTATATTTTAAGCAAAAAAAAGTGTCAAAAGTCAGTCAGTCAGTTAGGTGTCCGATCTGTCTGCCGCAATTTTTCAGTCACTGATCACCGCCATTACTAGTAAAAAATGTAAATCACAATAAAATGCCATAAAACTATCCTCTAGTTTGTAGACGCTATAACTTTTGCGCAAACCAATCGTTATATGATTATTGGGATTTTTTTTATCAAACATGTAGCAGAGTACATATTGGTCTAAATTGATGAAGAAACTTGATTTTTTTTTTTTTTTTTTTAATTGGATATGTTTTATAGCAGAAAGTAAAACAATATTGTTTTTTTTTTCAAAATTGCCTGCATTTTTTTTGTTTCTAGTGCAAAAAATAAAAACCACAGAGGTGATCAAATACCACCAAAAGAAAGTTCTATTTGTGGGGAAAAAATGTCATCAACTTTTTTTGGGTAGAGCATTGCACGACTATGCAGTTGTCAGTTAAAATAACGCAGTACCATATCGCAAAACTTGGCGGTAAGGGGGTAAAACCTTCCGGGGCTGAAGGGGTCAATTAAAGTGTATTTTTTTCCAAATTTTGTTTGAACAGCTGTACAAATGCTGTGTGACATAAATTATTGCAACAATTGTATTCCCTGCTAAATATATATATATATATATATATATATATATATATATATATATATATATATATATATATATATATATATATATATAATGTTTGTGGTATATAAGTAATTTTCTAGAAAAAAATACTGATTTAAACTTGTAAACAAAAATTGCCAGAGAAAGCCTGGTCTTCAAGTGGTTAACTTAAAAAATGAAGGACATAAAGATAATAATCCAAGTTATCAGGAAATTTTAAATGTTTTTTTTTGTTTGGAATGACTATTAATACATCAGAATTGTGTGGTATTTTTTCTGTCTGTAGTTCAGCTGAATTGCTCACACCATTAGGTAATTAATTATACGAGAAGTGATACTTTTCTATGATACATATTTGCTAATACATTTGCCAAATGTAAGATGATTAATGTTGTATTAGTTTGTCTTTAAATTTGTCATTAGTTTATAAGGGAGGAGTGCAGCATTCAGTACTAGAGATGAGCATGCAATGGAGGATCTGGCAGAATGTGCAGTGGGTCATCTACAGTAGGAAACTCATTCTCACCCCCTTCATCTCTGGTCACCCTGTGAGAGATAATGGGGAGCGTGCTTTTAATGCCATCCGACATTTTGAACTGCCAGAGGATTTCACTCACAATAAAAATATGTCCTTTCACTTCCTGCTGAGTCTACAGGACAGTAAGTGAAGGCCAATGTCCCTAATGAGACAAACAACAAAACTATTGACTGTGGTTTATATCTCGTGTTGGTTAGTTCTTGGGGTATGAACCAGTCTATTTGAGATTCATTCTATTACATAGTTACATAGTAGGTGAGGTTGAAAAAAGACCATCAAGTCCAACCCATGTGTGTGATTATATGTCAGTATTACATTGAACATCCCTGTATGTTTTGGTTGTTCAGGTGCTTATTTAATAGTTTCTTGAAACTATCGATGCCCCCTTCCCCCACCCCCGTGCTGAAACCACATCCTTGCCGCTCTTATAGTAAAGAACCCTCTACTCAGTTTAAGGTTAAACCTCTTTTCTGCTAATTTTAATGAGTGACCACGTGTATTATTAAACTCCCTTCCACAGAAAAGTTTTATCCCTATGGTGGGGTCACCAATATGGTAAATTGAAATCATATCCCCTCTCAAGCATCTCTTTTCCAGAGAGAATAAGTTCAGTGTCAGTGCTCGTAACCTTTCTTCATAATTAATATCCTCCAGTCCCTTTATTAGCTTTGTTGCCCTTCTCTGTACTCACTCCATCTCCAGTACATCCTTCCTGAGGACTGGTGCCAGGAACTGGACAGCATACTCCAGGTGAGGCTGGGCCAGAGTCTTGTAGAGTGGGAGAATTATCACTTTATCTCTTGAGTTAATCCCCTTTTTAATGCATGCCAATATTCTGTTTGCTTTGTTAGCAGCAGCTTGGCATTGCATGCCATTGCTGAGCCTATCATCTACTAGGACCCCCAGGTCCTTTTCCATCCTTGATTCCCCCAGAGGTTCTCCTCCCCCAGTGAGTAGATTGCATTAATATTTTTTCCACCCAAATGCATTATTTAAAAATGTTCCACATTAAACCTAATTTGCCATGTATTTGCCAACCCCATTCAGATCTTCTTGCAATGTTTCCACATCCTGTGGAGAAATTATCGCCCTGCTTAGCTTAGTATCGTCAGTGATACAGAAATTGAAGTGTTTACCCCATCCTCCAGGTCCTTTATGAACCATTTAAATAGGATTGGCCCCAGCACAGAAACCTCGGGGGCCCTACTTTCCACCCCTTTCTATTCTGAGTACTCCCCATTTATCACCACTCTCTGAACTCACCCTTGTAGCCAGTTTTCAGTTCATGTACTCACCCTACAGTCCATGCTAACAGACCTTACTTTGTACAGTAAAGGTTTATGAGGAACTGTGTCAAATGCTTTTGAAAAATCCAGATACACCATGTCTACGGGCCTTCCTTTATCTAGATGGCAGCTCACCTCCTCATAGAAGGTTAATAGATTGGTTTGGCAACAACGATTCTTCATGAATCCATGTTGATTACTGGTAATGATACCCCTCCAAGAGCTCATCCCTTCCAAGAGCTTGCATACTATTGATGTTGGTGCTGGTCTGTAATTCCCAGGGATGTATTTTGGCCCTTTTTTAAATATTGGTGCTACATTGGCTTTTATCTAGTCAGCTGGTACCATTCCAGTCAGTAGACTGTCAATAAAAATTAGGAACAATGGTCTGGCGATGACTTGACTGAGTTCCCTAAGGACCTTCGAGTGCAAGCCATCTGGTGCCGGTGAGTTATTAATGTTAAGTTTTCCAAGTCTATTTCTTATTCTGTCCTCTGTTAGCCATGAGGGTGCTTCCTGAGATGTGTCATGAGAATAAATACTGCAGTTTTGGTTACTGAAGCCCCCTGATTCCCTTGTGAAGACTGAGGAGAAGAATAAATTCAATACCTTCACCATCTCTCCATCCCTTCATCATTCTTTATGGGGCCAAATGGTCTGTCTTCCCTCTTTTACTGTTTATATATTAAAGAGTTTCTTGGGACTATATTTTGCGCTCCTCCGCTATGTGTTTTTGTGTTCTATTTTATCTGCCCTAATTGCACCCTTACATTTGTGGTTGCATTCTTTGTAAAGTTTGAAAGCTGATGGTGATCCCTCAGCCTTTTATTTCTTGAAGGCCTTCTCCTTTGCTTTTATTTGCATTATTACATTTGAGTTACACCATCCAGGACTTCTGTTCGCTCTTTTAAATCTATTTTCTTATGGGATGCACTGGCTAATGCCCTTATTTAACCACTTGCCGTCCACCATATAGCAGAATGGCGGTGGCGAAGTGGTTGTGATATCCTGACTGGACGTCATATGATGTGATCAGGATAACAAGCCCCCATGCGCCCCTGTGGGCACACATCCCAGCGATAGTTGTTGCGGTGTGTCACTCTGACACACCGAAACTTCGATCCACATAAAGAGTCTCTGACAGAGACTCTTTACCACATGATCAGCCGTGTTCACTCACGGCTTATCACGATGTAAACAGGAAGAATCGATTATCGGCTTTTCCCCACTTGTGTCTGACAGACGTGAGTAGAGGAGAGCCAATCGGCTGCTTCTCGGATGGGGGGTCTGTGTTGATTGTTTCAGTGCAGCCTCCCCATGGATGCCCGCCCAGGACAACCAGGGATGCCACCAAGACCACCAGGGATGGCCACCACTAAGGTATGGCATCTCTGGTGGCCATGGGTGGTAATGTGTGCCCACACAAAATGCTAATCAGTGCCCACCAGCAATACTTGCCAGTGCCTCAATAGCAGCAATGCCCATCGGTGTAAATCAGTGCCACTCATCAGTGTCCATCAGTGCCACCTATCCATGCCCATCAGTGCCCATCTATCAATGCCTGTCAGTGCTGCCTATCAGTGCCCATCAGTGCCACCCATAAGTACCCATCAGTGCAGCCTATCAGTGCCCAACAGTTTCACCTATGAGTGCCCATCAGTGCTGCCTATGAGTGCCCATCAGTGCCACCTATCAGTGCCCATCAGTGTTGCATATCAGTGCCCATCATCAATGCCACCTCATCAGTGCCACCTCATTGGTGCCGCCTCAACTGTGCTCACCCGTGCCACCTTATCAGTGCCTGTCAGTGCAGCCTCATCAGTGCCTACCAGTGAAGGAGAAAATGTACCTATTTACAAAATTTTATTACAGAAACGAAGAACTTATTTTTTTTCAAAAATGTCTGTCTTTTTTTTATTTGTTTAGCAAAAAATAAAAACCCCAGAGGTGATCAAATAGCACCAAAAGAAATCTCTATTTGTGGGAACAAAATGATAAAAAATTTGTTTGGGTACTGTGTAGCATTACCGCGCATTTGTCATTTAAACAGCGACAGCTGAAAGCAGAAAATTGCCTTGGGCAGGAAGGGGGGAAAGTGCCCTGTATTGAAGTGGTTAATATGCTCTTAAAGCAAACCCATCTCTCCTCTGTGTTCTTTGTTCCTAAGATTTTATCCCAATTTATATCTTCTAGCAAGGTTTGTAGTTTAGGAAAGTTGGCTCTTTTGAAGTTCATTGTCTTTGTATTCCCCTTATATTTCCTATTTGTGTGATTTGTACTGAAGCTAATTGACCTGTGGTCGCTTATTCCTAAATTGCCCCTTATTTCCAGATCCGTGGTCAGGTCTGTATTGTTGGTAACCAGTAGGTCTAGTAAAGCTTTGTTTCTAGTTGGTGCGTCTACCATCTGACCCATGAAATTGTCCTGCAAGACATTTTAGGAAGACTTAGACGGTTCCTTCCACCCAGTCTATGTCTGGATAATTAAAATCCCCCTTTATGATGCCATGATTTATGATTCCCATCCTTGCTGCTAATCCAAATTGTAATAGGAGGACTGCCTCCCCCTCCTCCCTTAGGGGGGGGGGGGGGTATAACATACTCCCAGTATTATTTTCCCCTTAGTTTCATCCCTTTGAAGCTCTACCCATAAGGATTCCACCTCCTCCCTAGCTCCCTTTGTGATGTCATCTCTCACATTAACTTGTACACTATTCTTGAAATATAGACAAATCCCTCCCCCTTTTTTACTCTCTCTATCCCTGCGATAAAGGGAATACCCTTGAATGGTTGCCAGCCAATCATGAGAGCTGTTGAACCAAGTCTCTGAAATTCCCACAAAATCAAAATCCTCCTCGTACAACAGTATCTCTAGTTCTCCCATCTTGTCCACCAGGCTCCTGGCATAGTTGAACATGCCACGTATTTTAGACCGGTCGCATACTGTCCTATTATTGGGTGCTCTGAGATTGCAAATAGGACTTGTTACTATACTTTATATTATATAAACAAATCCAAGGATGGATCCAAGGAAAAAAACAAGCTTTACTCACCAGCCAGCCCATTGACAACCGATCAACCTATCTAACAGTATGCGTTAAAACAGGGGTTTAGTCTGCACACATTTGTAAATGCATGTGTAAGCCACAGAGCTTGGTATCTGTGGTCCTATCTCTAACTAATGAGAGACTCCACAGTGGGAGCACATGCATTCTGATGGATAGGTGGAGGTCAGGTGGACTGAAGGGAGCCACCCCTTCTTAAAGGTGCAGGAGCACACTGAACACCCAGCAAATCACACGATGGCTGCAAAGGTGTCAGCGTGCTGCCTGACCAGTATAACAGTAATTCTACAACAAATAAGCTATTCACCACCCCCACCTATAACTATACTTACATTGGGATTAAGTGCCTTTGTCAACCTACCACTAATGCCCCCAATACTACCCTCTGGAATATGTTCAGCGCTGATTATCTCTACCTCTGAACCCCCCCTCCCCCCCCCCCCCCCCGTCGCCTGCTTTAAAAGCCCCTCTAAGGTTTTGGCCATCTTCACTTCCAGCCGATCCACACCCTCCTCATTTCCCACTAAAACTGCTGAGGTCTGAGGGTGCTATCATATACCAGAGGGCCTCAAGCAGCCCTTTTGATCACCAGGGCTGTAGAAGTAGGCTGTAAAATACTTAGCTCATGTGTTATCAAGCGCTTAAGTGTCCCCAGGAGAAATTTCACAGAAGCCAGAAGAATCCACAATGTCCTCTGGTGGATGTTACCCAGATTTAGGCCACATTTTTATACCCCTTATTATTTCAGTAAAATGTACATAAGTAAGAAAAAAGGAATATAGAGTTGGTATCTTTTATTTTGCTAGTGCCATTGAAACTTTCTTTGCTTAAAGTATTTTGCTTAAAATAATGCCCTAAATGGAAGAAACACACCATTTAAAAAAAATCATGATATAGCATTAATAGAGAGCTTTGAGATGATATTTCACACAAGTCTTTTGAAGGCCTAATACATACATTTATTAAAATATTCTGGAAAGAACCTTTACTGATATTAGCATTCTAGTTGAAATGCTTAATGTGCATAATACATACAGTATGGTATTGGTAATGCCCCATTAATCAAAAATGATCATTTTTATTAAATTACATATGCCTGATGGTAAAGAGTATTTTTGATTAAAAAAAAAGGAAATGAGTTATATTTAACAGCCATTCAGATTCAAGCTGGCATTCATATAACGCTGGTTAGAAAAAAAAGGAAAAACACTTAGTTTATTGCTATTGTCAGCAGCTCCAATGCTCCTAGTCCTTATCAAAAATAAATCCAAACCTTAGATATTGGTAACATCAAATATTGCACCTGTGTTTCATTTCAGCACATTCTCACACAGAAAACAATTGAACATGCATAGTATTATCCCAGCTTATCCATTACCTGCACCCTCTGCTTTTCTCACATTCAATTCATTAGGCTACAATGGCATTTAAAGTCTATATATTGCTATCTTTTTTTTTTGTTTTTAACAGAATAAGAGAGGGTTAGAATTGATGTCAGGTTTTTATTTCTGAACCAAAACAAATATATGTATTCCCAAGCTTATGGTGTGTAATATATGGGTGATATTTTCTGTTAATGGGTTGCTGCTCTAATAAAGTGCTGTGCCTTTAATATAAATTAACTTGTTTAAAGCACTACCCAGAATTGTGGAACCTACCCCCTATTAGACTTTGTGAGGATTAATGTGTAAACCAAGTAAATCCTAATAATCAACAATATGTAAATGAATAATACATAAATGCATCAACATAATCTTCATAGAAAAGTCAGTGATGTTAAATTTTCATGATTGTGAAATAAGGCTATCCATTGTGCAAAAGTGCCAAAGCGATGTAAATTCAAATAAAGTGCAGTTCGTGCTCCCTTTCAGTGTGCCCACTCACTTACCAGCTACTATAGACCCCCAATGACAGGAGTCAAACGTGCTTTATAAGTATCCTGGGTATGCTGGTCCTTGATGTCCTCCTCACTGGCTTGGCTTCTCAGTATTTAGGGAAGTAAAGTGATGGTGCATATGTGTGGATAAAATGGCAAAATGTGTAATTTCATTCATTCATTACTTAAAATCAACAAGTTAAAAACATATCCATTCACATTTTTATGAAGGTTTATGTACAAGCATAGAAAACCGAAACCGGAAGTTTACACCAGCATGCGTTTCATCAGCCGGATATGACGCCACCATAATCTGTTTTGCCCCTCCCACAGGATGTTATCAAAGGTTATCTAACCTTTCTGTTATTGGGGGCCCATAGCAGCTGGTAAGTAAGTGGGCACACTGAAGGGGAGCACGAACTGCACTTTATTTGAATTTACAGCACTTTGGAATGATAGATAACCTTATTACACAATCATGAAGATTTAATATCGCTGACTTTCCTATAAAGGTTATACTGATGCAATAATGTATTATTCGTGTATATAGTGTTTACTATTAGGTATTACTTGGTTTACAAATCACAAAGTCTAATAGGGGGCAGGTTCCCCAATTCTGGATAGTGCTCCACAAAAGTTAATTTAGGTTTTTTATCTCTGTTATGGTCTCAGCTAGGGACATTTTCCCAGTAACTTATCATAACTTCTAACAATCTATATGCAATAACTCTAGCAATCACCTTTCTTTATTCAGCAGTACTTTTCAGTTTATAAGCCTCAAAAATTAATTTCTCTTAATTTGATTTGCTGTTTTTTCCTTCCCACCTTTCAAGCCTGGGTAGCTGAAATTAACACCCCCTACCCTTTCACAATGTAATATATATAAACAGGGGGTGTCCTTTCAAGTATGATACGACATGGGATGGAGCTGGTTACGGTGACCTGATACAATGGGTATAGAAAAGAATCCCCCCCCCCCCTTTACAGCCTGAAATTAGGACAGTTTTTGTTTTATCAAGCTGTATTTACTCAGTACAACTTATAAAATCCAAGTGAAAGATATAACACTAATATGTCTGAAAAAAAAAGAAAACAGAATCACGGAGTTGGAAAAAAAGGATCACCCCCTCCTAAATGACTTGTAAACACAATTAGGTATAGCTAATCAACTTCTGAATGGCACACAAAACCACTTGACTTTCAGCTGTGATCAGCTGTGGTCATTTTGATTAACTCAGTATGAAAAGAGCTTCCCTGGAGTATTTAGTCCCTGGTAGTGCAACTGAAGCAAACAATCAACTATGGGTGGCAAGGCACTGTCAAAAGATCTCCAGGATAAAGCTGTATTGAGGCACAAGTCAGGAGATGGATACAAAAAAAATTCAAAGACTTTATCAATGCCTGGGTCAAGACATCGCACCAAACTGGTCAAAGAGGCTACCAAAAGGCCTACAGCAACTCTAAAGCAGTTGCAGGAATTGACAGTGGTTATTGTGTGCATGTTACAACAATATCACAAATTCTCCACAAATGTGGCATGTATGGGAGGGTTGCAAGAAAAAATCCACCCTTCAAAAAAGGCCACATGCAGTCATGTCTGAGTTTTGCCAAAATGCACCTTGAAGATTCTGAGGCCTTATGGAAAAAAGTGTTATGGTCAGATGAGACTAAAATTGAATTATTTGGCCTCAACACCAAATGATCTGCCTCTCATAAATCCAATACAACTCACTGTCCAAATAACACCATTCCTACAGTAAAGCATGCAGGTAGTAATATCCTGTTATGGGGGTATTTCTCTGCAGCAGAGACTGGAGCACTTGTTAGGATAGAAGGAAAAATGGATGGCACAAAATACCATACAATTCTTGTGAACAATCTGCTGCCCTCTGCCAGAAACGTATCAATGGGAAGAACGTTTACCTTTCAACATGACAATGATCCAAAGCACACAGCAAAAATGATTTCACAACGGTTGAAGGAAAAAAAGATGAATGTCCTTGCATGGCCTAGTCAGAGCCTAGAATGATTTGAAGACTGCAGTCCACAAACAGTCACCATCAGATTTAACTGAACGTGAGCAGTTCTGCAAAGAAGACTTGGCAAATATTGAAAAAGTCTAGATGTGTAAAGTTAGTAGAGACAAATCCCAACAGACTAAAGGCTGGATTTAAAGCAAAAGGTGGTTCAACAAAATACTGACACAAGGGGGTGATCCTTTTTTCAACACTATGATTCTGTTTTGTGAATTGTTTTATTTTTTTTCTGACATGTTGTTGTTATATCTTTCACTTGGATGGTATAAGTTAAATAAAGCTGGATAAAACCAAAAATGTGTCTGTCTTCATTTTCGGCTGCAAAGCAACACAATTTCTTTTTTTAAAGGGGTGATTCTTTCTATACCCGCTGTACATGCTTATGATCCCCTACTTGGCCCCTCTGATTGCAGGGATTATAACAGCTGCCTTTTCTGAACTGACTTAAGAATGCTGTTGTCCTGTTGTAAAAAAAATGTATACACAGCCAAATGTTTACCTGAGATTCAATTTATCCAAAGTGTAACGGTGATTTCATTACTTACTGACTTCATTGAATATGCCTACTCTAATCATTCATAAATACATAGCGTAGTACCAACCTCTGCCAAAATTATTCTCTTTTGTGTCCAGTTGGATAAATACTAAATGGGAGATCACGTGTCATTGTTTGTACTATTTATTGTACTCTACTGTATTTTCTACTTGCTTGCAATAATCTTTCTACAAAGAAATTATACTTATAAAGTATAAATCATCAAATCATTCTCTGCAGCTATTACCTTTTGTACCACCACCCCCTCCCTTTAGAATGTAAGCTCTACGAGCAGGGCCCTCCTGTACCTTTTGTATTGTACTGTAATTGTGTTGTCCCCCCTATACATTGTAAAGCGCATGCGTAAACTGTTGGCGCTATATAAATCGTGAATAATAATAATAATAAAGTAAAAGAAAGAGAGGATTAAGTGATACAAAGATAATAACCATGAGGGATGAGCTGATGGACAAAGTAAAAGTACAGCTAATTAGGTGGAGCATGATGGTACTTCAAAAATGTACCTATAAGGAAAAGAAGTTAATTATAAACTTACCCTACACCTATCTGACAACACTGCTCATAGACTGATGTTGCACTCCTTCTAGATGAATCCCAGTGAATTCAGAGCAGCCTAGATACTAGGATGCTCCTGCATTAAAGCAGAATTAAACCCTGGTGGTGATCAGCATTTTCAATAATGTGCAGATATGTACAACACACTAGAACATTTTTATACACTTACCTGTGGGTGTGCTCTCCTTCAGTGATGTGAGGTCCAAGCTCCCCACATACACTTAGTCTTTGCCGGGACCATGTTATTTCCCTCTTCCTCCGGGTCTGCCATCTTTATTCTTCACCTGTAGGTCAGGATCTGATGATGTAATTCCCATCCATGAGCATAAGAGAAACATTACCTTGTCTTCAAGCATCTGTAAAATGTTGGTGCTGTTAGACGTATTACCTGGCATCCCAGCTCTCACACTTTTATTATTTTAACACATACGATAAAATGCGGTACTCGTATTTGGTATGTACCTCGGCGACCGACGTGATCGCACACCCCTTTCAAATTGTTTTCTGCAAACACAGAGGCGTCCATCGCTCGGATACCGGCCGCAGCATGCTCGCACATCACGCCCGGGTTTGGCGGCTGGCGCTGTCCAGATCTGAGGCTCCTTCCCTACATGCACACACACCCATTTGGGATA
The DNA here is from genome assembly GCF_037356315.1 of Lithobates pipiens. NCBI lineage: Eukaryota > Metazoa > Chordata > Amphibia > Anura > Ranidae > Lithobates > Lithobates pipiens. Next base: position 94,663,338 of record NW_027507903.1, on the reverse strand, counting down.
ACCTTGAGTTGCCTGAGCTACTGAGCGTACCAGATTATAAGGTGTGGATTTGCAGAGGTATTATATATTTATCTCAACTTTTTACCAACCAGGGCGTCAAGACGTTTCAGGCACTTAAGGAGGAATTTGGCCTTCCTAATCATATATTTTTTCGATACCTGCAGGTCCGCCATGCCCTGCTGGCACAGTTTGGGAGTACGCCCCCCGGACTTGCGGACACCCCGCTGGCGAAATTGTTTTTTGGTGAGGATCCCCGTAAACTTATCTCCACCTTGTACGCATATCTACTCACTCCCCGGGCTACAACTCATGCGTATAGTCTTAAAACTAGGTGGGAGGCTGACATTGGGCGGGTGGAGGACGATCACTGGGAGGAGATGTTGGCAGTGTCGACTGAGGTATCCCCCAAATTATCTGACAGGCTGACCCATCCTTATATATTACATCGCTCCTATCTGACCCCCGCCCGACTTGCCAAATACAGACCCGACTTTGCTCCTATTTGCCCCAGGTGTGGCGACGGAGACAGCACGTTCTTCCACCTTATCTGGACCTGTCCTCCCATTCACAGATACTGGGTACAGATCATACAATTCCTACATGACCATATGGGCTCTCCCCTTACGCTCTGCCCACGCCAATGTGTCCTTGGTCTCCTCCCCCTCCAGGAGGAAAGTAAATACTTACGTACCTTCCTACAGGAGACTCTTTTCACCGCTAGGATGCAGATAGCACTGGTGTGGCTTAGGCCTGACCCCCCTACGATCCAGCAGTGGAAGGCAGCTATTAACCGCACCTTACCTTTTAAAAAAATTATATACTCTAATAGAGGGTGCCCGTTGAAATTCCATAAAGTTTGGGATAGGTGGCTGGAAAGCACCAGCAGCTGCGAGAACTAGGCCTCTGGGATCATTCTATGGGATGTGGCCGTTTCCTTTTTACTGGATTCACCTGGACGAGTTACTGTTGTATCTATGTGTGTACTGCTGTTGGACATAGAAATATGTATATTGCACTTTTATTATGCTGTGTCAGATATGGAGTGTATCCTTATTTTTCTGATGTTCGGTGCCTGTTGCACCATTCTTGGGTTGAATACTCCTCTGTAACCTTTTGTTTTGCTCATGCTCAATAAACCTTATCTTGATTAAAAAAAAAAATGTTGGTGCTGTTCACCCTACTGCACATGCACCACAGATGCGGAGATTAGGTCATTTTTTTCATTCTTCACAACAGGTAAGTTTTTTGGCAGAAGAGATGTATTGATGATCTTCTACCAAAATACCATACCTGCTGTTTCAAAGGTTTACTTTGGATTTAATAAAGCTGAATGCTAGGTGAGAGTTTAATCCCCAAACCTGCCAATTTAGCTAAAAGTCCTCTTGAAAATCCTAATTATTGAGGAAATATTTTTGGCCCCCTTTTCTAGATGTAACAGATCTAACAATGTGTATGCAGTTTAACTGGAAAATGGTGTTTGTTTTTTTAAAATATTTTTTTTATTAACGCCCAACGTGGGCTAGGACAATGGAATATGGGCATAAAAAGGAAGTCATAAATAACAACATAGAGAGAAAGAGAAGAAAAAGGGTTTTGTATGTACATTTGATCTTGTAGCTGTGTTACAACTGGGAAACCTTTCCTGGGTTGATGCTGAATGGCCAAAGCCCTCTCTATAGGTGAGTATCAGCTGGAAAGAGTCGATGGGAAAAAGGAAGCCTAGGCCCCCTTCTGTCTCCTTTCTCAATTCTCTCTCTCTCCTTTCCTTTTTCTTCTCCTCTTCCTCCTATTCTCGCTTCCTCCTCCACCCTCTGAATGTCTTCCACACAGGAAAATTGTATTTTATTGGTTGGAGGAAACTAGCTACCCCACTTGAAATCATAATCAAAATAAATTATCTTTAATTTGTTAGATAATAAATAGCAGACTATGATAAAAGTTTACAATAACCCTTATCTAAACGATAGAATAAAATATAATATAAATCCACACCAGCGAATTAAAAAATATTAAATACTATAGATCCACTCCAGTGAACATGAATTACTAAATGTTACTTCACTGTGCAAACCCTGCCCTGTGCATACAGAAATAGAAAAAAATAAAAAAATAACTTGCATCAAAATCAATTAACACAAATTATTATACAGTGCATGTCAACAAATGAATAGTGATGGCAAATACATACAATCTATTGAAACAAATCACCCTGTGACTAAATATTGTTCAACACTGAAAATAAATAAACAGAACGAGAATCAAGTGAATTGTTTCAAGTTCTATCAGACAATGTCCACTTCCTGAACAAAGTGTTACAATCACCACTGTGAAACTTCCTGAGAACATAATATAATGTACCCCGTTGAAATCATAGTCCATACGTTGAATCTTCGGATCATAATCCAAATAATGAAATGGTGAAGAAAGTGAAAAAAACATTAACCAGTGTCTCTTGAATAAAAAGCAGATTACATCTACACTCCTCCACCACACCGCTCTAGATGTGACTCCTCTCCCCTTATGTGGTTACACTCACCCGCTGTATATGCCTCACAATTTCGTGTTTGGCTGGATATGCTTTTCCCCTGTACAGGGTTTAAATGGGATATCCAAATTTACAATTCGGAATACAGGGCTGGTGCCACGGCTGTTCCTATAGATGCTCTCATTCAACAAAGAAAAGATTTGCTTCCATAGCGTGATACAGTATAAAACTTTTTAATCACACATAAAAAACCTCTCACATTGCACTCACATCAAAGGATGAGTAAACACGCCAAATATAAAAAGTCACAGCACTCTTTAGCTCATACTGAAGTATAGGTGGTCACGGCGGACCCAGGATATGCGGGAATGATGGATAGTCTCTCACTGCTCCTTAATTGTACCGCCCTTTTGCAAGGATCAATGTAAGATGTTCAGCATCCTATATGTACCTCTCTCTTTCGCCTAGTAGCCAAAATCCGACATGTTTCGTCATACAATTGACTTAATCATGGAACTGGTCACTAGGCAAGACAAACTGACTTTTAATTGTCCCCAAACTGCTCTCAATGGGCGGTGTGTAATCACCGCACATGCGCATCACCTGTGTCCCCATTCCATCAATGCGTCAGTTCACACTGCTCATTAATACAGAGTCAATCCATGATACAATCTAACAAACTTTTAAAATTATATGTAAATATCACTCCAACAATCTGAAGCTCAATTGCACAAAAATAAAAAGCAGAATTTTAATCTATACAGATATCGGTAGTGAATAGCAGCAGAGAATTTCCACAGAGGAAGTCGCTCTCAACATGTCCATCTGCATCGGTATGTGTAGCGCCCTATCTCCATAATGCAGCCTTTCCCCTATCCACTCAATTTCTGTTGTTATATTGTATCAAATGCTACATGCATTGGAGAAGAGGGGTGACCTACAGACTTAAAATGAACAGATTGGAAATGGATTTTATTGATATCTATATATCCATTAAGGAGAACTAAATACCACACATGAGACAGATATAATTAATGTATTCAAGATGCCTTACAACTTAATAACATCTGACCCATTTACATGGATCATGTCAACATGCAGGGAAATACACCTGCATTAACCCACATGTATATATCACTAATTAAGTCACTGGTCCTATTTAAACTAGAATTTAAAAAATATAAAATATATATAAAAATACATATATGTGTAATCACACTGCTTACAGTGCGCGTACAACACACATATACACATGATGATAACATATATAAACTTATACACAATGACAATTCATTGTATATAAAAAAAGAATAACAGCAAGGAAAAAACCGTGCTGCAAAAATAACATCCAGCCCGATCAAAAATTGCTAATGAAGCAACCCTAGATCAAGTTCAATATTCGTCCCACTTGGAGAGAGACACCTCATAACGTACACATTTTGTTTTATAAAGTGGCGGCTTAGTTTAAAGTTTTTGCTCAGCGCAGTGATGATACACAGTAGACGGGGATAGAGTGAGTGTATCTTTGTTTTACATTTATGATAAAGGTTTGTCATTGGTTAAATATTGTAAAGGAAAGAGCAGGTTAGACATTATCTCTGGTGGCAGACACATAGCTGCTGGGAGTGTTCTTTAATCACAGTGGTAGAGATCTTAAAAGGGAAGCTAAAGATTTCCAATGTGACTTTCTATCTGTATAGAGTCTGCAGGGGACACAGCCGGGGTTGTTTGCCCACACTGCTCTAGTCAAAAAATTAAATAAATAGAACAAGACTATATCATAAATTCAAGCCACTCAGTGTTTGAAAATCCTGCTTCTGTTCCACTGAATTAAAGCTTAAGTTTATGACACTGAACATTTTGCTTTTGGTCCTGAAACAACTTAACTCAGAAGGGGACATTTTTGCTTCTTGTGCTTCCCCTGCAGTTTTGTTAAAAGCTATGTGTCTGCTGTGTGGTTAATAGAAGAATGAGCTACACATATGTCTGTTAAGGTTCTTATTTATTCAGGTCATAATACAGCTGATAGCAGTTATTCACATTCAGCTGGACTTGTTCTGTAATATTAAAGACATTTTTGTAGCTCATCCAAACAACTTCTTTAGTTGGGGGTCTCAGCAGTCCTGTGTTTGCAAAAGTTAAAAAGGTAAAAGCCATTGATTGGACCTTATACCACAGCCTTTAGCTTTAGGAAGCTACACTATTATTATTATTATTATACATGATTTATATAGTGCCGAAAGTTTACGCAGTGCTTTACAACATTAGGGCAGACAGTACAATTACAATACAAAGAAAAGAAAACATAACTCTATAGGTAATGGTGAGTATACATGGCTGCCTAAGGGATAACCCCTGTATAGAGGCTGCAGCTTAGAGCCCCTGACCATAACATATATAGAAATCCACAGTGAAGTACAGAAAATCCTTCTAGGACATTCCATATAAAAAGGGTTTAAAGGATAATTCAGTGTTCATACCTGGCAGACTAGTTGCTTTTTGATTAAAAATCCATTTGGTTTCAACATTTACTGTTAGGCCTCATACACACAGACGTTTCTACAGCAGCTTGTTGACCTTTTTTTGCTGCTTAAGAAGGCAACTCCATGTTATTCAATGGGCTCATACACACCATGGCGTTTTTGAGCTGTAACAGGCATGGTCGTTTTTAAGCTCCAAAAAAAAACAAGGACCAGTGCCTTCAGCAGCGTTAGAGCAGTTTTGACCCTGACGCCGAAAAAAGCTCAAAAACGCGCATTAACGCTATACCAAAGTTTTTAAGCTGTAAAAATGTTTATGTGGGTAATTTAAGAGTGGAAAATAGCAGAGGGATGTTTTTTTTTTAAAACGCGCCTTAGCGTTAACGCTTAAAAACTTTGTTAAATGCGCATTGATGCCAAATCAAAAACCGCGCTTTTTTAATGCTGCTTTTTTCCCAGGTGTTGTTACTAGCTTTACAGCCCATTTTTTTTAAAACATCCGTGTGTATGAGGCCTTACTCTTTTAAATTATGTACATTTTGTAATACATTATATATTTTTTGAGTTATCCCTTTGTGGGTGTGCTTACCTTGTGACAGAAATATGCATCTGTGAAAATCCCATTATTCTTCGAGGGAAAGATTCGTTCCCCCCTTACCTCTTTTTGTTTTACTATACATCAGGGAAGTGGATGCAATACTCTGTCTCTAGAACCTACCTACATGTAGCTGCAGCTAATATGTTTTCCCATTTCTCACCTCCAAAGCCATGGATTTCCAAGTATATCACATGTCATTTTTGTATGTTATTATTTTGCATTGTACTTATGTTATAGACAATAGTTGCCCTAGACATGACAGCAGTTAAACAGCTTATCACATGCATACATTGTAATACCATGCAAGACCATCTGGATTTATTACTCATTGATCTTTGAAAGCTGTGATTTTGGAACAAACATGAAATAAATCTTTTTTGTGGGGTTTAGTGCAACATATCTATTTACTGTAGCCAAGCACACAGTTTATAATTAAATTACAGGCTTTAAAGACAGTGTTATGACTTTGTTTCTGGGTAAAATAAGTTCTGTCTTGGAAATAAAAGTGTCTGACAGCTGTTTTATGAGCCACATCATCATAGGCGTTTAAGAAGAAGTAACACTGCATGCATTTTGGTTCAGAGATAGACTTCATTGCAAAGCAAAGGAGGTCCTTTATGCAGTATAAATAAATGATGGTGCATCAGGGAATCAACACTGAGGGAAGAGAGTCGTAATGCAGGATAAAAAATACTCGATATATATACTGCTCTCCTGTACTATGCTAGAATCAGACAGTAAACAGCAAAAAATCCACATATTGCTATGAATGTAATGCAAACCATTTGACCAAAAAACACAATTTTGTTTTAACGCCATCCTCCTCGGCAGCACATACACTATATTATCAAAAGTATTGAGACACATGCCTTTAATGGCATCCCAGTGAACTTGTGTGAAGTCATGTTGGAATAGGAAGGGACCATTCCCCAAACCGTTCCCACAAAGTTGGCATGGGCTAGCATGTCATAAATAAGGGGGAATAGAGTGAGTCACATGCGGCTCCATACCCTTACCCAGTTTTTTTTTCATTTCCCTTGGCTGAATGGACCAGTAGGGAAGTAAAGATGAGCTATGTGCTGATGGGAAGGTGGGCCATTAAATTAACTTTGTTGCATTACCCAGCATGGACAAAGCAGAGGTTTGCTTAGAGCCCACTGATAGTTGCCATACTAATACAAACATGGTAATGAGCTGTATTCAAGAGATGAAAGTCTAAGGTTCCTGAGTGCTGTTATTTTTATATATATATATTTGGAGGTCTGTGTTATAAGCTTAGATATTTTCTCCTTTTTTTTCAGTTTGTGAAGCCCTGCTTTTAACGCATGGGTCTTTTGCATTTGCTGGGGTGAAGAAGACCTTGGTTTTAGCTTTGCTTTGAAGGATACACTACAGTCTTCCTTCAAAATAACTCTCTTGGCCTGTACATAGTAAATACCAGTACATGACTGTATTTATCCACTAAGGACTTTTTCACTTGGATGATCTGTTCTTTGAAGCATATCATATTGATTGTCTAATCATGTAAACAAGAACCATGTATCATGTCTGGTAACCATAAGGGAATTAACTGCCGAAAACATCAACCATGACTGTATGTGTTTTTATTCGGGCTGAATTATCACACGTTGGATGAGCGTGCCTTTTTAGTAGTGTGTTTTACATTTTTTAAGCTTCGGTTAACATTTGAGTTGGTTATATATGAATAGTGGCTATAGACTACATTTTGAAAAAATTGTAGAAGGTTCTGACTTATGGTAGCTGAAAGTACTGTATTTCATATGGCCCAGTCCAAGTGGCTGTTCCAGTTCACCTGAGACCAAATGATAATTTATTTTCCTTACTTTTGTAAATTCCTCAAGTGCTGCAGAACAACATAATATAGGTGGTACAGTTTGACAAAATGTCCGATATTACCTCTGTGATTTTTGTAATTCAGCCATGTTAAACTTGTCTCTCACACTGCACAGCCAGGCACACAAATTTTCAGACATCCAACAGTCATGAAATAGTCCTTGTACTTGTTTTTGTTTTATTTTTATTTAGGGGATTTAACTTGGATGGGGAGTGGATACTTATGGGATGCCCACTTGATAGCAGATTGTAGATTGAAAATTAGGGACTGAAACTTTATACACCACCTGTATATACTCACTCCTCCTTTTCTACATGCAGCACAAACTTGTTTTTTGAACTACAACTCCCAAGACCAGCTAGTACTGAATTACAGGCCTGACACTGGCTCAGCCAGGCCCAGAGCAAAAATTGCAGGCAGGGACCATGGGCCCCTATGGTGTAGCAAAAAATGGTAGTCCTAGTGCTAGTTGTCCCACGTGGCTGCTGCTCCCAGTACCACCTGTTCAGGCCCTGCCAGCCCTCCTGGCTGCAGCTGCCTCTTTCTACTGCCCCTGCCACCACAGTCCTCCTTACTGGCTCTGCACCTATCCCAGACTGCCTGCTCCCAGTCCTCTCAGGCATGCCTCCCAGTCCTCCTGACTGTGTGTCACTCACCAGCCCTCTTGGCTGCAACTTGCTGTTCCTCCTGGAGACTTGCCTAGCAGTGTTCTCCTGCTGTCCTCCCCTTGCTCCCATGCTTCCTGTCGAGGACACCTCCGTTGGTTGTAGGAAGGTCTCATACCCAAGCCCAGGCTCAAGTTCACGCCCCCCTCCCCCGGGGCTCCCTCAAAGGTCCTGACAGCCTAACACTCTATCTCCAGCTTCCACCCAAACAACTCCTCCCCAGCTGGGCTGACCCTAAGTATTTGAGGAGGCTTGCCCCCTGCCAACTCAAGTTGGGGATTGGTTACAGCCCTCAGAATACTCCAGGCAGTTCCACCTCACCTCTCCACCTATCTTTCCAGAAGGTTCCAGCACATCCTGGAAATAAGTGGGAGGTCTCACTGAGGCTGCCTGTGAGTCATCCAGCTCTCCCCGGATTTCTGCCAAACCCAGGAAATAAAAATAGGCAGGTCTGGCTGCCAGCCAAGCCTACATAAATGTAATTTGCCTACACTGACAAAAAACACCTAGCACACTAGAGGGTGCTACATACTCGTCATTGCTTCATTTGTTCACGATATGGAGCGCACTATTATAGTATTAAACCAAGACATGACCATGACCTATAAAACCATAGTAACACAGATGAAATCTTTTTGGACAAATTTACTTTCCATATTCTTTAAATAAGCAAAACCTGACCAAATGGACTGGACCAGAAGGGCACAGCCTTATGAAGGATTTTGAAAATGGGGAAACCTATTGCATGAAGTAAAACATAACCAATGAACTTGTACTTTAACAGCAGAAGCATGTGAATGGACAAACCTATGTGAGCATATGAATGCTACTAAGAGATTTAACCTCTTTTTGTCTTGTAGTGGCGACTTGTGCGCAAAATATTTTTTTTTGGGGGGGGGGGGGGGGGCTCAAACAAACTGAAAAATCCAGAAAAAAACATCAATTGTAGCCTCAATGTGCCCATCAATGGCAGCCACTGTGCCATCCAACACACCCACTGTGCCCATCAAACGTAGCCACTGTGCCCATCAAACGTAGCCACTGTTCACATCAAACACAGCCACTGTGCCCATCAAATGCTGCCACTGTCCCATCAAACGCTGCCATTGTGCCCATCAAATGCTGCCACTGTGTCCCATCAAATGCTGCCACTGTGCCCATCAAATGCTGCCACTGTGCCCTCAAATGCTGCCAATGTGCCATCAAATGCAGCCACTGTGCCCATCAAATGCTACCAGTGTGCCCATCAAATGCTGCCACTGTGCCCATCCAATGCTGCCACTATGTCCTATCAAATGCTGCTACTGTGCCCCGTCAAATGCTGCCACTGTGCCCATCGAATTCTGCCACTGTGCCATTGAATGCAGCCACTGTGCCATTGAATGCCACCATTGTGACCCCCCGCCTGCTCCCCGTCTGCCCGGCACTTACCCTGTTTTGGTGGGACAACGGGTGACGGCGCCGAACGGTGTCCTCCATGTGCCCCCCCAGTCCTATCCTGCTGTTCTCTCCCCCTGATTGGCTGAAACAACAGGTGCTATGATTGGACACCTATCAGGTGATGGGTAGCAGACCTGAGCACCTTATTGGCGGAAAGGCGGTTTAGTGTTAGGAAAGCGAATATTCATTGGCTATTCTAACACACCTGGGTGAACCTTTTTCCACGCATGAGGTGCTTCAAAAACACCTCCCTGCCGCTATAATTCAGGCGCCCGTGAACTTTTGTGTGACGGAAAATCCGACCATGTGTACACGGCATAAGAGTAATCATGGGAAAAAGGAATCTCCATGGAAGCTTTATCACCAATCCTTGTTTCCACAACAACCCAAAATTTTCCAAATTCAATTGTCGCAGGGACAGAAAGTGAGGTTAAATCTACTGAACAGGGGTACAGACAGTAAAACAAATGTTACAGGAGTGTTAACCCTTCCCTATGCTTTACAAAAATGTAAAAAAAAAAATTTCGGCTGGAGTTACATTTAATAAATGTTCCAACTTGCATAAAAAGCAATTTAAAGTGGAATTCCACACCAAAGTGGAAGCTCCGCTTATTAGCATCCTCTTTTTTTGACAGGTGCCCATTTCCACTACTTCCAAGAGACCGCTGGATTCCAGGACAGTTAAGTGTCCTAATATTAAAAGTCAGCAGCTACAATATGTGTAGCTGTATGTGTTAATTTTTTACTGGGGGGATGGAACTCCTCTTTAACCACTTCCCGACCAGCGCACGACGATGTACGTCGACAGAATGGCACGGGCAGGCATATTGGCGTACAGGTACGTCCAATATTCAATGCCGCCCTGCCATCGGGAGCGCGCCGCCGGCGGCACGCTCCCGCGCTGATCGGGACCCCCGTGAGTCCGGTCGCGGGACCCGCGGACTCGATCGCCGCGGGCATCCCCGCGATCGTCTCACGGAGCGGCCGAATGGAGGAAATGCTGTGTAAACAACATTTCTCCATTCTGCCTATCAACTAGTGACGCTGATCTCTGCTCCATGTGATTGGGGCAGAGATCAGTGTACACTAAATGAAAGCCCAACCCCCCCACAGTTAGTAACACGCCCCTAGGAACACTTAACCCCTACACTGCCACCCACTGGTTAACCCCTTCACTGCCAGTGTAATTTACACAGGAATCACTGCATTTATATAGCAGTGATTACTGTATAAATGACAATGGTCCCAAAAATGTGTCAAAAATGTCCGATGGGTCCCCCACAATGTCGCAGTCACAATAAAAATCGCTGATCGCCGCCATTACTAGTAAAAAAAAAATAATAAAAAATTAATAAAAATGCTATAAAACTATCCCCTATTTTGTAAACACTATAACTTTTGCGCAAACCAATCAATAATCGCTTATTGCGATTTTTTTTACCAAAAATATGTAGAAGAATACGTATCGGCCTAAACTGAGGGAAAAAAATTTTTTTTTACATATTTTTGGGGGATATTTATTATAACAAAAAGTAAAAAATAATGCGTTTTTTTCAAAATTGTCGCTCTATTTTTGTTTATAGCGCAAAAAAATAAAACCGCAGGGGTGATCAAATATCACCAAAAGAAAGCTCTATTTGTGGGAAAAAAAGGACGTCAATTTTGTTTGGGAGCCACGTCGCACGACCGCGCAATTGTCAGTTAAAGCGACGCAGTGCCGAATCGCAAAAAGTGCTCTGGTCTTTGACCAGCAAATTGGTCCGGTCTGCAAGTGGTTAAGAACAAACTTACAGACCCTATCTTGTTTGTAACCCGAGGACTGCCTGTAAACCAATCAGCTATAACTTTGACTTGTTAGGAGCAGAAAAATTAGCATTCACAGTTTATAGTCCACAGCCAAATGTATCTAAATTGAGCATGTCGACATCAGAACTGGACAACAGAGCAATGTACAGTAAGAAAGTGGCATGGTCTGATAAATCATGTTTTCTTTTACATCATGTGGATGGCCAGGTGTGTGCGCACTGCTTACCTTTGGAATAGATGGCACTAGGGTGCAGTATGGGAAGAAGGCAAGCTGGTGGAGGCAGTGTGATGCTTCGGGCAATGATCTGCTGGGGAACCTTGGTCCTGCCATTCATGTGGATGTTAGTTGACATGTACCACCTTCTTAACCACTTCAATACAGGGCACTTTCGCCCCCTTCCTTCCCAGACCAATTTTCAGCTTTCATCGCTCTAGCGCTTTCAGTGACAATTGCACGGTCATGCTACACTGTACCCAAATGAAATTTTTATAATTTTGTTCGCACAAATAGAGCTTTATTTTGGTGTTCTTTATTCACGACTCCGTTTTTTATTTTTTGCGATATAATCGCAAAAAAGCGGAAATTTGGAAAAAAAATATATTTTCTTTTTTATATTTTAAAAGAAATCCAATAAAATCTAATTTTGTCATAAATTTAAGCCAAAATGTATTCTGCTACATGTTTTTGGTAAAAAAAATTCCGTTAAGTGTATAATAATTGGTTTGTGTGATCACGGACATATGTACGCAAATGATCATGTACATATGTGTGCAGGTGATCACGTACATATGTGTACAGATAATCATTGGGACATGTGATTTTAGTGGGACATATGTGGGGGACATGTTTTTATTATTAGGGACATGTGTTTTTATTATTTGGGGACATGTATGTTTTGGGGACATGTGTGTTTTGGGGACATATGTGGGGACATTGTGTTTATACTGTGTGGTGTGTTGTGTGTTTACACTAGACTGATGATCAGTGAGTAAAAAGCTGTAAAAAACAGCTCATACTCACTGATCATCAGCCGGCTGCAGCGATCTGCTCTCCTCTCCTCAGCGATGACTTCTGTGTGAGGAGAGGAGGAGCTGATTGCCTAGCAACCGGCTGTTTGTTTACATCACATGATGGCCGTGATTGGACACGGCCGTCATGTGATCAGGAGGGCCAATCACAGAGCCCTCCTACCGATCTGAGATGCGCTGGTCCGGGTGACACGAGCACATCGGGATCTCGCCGCTGCGCGGGCACGCGCGCGCACGATCTCGCTCCTTCTGAAGGACGTTCCTGAACGTCCTATCAGAAGTAGACGGCTCCTACCCGGCCGTATATGTGCATTGGCTAGGTGAGAAGTGGTTAAACACTGTTATTGGCCAAGTACACCCCTTCATGGATACAGTAATCCCTGATATCGGTGGTCTCTTTTGGCAGGATAATGCGACCTGCCACACTGTAAAAATGTTTCAAGAATTGTTAAAGGGACAGAACAAAGACTTGAGTTGATTTGGCCTCCAAATTATCTAGATCTCAATCTAATTGAGCACCTGTGGGATGTGCTGGAGAAAGTCTGATCCATGGAGGCCTCACCTCGCAACTTACATTACTTTAAGGATCTACTACTGATGGCTTGGTGTCAGATACCACAGCTTACCTTCAGAGGTCTAGCAGCATCCATGACTTGATGGGTCAGGGTTGTTTTGGTGGCAAAAAGGGGACCTACTCAATATTTGGTGGGTGGTCATAATGTTATGGCTGATCGGTGTATACTGTATATACAATATGTTTGAGTGTGTTATGACTGTGTACTATGACAACCATACTTTAACTACCATTATTTTGCTTGAATTATTTAAGCACAAACCAAAAATGAACACATGCCCACTAATATTTAGGATTTTATATTCTCGGTTTATACACAAAGCCATTTTTTGATTTTTTAATTTGAATGGATTGGAGTCTCTGCACTACTAACAGAAGTCATTTATGTGTAATTGTTTTTCCAAGTGAACATATCTAAATCTCTCGGAAAAGTTTGCTGATGTTTGAGTTAGTTTTGCATCAGTGCTCCCTATTTTCAGCCTCATTAGCCCTAGGAGAATCCTTTACATTCTATGTGTGAGGGCTGCTCAAGTTATTTCCTTTGCAGATCCTTTAGTTGATGTAACTTCTGATCTGCAGTAGCAAATAAAATCCTTTTAAAAGTACATTTTTATTATAATGAAAATTAAGCTTTAAATTGTTTTAAATGAAATCAGTTAAACCACTGCACTTCCGAAGACGGTGTAACACATATATTCAGTGTTGTGGAAGTGGCTTTTCTTCTGTCGTACTATACATGGAATTGTTCTGGGAAAGCACTCAATTGCATGCCCCCAATGTGGAAATTGAGCTGTCTTCAGATATTGATAAAGAACTTGTAAGAACTTCTATCGATCACATGATCACTGTGTTAGCCAATTACATTGATCACTAGTGTTAGGCCAACCATGTATGGTTCGAATCTTGACCAGTTCAGCAGGAACCCGCCGAGATTCAAACTGTTGTGTGGGCAGGCTGTATATACCAAGTTGTTTGATCGATCAGCTTGGGTACAGCCAGCCTGCTGGATTCAGTTGCAATTATTGCTAGTGGCTGCTATAGCCACTAGCAATAATTACTGTCTTCTCTTGACAGGGACTGCTTCCCCCACTGGAAGCAGACAGTTGCTCGGCAGAAAAGGATTGCCCTGTCAGCATTGTCTATGTTGATGGGGGAATCATGCAAATTTCTTTCCTGCACTCCATGGTTGCAGGAGAGAAATTTGCACCACCTATGGTTTACCTTAAAACATGGTATCTTTTTCTTCTTACTAGAGAAGTCTGTATAAACAAAACAAAGTCTGTTAAAAAAAAGAAAATAATAAAGATAAGAAACTTATAGGATAAGTTCACCTTTAGCAACATGTTACTGAAGCAGCTCTCCATCCCCATCCCTCATTGTAACAGTGGGCAGAGAGAGGACTGGAGCAGGACACTGTGAAGTGACAGCGGGCTGCCTGTACCAATCCCGGCTCGTAACCTGCTCTGTCTGCTGCAGAGCAGTGGCGGCTGGTGCTAAAATCCAGTGGGGGGGGGGGGCGTCAAACAAACCACCCGTCCCCCCACGGGTGGTACTTAGGTAGTCAATTGTCGCCGATGCAGAACACTGAGAAATCACTCTGGGTGGCCATCCTCCAAGTTCCGGATCTTCCTATACATCCTCCCCCTTGCCAGGCCAATACGATTGCTTCTCCTCTTGGCCAATCGTGCTCCTCCCGCTTCCGGATTGGCTTGGAGGAGAAGCAGAAATACAAAAGCAAATATTAATTCGCTATTGACACAAAACTGGGTGGGCTCAGAGCCCACCCTTTTTTAAAGGGCTCGTGCTTAAAAAAACATCCCATTGGAATCCATGCACCTGGCACCACCCTACATGTAAATTAGGGGCCGAGCGCATGAATTAGGAGTGCTGCGCCCCTGCTCCACGTATGGTGCAGCCCCCACCAAGATTTGCCCCGTGCAAAGTTTGCTCCTCAAGTTGGCTAACTGGGCAGAGTGTGTGAGAGGACCATGCTAGGGACACTATCTGAGGGAGAGAAAGCCTGTGCCAGTTAAAGTTTATTGCTGTGTCTGGGACTACCAGAGAGTAGAGAAAATGACCAGAGCCACCACGGGCAACCCAGAGTGAGCGGGCACCTGCTGCTGTGTCACTGAGTCTGGTGAGAGAGCCTAGTGGCTGCTACTTGTTACCTTTGCTATAGACTAAGCCATTAGGAACTACCTACCATGTGGGGGGGGGGGGGTAAGAAAATATTTGCCCAGGGTCCAATCAATATTAGAGTTTGCCCTGCATAGTACACAAGACATGTGTAGTATGTTGAATCCTTCTTCTATGCTGATGCGACCCCCTCACTCCCAGCAATTCTTGGCACTGATTAATCAAAGCGAGGTTGCTGTACACATTGAACAGCTATAGCAGCTGCTATCAAAAAAAGCTGTCTGACACAGTGTTTAACAACATTGTACAGACTCGAAATAGAGAGATACAAAGTAATATTGTATACTTTTGTATCTACTTTTTCATCCTTCTGCAGATCAAAAGAATGGACTTCCATCTGCAGATGATATGAATTAAAGCAAACTGACAAGTAAAAACATTTTCTTTTAGATAAAATTTGTCTTTGTTAAAACTCCTTATCAATCCTTAGTTTAAGCAACAATCCAAGAAGGAAATTCTCGTACTACTAACACACCTTGATATAGCCCACCAAGTAACTATTACTATATCTTCTCTTTTTATTATAATCCTTAGTTTATCCTAATCAGTCCTTATTAACTTCAACCATTATTTTCCCATTGATTTAGTTTTTTGTTAATTTCTAACTTTACTAACCATTAATATGTAAACTTTTTCTGTTTTGATTTGTTTTTTTTGTTTTTTTTCAGTATCAACATTTAAAAAAGTGAAAATGTAGAACACATTTATATATATATATATATATATATATATATATATATATATATATATATATATATATATATTAGTAACTAACTTTGCAATGCTTTGCATCAGAATCATAATTGTAGTGTCATTTTAAACAGGACACATTACAGAATAAAATGTAACATGTTTTACACTGTAACACTGATGTATTTATAAACTAACACTGTTCAAAAAAGATCAAGCACATATTTTTGTTTTTAGTTTTGTTATTTTTGTGCCTAAAGCCCCATACACACTATCAGATGTTCTGCTGATTTTTGTCTTCAGATTTATAAAAACCATGTAGTGCAAGAGCCTGCCTGATTGCATACACATTGAAACTCTTAAGATTTGACCTCAAATTATATGGTTTTGGTAAATCTGAAGGAAAAAATCTCCAGAAATTCGGATAGTGTGTATGGGAATTAAGGATTGCTAAAAAAAAACTGAAAAAACTTTTGCAAAACGATACCACCTAGTTTGTCCTTAAAGAGGTAAAAAAAAAAGAAAAACATGCAAGAAAAAGGCATAATAAGCTAGTATGCATTGCAAACTAGCTCATTATGAAAAACTTACCTTAGAACGATGCCCTGTAGTGGCACCGGCACACCGTTGACATGGCCAACATCTTTCCCAGCGTTATTTCCGGGTTCCGGTTTCTCAACTCCAGTCTTCAAGACACCTCAACAGGTCATGTTTTCCCCTCAGATGAAACGGCTGTAATAATTACTAATGCAGTGAAACTGATCAAATTACCTGTGCAAAATAATGGAGAGCCTGAAAACATGACCTGTTGGGGCACCTTGAGCAATGGAGTTGAAAAACACCGGCCTAGTGGCATCCATGCCTTGATGGGTCAGGGTTATTTTGGCAGCAAAAGAGGGCCCTACCTAATACTAGGTGGGTAGTCATAAAGTTATGGCTGATCGTTGTATATATATATATTTTTTTATATTTTTTGAAAATGGTTGGTAAAGTCTATATCAAACTATTTAAAATACAAACATTGCTGTACATGCATTTAATACACGATATTACATTTCCTTTAATCTGCTGAAGAGAAAACTAAACATTTAAATTCGCTTTTCATTCCATATAATGAAGCAAAATAAAAATATTGCTTGGCATGGAATAAATTTATAAAAGTATTGCTGTAGGGGCAAATCTTTCCAAAGAAACTAATTCTAGAAAATACATTTTTTTTATATAAGGAAAGCAGCTTACAGCTAAGGTGAAACTTTTGTAATTCTTGCTACATACTGTTCAGATATGTTGCAATATTTATAAATTATAGTGCTAATCTGCATTAAATAAATGCTCAAGTAGATTAATGTGTATAGTTTATCTTTACATGCAACTAATCCCACAGGGAAGTAAAGAGTATAGGTTAAATAGCTTTAAATTGCTGTCTCTGTGTAAAAGATCCTGAAGGCTTATAAACCCCAAGATGTACAGTTTCAACATTATATTATTCCTAGCACCCCTATGAGAGCTTTATATGAGCACAGCAGTCCAGCATAGGAAGAACATTAATCAGAATAACACTGCATCTACCTAAATATTTCAGCTAAATGGAAATGACCGGAAAGGTTTCAACACTTGCGGGGAAATCTTTATACAAGCTTTCGCAATAGCAAGATTTGTTCTCTAAAGTATTGACCTAGACCATATCATGATATTTTATTTCATTGGAGGTGACCAGGAGTTCCAGGCTACAAAAGTGACTTATAACTTACACTTAAAGTAGATATCTGGAGTATATGCAGTTTCAAACAGGCAAGATTTCATTCAAATGTTACCTTTAACCTGCTGGAGTCAGCGATTAAAAAATAATACTTTCCGCTTATTTCTTATGTAGCCACCCATATAGGACGGGAGGGGAAATCACCCTAATGGGAATACAGACAGGGGTAAAAAACTGTCAGAGATGCTAACATTTAAAAAAAAAAAATGAAAAAATAGACATTTAGTCTTAACAAAAATATATCCATATTTGAAAATGGAATAAATATAACCTTTTCTAAATAGTATTCTCAATTTCTGAATTAGCAGATTAGCTGGTCTCCTATGGTCTATATCTGAATAATTTGGTGTTGCCTGCCTTCTTTAAGATAAATTAGGTGTTGATGTGAATCTTGCCGTGTCTGAACACACCCCCACAATGGATAGCTATGACCTGCTAAGAAAGGGGCTCAGACACACACAGGCTTTGCTTTTTAATCCTTCTCGAAGTGTGTAGCTAATAATAATACCCCGTGAGCAGTAAGTGTTTTACTTTTCTAGAAAATAATATTTAGTTTTTGACTGAATTTTGTACTCATAGTATGTTACTAATGTAGATGGAAACAAAGTTTATTAATGTTCCTGTTTAGTCAGTACAGTGATGCAAGGATTAGTAAAGACATGCAAATCATAATATCCCATATCAAGCAATCAGAAATCACCTGTCAACTGACCTGACTATAGTATCTATGCCGCGTACACACGACCGGACTTTTCGACGGACTAGGTCCAACGGTCTTCCCGACTGACTTTCGGCGGACTTCCGATGGACTTTCTGAACAGACAGACTTGGCCACACACAATCACACCAAAGTCTGACGGATTCGACCGTGATGACGTATGACCAGAATAGAATAAGGAAGTTCATAGCCAGTAGCCAATAGCTACCCTAGCATCAGTTTTCGTCCGTTGGACTAGCATACAGACAAACTGATTTTTCGACTAGACTTGAGTCCGTCGTAAAGATTTGAAACATGTTTTATTTCTAGGTCCATCGGACTTTGGGGGGAAAAAAGTCCACTGGAGCCCACACACGATCATAATATCAGATGGATTCATTTCGTCAGACCTAGTCTGTCGAAAAGTCCGGTCGTGTGTACGTGGCATTAGAAATACAATTGGTTGGTATGAATTACTGCATTTTGTACATCCACGCTCATCATCGTAATGCTTTAGTGAGTGAACTTAAAGTGATTGTAAAGTCTTGTTTTTTTTCCTATAAAAATAACAAACATGTTATACTTACCTGCTCTGTTGCAGTCCTCCTCTTCTCTGGTCCCTCTTCTGTGACCCTGGTATCTCCCTCTCCTGTTCAGTGTCCCCACAGCAACCAGCTTCCTATGGAGACACCCAAGCTAAGTCACAGCTCCCTGTATCCTTTCAGACACAGAGCTCTGACCAGGTCCACCCCCCCTCTTGCCTGATTGGCTAGCTGGCTTTGATTGACAGCAGCGGGAGCCAATGTCACCACTGCTGTGTCTCAGCCAATCAGGGAGGAGAATTTTAGATGTCTAAGACACTCATGGGCATTGCTGGACAGAGAGGGAGCTCAGGTAAGTGTTAGGGGAGCTGACAGAAGTTTGTTTATCTTAATGCATAGAATGCATGGGCGCCAGCCACCTGTGATCGTTCATAGGAAAGGCAGAACGGCAGTCTGCTTATGTAAACAAGGCAGACCGTCCTTCTGTCACAGAGAAAGAGAGAGATCTGTGATTCCTGCTAATCAGGAACACAGATGTCTCTCTTCCTCATTCCACCCTCCCGCACAGTTAGAAAGCATTTCCCAGGAGCACACTTAACCCTTTGATTTCCCCTGATGTTAACCCCTTCCCTGCCAGTGTTATTTATACAGAAACAGTAACATTGTTTAGCACTGATCACTGTATTGGTGTCAGTGGTCCCCAAAAACTGTCACTTAGTGTCCGATTTGTCCAGCGCAATGTTGCAGTCTCACTAGAAATCAACGTTTGCCATCTTTACTAGTAAAAATAAAAATGGCATAAAAATATCTCATAGTTTGTAGACTCGATAACTTTTGCACAAACCAATCAATATACGCTAATTGGGATTTTTTTTACCCAAAAATATATAGCAGAACACATATTGGCCTAAATTGATGAAGAAATTCGATTTTTTACATATTTTTATCAGATATGTTTTAAAATAGAAAGTAAAAAAATTGTTTTTTTTTCCAAATTTCGCGATTTTTTTGTTTATAGTGCAAAAAATAAAAGCTGCAGAGGTAATCAAATACTACCAAAAGAACGTTCTTTTGGGAAAAAAAGGGCATCAATTTTGGTTGGGTTCAACTTGTCGCACGACCGTGCAATGTCAGTTAAAGTAACTCAGTGCCGTATCGCAAAAAAATGGTCTGGTCATTAAGGGGGTAAAACCTTCCCAGGTTGAAGTGGTTAATATCACTGTCATTGTTTTCCATGCCCCAAATGATGCCCCTGCTAACCCAAGGCTGAGTGGGAAGAATGGATGACAATGCAAGCCATTTGGTATTACTATGACAATGAAAGCCACCTAGTGTTATCAAGCAGAGAAATATGGGAATTTTAGACACTGGACTAATTTCAGCTATTAATAAGGTCTTTGTTGTGTTTACAGTTATCTCTAAAAAGTCCCACTTCATACCTGAGCGTTTTAGGTTTACTTTAGATTCAGGGCATTAAAAAAAGTTCTGCTTTCTTCGTCCTTCATGTGCTTTTATCAAAAAGAACATTATATAGTTCAGTGATAATGCATTTTTATTGCTTTTTGCATTTTGCAGATTTGCACTACAGAATGTGTTCCATAGGAAACCATGTTAAATGGACTGTAGTGCAAATCTGCAAAATGCAAAAAGCACTAAAAATGCATAGGTGTGAATCTAGCCTAAGGTACTGTATTTACTGTACATGTTCTGTACAAGCCGAAAAAGCACTTTAAAACAAGCGTCCGTTCAAGCTATGGGCATTGTGGAGAATGGTGTCTTCAAATTCACAACAGAGACACAGAAATCGTAGCTATTTTCCTATTACTTTGTATTTCAACAGAATGCCGGCCTGCTAGCCTTCCAATATAATCAAAAATAGCAGACGCTTCTAAGCTGTTCAAAACTAACTGAAAGGCAAGTCAGAGGTCTTTGTGGTCTTTGGGGATCTTTAAGAATTTAGAAGACATTGAAAGCAACTAGACAGATCAGGGATGGCTTGTTTTAAAGGTATTTTACTGCTTGTTAGTAATATGTAAATAATTTAGCCACATTACTAACGCTGTATATTAAAAAAAGGTCGGCAGGTTGATGCACATTTCTGAAATGCCAATTAAAAATGATATTCTGTTTAATGCTTATGCACAGACAGCTCAGATCACAAGCAAAATGCACAAACCAATCAGAGTGGCTCTTTGCCATGCAGTGACTGTGATGGTCAATCACATTGATTTCAAATGTAAACATTTGAGAGTTCTTTTCTTCCTCCCAAAATGGGGGAAGGAGTAAAAAGAGGATTTTACCAATGAAGGATTTAATGAATGAAGGATAAGCAGCAACAGATTTAATTCATTTAATGTATTAACACATTAACCTCTTCACCTGTTCCTCCCTCTGTGTATGACCTGTAAGTCAATGATGCCCATATCTAATTTACCATTGCCAAGCTCTATGTTTAAGCCACCTCAATAGTGGCAGTATCATGTTCAAAAAAAATCAATGGGGGTCATTTTGGGGGTATATTCTTCTGTCATTTTTATTGAATATGATTTATAACAGAAAGTAAGGGAAACAGGTGTTTTCTTTTTTTTTTCTTTTAAATGTATTTCTATGTAGTAAAAATAATAAAAAAAGAACAGCAGTGATAATTAAATACCACAAAAAGAAAGCTCTATCTGCTAAAAAATATTATATAAATCAAATTTGTTTGTCAAACTATCACAGCTCTCAAAAATGACCTAGTAATGGAGGGGTATACAGTATAGGGCAGTAGTAAAATGGTTAATGTTCTAAGTCTGGGCACTGCTTTTTTTCTTTTCTTTTTTTTTTAAGTTTAATAACATTTTTATTGAAAAAAAAAAAAGTAAAAATAATAGTATACAAGAACAAACAAATGCCACAAAGATAACATAGACATACAAAACAGTACACTGCAATTGTAGTAAGGTGATATATATAAACTGAGTCGCACAATAGAACTAACTGTCAAAGAAACTGGATCATCAAATAAAGGTTGTCCAAATGGCAAACCAATCAAAAGTTAGAGGCACATTATAATATATGAATTGACAAAGGATGTGCAGCATATAAAGACCTTATGGCATCTTAAAACAAAACAACATTGAAAACTAAAAAGAAAAGCCCCCAAGAAAACAAAAATGGGTACTGCCTTTTAAACACAGTTGCTTTTTAAAATGCATTTTGTTCCAGTTTATATCTATCTGTCCTGGCAAAAAAATTAGGGCATCCTGGGATCTGTAATTTCTCAGTAGAAAATGGGTTGCAGAATGCCCATAACTTATTGTTTGAGCTAGATGGACTTGTGTCTTTTTTCAACCAGACTAACTATGTAACTCTTCGAGTAAAATGTTTACAGTATTTTCATGAATACCTGTTTAGGCTGAAATGACAACTTCATTTTATTTTGGATGATGTCAGCATTGTAAAGCTTGTCAAAACTTCAAGGAGATTATGATTTCATATGATGGTACAGTTTGTGAGTATATGTTATCTGAAACTTTTGTGTCCTTTCCAGATCTGCAGCCTCATGAGGGGAGGGATTGCGGAGAGAGGTGGTGTACGAGTGGGACACCGCATCATTGAGATCAACGGGCAAAGTGTTGTGGCCACAGCTCATGAGAAGATTGTTCAGGCACTCTCCAACTCAGTAGGAGAGGTAAGAATTTGGGAACGTGTCCTGGGTGATTAGGCTGTGCTGATACAGCAGGCAGAGTCAGGGATGTGGACACTGAAAGATGATACACCAGTGGTCACCAACCCTGTCCTCAGGGCCCACTAACAGGCCAGGATTGTAAGATAACTGAAATACATCACAGGTGATATAATTTGCTGCTCAGTAATTGCAGTATTCTAGTCTGCATCTCCCCAAGGTAATACATAAAACCTGGCCTATTAGTGGGCCCCGAGGACAGGGTTGATGACCACTGTGATACGCCATCTAAATAATGGACAGCACACCAAAGATGTTCAGCTGTAGCCAAGGTGTATTACAATGACAGCTCGCTCACTCCCACCCAAAGCCATGCCGTCAACATGTTTTACCCACAGCAGGGCTAATTATGGGGATATCCACTTATTTGGATGGTGGATTACAATGGAGCAAGGGTGGACTTGAAGGGACTTTTTACTATCCCCCACTCTATCTACAGCTAAACAATTGACTGGAGTTAAGCTTTAGGTAAAGAAGGAGTGGTAAATGTGATATCATCTTTGGCTCTTTTGCTGATCTGCTGGGTTAAAGTTTCTTGCAGTGCAGGCATGTTTGTTTTGGACCCAGAAAAATCTTTAGGAAGTGTCTAGCTAAAGAAAGTAAGGCATTACAAGACTCAGACGTACACATAAGTTGATTTAAAACAGGTAGGATGAGGATACTAGTGATCTTAACCCACTAACCTCTGAAAAGTGGAGTGTTTCCAAAGAGAAAAATTGGTGCTGTCCTTGCTCTGGCTAAAAATGCTAGGTATGTAAAAATAAAAGTGCACAACCCTAGTGAATTAGAAAAAAATAGGAAAACTCTTATAATGATAAAGTCCACATATAATGAACAAATTGAATTAAATAATTATATAGTGACTGTCCATATATTTTCAATATAAAGCATGGATATTCGTGAGGTTCAGCTGTGTGTTCTTCTTGTATCAAAAGAGAAAAGTTAAAGCCTCTTACCAGACAGGATGGATCCCAAATTTATAGGCATCAAACATGCTTGTTATCAAAGTAACCACGTGCGATTTTTCCACTCTGTCGGCTCCAGTATGAAAACCTCCTCCTGCTGTAGTGATCACTCCACCAAAAATTTTGAAATAATATTCAAAAGATTCCATCTCCAATAGGTCAGCTTACTGCTCTCCAGCATATGTGAAATGTAAAAGAAGGAGAAACTTCATGGTGCAGTAGAAAGCGGATGTTTTATTTTCCAATTGTCTTTGCACTTCACAAAATCAAACAAAGAAAAAACATATAGACACAGTGGCAGAGCTCACTCTGCAGGCTGGTGTGTGGTTATGTCACTGACACCTACTCCATCCAACGCGTTTCCCTGTAAGAAGCATCGACTGGGAATGGAGATCGTCTTTTTACATTTCACATATGCTGGAGAGCATTAAGCTGACCTATTGGAGTTGGCATCTTTTGAATACTATTCCTAAATCTTTGGTGTAGTGATCACTCCTGGGGAGGAGGTTTGCATACTGGAGCCGACAGAGTGGAAAATCGCAGGTGGCTATTTTGATAACAAGCATGTTTAATCCCTATGATTTGGGATCCATCCTGTCTGGTGAGAGGCTCTAACTTTTCCCTTTTGATACAAGAACACACCGCTGAACATCATGGATATCCATGCTTTATATTGAAAATATATGGACAACCACTATATAATTATTTAATTCAATTTGTTCATTAGATGTGGACTCTATCATTATAGGAGTTTTCCTATTTTTTTCGAATTCACTAGGGTTGCGCACTTCTGTTTTTACATACTGTATATATATAGATATATATATCTATATATCTATATATATATATATATATATATATATATATATATATATATATATATATATATATATATATATATATAATGTTGAATTGAGTATTTTGATTTTAGAATTGCAGCACCTACAGTGCCTTGCGAAAGTATTCGGCCCCCTTGAACTTTTCAACCTTTTGCCACATTTCAGGCTTCAAACATAAAGATATAACATTTTTATTTTTTGTGAAGAATCACCAACAAGTGGGACACAATTGTGAAGTGGAACAAAATCTATTGTATTTTTTAAACTTTTTTAACTAATAAAAAAAATGAAAAGTGGGGCGTGCAAAATTATTCGGCCCCCTTGCGTTAATACTTTGTGGAGCCACCTTTTTCTGCGATTACAGCTGCAAGTCGCTTGGGGTATGTCTCTATCAGTTTTGCACATCGAGAGACTGAAATTCTTGCCTATTCTTCCTTGCAAAACAGCTCGAGCTCAGTGAGGTTGGATGGAGAGCGTTTGTGAACAGCAGTTTTCAGCTCTTTCCACAGATTCTCGATTGGATTCAGGTCTGGACTTTGACTTGGCCATTCTAACACCTGGATACGTTTATTTGTGAACCATTCCTTTGTAGATTTTTCTGTATGTTTGGGATCATTGTCTTGTTGGAAGATAAATCTCCGTCCCAGTTTCAGGTCTTTTGCAGACTCCCAACAGGTTTTCATCCAGAATGGTCCTGTATTTGGCTGCATCCATCTTCCCCTCAATTTTAACCATCTTCCCTGTCCCTGCTGAAGAAAAGCAGGGCCAAACCATGATGCTGCCACCACCATGTTTGACAGTGGGGATGGTGTGTTGAGGGTGATGAGCTGTGTTGCTTTTACGACAAACATATCGTTTTGCATTGTGTTCGATTTTGGTTTCATCTGACCAGAGCACCTTCTTCCACATGTTTGGTGTGTCTCCCAGGTGGCTTGTGGCAAACTTTAGACGAGCCTTTTTATGGATATCTTTGAGAGATGGCTTTCTTCTTGCCACTCTTCCATAAAGGCCAGATTTGTGCAGTGTACGACTGATTGTTGTCCTATGGACAGACTCTCCCACCTCAGCTGTAGTTCTCTGCAGTTCATTCCAGTGATCATGGGCCTCTTGGCTGCATCTCTGATCAGTCTTCTCCTTGTCTGAGCTGAAAGTTTAGAGGGACGGCCAGGTCTTGGTAGATTTGCAGTGGTCTGATACTCCTTCCATTTCAAAATGATCGCTTGCACAGTGCTCCTTGGGATGTTTAAAGCTTGGGAAATCTTTTTGTATCCAAATCCGGCTTTAAACTTCTCCACAACAGTATTATGGACCTGCCTGGTGTGTTCCTTGGTCTTCATGATGCTCTCTGCGCTTTCAACAGAACCCTGAGACTATCACAGAGCAGGTGCATTTATACAGAGACTTGATTACACACAGGTGGATTCTATTTATCACCATCAGTCATTTAGGACAACATTGGATCATTCAGAGATCCTCGCTGAACTTCTGGAGTGAGTTTGCTGCACTGAAAGTAAAGGGGCCGAATAATTTTGCACGCACCACTTTTCAGTTTTTTATTTGCTAAAAAAGTTTAAAATATCCAATAGATTTCGTTCCACTTCACAATTGTGTCCCACTTGTTGGTGATTCTTCACAAAAAATTAAAATTTAATATCTTTATGTTTGAAGCCTGAAATGTGGCAAAAGGTTGAAAAGTTCAAGGGGGCCGAATACTTTCGCAAGGCACTGTATATGTTGTTTTTATTTCACTTTTTATAATAATGTATATTAATATTTTTTTAAATTAAAGTGCAAGATATTAAAATGAATATACCAAAAATGCTAGTTGCCCAACTGTTATGCTGACCCTTTGCATTAAAGGGTTTGTAAACCCTCTTTTTTGAAAAAATTTTAAAATAACAAACATGTCATACCTCCACTGTGCAGTTCGTTTTGCACAGTGTGGCCCTGATCATCGTCTTCTGGGGTCCCCCGACATCTCTCGTGTCTCCGCCTCACATCGGTAAGAACTGCTCTCCCGGGGGGCTACCTTGCAGGCACGCACCCCTGCCCTCTGTGAACTACTGTGGGTGTCACTCAAGGTTAAGTTCTTCAATGCAATACTCCCAACGCACACGTTCCTGCACAAATGGCTGTATCTGAGATTGGGTGCTGAAATGACCAATGGCTGGAACCGACTGCAATCATGAGAAGGAAGTGTCACCAGCACACCAGGATCTCCAAAATTGGGTCCAAAACTTTAATCACATAGTATGAAAAAATAAAAGCTTTTATTTTTTAATACTATGTGATTAAAGTTTTGGACCCAATTTTCGAGATCCTGGTGTGCTGGTGACACTTCCTTCTCGTGATTACAATGTTAATGACACCCCCAGATCGCAGTGTCAAGTTGCACAGGAATCAGATCGCATAAGTGAGAACACCCATGCGATCCAATTTCAGTGGAAAAAAAGTCCCTGCACTTTTTTCCTGCAAGTTCAGTCATACAACTGTATGGCTGCTGAACCCACCTCTCACTGATATTGCATGTGATCGGCACCGCAGGCAGGTGCGACTCACATGCCATGTCTTAGATCACAGTAGTCTAAACCTGGGCTCATACCCTACCTGCAGTAGGTAATAAAATAACTTATAGGAATATAGTATAACTCTGTAACTGGAGACAAGTTCAACAAACAGTGAAATAGCTGAAGATGGCAGCGCTCAGACGTGCAACCTGTCAGATGGGTGTCTCTCCAGCAATAAATAAGGCTGAGCCTAGTGTGCAAGTGAGCTTTGTTATTATGTGAGTGAAAGATTTACTTCCCTCCATTTGCTTGTTGCCACTGCTAAAAGAGGAGAGGATGAGCTGCTCCAACTCCAAGTTCGCCCCTGCATCTATACAGAGACTCTTCTCTTCCATACGTGCCTTGTTACTGCCCTGCATAGGGGTTTACCTCTGCCGTTATGGAGCCATGCTGGCAGTCACAGTCCATCGATTCATATCTACTCCACATTGCAGTGAGCCGGGAAACCGGAAGTGACACGGGTGTGCTATAATAATTTATATTAATAATTTTTTTAAATTAAAGTGCAAGATATTAAAATGAATATACCAAAAATGCTAGTTGCCCAACTGTTATGCTGACCCTTTGCATTAAAGGGTTTGTAAACCCTCTTTTTTGAATTTTTTTTTAAATAACAAACATGTCATACCTCCACTGTGCAGTTCGTTTTGCACAGTGTGGCCCTGATCATCATCTTCTGGGGTCCCCCGACATCTCTCGTGTCTCCGCCTCACATCGGTAAGAACTGCTCTCCCGGGGGGCTACCTTGCAGGCACGCACCCGAGTCCAGCATTTGCGTCTATATACACAGAATGCTGGACTCGACCCCGCCCCCGACGCTGGATTTGATTGACAGCAGCGGGAGCCAATGGCTGCGCTGCTATCACTATATCCAATCAAGAGTCAAGAACCCTGAGCAGAGGGGAAGAGCGCGTCTCCGCCAAGGGAACAAAGGGCTCAGGTCAGTAAAACGAGGGGGGGGGCAGTCATTGTCAGACGTTTTTTCACCATATAGGCTGCGTTAAGGTGAAAAGACACAAGGCTTTACAACCCCTTTTAAGTACTTTTTGTGTGTAAAGTCAGTGAAAGGGGCAATTCCTTACCTGAATACTGGGCTTCTCTGGGTTAATAGTAACTTACAACCATTGATGCAAGAAAGTCAGCAGAACAACCAGTTGACTAGCATTTGATGAATGTGGTAACAACGGCAGTCATATTTCCCCTAGGAAAGTTTTACTTTAAATAAGGCCTATAGATGGTTGCTGCACTTGCTGTTTTGGAAAAACATTTCTATAACCTTCAATTAATGTTATAATAGATACAGTCTATGGGTGAAGTAAATGGAGCTCCTGTAAAAAATGTATTTTTTATTTTTTTTGCTATACATATCCTCCTTGAATAGAAACCCAATACATCCTATTTGCACAGTAGGGATCCTGTCGCTTGACTTGTGTCCATAACACAGTGAGGAATTTCCATCAGAGCAGCCGATAAAGGAACTTGCTGTCCTGTGCAATGAATTGAAATGTTCTGTCCTATGAATATTTCCTTTCATGTGTAGATCACTTTGGGTAGATATGAAAACATTAAATGTAGAAGTCAGTTCTCTCAGTCCTAATATTATGTGTTCAGTCACATTGTGAGGCCCAGGGCTTTGAACATTTTATTTTAGATGTTTCATTGATGAGATAAATTGATATTCAAAAGCAGAGTAGAAGAAAGGATTAACAATTGTGCAAAATCCATTTCTTTCCTGTCTGGCCTTTATGTGCATTTTCTGGTTTGTATGTGTGTATGAGATAAGAGAAGCCCCGCAAAATAACCATCAATGTGTAGGCCTATGTATTCTCTGCTATCAGTGGGTGGCATGACTTGACTGTCCTTATGATTTACAGACAATTGGAGTGAATGAATTCTGAGATAACTCTTACCGTAGTAAAACAAATCGCTACAATGTAACTTTGCCCCTACCATACTAGATGTGTTAGTGCTGTCCTGGATAAATCAGTGTCTTTCAAAATGTCACTTAGTTAGATATTTTACCCATTTTTTTCGTATTCACCAGTTTATGTGCCAGATGTTTAAATAAGAAAATAACTATACAAACATTTTATAGTAAAAAAAAATCCAAATGGTAGTTCCTTGCAGTAGAAGAGCCACCATAGCCAACCTCTTGAGCTGAACATGTCTGCTACCTTCAGTAATGTCACTAATGTCCCTTGATAGTAAGTCCCCAAGCTATTGTCGGGGCTCCATACATGTGTATAGGCATGTAAAAGGACGTGTCATGGCTCACTACATGTATGTAGGAGTATAAAGATGACATGTCATGGCTCTATACATGTATAAAGTGGAGATGTCATGGCTCTGTACATGTATATAGGAGTATATATTGGACCTGTCATCGCTCTATACATGTATATAGGAGTATATATTGGACATGTCATGGCTCTATACATGTATATAGGGTAGGGATGAGCCGAACACCCCCCCCCCGGTTCGGTTCGCACCAGAACTTTGGAACGGACCCCAAATTCTTACGAACTTTAGAACCCCATTGAAGTCTATGGGACTCGAACGTTCGAAATTAAAAGTGCTAATTTTAACGGCTAATATGCAAGATACTGTCCTAAAAAGGGTTTGGGGACCTGGCTCCTGCCCCAGGGGACATGGGTCAATGACTAAAATGTTTTTAAAAATGGCCGTTTTGGCGGGAGCACTGATTTTAATGACGATTAAAGTGAAAAAAAGTGAAATATTCCTTTAAATATGGTGCCTGGGGGGTGTCTGTAGTATGCCTGTGAAGTGCCATGTGTTTCCGGTGTTTAGAACAGTCCCTGCACAAAATGACATTAAACGGAAATAACATCATTGAAAACTGCTTGCGGTTTTAATGTTTTATCTGGTTCCTGCAATATGGTTGAAAATCATTGAGAAAAATGGCATTGGTAGCCCTCCCTGCCCATTACCAGCCCCTTTGGGTCTTGTACGCATATTAAGGGGAACCCCGTACCCATATTAAAAAAAGGAAATGCGTGTGGCCCCCAGGCCCTATATACTCAGAACAGCAGTATACAGGCGGTGCAAACAAGACAGGGACTGTGTAGGTTTGTTGTGTTAAGTTGAATCTGTTTGTAATTTTCAACTGGTACATTTTTAAAGTGTAGCTCCAGTCAAAAAAACTATTTTTAAGCTTTTTGGAAAACATAGGGAAGGGTTATCACCCCTGTATAATTTGTTTTGTCGTCCATCTTTTTTCATCTCACTTGCTGTTGTCTCCTTCCGTTTGCAAGTAGGAAATGTTTGTAAGTTGGATGTTTGAAAGTAGGGGCCTGCCCTATATGCTCTGCAGAACTAGCGGAACAAGGTGTTGGTTTTGCCACCACATTGTAAGCCTTGAAAGTGACTTCTCGGTGGGCGCTGGAGCGCCCTGCTGTGAACGATTATATCAAGAATTGTAATTACATGCCATTGTTGAACAGTGGTAGAAAAATTGACCTTTGGTGGTTGTGGTGCTGGTGCCACAACACTATAAGTCCTCACAGTTACTCTGGGTGGGCACAGGAACGGGCCCTCCTGTGAAATATTATATCAAGAATTGTAATTACATGTCCCTGTTAAACAGGGGCAGAAAAATTGGGCCTTAGGCACTGGTGCTGGTGCCACGACACTGCAACCTCTCCCATATACTCTAGTTTTATTGCAGGAATTAGCCCTGCTGCAAAGCATTGCATCAAAAATTGTAATTAAACGCCCCTGTTAAACAGGGGCAGAAAAATTGGGCCTTAGGCACTGGTGCCACCACACTGCAACCTCTCCCATATACTCTAGTTTTATTGCAGGAATTAGCCCTGCTGCAAAGCATTGCATCAAAAATTGTACTTAAACGCCCCTGTTAAACAGGGGCAGAAAAATTGGGCCTTAGGCACTGGTGCTGGTGCCACCACACTGCAACCTCTCCCATATACTCTAGTTTTATTGCAGGAATTAGCCCTGCTGCAAAGCATTGCATCAAAAATTGTACTTAAACGCCCCTGTTAAACAGGGGCAGAAAAATTGGGCCTTAGGCACTGGTGCTGGTGCCACCACACTGCAACCTCTCCCATATACTCTAGTTTTATTGCAGGAATTAGCCCTGCTGCAAAGCATTGCATCAAAAATTGTAAATAAAGCCCCTGTTAAACAGGGGCAGAAAAATTGGGCTGATGGCATCACCCAGAACCAGAAATGTTCTTCCAACATATCAGCGGAGGAGGAAGAGGATAGACAATCAACATAACAGGACAGTCACTCAGCATCAGTATAGGCAGTCTTGAAGGGATGTGATATTTCAAAAAAAATTATTTGGTTACATCAGCTTCAGGTGCTTGGTAGCTGTGGGTGATCCAAGACTGATTCATCTTGATGAAGGTCAGTCGATCAACTGATTCGGTGGACAGGCGCACCCTGTGATCAGTAACAAAGCCACCAGCAGCACTGAAGGTGCGTTCCGAAAGAATGCTGGATGCAGGACAGGCCAGTAGCTCAATTGCATACTGTGCAAGCTCTGGCCAGTGATCCATCCTCAAGACCCAATAAGCTAGAGGATTTTTGGTGGGAAAGGTGTCCAAGTCTGACCTTGCCCCTAGGTATTCCTGCACCATGTAAATCAGACGCTGGCGATGGTTGCTGGAACCGATCATACCTTGGGGCTGCGGACTAAAAAATTGTCTGAAAGCATCAGTCAGACGGCCACCTTCTCCACCGCTCCTTCTGACCGATGCCTCAGCAACACGTTGTCCAGGACCAGGAGTTTGTAACCTCCCAGTCTCTGGGAACGCATTGCACAGACCTTTCTGCAAGGCCTCCCGGAGATGTCTCATCCTCTGCTCCCTCTGCGATGGCAAGATAAGGTCGGCAACCTTACCCTTGTACCGTGGATCAAGGAGAGTGGCCAGCCAGTAATGGTCCCTCTCCTTGATCCGAAGAATACGAGGATCCTTCCGCAGGCTTTGCAGGATCAGGGAGGCCATGCAGCGTAGGTTAGCTGAGGCATTCGGTCCGGAGTCCTCTGGGTCACTAAGGGCAACATGATCCGCAGCTACCTCCTCCCAGCCACGTACAAGTTCACGTGTTTCTTGGGACTGTAAATCATCCCTACAAGACTGCTGCTGCTGATGCTGAGTGCCAGCCTCCACCTCCATGCTGACACAATCATCCTCCTCCTCCTCTTCCTCCTCCTCATCCTCTTCCTGTGTGATGGGTGGCACAGCAGGAACACTGTCTGGATAAAGGGGGCCATGAGAGGCAAGGAAGTCCTCCTCTTCCTGCCTCTGTTCTGCCTCAAGTGCCCTGTCCATTATTCCACGCAGCGTATGCTCCAAGAGGTGGACAAGAGGTACAGTGTCACTGATGCATGCACTGTCACTTCTAACCATCCTTGTGGCCTCCTCAAACGGTGACAGGACAGTGCATGCATCTCTGATCATGCCCCACTGGCGTGGTGAGAAAAAACCGAGCTCCCCTGACCCTGTCCTGGTGCCGTAGTCGCACAGGTACTCATTGATGGCCCTCTGCTGCGTGTGCAGCCGCTGCAGCATGGCCAACGTTGAGTTCCACCTGGTGGGCATGTCACATATAAGGCGGTTCTTGGGCAGGTTCAACTCCTTTTGGAGCTCAGCCAGTCGAGCACAGGCATTAAATGATCGGCAGAAATGCACACAGACTTTCCTGGCCTGCTTCAAGACATCCTGTAAGCCGGGGTACCTACCCAAGAACCGCTGCACCACCAGGTTAATGACGTGAGCTACACAGGGCACATGGGTCAGTTGTCCCTGTCGGAGGGCGGAGAGGAGGTTGGTGCCATTGTCACAAACCACTATTCCTGGCTTAAGCTGGCGTGGCGTCAACCACCTCAGTGTGGCTCCTGTTCCCCAAACAAACCAGCGCAAGCACGGCATGGCATCGTTTTGCCTGCGTACTTGCGTAGCCCCTGGAATGCCTACGGAGCACCGCTGGTTCTGAGGACAGAGCACTGGAAGAGGCCATGGAGGAAGAAGAAGAGGAGGGGGTGGAGGAGAGAGGTGTGTCACAACCAATAGTAGCATTTTGGAGGCGTGGTGGCGGAACAACCTCCAACACTACTGCACCTTGTCCTGCATCCTTCCCAGCTGCCAGAAGAGTGACCCAATGGGCCGTGAAAGACAGGTAACGTCCCTATCCATGCCTGCTGGACCATGAGTCAGCGGTAATATGCACCTTACCGCTGACCGCCCTGTCCAGCAAGCCAAGGACATTGCCTTCCACATGCCGGTAGAGAGCTGGAATCGCCTTCCGTGAGAAAAAGTGGCGTTTGGGGACCTGCCACTGAGGAACCGCACATTGTACAAACTCACGGAAGGGGGCCGAGTCTACCAACTGAAAAGGCAGCAGTTGAAGTGCTAGCAATTTAGCCAAGCTAGCATTCAACCGCTGGGCATGTGGATGGCTGGGAGTGAACTTCTTTCGCCGGTCCAGCAGCTGGGGCAGGGACATTTGCCTGCTATAATCGGACGTGGGTGTACTGCTAGCAGAGTGCCCGGAAGCACTTGGCTGTGACACACCTAATTCTACACCTTCATTCCTCTCAGAGCAGGTTTCAGAGAGGACTAAAGGTCTAGTGGGGTTGCCAGATGCCAGCTGATGAGAAGCAAGGAGAGGTCCGCTTTGTTCTTTGGTGTGGGTCTTTGAGGTACGCTTGCCAACGAGCTGCATGGCAGGTCAACATATGTCTGGTCAAGCATGTGGTGCCCAAGCGGCTGATGTTTTGGCCACGTGAGATAGGCTTGAGACATATGTTGCAAATAGCAGCGGTGCGATCTGATGCACTCGTCTCAAAAAAGGCCCACACCAAAGAACTTTTAGAATAACGCGCAGAGGCAGCGCCCTGCACAGACGGAGCTCTGCGGTGTGATTCAGTCGGTGTGCTGCCCCTAAGCTGGCCCCCGGAGGGCATCCTGCCTCGTTGGACATGTGCCTCCTCCTCCTCCTCCTCCTCCTCCTCCTCTCTCCTACCAGGCACCTACGTGGAGTCAGTGCCCTCATCATCCCCTCCCTCTTCATCGCTGTAGCAAACCTGGCAATATGCTGCAGCTTGTGGAACATGACTGCCAGATTGCTGTCCTTCTTGAGCATCCCCTCTCTCTGCATTCACGCTACTGCCTTCCTCTAGCTGAGTGTCATCATCAGAGCCTACAAAACACTGGGCATCCTCCTGGAGCATGTACCCAACACTGTGCTCAAAGAGTTCAGGAGACTCCTCAGGAGGACGTGGTGGGTCTAGGGAAGGAGTCACTGATGATGACATTGAGAGGAGGGAAGACGATGCGTTGGCAGCTGCTTTGCTAGTACCCTGAGACTGGGTGAGAGAGGATGAGGAGGATGAAGAGGGCTTGGTCATCCACTCTACCAAGTCGTTGGCATGTTGCGGTTCAACATGTCCAGCTGCCGAAAAGAAGGACAAGCGTGTCCTATGGCCACGTGCTGATGACAATGCACCGCATCCACGACCAGCACTGTTGTCTCTAGACACAGCCTGCTTGCCCTCTTTTATCGGCTCACGCCTGTCTGCCTCTCCTTGCTGGCCTTGCAGACATGGTAATGGCCTGAAGGGAGTTGGGTAAAACAGCAGTTGGGTAGTGTATATTGTGCTGGAGGCACACAACACCCACTAACTCCTGCAGATGCCTTTATTATAGAACACCAGAGATAAAGGGGTATACTGTAATGGAGTCACACAACACCCACTAAGCCCTGCAGATGGCTCTATTAGAGAACAGCAATAAAGGGTAGATACAGGTGTATATTGTGCTGGAGGCACACAACACCCACTAACTCTTGCAGATGCCTTTATTATAGAACACCAGAGATAAAGGGGTATACTGTAATGGAGTCACACAACACCCACTAAGCCCTGCAGATGGCTCTATTAGAGAATAGCAATAAAGGGTAGATACAGGTGTATATTGTGCTGAAGGCACAAAAAACCCACTAACTCCTGCAGATGCCTTTATTATAGAACACCAGAGATAAAGGGGTATATACAGATGTATACTGTGCTGTGCTGGAGGCACACACAACTTCCAATAACTCCTGCAGATGGCAAGTGGGCTCAAATAGAGAATGTAGGTGGATATAGCGGTGTGTACTGGGTACAGAGCACGCAGACAGCACGCACAAGCTCCTAACACTACTGACTGCAAGCTCTATTATAAAAGATAGATCACTAGCTATATAGGTGAGGTGAATATAGCGGTGTATACTGCCGTCAGGGCACGCAGACAACAACCACTACAGAAGAGCAAGATCGAAAATCGGCCGATAACGATCGGTGTGTACTGTGTTGAAGGTACACAGAACACCCACTAACTGCTTCAGACGCCAACACACTACACAAAGCCGCCACGCTGGCGGCCTTATATAGTGTGGGGCGTGTACTACACAGCCTGAGCTATGATTGGCCACAGGCATCCTGCCTGTGGCCAATCATGGCTCTCCTCGCTGCTGGCGCTGTGATTGGCCAAGCATGCGGGGTCACAGTGCATGCTTGGCCAATCATGAGCCAGCAATGCACTGCGATGACGCAGTGCATTGTGGGCCGTGAGCGCCACACGAATTTGGCGCGAACGGCCCATAATGTTCAGAATTCGCCGAATTGTTGAACAGCCGATGTTCGAGTTGAACGTATGTTCGACTCGAACACGAAGCTCATCCCTAATATAGGGGTACATATTGGACATCCAATATATATATATATATATATATATATTGGATATATATATATATATATATTGTTATCCTGAACTACAGCATAAATAATGTCTATGTTTTAGAGATAGGTGAGCGGGACAGTATGAGTAGTTTATTAGAATTCAACTGGTCAGTGCTGACATCACGTAATGTATAAAAATAGACTTTGAAGTGCCAGAGTGCGCGCGGGAGCCGCCAGTCACCGCATGTCATTTAATGAAAACGGCACGTCGTGACCCTTTTAAAGTGTGCATGAGCCGAGTACATTGAAGTACATTACTTCTATTATTACATGTTATATAATAATAATAATTATATATAATAATAACATATATATATATATTATATAAAATTAAATAGTTCAACTCGCCATTATGCAGAATCAGTGAGAGCCATGAGCGTGTTACTTGCCAATGTCACCTGCCTTCAGATGCAGATTGTCACTTACCACATGTTGCGGCTTGTCCCTTGCCACAATGTCACCTGACACATTGTGGATTGCCACTTGCCACATCACCTTCCACACATTGCGGATTGTCACTTGCCACGTCACCTGCCACATGTTGTGGATTGTCACTTGCCACGTCACCTGCCACATGTTGAGGATTGTCACTTGCCACAACTTCACCTGCCACACATTGCGGATTGTCACTTGCCACAACATCACCTGCCACACGTTGCAGATTGTCACTTGCCACATCACCTGCCACACGTTGCAGATTGTCACTTGCCACATCACCTGTCACACGTTGTGGATTGTCACTTGCCACATCACCTACCACACGTTGCAGATTGTCACTTGCCACATCACCTGTCACACGTTGCGGACTGTCACTTGCCACAACTTCACCTGCTACATGTTGCGGATTGTCACTTGCCACAACGACACCTGCCACATGTGGCAGATTGTATCTTGCCACAATGTCATCTGCCACACATTGTTGATTGTCACTTGCTGTGAGAGTGATTGCAGGCAGCAGAGAGATAATGTAATTTCTCTGCTGCCCGTGGCTGCACAGTGAGTGCAGGGTGGGTAGTGAGAGATGATGTCATCTCTCTGCTCCGCCTGCCCGCTGATTGACCAGCAAGCCCGCTCACCTGCCAACTGGCCCGCCTGCTCACTCAGTCGCTGACCCGCCCGCCCAATGTCTGCTCCCTATTCTGCCTGCATGCTCTTGTCACCTCGGTGCCGAGCTCCAAACAATGGGATAAGCAGTGGAGCGGGCATAACGGGCTGGCTGGCGGGCGGCAATCTGCCGCCCCCCCCCCCCCGAAAGTGCCACTCAGGACCGATGGTCCCACCGTGTCTCATGATAGGGCCAGCCCTGGTCACAGGAATCTGACACACCCAGAAGGGCTGAATGCTAAAGAGCCTGATGGAGTCTGCAACACTTGAATGGAGCATTCAGCCCATGTGGAGGTGTCAGATTCCTGTGGACCCCATTACGTGCTATGGTTTGATCCTCTTACCTTATACATTACTACAGGACACAGCAGTAACATAGAAGCCAAATCCTTATGTTTAACAGAGGCTGTTGCTTTGGAATGGAGCAAAAATAGCTGGCATAACTTATTGGAAAGTTGGGTGTAATAACTCTTCTATAACAGGGAACTGACATTTGTATTGTATTAGGTGATTGACTGGGATTCTTTAACTCATAGTCCCTTTATTTTCCCCCAAAGTTTTGATGTGTAACGCATCCAAATTGACTATCATACAATAGCT
The DNA here is from genome assembly GCF_037356315.1 of Lithobates pipiens. Classification (NCBI taxonomy): domain Eukaryota; kingdom Metazoa; phylum Chordata; class Amphibia; order Anura; family Ranidae; genus Lithobates; species Lithobates pipiens. Next base: position 94,625,953 of record NW_027507903.1, on the reverse strand, counting down.
TGGGGGCTTAATATCAATGGACATTAGTGACATCACCAAAGGCCATCAACCTAGGTTTTTTTTCATTTTCCTAGTAGAATGGAAAATATGGGTTTTGCTTAATCATAGCGTGTAAGCAGTAGTTTAAAGGGCATCATATTCAACAGATACTTACAAAGTCTATTTATTTATAGTAGCAATATTTAAAATACAATTATTTATTTTGAAACACATACATATCTATACTAAAGGGTATTCTTATATTTGCCTTTAAGATAATAGTTGAGTTAGCTGCCCTGTGCACACATCCTGTGTTTCCTTAAGGAGTCTAACGAGATCTACTAGTTGTTATCCTGAACTACAGAATAAATAATGTCTATGTTTTAGAGATAGGTGAGCGGGACAGTATGAGTAGTTTATTAAAATTCAACTGGGCAGTGCGGACATCACTTAATGTATAAAAATAGACTTTGAAGTGCACATTGGCCATATATTTTTTTCTGTACCTATAGGATCTTTAAAGGGATAGAAGATGGGGACGTGTGCATGTGTTTATGTGTTGCTCTTACATACACTTTAAATATTGTGTAAAAAGGCTGTTTGATCCTGTCTTCTCTGATCCTCCCCTTCTTCCACTGTCCCCAAACCATCTTCTGATAGAACAGAGCCTTGGAGGGAACTCTGCACATGCTCAGTTTGGTCTGCATTGCTAGAGAGATTTTTTATTTTTTTCTTGAGAGGGTGCAGGAGATTGGCACAGGACCAGCACTGTCCAGACAGAGGGTCAGGGTGTCCTGAATGAAAATTCCTCCTACAAGCTTTAACCAGATACTGATAGAAGTCACAAGACTGCTATATACTGCTGATGAGAAAAGGTATTTAGCAGTTTATATTTACCAAAATAATTTAATTTTTACTGTGGGAGAACAGATATAGTGAATGCAGGGTCCTGGGTTTAACTCTTTAAGAGTGAGATGCTGGAAGGCTGGACCAGTGTTTATCACTATATACCTTTTATGTGACACCATTCTACTATAATTGCCTTTTCACACAGAAACTTTTCTTGTGTTTCCTGTCTTAAATCTGCGATCTGCAAATAAGCCTATATGAGATAACAGTATTTCTAGTGATGGGGAATAAAGCTTTGTGGGATCTTTGCCTTCAACCTATAGGTACAGGCCAAATATGTCTAATGGTAACACCAATCTTACTGTAAGGTAATTGAGGTGGTACTCAGACAGGCAGAGCATAATTATCATACTTGTACTGGATGAAGGAACAAACTAATGCAAAAGTGTATATATTTATATATACAATATCTCACAAAAGTGAGTACACACCTCACATTTTTGTAAATATTTTATTATATCTTTTTCATGTGACAACACTGAAGAAATGACACTTTGCTACAATGTAAAGTAGTGAGTGTACAGCTTGTATAACAGTGTCAATTTGCAGTCCCCTCAAAATAACTCAACACACAGCCATTAATGTCTAAACCGCTGGCAACAAAAGTGAGTACACCCCTAAGTGAAAATGTCCAAATTGGGTAAAAAATTACAATATTTTGTGTGGCCGCCATTATTTTGCAGCACTACCTTAACCCTCTTGGGCATGGTGTTCACCAGAGCTTCACAGGTTGCCACTCCTCCATGATAACATCATAGAGATGGTGGTTGTTAGAGACCTTGCACTCCTCCACCTTCCATTTGAGGATGCTCCACAGATGCTCAATAGGGTTTAGGTCTGGAGACATGCTTGGCCAGTGCATCACCCTGACCCTTAGCTTCTTGAGCAAGGCAGTGGTCGTCTTGGAGGTGTGTTTGGGGTCATTATCATGTTGGAATACTGCCCTGCGCCCAGTCTCCAAATAGAGGGGATCATGTTCTGCTTCAGTATGTCACAGTACATGTTGGCATTCATGGTTCCCTCAATGAACTGTAGCTCCCCAGTTCTGGCAGCACTCATGCAGCCCCAGACCATGACGCTCCCACCACCATGCTTGACTTGACACTTTTCTTTGTACTCCTCACCTGCTTGCCGCCAAACACACTTAACACCATCTGAACCAAATAAGTGTATCTTGGTCTCATCCGACCATAGGACATGGCTTCAGTAATCCATGTCCTTAGTCTGCTTGTCTTCAGTAAACTGTTTGCAGGCTTTTTTGTGAATCATCTTTAGAAGAGGCTTCCTTCTGGGATGACAGCCATGCAGACCAATTTGATGCAGTGTGCAGTGTATGGTCTGAGCACTGACAGGCTGACCCCCCCACCCCTTCAACCTCTGCATCAATGCTGGCAGCACTCATACCTCTGTTTCCAAAAGACAACCTCTGGATATGACGCTGAGCACGTGCACTCAATTTCTTTGGTCGACCATGATGAGGCCTGTTCTGGGTGGAACCTGTCCTGTTAAACCACTGTAGGGTTTGGCCACCATGCTACAGCTCAGTTTCAGGGTCTTGGCAATCTTCTTATAGCCTAGGTCATCTTTATGTAGAGCAACAATTTTTTTTTTCAGATACTCCGAGAGTTCTTTGCCATGAGGTGCCATGTTGAACTTCCAATGACCAGTATGATAGAGTGAGAGTGATAACACCAAATTTAACACCTGCTCCCTATTCACACCTGGGACCTTGTAACACTAACAAGTCACATGACACCAGGGAGGGAAAATGGCTAATTGGGACCAATTTGGACATTTTTACTTAGGAGTGTACTCACTTTTGTTACCAGCGTTTAGACATTATTGGCTGTGTGTTGAGTTAGTTTGAGGGGACAGCAAATGTACACTGTTATACAAGCTGTACACTCACTACTTTACATTGTAGCAAAATGTAATTTCTTCAGTGTTGTCACATGAAAAGATATAATAAAATATTTACAAAAATGTGAGGGGTGTACTCTCTTTTGTAAGATACTGTGTATATATATATATATATATATATATATATATATATATATATAATATAATGTGGGTTTTTTTTTTAAACCATCCAAGTATGTATTTTTTTTATATATCAAAATGTTTCTGTATTGTAAAAGTTTCCCTATCGCACATACAAAGACAGCAATTTGAGATGTGATTTCATGGCTGGATTATCTGTAGGTAATAAAGAAAGGGAGGCTGAGTGAATGGCTGCACCTGATGCTGGGCTGAATCCCGCTAACCTCAATTTCACTGGTCTTTCTTCTTTGTGTCACAGATTCACATGAAGACCATGCCAGCAGCGATGTTCAGACTTCTCACTGGGCAGGAAACCCCTCTTTACATATAACAATGAGCAGCCATAAAGAAAACGCTTTTCAATCCCAGATCAATACATCCACACATCAGAAGAGATATTGGACAGACATTTTGTATTTTGAACAAAGGAACAACAAATATCATCAGACTATTGCTTTTTTTTGCCTTCTTATTTCTTTTTTTTTTCTTTTTCTTTTTTTGCTTCTTTCTTTTGCCAAAGTTCTGAGCGTGTTCATCAGCAACAAGGACGATTTGTAAATAACAAGATATTCTGGACTGATTCCTCTTCATGAATAATGACAAGGATATTTATTTGGTATCGTACATGTAGTGTTTTAGTGTAAGTGCTGTATGTTACATTGGTGAGTGTGGGAAATCAGACATACTGGAAGATGGAAATACTGCACAGTGGATTCTGTAGTTCAGCGTAGGTCAGGCTATGGTCATGTGGAATGCTTGTGTAGGTTCCACTAAACACAGTCCCTACAATCTCAATATTTTCAATATCACCACTACCATTTTTAACTAACTGTTTTTAAGTCATTCATATATGGTATGTGTATTTGTAATGGACCACTTTGGCCTTTATTTAATGAATGTGCACACTGCAGTAGCTCCATATGGACCAATCAGAAAAAGTTCTTTCATTGTTCTAAATGAGATGAAAGCTGGATGCTCTTAGTACATTATGGTTCTTTGTGCTAAGGCCTCAAGTCCCACTTCTGTTTTCTTTGTCTTTCCTGTCCTGGGAGTTTGTGGAAAAACACAACCATTAGTACTTCCAGCAACCTTATTTATAAAAGGTATGTGCTCATCATCAAAGCTTGGGTAATTGGAATGTAGTTATGTATAAGCCCTTGTACACACTGTCGAACATTCCGATGGAAAATGTCTGATGGGACCGTGTTGTCGGATAATCCGACCATGTGTGGGATACATCGGACTGTTTCCGTCAGAATAGCCGACCGACAAAGTTTTAGAGCTGGGCTATAAAATGTTCCGACAACATGATCCGATCGGACTTTGTCCGATCATTTGTAGAGAAATCCGATCGGACAAAGTGCCACGCATGCTCAGGTCAAATTCCTAGACCAAAGCTATTGGCTACTAGTCCCGCCGTAACTAAATAACGTCATCACGTTACGAACGATTGAATTTTCCGACAACTTTGTCCCACCGCGTGTATGCAACACCAGTTTCGGACAAAATCCGTCTGACAAAATCTGACGGATTTTGTTGTCGGAATGTCCGACCGTGTGTACAAGGGCTTAGAGACATAAATTCAGTTTTTCATGAGATGCCAGTGAATGCGCCGTGATAAAACTGCAACAGATGCAAGTGAATTTGCTGTGCTAACACTGTGAAGCATCATTTCTCATCCATTAAAAAATATATTGATTTGATTATAGATTTATGTAGGCCAGACTGCAGAAATTAAATTTGCCCTTCGATGGAACTGTAGCTTTGGCAGCTAAGCATTACTAGTTTTCAACAACTAAGTTTCAGAAATATGTAGTAAAAAAAGAGTCCATTTACATACTGAAATTAAATCATGAACAGTGTTTTTTTTTTTTTGCAACATCCCCATCACCCCTTATGATTGTGTCAGCTATTTATTCTGTATTACATATTCAATTTGATGAGCCATAACATATCCAAGCTTTAAATCTCAGTGACGTCTAAATGCTGTTTGCACTATTTTATGTGTCTAAGTTCCTTGACATTAACCATGCATTGCCTATATGACCCCATGAATTAAATGCACTGTCTACTGGCACTTGATTCAGGTCTGGCCAAATTGAATATATGGGAATATTACAAAAATAATGCGAGACAGTGAAAACATAGTTAATAGGCATAAGACATGTTCCCTTTTTAAATTTTTAATTTAAAATCTTGTTTAATGTCGGTGACAAGCTGACTAGTGCAAGAAACAAAATCCTATTATTAGAACATCCTATGAGATATACTAAATGAGACTGTCTTTTATTTTACACTTAACATTGTAAAGTAAGGCTTGGAAGAGCAGATGGTTGGCAGCAATGGAGCTCAAATGATCAACACAACTCAAATCTTCTGAGAGTTGTCTCCAAAATAAATGTCATATGAACCAAAGAAATGTGTGGTGCTCAAGTAGACAGACATTTGAACAGATGCATATAATTTTTACATATCTACCGAACTGGCACTAGCACTTTCTGGTGTTTAGCCATGGTCACGTACCTACGACCAACTTGATATACTACAGAATCGCAAGACATAGAAATTCATAGTTGAGAACAAGAACACTTTCTTTTTTTTTATCACATCTCTGACAATACAGACTCATGAATATGAATGATTTTGCAGAAGTAGGATAAGTAGCTACAGTAACTGACAACAACAGTGTCTGATTGCTTCAGAAATAAAGTACGAGTGCATCTCCATGCAGATTATAAACCTTTTTTTTTTCCAGATGGATCAGAAAACAAATTGGATCACATGGTATAGGTGTGATTGTTTGTCATGTGTGTACATGTTTCATTCTGTCCGCATATGGATCTTGTTTATATCGTATATTCTCAAGATCTAACAGATGAGATTTTGCTTCCAGAACAATGTTTTAGAAGGGAGCGATTCTGTGGACAGATAGATTGTGTTCTTTGTTTCTTTTTCTTTTTTTTACTTTCTGCACAGGTCCTGTTGATGAAAGCAGGAGAGACAGTAAAGTTAAGCTTGCTTTCTTGTTTTGTTCAGTCAATGACAATTCATGACCATTAACAGTATTAGACGGTGTGCATCGTGACTCTGTATTTCATTAACAAAATAAATGTTGATCGGTGTTCTGAATTTTGGCTTAGACCTTAAATAGTTCACACTGTGACATAAAAAGCCTTACCATACAGTAACACAAACCTACTGTATTTCCAGGAAGTTGCATGCAGCCGCCAATGTAGGAAAGGAGTAATCTATCACTGTTAATAAATTTAATACAAATAAAAATCTGTTGGTTTGTTATTTAAGTCACTGATCATTGCACTGTATTGCCATCGGGAGCACAAAGCTGGCTTTTATAAGAAGACTGTCATGTATTTCAATTTATGTTAACATTTATCTCAAAATAACCTTATTTTGTTAATTTGCATTATATTTTGCATAATTTCAAACAGCACTTTTGTATCCTCTAAAGCAGTGTTTCTCAACTCCAGTCCTCAAGGCACCCCAACAGGTCATGTTTTCAGGATTTCCCTCAGATTAAATGGCTGTGGTAATTACTAATACCGCATACACACGATCAAACAAGCGGGTGGAAAAGTCCGGCAAACTGAAGTCCGCCAAACAATCCCCCCGTGTGTAGCCACCGGCATACTTTTTTGACCCGAAAGTACGGCTTACTTAGAAAGTAGTTTTACACTCCAATCTTCCCGCCGGACTCGCATTTCGGTGGACAATCCGGTCGTGTGTATGCCAGTCCGCCGTACTTTTGAAATGAGCGGACTTTTCCCGCCCGGAGAAAAGTCCGCTCATTTTAAGCGGGTCTCCAGGTAGGCGGGGCCCGCGAAGGAGACATCGCTGGCCCCGCCGCCTGGTATGGACTTAAAGGGGAACCCCAACGCCGAAAAAAATCGGCGTGGGGGTCCCCCCAGGTCCACATCAGACCCTTGTCCGAGCACGCTACCCGGCCGGCCAGGAAAGGGGGGACGAGCGAGCGCCCCCCCTCCTGAGCCGCACCAGGCCGCGTGCCCTCAACATGGGGGGGTGCCTTGGGGAAGGGGGGGGCCGCGCGGCCCCCCCACCCCAAAGCACCTTGTCCCCATCTTGATGAGGACAAGGGCCTCTTCCCGACAACCCTGGACGTTGGTTGTCGGGGTCTGCGGGCGGGGGGCTTATCGGAATCCGGGAGCCCCCTTTAATAAAGGGGCCCCGGATACCGGCCCCCCACCCTATGTGAATGAGTATGGGGTACAATGTACCCCTACCCATTCACCTGTAAAATAAAGTACAAAAAAAACACAACACACAAGATAAAATAGTTTATTGCACAGCTCCGGGTGTCTTCCGTCTTCGGGGGTCTTCTCGCCGGACTCCTCCGCTATCTTCTTCTAGCTCTTTTACTAGCGGAGGAGCCCGGCTTTCTTCCTCGCCGCCGCCCTCTTCTTCCAACTTCGGGGGTCTTGTTCCCCTCTTCGGTTCTTCGGCCGGGCCACCGCGCCTTCTTCTAGCTCTTTTACAGGCGGTGGCCCGGTCTTCTGTCGCCGCCGCCTTCCGTTCTTCTCTTCTTCTTCTTCAGATGTTGCCTCGCCGAGTCTTCCGCTCACAATGACGGGGACCGGGCACGCAGCGACTTATATAGGGACAAGGGACGGGGTCTTCGGTGGATGTCACATGGGTTGATGTCACATGGTGACCCCGCCCCCTTACGATGTCACAGTCCCGGAGGATGCTGGGACTGTCGCCATGTGACATCAACCCATGTGACATCCACCGAAGACCCCGCCCCTTGTCCCTATATAAGTCGCCGCGTGCCCGGTCCCCGTCATTGTGAGCGGAGGACTCGGTGAGGCAACATCTGAAGTAGAAGAAGAAGAAGAGAAGAACGGAAGGCGGCAGCGACAGCGGCGGCGACAGAAGACCGGGCCACCGCCTGTAAAAGAGCTAGAAGAAGGCGCAGTGGCCCGGCAGAAGAACCGAAGAGGGGGACAAGACCCCCGAAGTCGGAAGAAGAGGGTGGCGGCGAAGAAGAAAGCCAGGCTCCTCCGCTAGTAAAAGAGCTAGAAGAAGATAGCGGAGGAGTCCGGCGAGAATACCCCCGAAGACAGAAGACCCCCGGAGCTGTGCAATAAACTATTTTATCTTGTGTGTTGTGTTTTTTTGTACTTTATTTTACAGGTGAATGGGTAGGGGTACATTGTACCCCATACTCATTCACATAGGGTGGGGAGCCGGTATCCGGGGCCCCCTTATTAAAGGGGGCTCCTGGATTCCGATAAGCCCCCCGCCCGCAGACCCTGATAACCAACGGCCAGGGTTGTCGGGAAGAGGCCCTTGTCCTCATCAACATGGGGACAAGGTGCTTTGGGGTGGGGGGTCGCGCGGCCCCCCCTTCCCCAAGGCACCCCCATGTTGAGGGCACGCGGCATGGTGCGGCTCAGGAGGGGGGGCCGCTCGCTCGTCCCCCCTTTCCTGGCCGGCCGGGTAGCGTGCTCGGACAAGGGTCTGATGTGGACCTAGGGGGACCCCCACGCCGATTTTTTTCGGCGTTGGGGTTCCCCTTTAAGTCCATACCAGGCGGCGGGGCCAGCGATGTCTCCTTCGCGGGCCCCGCCTACCTGGAGACGCGCTCAAAATGAGCGGACTTTCCTCCGTGTGTGTGGGCGAGTCCGTTCATTTCAAAAGTAGGGCGGATAGTACGGCGGACTTAGTACGCCATATTAGTCCGCTGAAAAAGTGCCGTGTGTGGGCAAGTAGCCCGTTCGGAAAGTCCGACGGACAGTCTGGCGGGAAGTCCGCCAGACTAAGTACGTGTGTACGTGGCTTATGGCAGTGAAACTGATCAAATCACCTGTGCAAAACAATGGAAAGCCTGAAAACATGACCTATTGGGGCGCCTTGAGGACTGGAGTTGAGAAACACTGCTCTAAAGCAGTGGTCATCAACCCTGTCCTCAGGGCCCACTAACAGGTCAGGTTTGCAAGATAACTGAAATACATCACAGGTGATATCATTTGCTGCTCAGTGATTGCAGTATTCTAGTCTGCATCTCCCCAAGGTTATACATAAAACCTGGCCTGTTAGTGGGTCCTGAGGACAGGGTTGATGACCACTGCTCTAAAGCAGGCTTTCTCAACCCTAGAGGAACCCCAAAAATAATTTTCAGGTCTAGAGGAACCCTTACTAAAACCAATTCATCATGGGTCAATAGGAACAATGCCCCTTATACTGGTGGTCATTTGGAAGATTGTTCCCTCTTAAAGTGATGCTCGGAATGCCACCCTTAAAGACAGCTAAAAAGATATTTTGTGTGATGCTGCTGGCTTTGCTAAGTGATCGTGAACCTTGAACTCTGTAAAAGAACAAAATATTACAATGCACACATGCAAAAAAGACATATGCCTCCTGCAAGGCTTATTTATTGTTGTAAAGTGCTGCGTAAACTGTCAGCGCTATATAAATCCTGTATAATAATAATAATTTAAAACACCTAGACATTTTCAAAAAACATTATCAAAAAATATGTGGATTTGGTCACACCATATTGCTATATGGTGCTTAAGCCCACTTACAGTGACAAAGTACACCATGATTAGTGGGTCCTACACCTTCCATAGACTGGGAGAGCCTGCTTCTCTGAACCATGGGAGCTATACACTCCTCTATATGGGAGAACTAGAGGTCTGAACTCTGTAGGCACCATAAAAAGGTGGTTCATCAGCCACAGCTCAAGGAACCCCTAGCAACCTCTAGAACAGGCATGTCCAAAGTCCGGCCCGCGGGCCAATCGCGGCCCGCGGTCCGGTTTTGAACGGCCCGCCTGGTGTGCTGCGGGATCAGGGCTGTCAAATGAGCCAATCCCCGTCACTGTGAGAAGCTCCGTCGGCTTCAAAAGTGAAAGTAAAGTGCAGAGGAGTGTGCTGTGCTCTCTGCTTCCCCCTACAGTGCAGTACCCGGCTGAATAAGGAAATGGAATGGAAAGGTACTGTACTACAAGCTAGATTCGTTTTAAAAAGGCTTTATTTATGTGTGTGTGTGTGCGCATGTGTGTCTGTATGTATGTATGTGTGTGCATGTGTGCATGTGTGTCTGTATGTATATGTGTGCATGTCTGTCTGTATGTATGTGCATGTGTGTCTGTATGTATATGTGTGCATGTCTGTCTGTATGTATGTGCATGTGTGTCTGTATGTATGTGCATGTGTGTCTGTATGTGTATGTGTGCATGTGTGTCTGTATGTGTGTGTGTGCATGTGTGTCTGTATGTGTGTGTGTGTGTGTGTGCATGTCTGTCTGTATGTGTGTGTGTGCATGTCTGTATGTATGTATGTGTGTGCATGTCTGTCTGTATGCATGTGTGTGCATGTGTGTCTGTATGTATGTATGTGTGCATGTGTGTATGTGTGTGTGTGCATGTGTGTCTGTATGTATGTGTGTCTGTATGTATGTGTGTCTGTGCATGTGTGTGCATGTCTGTATGTATGTGTGTGCATGTGTGTCTATATGTGTGTGTGTGTGCATGTCTGTCTGTATGTATGTGTGTGTGTGTGTATGTGTGTCTGTATGTGCATGTGTGTCTGTGTGTGTGTGTGTGCATGTGTGTGTGTGTCTGTGCATGTATGATTGCATGTGTGTGTGTGTCCATGTATGCGTATGTGCATGTGTGTCTGTATGTATGTGCGTGTATGTCTGTCTGTATGTGTGTGCATGTATGTGTGTCTGTATGTGTGTGCAGCATGTGTGTCTGTATGTATCTGTGTGCATGTATGTGTGTGTGTGTGTGTATGTATGTCTGTATGTGCGTGTATGTATGTGCGTGTATGTATGTATGTATGTGCCTGTATGTATGTATGTATGTATGTGTGTGCATGTGTCTGTATGTATGTAAGTATATGCATGTGTCTGTATGTGTATGCATGTGTCTGTATGTGTGTATGTCTGTGTGTATGTGTATGCATGTGTGTTACTTTTAATCCAGACCTCCCCCCCCATTCTTGTACCATCAGAACTGCTTTTGTGGTGCTTGTGTGTGTGATAGCAGCCAGGATTGCTGCTCCTCTGAAAAGCAATCCATATACAGATCGCTTTTCAGAGGCATTTGAAAGGTGGTAAAGAGGCATTATGTTGCCTCCTCACCACCTGTTTTAAGCCCGTAAATGTAGCATCACTATACCGCAACTGTGCAGTCTACACAGTTGCGGGGTAGTTGCAGTGCAGGCCCATTCACCCTGAGCATACCTCCAGCTGCAGCCACAGCATGTGTACACCCCCAGCTGCTCCCTCTGCAGCTAGAGGGGGAGAAGTTGGGGGTGGTAAAAACAGCTTAACCATGTAGTTTTACTGCCCCTCCAATAAGCCCTTGGTTCACATCTGCATGGCTGCATGCTGTGTGTAGGGCAGCCCATGCATTTCAATGGGCTTCCATACCCACAAAAATGCAGGGAAAGAAGTCCCAGAGCTTTTTTTTTTTTTTTTATTGCGCTGCACCAAAAGCACCCCATGTTTCCAATGTGTGGGGTACCATTAAGACTTAACGGTACCCCTAAAGAACAGAGCATTCGTCTGTGTGTCGGGCAAACGAGCGCAACAAAGGCACGAGAATTTTTGTTGGGCCAGGTATGAGTGCTCGAATGACCGAATTTTAATGGTTCAAAGAATGTCAGGCAAAATGGTCGGCCCTCACACATGTTCACTTCATCGAATCTGGCCCTCTTTGAAAAAAGTTTGGACACCCCTGCTCTAGAAGAACCCCAGGGTTCCATGGAACCCTGGTTGAGAATGGCTGCTCTTATGTGTGAGGTTTATTTAGTAGTTCAATAACATCTTTGCTTTTTTTGAAAAAAAAAAAACTCACTTGGATATTATACCAGAACCCAGATTAAGAGGGGCATTAGGAGACAAAGCATCCCTATAATGATTTATATACCCCCCCCCCCCCGCTCCCCACTTCCCAACATATACTAGTACTTATAGAGCATTTTCTGTAGTTTCTTTCATGGTAAGGGAGACCATAAATGAAAGTTACAATACCCCCTTTAGTCAATGACTAATGTACTTTTAGAAGGCTGTGTTCAATTAAAGCAAACCTTGCATTTAAATAGAAGGTCTGCTTAGTCAATACTTGCCCCCCCCCCCCCATGTGCAGTATAATCACCATATAACAGCTGTGGAAAAATGGGAAAAAAAATGAACAAAAAAGATGGAAAATATACTTACCCCCTGATAACACTTAAGTAGGTATGACATCAAGATTCTTATAGTGAGATCCTGGGAACTCTAAAGCCTCATACACATGGTATGATTGTTGGCCAACCGAGCATCTGATTTTTGTCAAAAGGGCGTGTGCCAGGATCTCGTCTTGCATACTAAATTACACAATTGTCGTGCCACAAACACGAATGTAGTGATGTACTACGAGGAATTTCAGCTCTTGAGCGCCACCCTTGTGGCCCCTTCTGCTAATTTTGTGTTTGGAGAGCATTGAATCCGAGCTTGTACTTTCAACTTTTCTGTGACGGATTTGTGTACTGACCATATGAAAATCTGACGTCAAAACGTCCACCGAAAATGTACTAGCCTGTCATCCAACATTTGTTGGCTGAAAGTTGGACAGTCATTTTCAAAAGGAGCGTACTAACGGTAAGATTTTAGGACAACAGTCTGTCAACAGACAATCCTCTGCCAACAATCATACCGTGTGTACAAGGCTTTAGGCTACTTTCACACTGGGGCAGGGGGCATTAGTGGTAAAGCCCTGCTAGTTTTAGCGGCGCTTTACTGCTGCTATAGCGGCACTTTTTTCTCCACTAGCAGGGCGATTTTAGCCCCCGCTAGCGGCCGAGGAAAGGGTTTAAATCACCCACGTTGCACTGCCCATTATTGCCAATGGCAGGGGCAGTTTAGGAGCATTGTATACACCGCTCCAGCACCGCCCCAACGATGCTGCTTGCAGGATTTTTTTTTTCTGTCCTGAAAGCGCACTGGGGAGGCATGAGAGGCGCTTTTCAGGCAGAGAGCCGGGGAAAGGTAAATTTATGTTGTATTTTCTAACTTTTCTCCAACAGTTTTTTGTTTTTTTGTAGTGCAGTGATTATGCGGGCCAATATTGAATAAGTGGACCTTGTATTTAGGTGTAAAGTCCACTTTAGCTTTTCTTTGCATTACAGCTTCTATTTAGGAAGACATCATATTGTCACTATAAATATATAGCTGCAAAAATGCCTGTAAACATTTGTTGTATAAAATACATACTGGCTTATTTAGAAGAAACATGTAAAGTTAACAGAAAAACTTCAAAGAAGTCAATTAGATTACAACTTACTGTAGTGAGATCAAGAAGCAATTATTTCTGTTGGTTGTTACTACTTTGAAATTGTTGTTGCACTATGGATAGTCTGACATGATGAATCCATGGTAATTCGAATATGCTGTTCATATTACGCAATAGAAATAGCTTGATGCATGTTGCTTTACAGTTTACACCATACCACATGACTCTGGTATGGTTATGAAATTGTTTATTGACCCCTGATCTCAATTTACACCTGATATTTAAAGTGGAACTACACTGCATCTGCACACCACAAACCAAAAACACTATTTCATTTATTTTTTTATATTCAAAGCAAACTCAGGGCCATCTTAATCAATTAAGGACTGGTCTCGTTTGGGATTTTGGTGTTTACAAGTTTTAAACATTTTTTTTTTTTTGCTAGAAAATTACTTAGAACCCCCAAACATTGTATATTGTTTTTTTCCTAACACACTAGAGAATAAAATGGCGGTCATTGCAATACTTTTTTTCACACGATATTTGTGCAGTGGTCTTACAAGCGCACTTTTTTGGAAAAAAAAAACACTTTTTTGAATACAAAAATACGACAACAGTAAAGTTAGCCCACTTTTTTTATATTGTGAAAGTTAATGTTACGCCAAGTAAATTAATACCCAACATGTCATGCTTCAAAATTGCGCCCGCTCATGGAATGGCATCAAACTTTTACCCTTAAAAATCTCCATAGGCGACTTTTAAAAAAATTGTACAGGTTGCATGTTTTGAGTTACAGAGGAGGTCTAGGGCTAGAATTATTGCTCTCACTCTAACGATTGTGGCGATATCTCACATGTTTTCATATGTGGGCGCTACTCACGTATGCGTTCGCTTCTGCACGCAAGCTCATTGGGACGGGGCGCATTAAAAAAAATGTTTTTCTTATTTATTTTACTTGATTTTATTAAAAAAAAAATAAAAAATTGGGTCAATTTTTTTCTTATTACAAAGAAAGTAAACATCACTTGTAATAGAAAAAAGCATGACAGGTCCTCTTAAATATGAGATCTGGGGTCAAAATGTCCTCAGATCTCATGTTTGGACTAAAATGCAATAAAAAAAAAAAAAAATTTTGTCATTTGAAAAAATGGTCCTTTAAGACGTATGGACGGAAGTGACGTTTTGACGTCGCTTCCACCCTGCTATAGTATGGAGATGGGTGGGGGCCACCTTCCCCTCACTCGTCTCCATACTCGGACATGGAAAGGTCCCGATCACCTCCACCACTGACGATGGCTCCGGTAAGCGGGGGAGGACACGGGAGTGCGGCTACCGATAATGGTAATCTCGCGGTGAATCCGCTGCAGAGACCACCATTATCGTAAACATGACTGGCTCCTGAAGAGATAGATACCTCGGTTGTGGCAGCAGCTGCTGCCATTACCGAAATATCCATCTTCAAAGTGCCGACGTATATGTACAGGAGCCAATCGGAAAGTGGTTAATAACATGATGGGCCCCTGGGCAAAGTAATGCACTAGGGCCTCTACCAGGACGATGGTGACCTATGGCATGCTATGAACGTAGTGGCATGGAGTGGGTGTGACTAAATAATGCTACATATTGGGTGTGGCTTTTTAGTCTGATTAGAAACAACAAATACCGACAACTAGGGAATTATCTCAAATTAAATTCACACCTATACACACTGCCCTTTCCGCTCTACACAGGGCACCCCCTCCCCCATATACACTGACTCTTTTTCCCTGTACACACTGCTCCCACTCCTTTCACAAACTACCCCCTTCCCTGTACACCCTGTCATAAATGCCTCTCCCAGCCTATCATCGGCTTGTATTTATGTATGGCTGTACACAATATGGGGGGTGGGGGCAGGAGGGCACAATACAGGGGGGTTGGAGGACACAGTAGAGGGGGGGGGTAAGGCGTGCACAGTATCAGATTTAGTGTCAGATTTGGATAGTATAGGGGGGTATAGTGGTAAGTTTGTTTAGTATTGGGTGGTAAAGTTGCAGGATTGGATAGCATAAGGAGATATAGTGACAGAATTGGGTAGTATAGGGAGGTTTAGTGACAGGATTTGGCAGTATAGGGAGCTATAGCGACAGGATTGGATAGCATAGGGAGGTATAGTGACAGCATTGAGTAGTATAGGGAGGTATATTGACAGGTTTGGGTAGTATAGGGAGGTATATTGACAGGATTGCATTGCAAAGGGAGCAATAGTGACAGGATTGGATAGTATAGGGAGATGTAGTGACATGATTGGATAGTATTGGGAGTTATAGTGACAGTGCCATGCCTCCCCAGTGTAAAAGCCCGAGTGCTTTTACCCTGGGGCAGTGAGATTGCAGGACAGAAAAAAAATCCTGCAAGCAGCACCTTTGGGGTGGTGCAGGAGCCGTGTATACAATTCTCCTAAACTGCCCTGCCGTTGAAATGAATGGACAGCACAACATGGACACGTTTAACCCTTTCCTCGGCCTCTAGCAGGGGTTTAAAGCGCCCTGCTAGTGGCTGAAAAGTGCCGCTATTACAGGAGTAAAGTGGCGCTAAAACTAGCAGGGCTTTACCACTAATGCCCCCTCCCGGGGCTACTCTCCTCCTCAGCCTGTGTTAACAAGTGTTTGGGAGGAGTGGAAGAGACAGCCACACCCCCAGCTCCACCCACCAACTTGGGCTGCCTCAGGATATATTAAAGATCCCTGAGGGACAGTCTATCGTGATTAAATGAAAGGGGAGTGTTACAGGCAGCATTCCCCACACCGCTGATGCTCCTGCTAACCGAATCAACTTGAAAGCAGTACATGTTTACAAACTTTACAAAGCTGCTAGGAGACAGGGACATTGCAGGGGCCCCCCATGCAGCTAGAGTGCCCGCTCATTAAGACGGCTCTGAGCAAACTCATTCATTAAACCCACTTCTCCATGCTTTATTTTGCTGAGAAATCACTTTGAAAAGTAAGCATTTTTGGCCATGGCCATCTTACATAGTTACATAGTTACATAGTTAGTCAGGTTGAAAAAAGACACAAGTCCATCCAGTTCAACCTTAAAAACAAATAAATAAAATAAAAAATAATCGTACAATCCAAATACCCAATTTTATGCCCACAATTGATCCAGAGGAAGGCGAAAAAAAAACCCAGCAGAGCATGCTCCAATTTGCTACATCAGGGGAAAAAAATTCCTTCCTGATCCCCCAAGAGGCAATCGGATTTTCCCTGGATCAACTTTACCTATGTTAGTACCCAGTTATATTATGTACATTCAGGAAAGTATCCAGGCCTTTCTTAAAGCAATCTACTGAGCTGGCCAGAATCACCTCTGGCGGGAGTCTATTCCACATTTTCACAGCTCTAACTGTGAAGAAACCTTTCCGTACTTGAAGATGAAATCTCTTTTCCTCTAGACGTAGAGAGTGCCCCCTTGTCCTCTGGGTTGACCGTACAGAGAACAACTCAACACCAAGTTCACTATATGGACCCCTAATATATTTGAACATGTTGATCATATCCCCCCTTATTCTCCTCTTCTCAAGAGTGAATAAATTCAGTTCCTCTAATCTTTCCTCATAGCTGAGTTCCTTCATGCCTCTTATCAGTTTGGTTGCCCTTCTCTGCACTTTCTCCAGTTCCCCAATATCCTTTTTGAGAACTGGTGCCCAAAACTGAACTGCATATTCCAGGTGAGGTCTTACTAATGAGTAAGGGCAGATGATTAATATAACAAAACAAACAAATGGCCACTGTCCACGCCTATAACTGGCCTTAGTGGCAAGGGGTACATGGAAGGGCAATGCATGTAAAACAAAACCAAAGAAAATTTCCAGCTCAACTTGTCAGCCAGCCTGCAACCAACTGAATTATCCCGTCTAACAGCATTAAAAACAAGGGTTTAGTTTGCACACATTTGTAAATATATAAGTATGCTGCGGACATTTTGGAGAGCCTCCATAGTAAAAACACATGCATTATAATGGTTAGGCAGGGGGAAGATGAGCCTGAAAGTAGCCCACCCCTTAATGGCACAGGGGCATATAACACAATGGCAGCAAAGGTGTCCAGTGCATCCCCTCACCAGTATTCCAACAGTACAAACAAATGGCCACTGGCCCCCCTATAACTGGTCTTAGTGGCAAGGAGCACATGGAAAGGCAACATATGTAAAACAAAAAACAAAGAAAATTCCCAGCTCAATTTGTTTAGCCAGCCTGCAACCAACCAAATTAACCTGTCTAACAGTTTGCGTTATAAATAGGGGTTTGGCTTGCACACATTAAGCATATAGCACAATGGCAGCAAAGGTGTCTATTGCGCTACTGTTTTTTTTTACCAAAAATATGTAACAGAATATGTATCGGCCTAAACTGAGGAAAAAAAATTTTTTTATATATTTTTGGGGGATATTTATTATAGCAAAAGGTAAAAAATAATGCTTTTTTTCAAAATTGTCGCTCTATTTTTGTTTATAGCGCAAAAAATAAAAACCGCAGGGGTGATCAAATACCACCAAAAGAAAGCTCAATTTGTGGGAAAAAAAGGACGTAAATTTTGTCATGTTTTGACCGCGCAATTGTCATTTAAAGCGATGCTGTGCCGAATTGCAAAAAGTGGTCTGGTCTTAAGCCAGCAAAATTATCCGGTCTGAAAGTGGTTAAGCATGCATTTGCAAATCCAAACTGTTAGACAGGTTAATTCAGTTGGTTGCAGGCTGGCTAGCAAGTTGAGTTGGGAACTTTCTTTGGTTTTGTTTTACATGCGTTGCCTTTCCATGTGCTCCTTGCCACTTAGGCCAGTTATAGGTGGGGCCAGTGGCCATTTGTTTGTACTGTTGGAATACTGGTGTGGGGATGCACTGGACACCTTTGCTGCCATTGTGTTATACATTGTGTTATATGTGTCATACAAATTGAAACTTATTTGGTAAATTTGGTAAACCTGAAGACAAAAATCTGCAGAAAATCTAATAGTGTGTATGGGGTCTAAGAATGATAAATAATTGTTGTTAAAAGTGCCAAGTTCCGCTTTAACAGAGGTTCAAAAAGACAAATCCCCAATAGCACTATAAATTTAATGACAGTATTAGGACAGTTATGTCTGGTTATTACATTTGTAGTTAGTTTGTATAGTTGGGAGATTTTTTTCTGTCTGTTTTGTATAGAAATCAAGCCCTTGTATTCATACCATGCTTTTGTTTTTCAATACTATTTCAAGTACATTGACATCAGTAGAACTAATTAAAAAGACAAGGATGGACTGAGAAAAAACAGCATTGAAACACTCCAGCCTACATTTGTGGAAATGATTAATATCCACGAAACCCGATGTATTTTTATGTTTATATAGTGGCCCTAATTACTTGAAATGTGTTCTAATATTAAACTGGAGTGATACTAAACTGAGAGCTACACTTTGTACCACATTTGTTTTGATTCCATTTTAATTCTGGTAAGTGCACAGCTTCCTAGGAAAGGGCAGTTGATTTACTAAAGCAATGGAGGCTGTTCACCTAGCAAAGTGGTTATTTACTTGGGAACCTTTATGGTCACTGTGGTAGCAAAGAAGGTGAAGCTATGTTCCATTTGAATACCTTCTCATGTTTATGAGTGACGGATAAAAAAAAGGATGTTTTCTAGCACATGATTGGGTATTTAACATGAATTGTGGCCTCACCTTATTCACTAGCATTCACCTTGAAAAGTGAGCATACACTTTTCTGGGTGAAAATGCTTTGGGGTGGACTGAACAAGAAGCATTTGCCCCCTGGGCCAGAACTGATAAGATATGCTGAGCTGAGGTCACTGAGTGGAGATACTTCACCATCAGAGTGGCACCTGCAGTCAGTGACTGTAAAAAGATAGGGGAGATTTACTAAAACTGGTGCACACAAAATCTGGTGCAACTGTGCATAGTACCCAATTGGCTTCCAACTTCAGCTTGTTCAATTAAGCTTTTTTTTTTTTTATTGTATTTTTTATTAAAGATTTTTACATTACAAATAAAGCACGTTAAGCTCAGTGAGAGCTATATGGAGTCAAACAAGAAAAATAAAACAAAAAAGATACAAGCATCTAGGTTGAATACAGATATGTATCAAGATAAAGAACTGCATAGGGCAAACCGTCTAAAGGCTATAACCATTTTTCTCTTAATTACAACTAGAAATGTATATCAAAATTATACAACACATATTTATACAATGGGGTAAGGGGGTAGTATACTGTGTGGCAAGCAGAAATCAGCAAGGGAATGGGATATGGGGGGGGGGGGGAGAGCTAAATCAGAAAGGGGCATGAATGAAAGGGTTGACATGATTCAGACAGAGCCAGCGAGGGGAACCATGCTCAGATTTGTCACACAATTCCCAGACTCTGTCAAACCCATCAACAGCATCCTCTAAAGCTGTCATGTGCTCCATTCTGCGAATTTCAGCAATGACATTGAGAAATTGCTCTTGAGAGGGAGACATTGGGGTAACTCTCTTAGCTGCTAATAAAATGTATGAAGCCAATTTATTTGAGTTTTTGTCCAAACCTGGAAAGGGAAGGCCAAGGAGGAGCTATAACGGGTTCAACGGGAGAGTGGACTCAAATAATCGTTGGAGCAGAGACATCACCATTGACCAAAAAGGTGTAATTAACTCACATTGGCAGAATATATGGTAATGGGTACCCTTGGTCTTACCACATCTGCATCAAAGAGGGAACAGGGAGGGATCATAACGGTGGATGATCTCTGGTGTCCTATACCAGAAGAACAATATTCTGAATGATGTGTCTCTGCGCCACGCATCAGGATATCTTGGAGGTGGAGGTCCAAATTCTGTCCCACTGAGGGGTAGAGATGGGCTTTTGTATGATTTGAGACCATTTTCGCATGTAGGTATGGAGATCATCAGAAAGTGGGGATGATTCTTGAAGTATTTGATAGATAACAGAAATCAATCATGTTTGATGGGGACCTTGGGAATAGATAAGTTCGAAGGTTGTTGGTTTAGGTAAGATAAGGGTAGGGGAAAGAGCTGATAGGTAATGACTTATTTGGAGGTAAGAGTAGTGCAGAGTTTTAGGGAGTTGATATTTAGACTGGAAGTTAGCAAAGGTTCGGTTTCAATTAGGCTTTGACAATAAAACCTGGAAGCTGATTGGTTACTAGACACAGCTGCACCAGGTTCTGTGTGCACCAGTTTTAGTAATTCTCCCTGTAGTGTCAGAAGAAATTAGGAACAGAGAAGGCCACAGAAACTTGTTGTTCCAATGAAGTCATTCCCTGATGAAGTCACATGACTAGTGACGATACGCGTAGGAATACAGGAACATAACAGAGATAGGAGGACACCGGAAGTGACGTCCGGAGTACGAGCGCGGTGCTCGTTTTGTTTTTTGTCCATGATTTGTGTTAAATGTGAGTATCCAGGACTATGTCCTTTTTATAAATAAAGTGGAAATATTTTTACATACTTCACTATTGGAGCTCCTCTTTCTTCTATGGTAACCAATCTATGACTGAGCATCTAGTGGGAAATATCTGCAGCACCTACATCAATCGGCAGCAATACCTATTGTTTTGGGAATAATAAATGCCGTTTACCTTACAGCAGTGAGGTAAGGTGGCCACTGCACCCAGTGTGTGAACACTTTGAGGAATTGCAAGATCACCTTTTGAATCACCTCTCTGCTCACGGAGTTGTTTAGTTTTATGGCACTGTGTGGACTCACAGATTGCATGATCTAATACAGATGGTTTGGTGTTGTGGATTTAAACACATTGAATTTTTACTGGACTTTTTTAGTTGTCACTGATGCACTTTATGTTATTTATGCTGGAACAAATGTGCTGTATCTACTTATTTAATTTTTGCACTGCACTTTATTGAATATTGAAAAGTGTTTAGGCACGGGTGCACTTTAGAAGCTTTATATATTGAAGTAGTTATTATTAAATTTCATAGCACAATTTTGCACTTATATATTTTAAGTCTGTTTATAGACACGTTTATTGTGATTGCTCTACTAATTAGTAGCGTTATTTATTTATTTGGAGCGCAACACCATTTATTGATTTTTTGGTTACTAGACACAGCTGCACCAGGTTCTGTGTGCACCAGTTTTAGTAATTCTCCCTGGAGTGTCAGAAGAAGTTAGGAACAGAGAAGGCCACAGAAACTTGTTGTTCCAATGAAAGGGCACGTTGTTTGTCCCCAGACCAAAGGTTCTCACCTTCCCCTAACAGCCTCTATTCTGTTTCCAAATAAGTACATTTGATTGTAAAACTTCAGGAAAAACCTATGTTGGATGCATGAGGAAGTGTTAGCATCTCTGTGTGTGTTTTTAATGCTATGTACCCATTTGGAAGATTTCCCTTGACCTTCACTTTTGTCACCAGCATAGAAATTTATGAATAAAAAAAGACTGAAGGTTTAGCCCTTCTCCACTCTATCCTGTACTAGAACAAGACTATTTCAGCTGGCAACCCACTTTAAAAAAAACATCTTCTAAAATGATTCTTGGCTGGTTGTGATGCTGAAGTATACAATCCTGGTTTCATGCCATTGACTCAGGAACTGTTGAATCCAATGAATCAACTTGATGGTCTGTCAGCTACTATATTCAGGACTTACCAGCAATTGTAGCTTTCATATTTTATTCAGCACAGGTTACCATTTGGCACTTATTTCATCATAAACATTGTGTGCAATTTCCTGTGCATTTAGCTGAACCAGAAAGGCACAAGGATAAATAAGGCCCCACTGCTCCCTAGTGTCCATTTTTGTCTGCCTTGGGACAGATATAAAAGTTAAGTTACATGAACAATATTTTTTGTAGCAAATAGGCTGTTTACTGTACTGTGCAAGGTAAGTTGCACTTTGTATGACAATTTTTCCCATAACTTAGTGAATAAGTTGAAGCTGTACTGATTTTCATTGCCCAATCATGTGCAAGCAAGAATGCATTTTTCTTTCTTTATTTATCTTGCATGTGATTGGGTATGGTTTACAAAGTGAAGCTTTGCCACATTCCCCAAGCTCTGGGGCAAAATCCTTTGTACAGTGTAACTTCTCTTGCAAAATGAACTCCATATTTGCCTTAGTAATTAAACCCCAATGTCCCTAAAGGGCCACATGAGCTACAGATGTGATGAATGAAAGCAAAGCAAAGAGAATAAATAGCTTGTTTTTTATTAAAACATTTTGTGAAAACACTTTGAGGTACATAAAGTAATACAACGCTGATGTTGTAAAACAGCTTTCTTCTTCTAAAGATCTTTTTTTTTTCTTTTTAATGTAAGCTACCTTTCATTGGTGGAACAAATAAGATACAATTTGATAATGGTATCTGCAAGCTTGCAGCATCACAAAATGGTCCTCTTTTTTGAGAGGTGATCATCGTTGAGAATATGGTGTACAATAAATGAAGCTACATGGCAGCAATATCCAAATCTCTATTTTCAAACAAAAATAGAATAAACCCCAGACATCTATTTCAAAAAAGGCTTTTTGTGTGGAAATAAAGCTTGCATTGTTGTTGCAGAACTTATTACATTCGGGAAACTCTTCAAGTTTGGAGTCTCTTGTCCCATGCATGATCAAGTCCATATAGGAGATGCCATGTTGTAGTTGGTTCAGATTATGGAGCTGTATTAAAAAGTAACAGTTTTGCATGCAATCTGTTAGCCATTAATCAAAGGATGGTTTCTCTGCAAACTCCAATTAGACTATGTGGGCGGCCCTGATCCATATCCCGTGCTAGATGAATCCTGTGTAGAAATGCTACTGGAGAACTAAGAGCACCACAGCTTCGAAGATGAAGGTCTTCTTGTAGTCGTTTTCTTGATATACTGATATTCTGCTGGGAGCTGGTGATCACCTGCCAGAAATTAAAGTTTAGAAGTTACAATTCAGTTTTTAAATGCTTCCCTAAAAAGAAAGTGTTGTAGCCCAGTAGAACTAATAAGACTTGTAGTAACTGTAAACGCTTTCTTTTATTTCTAAAATCGCAAACATGTTACACTAACCTAAAATGAAGGAATTATAAAAATGAAGGAACACTATCATTGTTTAAGTTACAAAGACTATAATAGAATATCTACAAAAGAAATCAAGGCTGAAAAAATTTAAAATGAACGACAGTTTGCAAAAGATAGTAAGACAAACGCAAAGAAATTGTTTGAATATATTAATAGTAAAAAGGTCATATAGGTCCTTTGCAAAATAATCTACAGTGGGTGACTGGGGACAAAGAGAAGGCAAATTTATTAAATATCTTCTTTAGTTTTGCATATACAAAGCAGCATGGGGGAGCTCATGTCCATAATGGGGATGGTATTGACATGGCCCCAAATGGTCCACTATGGCTCAGAATTGATTTGGTGCAGAAATATTTACAGAATAAAGGTGAATAAAGTACCTGGACCATATGGCATACACCCATGTATTCCAAAATAATTTAGCTCTGTCCTTTTAAAGCCATTGTTTCAAATTTTTAGGGCCTCTTTAATGACTTGAATAGTACCACTGGATTGGCGTAAGGCCAACATGGTGCCTATATTTAAAAGTGATCAAAGTCTTTACCAAGTAACTACAGAGCTTTTAGTTTAACTTCTATAGTTGGGAAGATACTTTAATTTAGTTTAGTTTTTAGTTTAGTTTAATAAAAGACCACATAGATGAGTTCTTGCTGGAAAAAATATTTTAAGCAACAGACAGCATGGATTCATGAAAGAGAAGTTCTGATTTTATTTTATGAGGAGGTAAGTAAAACCTTAGACAAGGAGTGGCGGTGGACATGGTATACTTGGATTTTGCAAAAGCGTTCACTACAGTTCCCAACACACCGCTAATGTGTAAGGTAAAGTCTACAGACCTGGAAAAATCAGTTTGTAAATGAACAGAAAACTGGCTAAAAGACAGAATTCAGAGAGTAGTGGTTAATGATTCATACTCTGAATGGTCTAAGGTTATCAGTGGTGTACCCCAAGGTTCAGTGTTGGGACCATTACTTTTTAATATCTTTATAAATGATATAGAGTCCGGGATTAAAAGTACCATTTTAGTCTTTGCAGATGACACCAAGCTATACAGTGGAATAACGTCCTTACTGGATGTCTCTTGCTTTCAAATAGTTTATTGATAACAAGCTTAAAGAACAAACAGTCACTGTTACAAACATATGTTCCAACGAAAAAAAAAACACATTACATCAAGGTATCAAGCATAGATACAGAGTCAGGCTACATTCAGATATACGAAATGTACTCCATGCTAAAGCGCGGATTAGAACTTGGGCCTACAACTCACATCACCAATAGTATCACAAGGACAGAGTCCAGTAAACAGTAGAAAAAGTAGGAGGGCAGAGCTCTGCCCAGATTACTGTGACAACAGTGAGCATACACATATTGTGTAGGTTGAGCATCATTATCAAAAGAGGATGTCGGGAAATGGAGAAAGGTAAGACAGAGCAAGAGATAAGAGAGAAAAGAAGAGGAAGAACCAGAACTAGGGATACAACACAAAAGAAGAAAAGGAACCAAGGAAAGAGGGGGGTTGAGAGGGAAGGTGGCACTGACCAGGTGGCTCAAGGATGTCACAAAGGGGTATGAGCCTCCCCGGCTCCTTATGAGCCAAGCTTAGGGTTTCAAAAGTTGACTATCAAATCCAGGGGGAAGAAAATGGTCTAGCCAAGGGCGCCAGACCCTAAGATGTTGTGGGATCCTGTCCACTATTGTGGCCTCTATTTTGCTGTGTATCATAGCCTGGGTGACCCTATTCCTAACTTCCGCAATATGCAGAAATGGGGACTTCCATGCCTTCGCAATTGTCTGCTTGCCAGCTGTAGTGAGTTGCAAAAAGAGACGCAGTTGTGATTTTGTAAAGTCTTGCGGTGGAAGATTAAGTAGGGCCAAAGATGGGTCGGGAGGGAGGGTCACGTCAAATAAAGTTGAAACCATGTGAAATATTGTCGCCCAGAAGCGTTGCACCACAGGACATGTCCACCAAATATGCAAGTGGGTGCCACCAGTGTCGCAACCACGAAAGCAATTGGGGGAGTATGATGGTAGATATCTAGCTATCCTGGTAGGAACCAGGTACCATCTCATGAGGACTTTATAACTGGCCTCTAGCGCAACAACATTCTGTGAGGAAAGCTTAGTAGTTGCCCATATCATTGACCAATCGCTATCATCCAGGTCCAAGGATAGGTCCTTGGACCAAGCAGAAACATACGAGGGAGGCAGGGGTGAGGGGGACGTGAGATACGCGTAGAGACTGGAGATTATGCCCGGGGCATGGGGGTCTGAGTCACATATACTCTCAAAGAGAGACAATTTGTTCAGCACCCTTTGGGAGCCCAAGAGGGTTTGGATAAAGTGGGAAATTTGGAGGTACCTAAAGCACTCCCGGGAGGGGAGGTGTGAATGGGCTTGTATAGATGGAAAGGATTTCAGGAAAGGATTTCAGGTACTGGATGTCTCTAACGTACAAGCTTACAAGGTTTAATGTTGATCAATGTAAAGTTATGTACTTGGGCGCTAGGAATATGTATGCATAATACATACTAGGGGGGAGTACAACTGGGGGAGTCAATGGTGGAGAATGATCTGGGTGTTCTGGTAGATTATAGGCTTAATAATGACATGCAATGCCAAGCATCAGTTTCCAAAGCAAACAAAATCCTTTCTTGTATTAAGAGAGGTATAGACTCCAAAAAGCGATAGATATCATTTTACTCCGGTACAAATCATTAGTAAGACCTCATCTGGAATATGTAGTTCAGTTCTGGGCACCAGTTAAAAGGATATCTGGGAACTGGAGAAAATGCAGAGAAGAGCAACCAAACTGATAAGTAGTGATGGACGAACTTCCGACGGGACGTTTCGCGAAAGCGAAATGCGAACGGACCCAAACGTTCGCGAAACCGAACGTTCGCCGCGGGCCCCATTGACTTCAATGGGAGGCGAACTTTGCAAACCTTCATGTCGAATTTGCGGCCACGTGGTAATTATTAGGGGGTAAAACGTAGTCCCACCATCTGGACAATGACATAATACATGTATGAGGTGAATTTGGGATCGATAACTACAAGCATTTTTATTTTATTTGGGAAATTGTTCTAACAATTCAGGACTATGGAGCTAATGAAGGCAATGGAGGAGAGGGAAGGTCAGGGACCAGGGTAGGCAAAGAAGAGGGTGCAGGAGATGATCACCAGCAGCGTGACATACCGGAATGACACATGCACCGTGATAGAGGCATCTGACAGCAGCACCGTAATACAGAGCACTGACAGCAGCACCGTGACATACAGCGCTGACAGCAGCACCGTGACATACAGCGCTGACAGCAGCACCGTGACATACAGCGCTGACAGCAGCACCGTGACATACAGCGCTGACAGCAGCACCGTGACATACAGCGCTGACAGCAGCACCGTGACATACAGCGCTGACAGCAGCACCGTGACATACAGCACTGACAGCAGCACCGTAAGCAGCCCCAGGAGGAAGTCAGCACAGCACAGGGATGGTGTGATCCCCTCATAATAAGAACCCCCAGGAGGAAGTCAGCACAGCACAGGGATAGTGTGATCCCTTCATAATAAGAACCCCCAGGAGGAAGTCAGCACAGCACAGGGATATCATAAGCAGCCCCAGTAGAAATATGACACCGCTCAACCTCTTCAAAGAGGAGGGTAGGGGCATATAGTACGGTGTGCTTTTTTGGGTCAAGGAAGTGAGCAGACTGTACGTCAGTCCCTATACCGCTGAAGGACTGCTGCAGTATAGGGCAGCGGTCAGCAGTGGTGCACGTCAACCCTATCTATTGTGGACCGATAGCGGTCCTTACAGAACAGCAGACTGTACCGCACTCAAGCCTATGTACCGTAGCACCCTATACCAAGTTACCAGTCCTTATAAGAACTTTTGTGGAACAAGTGAGTTGTGAATGTTTAGCAGACTGCAGCAGAAGGGCAGCAGTCAAGTATAATATCCTTTCTATATTTGGAAGAAAGAATATTATACATGTACAAGCCTATTACTGTACCACTGATACCAGTCCTGAAAAGAACCTTTGTGGAACTAATAATAACAGCAAGTCTTTAAAATTACCCTCACTGCCTGACAACACTGCTTCCTTCCTGTCCCTATACAAATTGGCAAAAAAAGAGAACGATTAGTGGTTACTGGAACAGCTCTTTTGTGGACCTTGATAGTAACAGCTAATGATGATGATGATGATGATGATGATGAAAGACTAATCTGGCTGTCCCTGTAGCATACACCGTCCTTTCCCTTTCTCTAAACTAACAAAAGACACTCAGGCTGCTGCAAGAATCAGCAGCACAGCAAACCTATCAACACCTAACACCTATACCAGTCCTGAAAAGAACTTTTGTGTACCAAATAGCTAGTGGTTTATCTCTCCCTACTCCACACAGGAACCTGTCCCTATCGTAACAGAAGAAAGAATGTAAAATGGCCACCGGATCGGGTGTATTTATAGGTTAGGGGGAATGTCCAAGTGTCCATGTGCTGTCATGTCTCAATTGGCTGTCCTGTATCACATGATAAACGTGTCACCAAAGGTTAAAGTTCTTGTATACATTAAACACGTAAGTCCGCCGCGGCGAACGACGGAAAAAGGCGTTCGAACGTGCGGACCGCGAATGTCGGAAATTCGCCGCGAAACGACCGCCGGGCGAAACGTTCGTCCATCACTACTGATAAGAGGCATGGAGGAGCTTTGCTATGAGGAAAGATTAGAGGAACTGAATTTATTCTCTCTTGAGAAAAGGAGATGAAGGGGGACTATGATCAACATGTATAAATACATAAGGGGTCCATATTACTTCACAGAGGACAAGGGAGCACTCTTTACATCTTGAGGAAAAGAGATTTAATCTCTAAACACAGAAAGGTTTCTTCACAGTAATAGCTGTGAAAATGTGGAATAAACTCCCTCCAGAGGTGATTCTGGCCAGCTCAGTAGATTGCTTTAAAAAAGGCCTGGATTCTTTCCCTAAATGTACATAATATAACTGGATACTAATATTTATAGGGAAAGTTGATGCAGGGAATATCCGATTGTCTCTTGTGGAATCAGGAAGGATTTTCCACTGCTGGAGCAAATTGGATCATGCTTTGCTGTTTTTTTTTGTTTGTTTTTTTGCCTTCCTCTGGATCAACTGTGGGTCTAGGATTGTATATATAGGATTGTAAAAAAAAAAAAAAATTTGTTGGACTTGTGTCTTTTTTCAACCAGCTTATGTACTGTAACTATGCAATGATTTAACCTGCTCTGTGCAATGTTATTGCACAGAGCAGCCCTGATCTTCCTCTTCTGGAGTCCTCCGTTGGTGCTCTCTCCTTTTTTACGTGTGCCACTATAGCAAACTGCTTGCTATGAGGGTGCACATATGGGTTCACTCCCAAGCTGGGCTGTATGTGTCCATAGACACACAGTGCAGCTTAGCCCCACTCTCCACTCCCTTCTCACAGGATTTGATTGACAGTAGCAGGGGCTCTTGCATTAAAGTAAAAAAATGCCCCATTTACTGTTTTCCTCCCCCCCATAAACACTTATCTGACTTCTCTCACTGCTCCAGTCCTGTCTGCAGCAGCACTCTTCTCACTTCCTAGTCTCAAGGGGGATACTGAGAGAAGTTGGAGCCATATGCTCCTGCTGCTGTCCGTCAAACTCCTGTGAGGAAGGAGCAGGGGTGTGTCTTATCATTGCTGTGTGTGTCTATGGATACACACAGCCTGACTTGGGATCGTGAGTGTACCGGTGCCCCTACATCATCCAGCTTCCAAGGAAGCATCCAGAACAGGTAGAAGCCAACAGTGTCAGTGGGGTACAGGAAGAGTTACAGGGCATTATTGGTGCACAGTGCTAGTAAGACACCCCCACTAGAGAGCATATCCTTTACAGTCACTGCAGCACCAACACAGTTTGGGCAAGAACTAAGGTCAAAACACACCCCTTGTCTACTAAATGGTACGTGGAAGACAAGCAGCACACTGATGAGGCCACCTCTCTACTCTCTTTTCCTGTCAGCACTTGTGCACTTCAGTGGAGTCGGGTTATCTTGTAGTGCTGCTCTTCTTTCTTCCAATCTGAGTACTGCTGTGCAGCGGATTACAATAGGTCGATAAAGAGTTGAATTAGGTACTATTTTTAAAGTATAACTAAAGGCACATTTTTTTTGTTCTGGATAGAGTGAAGAGGGATTAGAATGCCTACATTTTTTTTTGTTTTTTGAATGCCTGTTAAGTTATTACTGTCTGTGCCCCCCATTAAGGAGATTTACCCTTTCTATTTTTCCTGTTTATCAATATCAATTAAAGTGAAAGTAAAAGAAAATCTCAAATTTTGGGTAGTCCCCAGAAACTTAATAGAGGGGAAATCTTCCAATGGGAACACTAGTTATGCCGACCTGGGGGTCCCCAAGGAATTCACTTCCTGTTTGACTATGGGACAGGAAGTAAGGTGAAACCTCCACAATGGAACACAGATGGTGAAAAAAAATGTGACAGGTTATAACCCTCCCTTATTCTATCCAAAATTTAAATACAAAAGGTTTTCCCTATAGTTCTTCTTTAAAGTGGAAGCAAACCCATCGATCTAAACAGCTAAAAAAAAAGTCATGCCGGGAATGCTAACTGCACATTGGCTGTGCTCTCAGCCAAACTATCAAACCATCCAATGGCTGGTGTCATAACTAATCACATGTGCAGCACCATAGCAGTTGAAGATTAAACAGAGGCAAAGATGGCAGCTTCCTTGGCTGAAAATGATAGGGGAGTTTACTTCCACTTTAAGTGAACCCATTGCTGCTTTTATTGATGTTTTCATAGATGCCTGGGGTTCAGTGTCAATGTATATAAAAGAGGAGGTCCAGCCACCCCACAAAAAAATGAAACATCAGCGGCTTTTAATGTATGGACACTTACCTTTACAGGGAGCCCCCAATGTAGGCACCCAAGCCGATCTTCTGCCATTCCTAGTAAGGGAACCCTTTCGGCTTCACAGTCGGTTCCCTACTGCGCATGTGCAAAGTTTACAGGCTTTACAGGCACTATTTTTAGCCCAAAAGCACCTGAAAAACGCCTCAGTGTGAAAGGGGTCTTAGGGGTTGATTCACTGAAACTGAAGTGCAAAATCTGGTGCAGCTGTGCACAGAAACCAATCGGCTTTCAGGTTTTTGAAAAAACTGAAGTTAGAAGCTGATTGACTACCATGCACAGCTGCACAAGATTTTGCACACTTCAGTTTTGGTAGGCCAACCCTATAGAGCAGGGGTGTCCAAACTACGGCCCTCCAGCTGTTGCAGAACTACACATCCCATGAGGCATTGTAAAACTCTGACATTCAAAGACATGACTAGGCATGATGGGGATTGTAGTTCCTGAACAACTGGAGGGCCGTAGTTTGGACACCCCTGCTATAGAGGGATGCACTTTGTTCATATTTCATGTCTGAGGTTTACAACTACTTTAATATTTGCATATCAGAGTACCCTGGACCTTGCGGGTCCCAGGGAATTACAGAGACATACCAGGTACCTGAGAGTGATTTCTCTTCATTACAGTTGCTGCTTCTCTTTTTTTTTTCAAGCCATGTTTCCACCACATTTCCTTTCCACGTGATTTATAGAATAATATGTTCACACTGGATAAACATTATGTGGCTTTTTGAATATCATATTACATCAGTAGTTTTTGTTTTATAATTCAAAGTTTTAATTTTGGAAGGTCTCCAAAATCAAACAGAGAATCTGATATTCACCAAACATTCACTGCAGGTAAACCTACCTGGTGCATTTTTTTTCAATTTCCTGCTTTATTACTATACCCCCTGGGTACCATTAAATACATTCTTTGATTAAATCACATGCCTGGAATGTGGATAATTCACACCGCCATCCACACTTAAAATAAGCATTTAAAACATCACCTGACAACTAATTGTACTATTCTGTCTGCTTATTTATTAATCAAAAATGCACTGATAAAGGGCTGTCAATTCATTAGGATTTGTTTGCGTCTAAAAATAAATATACATTATGCAAATGTAATTAAAGGTGTTCTAGTGATGAAACATAGGCTGGGGAAAAAGATGTGGTGATGGAAAATTAGGCTTTTTCTAGAGAAGTGGTTTGTGAATTTAAGTGTAAGTCATACAAATGTGATATTTAAATCTTGGTTGTAGCCCTGTATGTTTAATGACAACCAGGGTATTGGGGTTTGGAAAGCGCTTAGACTCTATTCACACCTGAGAGTATCGATTTACTGATGTTTTTCGGGCATATATTTAAAGCTTTTTTGTAGCTTTTTAGAAACTTTTTAAAGCATTTTGGAAGTGTATTACAAAAGTTTTACAGATTCTAACATTTTTGTTTAGCCAATAGAAAGTACTAGAGGGAGGAGAGGGAGGGGAAATTAGGAGTGGGTAGCTGCTATTTGAGCAGAAAATGCTCGTAAAACTCTCAAGTCAGGTGTTTCTATTGAAGTCTATGGGGCCAAAAATGCTTGTAATCTACCACAAAGAAGCTCCTGGTTTGAGCTTCAGGCATTTGGCTTCAGGTGACAGAATGCTCAGATGTGAACAGGGGCTATTGAAATTAATTGAGTATCAGAAAGGAATATCGAAGAAATGTGAATGGCAACAATCAATATGGGGTGGGATAGAAAAATAACATCCCAAATAAATAAAGTCCATACATTAAAATTAGTTAAAATCTATCTATAGCAAAGTACATAAGGTGCAGGCATATGGCTTAGTGTAGGGTCCCAGGGATACTGTATAGGTAGCCACCTGTCAGAGTAGAAGATAGCTCTGTAGGCAAATACGAGAAAGAAAGAGTGGCGTAAATCTGAGTGTAGCATTAGAAAACACCAGTTTTAATCAATGGTAATGAACTCACAAGATAACAAAAGATAAGGCACATATGAAGTAGTAAACCTTGCGCACGTTCGGAGCATGCATGCTCCTTTGTCAGGCCTGACAAAGGAGCACACATGCTACAAACATGTGCCACTGCCCTACCGCCTGTCCTCTTAACAACATCTTGACAGCTTGACCTGTGCCTCCTCTCCAGCTTTGGAAATCTGGACTCCACCAGCGTGGCTGGGACAGGTTACTGCACAGACTGCAGTGATCCGGTCGGACAATTTAAAGGGAGGTTTACTATTTCATAGGTGTCTTATCTTTTATTATCTTGTGACTTCATTACCATCAATTAAATCTGGTGCTTTTTTATGCTACACTCAGATTGGTGCTTTCTCAATGACCCACCAGCTACCTATACCTCTTGAGCACTTGGTGGAAGTTTTTATGCTCCAGGAGTCCTAGATCTAAGCTTGGAGTTGGACTTGAAGAACGCACTGGGTCTTAGGCATAGCAAAAGCATCAGCGTATCAAGAGAAGAGTAATGTATACAGGTGTCAGAGAATAAAATGCATATACAAAATCACAGGCTCTTGGGTGCATTTAGAGAAAAAATTAACCACATTTAGGATGCAGTTATTACAAGGAATATTTGCTGCTACGAAGGGGACAGGTGTTTATGTGACAGCTCTCATTTCTGGCATTGCGGTGCTCCGGAGCCTAGCGCTAGCATTTACAGAAGATCACACAGTCTGCAGTGCTGTGTGTTTATCTGCAGCTGTTTATAAACATGCACAGCCCTGGCCAATGGGTTACACAGCCCTGCAGTGCTGATTGGTCTATCAGGGCTATCAGATCACGGTAGGGCTGTGTCATATATGGCACTGGTTCTGACACTGCTGATTGAAAAGTTCTGATTGACAGTGCTGATTGAAAAGTGAAATATCACACAGCCTTGCGGGGCTGTGTGACCCATCCGCCAGGGCTGTGTATATGTACAAGCATTGGCAGATGGATCACAGGGTACTACAGAACAGAGTGTTTGTTACTATTATGGATGAATGATTAGCACTATAGGAGCAGCATTGATTGTTCATTTCTAATAGGAAAGGAATCATCAACTTAAAAAGGGGGTGGGGGCGCAGTGCTGCCTGTACTTCCCTATGACAGGAACACCCAAAATTTGTGTATTTATTGGACTAGAGAATGAAGTGGAGCTAAAGCCAGCAAAGGAGGGATGTTTAATGTCAAAGGGGCCACTGATCCAAATAGAACCAAGTGTTATATGCACTTGGTTCCCTTTGGGATTAAATACAAGTTCAAAAAAATTATGTCATTTCTTGTTTGTAATTCAAGTGATTTTCATTGCAGTTATTTCTTAAAAATAAAGATTGTTAGCTTTTTACTAGGTCATTGTGGATTGTAGAAGAAGCAGCTTAAATTCATATCAAATGGCTAAATGAATGCAAGCCCTCACTTTCTCGCCAGGGAGACTATTGTCACTGTGACAGTAAGGGGGAAGAAATCTCATTAATAGAGCCACAGACAGCAGTAAAAATGTGACAGTGTTTCTTATTCCCCAGTATTCAAAACTAAAATAAAAAGTTTAGGCTTATCATAGACTTTAAATAATTAGGCTAGGAGTACATTATCAATTAAATCTCTTGCTACAGAGGGATTTATCAATTGCATACAGACTCTTCATTTAGGAGTCACAAGCTGCCTATATACTCATTTGTGTTACATTTGTGTAAATACAGACTCATTTTGTCTTCTGCTCATCTTAAGGATACGTTTAAAAAAATAAAAAATAAATCAGGAGCTCACTCATGCTATGTGCAAAGCAATGTCATTGAGTTGATCTATGTAATGACACAAAAAAAGTGTCCAGTCCATACCATAAAAGTGTATTGGTGTGTACTTTTTTACGAAATGCAATGCACAAAAATGCATATTATTGCATGTCAATGCAAAACAAGATGCCTATTGTAGCACTGTGCATTGTTACTGAGAATGCAGAGCTTTTTTCAGCCACAAGATGGCAGCATTCAGCACTTTTGCTTACCATAGATTAATACAGGTATCTAGAGACTTCTGGGAATTGTAGGCTGAAAGCAGAACTTTCTTCACAGGAGCATATAAATTAAAAGGCCCGGGAATACACGGGAGAGTCGCCAGAAGAAGGAGTCTATGATAGCTTGTATCGATATTGAACCCTGTGGTTGGTGACTGGACCGAGTTGAGTTGCAGAGTACAGAAAAAGCTGGGGAAGCTGAGGAAGTGATTGTCAAGCTGAGCTGCTACAAGGAGGACCTGCCTGCTACAGGAATGCTGTGCACAGCCACCACAGCTGCATCTTCAACAAAAGCCCCCCCCCCCCCCCCCCATGAAGGACACCTGTTGCTTCTCAGAATGAGAATAAGGATTGGGTTGAAGGGTCATTGACCCACGCATCGTTACTACCAGTTACAGCTAGTTTGTTGCCAGCCAGGTTTTCCAAGGTTCCAACGTTATGTAATGTTCTTCGACATTGGCCTTTAGCAGAGATAAATGCACCAGTGCCCTTTATTGCTGCAACCCTTAGCTGCCACTGTGAAGTAGCCCCTTTCTCCCTTCTAGGCAAAATCCTTTCCATGTGGCCATATCTACTACAGATCATTAAAAGGAGGCACTTTTGCTGTTTAACCACTTCCTGCCCATAGGATATCATACAATGTCCTTAGGTTGAAGTGGTCATATCTGGATAATGCCTGTAGCTACAGACATCATTCAAATATCTTTATTTTAAGCCAGCAATTCCCTCTAATGTAAAAGGCATCCTAGTGGCTATTTAGGTGCTGGATTGCTTTTACAGACAGCGGGAGGGGCCTCCCCCGCACTGCCCTTTAGGTGCCTCTTTAGGTTCTCCCATGTGATCGGGAAGCCAGAGATCAGACCCCGCAGTGGATTACCATAGAGCTGGCCATGGACTGTATGGTCCCCGGCTATCTCTATGACCCTGGGAGGCTGAAAGCGATGTCATGACACACTTCCAGCTCCGGCAGATGTAAACACTACCAGTGTTTTCTCTGGAAAGCAGAGATCGACTGCGAGACAGGCCTTCTTGTCCAACATCAGTGCCTGGCTTTTGAAATGCGCATCTGAACGAATGGTCAAGCATTTCCATAGACACACTCCTAAACCATGTAGTGCAAGGGCCTGCCTGATTGCATACAAACTGAAACTCTTAAGGTTTATCATATTATATGGTTTTGGTAAACCTGAAGACAAAAATCTGCAGAAAATATAATAGTGTGTATGGGGTCTAAGACTAGGATTAAAGTTCCTGTGCATGTAAAGGCAGGCGTCCCAATACTTTTTGGTAAAATAGTGTATATATCACCATCAACAGATTTAGAATGAAAAAAAGTTAACTAAAATGGATTCTAGAACTTTATCATTTCCCTGTAAATTTTAAGCTAAATGTTATTAACAATTTACCCCAATCTCCTTAATTGGTCACAAGTGGCAAAACAAAACTGAAAGGTATTTATACTCCCCCTTACTCTATCCAATAAAAAAATAAAATAAAAGTTTTGCCTTTAGTTCTACATTAATAGATTCGTGTCTTGCTGTAAATGTTTGCCAAGATTTGTACCTTATGAATATTTGATGCTAATGCTAAAACAGGAATGCTGGACATTTTGCATATTCTTGAATGATAATAAGATATCCATAAGTTTTTATTAAAATAACATCTGGCTGCAGAACAATAAAAAGTTTTAGAATTCACATTTTGTTCACTTGCATTCTTCCGATGTGACAGCTCATGAGTTGAACTGCTCTGCTTTTTCCTGTGCACCTCTCTAATGACTACATTTTACAATGTTCATCCCTTTCTAATATGTCAAAAAGTGATTGTCATAATACAGATTTTTATCATTTTGGAAAACTTTTTTCTGGATATGGTGCCTTGTGTTTTGGGATGTCAGTGTTTTTTGTTGACTCGGCAGCTGTTGTCACTGGGATTTCCCAGAAAACAAGACTGCGGCGCCTAGCATTACCTAAATTAGTTAACAGGCAGGTGGAAAAGTTATTGCATGTTTTATTTTCTCAAGGTGTTTAAAAAGACCAACTCGCTAGGATAGAAACATTCAGTAAGATGCAGACTGTAATGCCCCGTACACACGATTGGACTTTCTGACAACAAAACTGTGGATTTTTGTTCGAAGGATGTTGGCTCCAACTTGTCTTGCATACACACGGTCACACAAATGTTGGCCAACAATTAACGAACATAGTGAATGTACAAGACGTACGTGATGTCTCCATTATGAACACTAGTTATATCTGTGGCTCATACTTGATTCCGAGCATGTGTGGACTTTTGTTCGACGGACTTGTGTACACGCCATCAGTAAGTCCAACAACAAACATTTGTTGGCAGAAAATTTGAGAACCTGCTAGCCAACATTTGTTGGCGGAAAGTCCGCCAACAAATGTTCGATGGAGCATACACACGGTCTGACTTTTCGCCAACAAGCTCACATCCAACATTTGTTGGCGGAAAATCCAATTGTGTGTACGGGGCCTACGTACTTGCCTGTTCTGTGGGCAGCAAGTGCAGAGTATGCTCTCTTCCAGAGATCTAGGGGCCACTTCTATCCAACATTTCTGGTTGTGTTTGATAACATTTCCCCTGCTGCATGCTGCTGTTCCATCCGCCACATGCTACATCACTACGGGGTCCACAACATTTGGAACCACAGTGTGCGTGTGCTATGCAAACTATGTTTATTCTTAAATATGAACTTTAGCACTTTATGAGCTTAAAAAAAAAAAAATCAGTTTTACATCTTTGGTTACATGACTTAGAGGTAATGAAGCTTGTCCAATGATGTGCAGGCTGCTGGATTCTTTGCTGCCTCTTCTTGTGTCTTAACTTCTGTAGTTGTGGGAGGTTAACAGCTTCAAGTCTCTGGGCTCAGCTGCACTAAAGATGATTGGATGGCAACACTCTTCCTCCATTGAGAAAAGTTCTTTCAATAATTACTCTGCCCGTAGCAGGATATGTGAATGGAGGAGTCTGATCAATCACAGGATTCCCTCCTCCATTCGCAGACCCTGTTACAGGCAGTGTAATCATTGTTAAAAAATGTAGCTTAAAATTTACAGGGAAATGATAAAGTTCTAGCATCCATTTTAGTTAACTTTTTTTAATTCTAAACCTGTTGATGGTGATATATGCACTATTTTACCAAAAGTATTGGGACACCTGCCTTTACACGAACATGAACTTTAATCCTAGTTAACTTTTCCAATGGGGGAGAGAACAGGAGGGGGTGTGTCCTTATCAGATCATCTTTAGTGCAGCTGAGCCCGGAGACCTGAAGCTGTTAGTCCCCACAGCGCTGGAAGGAAGAGGAAGAGGTCAGATTAGTGAAGAATTCTACAGAATCCAACAGCCTTCACATCATGTGACTTCATTACAGGTAAGTCATATAATGAAAACTGTAAAGAACATTTTTTTTTTAAACAAAACTTTAGCTTTATCGTGGAACTGGACTCAAACAGTGAAGATCTGTTCATTTTTTTTTATAAGAATCCTCTACATCAGTGTTCTTCAAATCCAGTCCTCAAGAAGCCCCAACAGGTCATGTTTTCAGGCTTTCCATTATTTTGCACAGGTGATTTTATCAGTTTCACTACCTTAGTTATTACCACAGCTGTTTCATCTGAGGGAAATCCTGAAAACCTGACCTGTTGGGGAGCTGTGAGGACTGGCGTTGAGAAACACTGGTCTACATAGTTACATAGTTTGTGATGCCGCGTACACACGACCGGACTTTTCGAGGGACTAGGTCTGACGGTCTTTCTGACGGACTTTCAGCGGAGTTCCGACGGACTTTCTGAAGGAACGGACTTGGCCACACACAATCACCCCAAAGTCTGACGGATTTGAACGTGATGACGTATGACTGGATGAGAATAAGGAAGTTCATAGCCGGTAGCCAATAGCTGCCCTAGAGTTGGTTTTTGTCCACCGGACTAGCATACACACGAATGGATTTCTCGGTCCAGCGGAATTCCGGTAGAAAAATTTGAAACATGTTCTATTCCTAAAGTCCGCCATTTTTTTGGCAAGCAAAGGTCCGATGGAGCCCATACAAGATCGAATTGTCCTACGGACTCGTTCTGTCGGACCTTTGCTGTCAAAAAGTCCGGTCGCGTGTACGCGGCATTAGGTTGAAAAAAAGACAAGTCCATATAGTTCAACCAATAAATAAAAAACAAATAAAAAAAAGCACATATACACATAACACATAGAAAACCTCCATATACACAATCCTATACCCACAGCTGATTCAGAGGAAGGCAAAAAAAAAAACAGTAAAGCATGATACTATTCACTCCAGTGGAGGAAAAATCCTCCCTGATCCCCCAAGAGCCTGTGGGATTTATCCTGGACCAACTACCCCTGGTATTATTACCTCTAAATATAAGTATACAGTTATATTTTGTGCATTTAGGAATGCATCCAACTCATTTTTTTTATCAATCTACTTAGCTGGCCAGAACCAGTTCTTGAGGGAGTCTTCTCCACATTTTCACAGTTCTTAGTTCTCCACCATTGACTCCTTCAGATATTTGTCTCCAAGTATGTACAATGTATGATGAATGCATGATTTTTAGCCACTGAATGCATAACCTTTCATTTATTAAAGTGGAAGTAACCCCATCGATTTAAACAGTTAAAAAAAAAAAGGCATGCCAGGAATGCTAACTGCACATTGGCTGTGCTCTCAGCCAAACTATCAAACCATCCAATGGCTGGTGTCATAACCAATCACATGTGCAGCACCATAGCAGTTGAAGATTAAACAGAGGCAAAGATGGCAGCTTCCTTGGCTGAAAACGATAGGGGAGTTCACTTCCACTTTAACATTGAACCTCATTTGTCACATAGAAGGTCTAGTATATCTAGAAATGTTAATTGTGCCTAAGCAGTACCATGAAAATAAACCTTGTACCTGGAATTCCTCTGGGAAAAAAAAAAGCAGTGCACTCCCTGGCATATGAGTGTGCCTCAGCACTTCTGTAGCCACAGCCCTATAGCTGTACATCTGCAGTGTGAGATGTGAAGGCACCACTGCCTGTCACTTCTGGTCTCAGAAGTGAGATCTGCCAATGTCTGGCATGTCATTACTGTGCTGCAAAGACCTGCCTTTACCAATATGGTTGCCATCACACAGAGAAACAGTACAGAACAAGGCATGGCAAGTCAGTGATGGGGAAAGTATCAGCTACAAATGGACTATGGACTATACTGGTGATTAGCTATAATAGCATGTAATACACATTTTTAATGCTTTTCCTACAATGCATAAATCGCTTTTGTGTGCCCTCTGCTGTGGCTGTTGTTTAATTTTTAGGGAATAATGGTTCCAAAAATCTTTATCTAGTATGTCCTGATTTATTTTTTTATTTTTTTACAAAACAGGAGTTAAGAGGTTGTGAATAGATTCAGCACTGTTCAAATAAAGAGCATCTCAGATGCTGCTTAAATGGTGACACAAATGAAACAGTAATTGACAAATGGAACAATACTATGGAACAGTAATAAATGAAAAAAGCAGGCGCATAATCTCATGTTATTAGTATGGGTTAACAGCGGCCCTCTACATTATTTAAATCATGCTACTTTATTGTAAGCGTGGCTCTGGTTTAGGAATAACCTTGGTAACAGGGCCATTGCTAGGTCTACAAAAGATCTGGCAGTGAAGTTAAGAAAGTCATACGCTTGGGCGTGCATACACATGTACAGTATATAATATACATCAGGGTCCCCAGAGAGCCCAATTAGCCATTTGCCCTCCCTGGTGTCATGTGACTCGTTAGTGTTACAAGGTCTCAGGTGTGAATGGGGAGGAGGTGTGTTAAATTTGGTGTTATCACTCTCTGTCATACTGGTCACTGGAAGTTCAACAAGGCACCTCATGGCAAATAACTCTCTGAGGATCTGAAAAAAAAACTGTTGCTCTACATAAAGATGAAGATAAAACTGAGCTGCAGCACGGTGGCCAAGACCATACAGCGGTAT
This sequence comes from Lithobates pipiens, assembly GCF_037356315.1. NCBI lineage: Eukaryota > Metazoa > Chordata > Amphibia > Anura > Ranidae > Lithobates > Lithobates pipiens. The sequence goes on along the minus strand of NW_027507903.1, from coordinate 94,585,772 downwards.
AACAGGACAGGTTCCACTTAGAACAGGCCTCGCCGTGGTCAACCAAAGAAGTTGAATGCACATGCTCAGCGTCATATCCAGTGGTTGTCTTTGGGAAATAGATGTATGAGTTCTGCTAGCATTGCTGCAGAGGTTTAAGGGGTGGGGGGGTCAGCCTGTCAGTACTCAGACCATACGCCGCACACTGCAGCAAATTGGTCTGCATGGCTGTTGTCCCAGAAGGAAGACTCTTCTAAAGATGATTCACAAGAAAGCCCACAAACAGTATGCTGAAGACAAGCAAACTAAGGACATGGATTACTGGAACCATGTCCTGTGGTCTGATGAGACCAAGATAAACTTATTTGGTTCAGATGATGTAAAGCATGTGTGGTGGCAACCAGGTGAGGAGTACAAAGACAAGTTTTGTCTTGCCTACAGTCAAGCATGGTGGTGGGAGTGTCATGGTCTGAGGCTGAATGAGTGCTGCCAACACTGGGGAGCTACAGTTCATTGAGGGAACCATGAATGCCAACATGTACTGTGACATACTGAAGCAGAGCATGATCTCCTCCCTTCAGAGACTGGGCTGCAGGGTAGTATTCCAACATGATAACGACCCCAAACACACCTCCAAGGCAACCACTGTCTTTGCTAAAGAAGCTGAGGGTAAAGGTGATGGTTTGGCCAAGTATGTCTCCAGACCTAAACCCTATTGAGCACCTGTGGGGCATCCTCAACTGGAAGGTGGAGGAACGCAAGGTCTCTAGCATCCACCCATCCTTGATGTCGTCATGGAGGAGTGGAAGAGAACTCCAGTGGCAACCTGTGAAGCTCTGATAAACTCCATGTCCAAGAAGGTTAAGGCAGTGCTGGAAAATAATGGTGGCCACACAACATATTGACACTTTGTGCTCAATTTGGACATTTTCACTTTTGTTGCCAGCAATTTAGATATTAATAGCTGTGTGTTGAGTTATTTTCAGGGGACAGCAAATTGACACTGTTATACAAGCTGTACACTCACTACTTTACATTGTAGCAAAGTGTAATTTCTTCAGTGTTGTCAAATATTTACAAAAATGTGAGGGGTGTACTCACCTTTGTGAGATGCTGTATACAGGCAGGAGGGGTATGAGGGGTGTACTCACTTTTGTGAGATGCTGTATACAGGCAGGAGGGGTGTACTCACTTTTGTGAGATGCTGTATACAGGCAGAAGGGGTGGACTCACTTTGTGAGATGATGTAAACAGGCAGAACACTTTTGAAAACAATGCAGCTGATTTTTGAAATATGGACTGTATCTTGGCTGAAAATGTTCTAAATTGTTGGTAAATATCTACAAACAATTATGGATCTTCCCTTTTTGTGTATACAAAACAACCACCTCAGCACACCGGTACCTCATGCAATAGTTCAGCTTATCAGAAAGAAAAGTTATGCATTCCTTGTGGCTCATGTGATCTTGACAAGTTGGACAGATTTAAACAATAAGTGCATCTGAGTGCTGTGTATAGCTAGCAGCAATAAACTTAAAAAAAAAAATTTAGTTCTGTATGAGGTAAACACAAGAATCAGGCTCAATATAGTCTGAACATTGACATGACGCTTATGTTGTTCAGGTGCCTCTTATAAAAATTTAGCCAACACCTAGACGAATGACACATGGAACACCATCTGTTCTGGTTTTAACAGTATCTGATAATATTTTTTCCTTTGTATGACTCTAAGATGACTGCTACATCTGAAAAGATATATTCTATTTCATTACACAGCTACTTCTACTCTTGTTTTCATGGTCTACATCTGTGGTGGTCAATTTGAAAATTATAGAGGTCCTCAAATGTGGCCCCCAGACACTTCCAGAGGGCCACACAATAGAAGTGTGTTTTTGTAGATTTTTTAGATTTAGTAGCCCATAAACAATAAATGAGCTGTAATACACCTTAACGCTTGAAAATTTCCTTTATTTTGTTTAAAATGTACTGCATTGCACAAGGAAATTGGAGACATCATTGGTGTTGGGGGTTTCAATAAAAAACCCCAGCACCTCCTCCTCCTGTTTATGAGTGACTCTGTTTTTAACCTACCACCTACCCCTTCTCACATTGATGGTCAGTGCAATTATCTATTTTAACCCTCTAACACTGCTCTCTCTCTCTCTCTCCTCCTATGTGGCACAAACTTTACTATATTTTTGGGCTCAGATTAATCCACCTGACAATGCTTTTTCAGTTCTTGGTGTTGAAATTCAGAGAGCATTTCAGCCCCCAGAACCCTGCTCCAAAGTCAGCAGGTGTTCAACAAGTGTCAGACACAGCACCGGACATGGAAGGCTGCATGTTGGGTACTAGGGATCTACATGTTTGGTAGAAGTTCTTTCATATCTATTTATACTGTATATCCAGTTTCCCAATGGGCATTGCTGAGTAGATGGAACTGCAGCATTGTATTGGCACCTTGACAATCATAAAAAAACTGAAACCATTGGAGGCTCAGTCATGGCACTTGGGATTACATCATACAGAATTGTAAAAATGTAAAAAGACTGGGCAAATTAATTTTATGCAGTCGTCTAATAGTGGAGCTAGGGATCACAGCTTGATGTAAAAGCTGAACTCCATCTCTTGGATGAGATGTGAGTTATAGTTGTTCTAGAGATCAGGGCCAGATTAAGCACATCATGGGCTTGGTGCTGAGAATTTTGGTGGGGCCTTTTATAAACAATAAATAAATAAAAATGCAAACTATTTTTTGTTATAACAAATTAAATTAAAGAGAGAGAGAGAAAGGGGATGAAAGAGGTGTGAGGGGTAAGGGAGGGAGGATGAGAGAGAAAGGGGGGGGATAGGAGAGAGAGGATGCACATGAGCATGTGTGGGAATGACATCAACGCAGCCTGGCCAAGGCAAGTGACCGAAGGCACAAAACCCAGAAGGAAGACCGGGTGAAGATGGAAGTGCCCAGGCCCTGCCGGATTGATCACAGCACAGCACTGGAGGGCTCAGTCTGACAATTTAAGTTTACCCTAATGTGCTAATATGCTACTTGTACGTTATGGCATAACCTACCCCAGGGCCTCTAAAAAGTAGTAATGTTAGAAAAGTTTACTACCGCTTTAATATCACAGGAGCCTCTCATGGGGCCCCCTACTGACCCTGTGGCCCTTGGCCGGTGCCTAAGTACATAGTTGTCAACATTTCAAAAATATTTTCAGGGACACTTTTTTTACAAGTGCTATATTTAGAGTAGCTGACATCTCCTATGTTCCTCTATACATCACAATAGTAATAACAAAATTAAATAAGTACTAATAATAGGGCAGAACAAATATTAGGACTGTGATATTTCCTTTAGTTGAACTAACAAAAGTGCCCATTCTAGAGCTGGTAACATTGAGGATATTCAGTATAATTTTAAAGAACAGTTTTTGTGGGTAAGAGGCATAGGGGAGGAGTATGGATGGTATAAAAGTGGGAAGTATGTGCAGGTGAGGGAGAGGAATGTGGAGGGTCTAATAGTGGGCACTATGTACATGAGAGGAGTGCAGAGGGTATGGCAGAAGGCACTATGTACAGGAGAGGAGTGTTAAGGGTATGACAGTGGGCAGTATGCACAGCAGAGGAGTATGGAGGGTATGAGTGTGTAGTATGTACAGGAGAGGAGTGTGGAGGGTATGACGGTGGGCACTATGTATAGGAGAGGCGTGTGGAGGGTACGACAGTGGGCACTATGTACAGGAGAGAAGTGTATGACAGCGGCACTATGTACAGGAGAGGAGTGTGTAGGATATGACAGCGGGCGTTATGTATAAGAGAGAAGTGTGGAGAGTATGACGGTGGGCACTATGTATAGGAGAGGAGTGTGGAGAGTATGACAGTGGGCACTATGTATAGGAGAGGAGTGTGGAGGGTACGACAGTGGGCACTATGTACAGGAGAGAAGTGTATGACAGCGGTACAGGAGAGGAGTGTGTAGTATATGAAAGCGGGCGTTGTGTATAAGAGAGAAGTGTGGAGGGTATGACAGTGAGCAGTATGTACAGGAGAGAAGTGTGGAGAGTATGACAGTGGGCACTATGTATAGGAGAGGAGTGTGGAGGGTATGACAGTGGGCACTATGTATAGGAGAGAAGTGTGGAGAGTATGACAGTGGGCATTATGTTTAGGAGAGGAGGATGAAGTAATCTGGGAAGGAAAAATGTAAGGTTTGTGGAAGGATGATTAGGGACTGCGTAGTGGTTAAGCGGGCCATACATGGATTGAAATTACACCAATTAAGCAGAGACCAGCCATAGTCGATCTATGTATGGGCTAGCTGGTTTTGCACAAGTCAACCTACTAACCGACTTGAGTAGAACCAGCCTGTCAGGTTTTACCCAAAACATTCAGTGCTGCCAGCTATAGTTATCAACACTAATCATTGTATTCACTGGCAGAACACAATAACACTGCGGGAGTGATTGCCCCATTCACAGGTCAGCAGGTGAGAGGGTGTGTGGGGACAGGCTGGGGAAAGATACTCGTCAGTCCCTGGGTAGGCACTGGTTAGTATAAGAGCCAGATACACACAGGTTACATACGCCACGATCGTTAGAGAGAGAGAGCAATAATTATAGCACTAGACCTCCTCTGTAACTCTAAACCTGTAAAAAATTTTAAAGCATCGCTTAGTACACAACAAAAAATCGTGCTAACTTTAGTGTTTTTTTTATGAATTAAACAGTTTCTTTCCAAAAAAAAGTTTGAAAAATTGCTGCGCAAATATCGTGTAACATAAAAAATTGCAAAGGCCACCATTTTATTCCATAGGGTGTCTGCTAAAACAATATATAATGCTTGAGGTTTCTGGGTAATTTTCTAGCATAAAAAAAATTATGATTTTTACATGTAGGAGAGAAGTCTCAGAATGGGCCTGGGTGGCAAGGGGTTAATTATCATAAGTAATATAAATATAATTATTATAAGCACTGTGAGTTCATCCTCTCAGTCTACTGCAGAGTGTTCCAGCTTGTATTTATACCGTCCGCTCGGTATGTAGCTTCTGACAGGCTGCGCAAGCAGCCCTGTATCTCCAGAACCATAGATGATAGCAGCCCCATATACTGTAATTAATCAGTGCTGGAGTGGGTCTTTAGCTACCTACCCCTCAAATATGGGGTCTCTGTGACTCCTGATCGCCGAGCTACAATCCTCTAAGTTGATCTTTTTTTTATTTTATTTTTTGGGCAAATGGGCCTATCTTGAGAAAGGGGCCTGGAGCTGCAGCTCCAATAGCCCCTATGTTAATCCGGCCCTGCTAGAGCTACATCTGCACATGTATGCAGTCCACAATCACCCTTTCCTATTGGCTTCCATAAACTAAACCATGCCACCTTCTGGACCTATCACTATTATTTACATCTGACATGTTTATGGCATTCCTGGAGGAGACTCTCTGGACTCTCGGGGGAGAGAAGCACACATAGCAACTATGCCCACCCCTCTCCTCTGCTGTTCATTCACAGAAGCCTTTCTATTTTGTGAATGAGTTTAAACAATACAAAGGCTTCTGTGAATCGGCAAGAGAATTGGATGCCTCAGCATAGCAGCTGCATCGACTCTGCACTTGAAAGTGCTCAGACGAAAGTATCTAGCTATCTAGCTACAGAGCTCAGGGAGCTGTCTTGCTGGAGAGCCATAAAACTGTCAAGATGTAAATAATAGAGATAAGTCCTTGAAGTGGAAGGCACCTTGTTGGACTTAACTCATGGCATGCCTGCATTTTTTACAAAGTTGCTGAATTTCTGAGGGTCAGCTTTAAATCATATTCAGCAGTTGTGTGTTTCCCATACACCTGCAGATTGAGAACTACACAGATGTGCCAATGCAGCTCTAGAGCAAATACAACTTCTATCCCATCCAAGAGTCTTATTGGACAGAAAAGCACATACAATTTAGAAACTGAGAACATTCTGCACGCATATAGGCAAGCATTTGCATATTTTGGCACTGTTAACAGACAATAACTAGCAGATGCAGCTTAGTATGGAAAATATAAATGGTTCTTGGAAGGGTATTTTGTTTAAATGACCTTGTCTATCATTTTGCTTACCTGGTCTATAATGTTGGCACTAAAGATGGCTTCCTCCATGTGCCTTTCATCTGACTTGATGACAGATTTAATACTGTTCACAACGTGCTGCACTTCTGGAGAAAGGTGACAATTTGAATGTTCCAGAAACTTTGCCACCAAGATTTTTGTGTCCTTATAGGTTTTTAGGTCCACCAGTGAATTTGGCCTCTCTTTGGAGAGGTTCCTCAGGGTTTTAGGCTTGATTCGATGACTCCCTCTTTTTGTGTCTTTCTGCTTTCCTAATAAAAAATGGTTTGCTGTTTCTTGGCAAGCAGAAGCAGTCATGTAAGGGTAAGAACATGGGGCTGAAAAGCATAAAAAATTGAACAGTTGTGAAGAAGTCACACAGTTTGAGCCATGACAGTAAAGTTACTAATACACAATAAAGAAATGGTGCACTTTTAAGTAAACCCTAGTAGCCACCCTCTACATCATTGTCAACAAATGTTAATATGTTAATATATGTTAATATGCATCAAATGTTACAGAAAAAAATGAATGTCTTCAGATGCAGATCAATGGTGGTCCTTCTATTCTGGTCAACCTAATACTGGGCAATGTCTATACCCTGCTAATGACATTTTGTTTTTAAATACCTGCCCTTTCCAGATTGAATTAAACTAAAATCTGATTGAATAAAATGAGATACATTACTTTAATCTTTATATTGTCTTGTTGAATAAGCAGTCATATTAATATTATCCTAAACTCGCAACCTCTGTATGATGGGATATTTGCGCGATATTTAAAATATATACAAGTCCACATAATTCTATCTCCAAGCATTCTTGGCAATGGAACACCGACTGAGACATGAAAATCTCACTGGGCCTGAAATATTACTTCATCTAAAATAGTTTGATCAAAAAATAAGAAAAAAATACAGTACATGTGTGAATGAGTGAAACGCTGCACATCTGATCAAGTTTTTCAAGTGGATAGAACGCTATAAAATCAATTATGGGAATCTATGTGTAGGGTTAGTATAACTTTGCATATTTAGCCCACTGGCAGCTAGAGGCACAGTGACATTAATTACTAATCTGTATAAGGACTCGTTTACACAAGCATTTCTCTTTGAAGAGGCAGATTGCTTTTCAAAGGGCATTTGATAGGCCGTGAGGAAGCATTAAGTCGCCTCCTCACCCCCTTTTTAAAATCCCCAAATGCCTGCACCATCACACCTCACATGCGCACATTGCACGTGATTGCGGGGTGGTTGTGGCGACGTCCCATTCAGTTGAAAGAATCACGTTCGGTAGGTGGTACTACTGACCAAAACCTAAATGGAGGATAAGTCTCAAGGCTTAACTTGCCTGTTTTTACCACACCCCACCAACTGCAAATCAGAGAACGACAATGATTATCTCAGCTGTAAGTACAGTTATTGTGTCAGTCCATGTAATCTAGTAGGGGGATCTAAGTTTAAAGTGTATTTCTAAAAATACTGCATGCACTTTCTAAAATATGTATGCTATATATATATATAGTGCTGGCCCTAGTGACTATGTATAGCTCTTAGTTTCTGGAAAGAAGACATAGTCACCTTTTAGCAGCAGAAAGTGGGACTATTGCCTGTACCTATCTGGGGGGGGGGGGGGGGTATCAGTGTCACCAGAGGCTCCTTGGGGGTGTGTTACACATAGAAAACAAAAGGCAGGCTCCTAAACATTTAACCCTTTGCTGGGATGGACAATGTAAGTTACTGATATCAACATCTGCCAGCACAGTATAAATAGAGTTATTTAGAACACAGCTGCCCAGCCCCTCATAAACAAAGAGCACCATCAATATTTTACAGTATTTTTAAGTTATGCTATGTGAAAGGGAACATATAACAAATATAAAGTAATTGTTAACCCAATTTAGCTGCAAAAGGGAAAAGTCACTTTAAACATATTATGCCAAATCAAATTCCATTGTGCCCTTCCATGTGCACAATTCATGTATGCACTAAATACATAAGCAATGATGTATAATTTAAAGGAAATGTGTTATGGGCTAAACAAGTCAGCCATAGCCGACCTCTCCTTTTGAAGATGATAGTTTTCTTGGTCATTATTCTGTTCTTCTGGCTTAAATATTTTAAATGTCAAAGCATGTATGTGGAGAAAGACTTCTGAGGATTCTCCAATCGTCTTAATCCATGTACATGTTCCAGATTAGTGATTTACAAGATAATAACGCCAGTAGATTAGTTTATAATTTAAATGTCAAACCCCAGCAGCTGAACAAAGCACCAACGCCCCTGGAGTATCAAAGTTCAATAAAAGTCCAACTGTCCAGAGCCTCAGGAATATGTTAACTGTCAAATGTAAGAGTCAGGAGAGTATTCACCTTTGACAGTTAATGCATTCCTTAGGTGCTGGATAGTAGATCAGTTTGACCAGCATTTTAAAGCCCAACCCCAGGAAAATTTAAAAAATCCTCCTCTGCTTGAAGCTCTGGTCTGTAGATGGAGCCTCAGCGCATCATCACATACAATATACAGGGACTTAAACCCTCTGGAGGCTGTAGTGCATGCGACTGTAGCCAGTTTCAGTTGGCAGAGCAGCTGCAGGGGACAGGTAGCAATGCTGGAGGGAGCATGCTGGATTGAGGAGCAAGGTAAGTGTTTAGGAGGAGGAGGAGGCCCCCCAATGCAAAGGTTGATTTTTTTTATTTATTTATCTGGAGCTGGGCCTTAAAATGTGATCAGCAATGGAAGCCTCATATTTCTCTCATTACGTGATTACTTCAATGAGAATAGCGTTATTTTCAGTAACATTGGTAATAAAAAGCAACTCATCGTAAGGCATTACACTTGTACAATAAATAATTCAGTGGTCATAGACGATCTACAAAGAAATTAGGGTAAGTATTTAGAACAAATTGTTCAAACATAATGAATAAGCACATCAATTCTAGTAGCATTGCACTTAACATACGTATAAACATTTGCTCTATAAATCAATACACAATCAACTTGTTAAAGGCTCATATTGCTTTCATTGTGACTGTAAAGCAATCAGCCTGCCCGATAGGGATAATATGCCTCTCTCATCCCTTCACAGCCAGTTCAGCAAAATACCCAAACCTGGACATTGAAGTTAATGAGTTTAGGATTTTAGGAGGACAGATTTCCAGCTGTGGTCATTTAAATGTACCTCCTGGAATCTCGGATGATGTCATTGACAAAATTGTGTCAAGGTCATCTCTTGGGGTTCCCTGATGTGGTAAATTTACATTATTGCAGTTGGGTCACCGTGATTGATGCTGAATTACATCACTGTACTCTGTGGCTCACATGGATTTACTACAGGGGGCATCAATTAACTCTGTATTCTCAAGGTTCCAAGTGCACATCTTGTAGGGTTCCACACATTCAGCAGAACAAAATTATCAGCAATAAATTTGATTTGTGACCAGAAGGGTCTAATTTTTTTACAGTTCCATACGGTGTGCATAAAGTCACCCTCAATTGCTGCAGGTTTGATCATTCTGCCTGCCCATTCTAAATCATCTCCGTTAAGATTCACTCCATGAAAATATTTTTGTTGAATTAATTTATCTTTTGTTGATTTTACTGTAGCGGAGTTATGTTCTGTAAGGTCTAGTGTATCTTTGGAGCAGTTTTTTAGTGCACTATAGGGTCTGTATACATGATTGAGTAAAGTTAAAGTATAACCTGGAGGTTCAGTTGGAGTGGTTGGGCTGTAGAAGCATTTGTTCAAGGGTAGAGGATTCAAAGTTTACACCCCTCTGACCCAGTTGAACAATGGCTGCATGACTAATTTGATTTGTAGGCAGTAATAGAATCAGCTATCTGGAATCTGAAATTCTCATTTTAATATTTAAAGAGACGTATGTTCAGTATACAGTTGATGGATGCATTTTATCCCTAACTGAGCATATGCAGCACCCTTTGGAATAGTGGATCAGTGGGAGACTGTGGTATTGAGCCAGATGGAGATATTGAGTGTAATTGTGCAACATTTAGACATTTGGAGGAATTGATTAAAGGTGTCTGAGACAAGTTCTACTTGTACAATTTGAGTAAAACAGGAATAAATATAAAAAGGTATAAAACAAAAATTGGGAATAGGAATAAGAAATGCAGTTAAGTGCTATAAGAAGGACCTTCTCGATGGTTATCAAAAACTAGGATTAGGTCATAAACTAGCATCCGTATTTTACCACTTATTCCAGGGATACCAGATCTTGTCAATTATTAGTATCTACCCACACAAGAAGCAAACAGTTGTTTATAACTACCATGAGTATTGATTATTTGGATGGTTTCTTGTATATCAGGGGTTTTGGTGTCCTTCCAGTGCCTGACCAGGTTTGGTCGGGCTGCTAAAAGGATGTGGGTTATCAAAATCCTCAGAGGAGGAGGGACATATTCCACCCCCAGGGATAGTAGTGGCATACTTGGTGTCAGCTCCATTTTGAGTTTTAGGACCTGTGTTATGAGGTTAAATACTAGTTTCCAGTATTGGGTTAGGATCACAGAAGGTGAATTAAGGTACTTGGTTCCCCGCAGTGTCTCCAGCACAAAGGAGAGGCACTGGGGGAAAACTTGGATATCTGATAAGGGGTAAGGTATCAACATAGCAGTATCTTCTGGAAGAGTTCCCAAAGATTAACACTCCTGGTAGAGGAGTATGTTACAGTCAATGCTTTTTGCCATTGGTCATCTGAGTATATCTTATTAAAATACCTTTCCTTTTCTATTTTGTTTTGAAGATGTGAGCAAAATAAGGATATACCTTTGATTTGTGGTTTTAGCTAGATAGTATTGGACAATTTGCCATGGGAGCGATGTAGTTAATCTACTAGACTGTTTCAGTAAATGTGAAAGTTGAAGGTATCTGTAGTGCTCAGATTATCCCCCCCCCCTCCTGCATAGCCATTCACTGGGAAGTTCAGTGTCCTGCTGTTTCTCCTCCCCCAGCTCATATGCAGCTTAGAACTGAGGTAATGGGATCACTTATAAAAAAAGGGGAAGGAAGTGTTTATAATTTTTTTTTATATCGATACACCAATGTTTTAAACTGAATGGGTTGTTTTACAAGGTGAGGGTTTACATATGCTTTAATTAATGTCACTACCTACTACTTGTGTATAAATGTAGAAATGCAGTATATTCTAAAAACTACCAATGTACACATATAATAAAAAAAAAAAAATTGAAACCTGTGTAGCACTAACCCCCGAAGGAGCTGCTGGTTTGATTGTGCTTATCCTTACCTTCTTTTCCTCAATTCACGTCTAGTTGTGTCCCGTGGTAGATGGCCCAGTAACTTGAGAGACTGACGATAGATCCGCATAAAGGGATTTTATTTGCAAAAACGTAAACAATGAACAGTCTCTTAAATCAGGTTCAGAGGGTTAGGAAGAAAGTTCAGGTACTCTTGGTACTCTCTAAGACCAAGAGAAACTCACCTTGCAAATTCAAAGACTCAGGAACAGTTCATCAGTAGAAACGGGGATCAGGAAAAGTTAAGTCTTTCCCCTGTGCATCCACAGTGGTAATGAAATAAACGGCACTGTCTTTGTCTGGTCTGCAAACCACAATATTGTCTCCATAAATGTGCCGACCATAACTCCAATGCTGCAGACATCCGACAAATCGTTCATACAACTCTGGTGAAAAGGCCTTTTTGTGAAGCAGCTTTGGTACTTTTAAGTAGTTCCAGACATTGTCCTCGTACCATGCCTCGTGGTTCTCCTCAATGATATCCATAATGTCCCTGGGGACATAGGAAAATTCCAGCCCGTACTCATTGGCTAGTCTCTTATTAAGGAGCCACTGTTACCTTTCAAGTCTTGGCAGCGTGCAGCCACTTCCCTCCCCGGGCGGTATGCAGGAGTTTGGAAACCTTTGCACCAGTGTGGCAGAGTCCCTTTAAAGTGTGGGTAAATTCACAGGTTTAGGGAGAGTCACATTTACCGTGATGGGGTTTTCAGCACTCGGCGTTCCACCCCCTGAAGTCAAGGACAGCCAGCCTGAAACATCTGTACAAGTGGCGGCTACATCATCCCCTCCAGCCCACAACAACTCCTGAGACAACGTCCCACAAATGTCATCATCAGTATCCGACAAAGACTCTAACTCCGAGTCTCGGTATTCCTCTGCCGGTAAATAATTCACTAAACGTTTACTTACAGTCTGAGCTTTTCTCGAAGCAACCTTCTTCCACCGATTGGGTCCAGCCGGACTCGGTATCGGTTTTCCATAGCGATTCCGGGAAGACTTTGTATGCCCCACTTTTTACAAAGGAGGCATGGTGATTTCAGTAACAGTAGTAAAAGCAGTGTCCATCTGCTCCAAAGTGGTCTCTCCGGCAGTCGCAGTGGTGGAAGTAGCAGTATCTCTCTCAGGGGTGTCAGCAATGACAGGCATCACCGCTGTGGAAGGCCTCACCAAAGAGGCGAAGACGGCCGACTCCTTGGTTGTCACACCCGTGGCCCAGTCCATGCTCCACTTTGAAGAAATACTCCCCACAGGCAGGACAGCGGACAAATGGCCGGGGGTTCACAAACAGTCTTTCACACTTTCCACACAACATCCCCGGGGCCTCAACATCTCCAGATGCATACAGGACGAACCGCCCTTGAGGGAGAGGTGAATCCCTGTATAGGTCAAAGTAGCTCCCGGGAGTCTCACACCTATCAGACCTTCTCTCAACGGCATACGGAGTCCCATGCTGGGTGGCATTCCCAGAGCTTGAAACATTTTTGCGTTGAAAGTCTTTTTCTCCAACACTGTAAAAAAACTGAAACAGCTTCTTCTCCTTCCGCAACATACTCTCACGCGGTGCCTTGTGCAGGAAAATAACAGTGCAGACTCCTCCCACTAGTGGCTTGAGCTGCGTAACTTTGTGGGCTTTTCGGCAAGGGCTCCTCCCATGCTTATGCACCTCAGTGAAAGTCTCTGCCTGAGTAAAGATGGCGCTGATAGCGCAGTTCAAAAACACAACCCTCTGTCCTATATTTTACCAGGTATGCAGTTCTTTCAAGAGGTAACAGTAAATCCTGGACTGCGAGCCCCCACATGTAGCATTAACCCCCGAAGGAGATGCTGGTTTGATTGGGCTTACCGTTACCGCTAACAGCTTACCTTTACCTTATTTTCCTCAATTCACGTCTAGGGGTGTCCCATGGTAGATGGCCCAGTAACTTGAGAGACTGACGATAGATCTGCATAACAGGATTTTATTTGCAAAAGCGTAAACAATGAACAGTCTCTTAAATCGCGATCAGAGGGTTAGGAAGAAAGTTCAGGTACTCAGTGTCAAAGTCAATAATGAAGAACTTGCTTACTTTGACTAAATCCAGAGAATAGCCATTCACAACTGGATGTTCACTCAAGTTGGATAGTCCCTCTCTCACAAGGTCTAGCAGCCAACAAGGTACTTAACTTCAGGAACAAGTCTCTGCCACAGACGATGTTGTAGAACATACAAGAATAAGTCTCTGCCACAGACGTTGTTGTAGAACACGTAGGAAAACTAAACTTGTAGAACACTCATGTGATACCTGGATCTTTCAGACAGCTTGGCGATATCCACAAGACCGGATTCACTTTGGTACTTCAGCCCTCCCAGGCTCTTGCTAAGAAACCAACCCGTACGTGGTCTTCTTCTGAAGAATCCTCCCCTGGAATGCTATGAAGGTAATGGGTCTCTTCCAAACTGGAGACGGCACCCAAACACCTCAGAATCCTCCTTTAGTTTCCTTTCCTCGAGCTAGCCAGCCCCGAGGCAACAAGTCGGGTGGATCCACACCCCAGGCCATAGCCTTCCTGGGGGCTGGTCAGGAGGACCAGGACCATGAAGTCAGCACATCCTTCTGGATCGGAATCCCGAACCACTTGACATCCGCATCTTAAGTACCCTATCCCAGAAAGCACAGCAAGAGCGCTCTCCCACTGGGCAGGCTCAGAGAGAGAGTAATCTTAAAGCACCCAACCAGACTGTAGTTCCATGCCTGCCAGAAGAGACAATGCCCCCTGTGGCCAGGCTGAACATCCCATAATCCAGTCAGACTGATGCTGAGGTCCAAATTTAGACAATTTCACCCAAATCAAACTGCAGTTCAGGTGTAACCTTAAATTTATAAAAACATAGCGCATGCTCTTCAGGAGCCGGCGCTACACCTGTAAGCTGTAAGCATCAGAACTACCTCCTGTACACATAAAACCCCCACTTTTCTTCCTTCTCTTGGGTACACACCACTGATTGAGAATCAATGATTTAGGAATCAGTACATTCTTGGAATTTCTGAATATGAAAGGCAGCAAATATTAAATCCTATGCCATCTATGCACTAACCAGATGGTGTTCCTGTAATTGATATAAAATCTGACATCAGTTATTTACAGAAGAGACAGTAAGGGATGTGCAGCTGGAAGATGAAAAAGGTCATCAAGAATTCACTTGACCTAGCAAAATTTAAGTTTATTACAAAAGACTTTCTTATCAAGGCAAAAATAGAAAGGTTACATTTTCTATTATTCCCATACAAAATTTCATTTTCTTCAAGGAATCCCTGACTTACCTCTACCAGCTGTGCTCTTCAATCTCTACTACTGGGAGAAGCCTTTCCCGCTGTGTTTTTCATTATATTTAAGAACAGTATTTGCCTTGAAAAATGGGTAATTGATTCTCTCTGTAGTAATTAATGTAATAGCTATTGATTTAAGAAGCTCTCCATTGCAAATGCTTTTACAAAAGTGGGAGGAATTGCTGAGACATTTTCTGTCTCTCTCAATTTGGTGCAGAGCAGGCCCGAGGCATTCTGGTGATGTATGTCTTCCATTTGCAACACAACCATCCTTTATGGATGCACGGGCAGAGCAGATCTTAAATCATCTTTGAGATATGGTTGCATTTTAACGCAAACAAAAGCAGGCAAAGAGATTTATGACATAAGGTGCTAGCAAATCTTTTCAAAGTATTGACACTCTCCCTATTTATAGCTTTAGATATACAGCATAGGCCTACTAAACTGAATCCCCCAAATCCTACCACAATTGTTTTCTTTATATATATATATATATATATATATATATATATATATATATATATATATATATATATATATATATATATAAAGCAATCGGATAACAGATTCTGCACAATGGACTGGGAAGGGTGTTCTGCATTTACTTGCTGTGGTTATGATATTAAAGACGGAACACAAAACAAGCTGAGTGGTGGCAGCTTTAGAAAAGCCTTGCCAATATTACAAATGTATTCAGAAATCATTAATTCAGGCTGCATTATTGTGTATTAAATGAACACACCAGCTGTATTTTGTCAGATCTTTCTCTTCGTAACCATTGTTCAAGCTATCATCAGCTTGTGATTTTAGCCATCTAATGCATATAATACTGGTAATCAATGTTAGCTCTTGTCACAGTCTGTAGTGTCAGACCTATAATAGTGCTAATTATAGGAGTGCTTAGTAATTTTTTGGGAATGTGCCCATTGATACTGTACTTCACAGCGTTACTGACAAGCCCACAATAATCCATTCATTGTACACGTCTCCCATGCAAATTACTGGCACAGTATTATCCAGTACATTATCCAGTGCAGTTGCTAGCTACTATAATGCTATCTTGTCAGTGACTACAAAGAAGACACGCTTAAAATAAACGAGTTATGCAGAATACAATGTCACATGATCATGAATATACTATTTAAAAAATTTGTTTCCGATTTCAGTGTCTACCCAGGGCAATTGCAGAGAACATAGCTTGGCTGTGGGGGTAACATAGACAGCTGTTTAAAAAATAATGAATTACTATACTATTTATTTTTTGGTTGAACTAGATGTGTGTCTTTTTTCAACCTAACTACGTAATTATGTGATAATAAAGACCATAAGTGCAGTGTATGCCTAGGCAAAAAAAAAGGAGTACACCACTGTTTTGCCTTTTTTTAAGCACTTCAGCTCTCGCACCTTCATATTCCTTAACCACTTAAGCCCCGGACCAATTTGCAGCCAAAGGACCAGGCCCCTTTTTGCGATTCGGCACTGCGTCCATTTAACTGACAATTATGCTGTCATGCGACGTGGCTCCCAAACAACATTTTCATCCTTTTTTTCCCACAAATAGAGCTTTATTTTGGTGGTATTTGATCACCTCTGCGGTTTTTATTTTTTGTGCTATAAACAAAAATAGAGCGACAATTTTGAAAAAAATTTAATATTTTTTATTTTTTGCTATAATAAATATCCCCCAAAATATATATATATAAAAAAAAAAATGTTCCTCGGTTTAGGCAGATACATATTCTTCTACATATTTTTGGTAAGCGATTATTGATTGGTTTGCACAAAAGTTATAGTGTTTACAAAATAAGGGATAGTTTTATAGCATTTTTATAAATTTTTTTTTTTACAAGTAATAGCAGGTGATCAGCGATTTTTATTGTGACTGCGACATTATGGCGCACACATCGGACATTTTTGACACATTTTTGGGACCATTGTCATTTCTGTGATTCCTGTGTAAATGACACTGGCAGTGAAGGAGTTAACCACTAGGGGGCAGTGTAGGGGTTATGTATGACGTGATGTGTTTTTTTTTATTGTAGGGGGCGTGGTCTGGCTTGTGACGTCACTGATTGTCCTTCCCTATAAAAGGGAACAGACAATCGGTGACAGCCGCACAGGGAAGCACGGGGAGAGGTTTGTTTACACCGACCTCTCCTCGTTCTTCAGCTCTGTGACCCGATCGCAGGACACCAGCGGCGATCGGGTCTGCTGGTCCCACGGCCACGGTCACAGAGCACAGGACCGGACCCACGGCTGGGCACTTAAACCGGTACGTGATTGTGCCCAGCCATGCCATTCTGCCAACATATATCGGCGTGAGGCAGTCCTTAAGTGGTTACAGCGGTAGAAAAGCCTGCTTTGTTATTTTTACCTAGAGGTAAGCCTATAATAAGGCTTTCCTGTAGGTAAAATGAATAGCTCCCAAACGTGCACCGCTTAGGAGATATCCATCCTGCATGCAGCCAATGACATGAATTGCGCATGAGCTCTGCTGGAGCTTCAGAGCTTTGTGCCGGAACCGAGGGCTCCCGCGTGCATACGTCTATCACACAGCCAGAGTGCGCAAAACCAGAAAAAAGACCGGGGAAGATGTTACCCCTCTCAGCGGTGACTGGGCGCCGTGGGAGGGCTTAGTTCTAAGGTAAGTATTGCATAAGGTGCTAGTTTGCGATGCACACTAGCACATTATACAACTGCCTTAGACCTCATTCCTACAAGGCGGATCCGCTTCCACGGAGTCCGCATCTGTCCACCAGCTCAGCGGGAGATCTCTCCTTTGTTCTCCGCTGAGGCGGCGGATGACAGGTCCCTCTCTGCTCACTGAGCGGGGAGGGCTTGTTGAGCACCGCTGGTTTCTATGGAGAGATCGGATGAAAACGGACAGCATATCCGTTTTCCTCAGCTCTCACCCAACCCATTTGGCCAGCAATGGATCCGGACGTAGGGCCATCCGTCTGCTTTTAACAGATCGGACCAGGTCGGATGTCAGCGGACATGTCACTGCTGACATCCGTCGCTCCATAGACCAGCATGGAGCGCCCATTCAGGTCTGCCATCAAAACTGACAGGCAGACCTGAATGGTCCGACAGTGTGAAAGGGGCCTTACAGGTGTTTTTTTTTTATTTACCAGCTGCAGACCAGATACATTTCTACACATAACTAATTGCAGACCACCCACTGCCTTTTTATTGTGGCAGGGCGGTCCTGCTGCACTAGATTACGTGCAGGTATTAGTAAAAGCAGCACACATTACACATTGCTAGGCACACAATTAACCTTCTGATTGCCCCTAGATGTTAACACTTTCCTAGTACAGTAGCTCTGCACAGTGGAGCAAACAGGACCTGTCATCGGCCTGCTCAGGGGGGATCAGCAGAGTGATCCCCTGCTGAGCAAGCAGAATCTGCAAGATAGAGATGTGCGTGTAAGTTAGTGTCAGATTGTCCACTTCACTATCACAGCACCACTATAAGTCGCTGATCACCGTCATTAGTAGTATGAAAACAAAAATTTGAGTAAATATGCAATAGTTTGTAGACACTATAACTTTGATGCAAACATATCAATATACACTTACTGGGATTTTTTTTTTTTTTTTTTTTTACCAAATACATGTAACAGAATACATTTTGGCCTAAATTTATGAATATATATATATTTTTTTTATTGGATATATTTTACAGTCAGAAATGTTTTTATTTATATAATAAATAAATCCACCAAAAGAAAGCTATATTTGTTTGAAAAAAAAAGATATGAATTTCATTTGGGTACAGTGTTACATAACCACGCAATTGCCAGTTAATGTAGAGCAATACCAAATAGTAAAAAAAAAATGGCCTGGTCATGAATGGATCTTAAATTGCTATTCTGTGATAACTTTGTCATTACCTAAGATAAAAAAGAAATATTTACAATGCTTTTTTTAGCGAAACTTTAGGCTTTCTCTATAGAATATTATTTTGCAAAATTATTTTGTTTTTCTATATATTCTATTAACAAAAATACAAACATAGTTTTACTGTGAAAAAAATGGATACTTTTTATTCTATAATTCAACCTGTTTGAAATGAGATCAGAGGGAAAGAAGGAGTAAAATAATTGCTGATTAGTGTTTACTACGGGTTATTAAGGGGTTAAGAAGATAAACTCCTTATATAAAAAAATATTATTTACTTGTAAGGTTTCTCTAACGAATGTCATATGTATATCAAAGGTCACGCCTTTGATCTACTTGGAAATGAAATAGTATCTGCAGGGTAACAATATATTGTTACATTGTATTACTCAATGACACTTGCAGACTACCTGCAAGTGTAATTTTAAACTGGAATATTTTTAGAGCCACCCCTGCTATATAAAATGTAGCAATTCCTTGCTGTCATTTTGACAGCGGGTATTTGCTGGTAAAAGATGCAGGAGAAGCAACAGAAGACAAGGAAACTTAGGAAATACATACTAGACACTTTTTTTTTAAAGATGTACAGTATCTCCTATATTTGAAACCACGAACAGGTTAAAAAGTAGTGAAAAAAAATCATCTTGATCTTGACAGAAATCCACCAAGCTTCTAATTTTAGGTCATTGTTAGCCGCCCTGCCTGAGTTCTCCTCTGCTGGCCTGCAGAACAATACCCCACATATGTTATGGAGCTAGAGAAAGTGGGAGGTGAAGAGAACAGAGATACGAAGAGCTCACAAACAGGAAGTCAGCAGCACACTGAATTTTTGGCAGATTAGCAGGTATTTTTCTATACTTGCAGATGGTAAATGCATACTACATGGGGAAATATGCATGTATTACAGAGCTGTACTGAATTTGTTTTGTTTTTTGTTTTACCCAAACATTTAGGCTCCATTCACACTTTGAGATTTAGAATTGCAGGCAGAATCACGTTTTCTATACGAAAGTGTGAATACAGCTTTCCGTTAAAGGATACTATATGTAAACCTAAACTGATGACAGTTTGCTAAAGCACTGTTCATAATCCTGTAACCAAAACTTCCTGGTCTCCACCAACCATCTTTGGGCAGACTATATACCCAAAGACCAAAGCCAAGAGTCTCTGGGTTATTTTAGACGCACAAATGTCAATGGATGCGCAAATAGGAGCAGTAGTCAGTGGATCTCACCATCTGCTGCGCATGCTTCGCAGACTCATCCCTTTTATCACAAAGAATGACAAAGCAGTGGTAGTTGGAACAATCATTAATTCACGACTGGACTACGCAAACTCGCTTTACATAGGATTACCACAATATCAACTTGCGAGATTACAACTGATCCAAAACACGGCGGCAAGGCTGATAACAGGAAAAAAAACCTGGGAATCCATCTCTCCTTCGCTGAGGAGCTTACATTGGCTAACCGTAAAAAAACGGATCACGTTCAAGACCCACAAATGCGTGCATAGAGAAGCTCCGCAATACCTAATGGAGAACATAAATCATTACACACCAAACCGCAGCCTTCGATCAGCCAACAAAAACCTGCTCCTCGTGCCCAAAGCCTGGTATAAATCCAAGGGGGATGCTCTACCAATCAACATCCACCTGGAAGAAAATCACCTGGCTTTTGGGAAAAAACTCAAGACCTTCCTCTTCTAGCTGATGATCAAAGCTCGCCACAGCGCCTAGAGGTGATTCAGTTCGCATTGTGCGCTATACAAGTATTTCATTCATTCATTCATTCACCAGAGCTTTACAGGTTGCCACTGGAGTCCTCTTCCACTTTTCCATGAGGACATCACGGAGCTGGTGGATGTTAGATGCCCCACAGATGCTCAATAGGGTTTAGGTCTGGAGACATGCTTGGCCAGTCCATCACCTTTACCCCCAGTTTCTTTAGGAAGGCAGTTGTCATCTTGGAGGTGTGTTTGGGGTTCTTATCATGTTGGAATTCTACCCTGAGGCCCAGTCCCTGAAGGGAGGGGATCATTCTCTGCTTCAGTATGTCACAGTACATGTTGGCATTCATGGTTCCCTCAATGAACTGTAGCTACCCATTGCCGACAGCACTCATGCAGCCCCAGACCATGACACTCCCACCACCATGCTTGACTGTAGGCAAGACACATTTGTCTTTGTACTCCTCACCTGGTTGCCCCCACACACGCTTGACATCATCTGAACCAAATACGTTTATCTTGGTCTCAGAAGACCACAGGACATGGTTCCAGTAATCCATGTCCTTAGTCTGCTTGTCTTCAGCAAACTTTTTGCAGGCTTTCTTGTGCATCATCTTTAGAAGAGGCTTCCTTCTGGGATGACAATCATGTAGACCAATTTGTTGCAGTGTGCGGCATATGGTCTGAGCACTGATAGGCTGACCTCCCACCCCTTTGCAGCAATGCTGGCAGCACTCATATGTCTATTTCCCAAAGACAACCTCTGGATATGACGCTGAGCACATGCACTCAACTTCTTTGGTTGACCATGGCGAGGCCTGTTCTAAGTGGAACCTGTCCTGGTAAACTACTGTATGGTCTTGGCCACTGTGCTGCAGCTCAGTTTCAGGGCCTTGGCAATCTTCTTCTAGCGTAGGCCATCTTTATGTATGTAGAGCAACAATTCTTTTTTTCATATCCTCAGAGAGTTTTTTTGCCATGAGGCGCCATGTTGAACTTTTGGTGACCAGTATGAGAGAGTGAGAGCGATACAACTAAATTTAACACATTTTACAATGTATTTAAGATATCCTTGTATGTAGGTGAAGTGGATCTTTTTTTTCCTCGTGGTAGGTTTTTTTTTCTTTTTTTTGCTTTAACTATATGTCTTAATAGTGGATGCTGTTATATGTTCGGCTTGATTGGCACTGAGGCTGTTAAATTACACAGCAATTATCCCCACCCCTTACTACGATTAGTTGGACTTCTTCACTATATAGGCATGCACACACAGTAACTGGTTACACGATTTCCTATTGTACTTCCGGTCCCTCTGGTTGTCCATTGGCGGAGGTGGAACACACGCCAACTATTGAGCTGAGCACGGAGCTTTTGAACCTTGCAGACACGCTGATCAGCCTCAGTGCCAGGAGTAGGCAATTGTAAATGTAAGAAGCCATTAGGCTTTTTGTTTTTATTCTATTTTTATTAAACGGGATTACACTATTTGAGTTTTTTATTATCCTTCTCGTACATTTCCTGATACATCTTCTGGGAGAGAGTCAAGGTTCCTTTGCAGTGGTTTTCCATCTAATTGCAGCAAGCAACATCTTGCTAAGGCTATATTTGACCTTCTTTTAATTAATAAGGTCAACACCATCTGGTAAGCAGACATCTATCTACAGAGCACGTTGGGTGTACTACGTAGTCGGTGAAGGTGGCTCATTCATACAGTGGAAGAAAATTTTGTTATCTGCTGTTTCTCACATTGGACTTTTCGTTTTTGTCACATTTGGACTTTTTATTTCTCTTAGCACATGCTATGAACATATGATTGCACATTTGTTTATAATTTAGGCAATATACTGTGTAAGGTGTATTGATTTAGTGCACAAAGTTTTCCACTGGATATATTATTATTGACACTGGCAAGTGTCATTGTTATATAATAGTTTGTACCATAATTTGTTATGTATGGTCTTACTAAGATTTACTCACTATTTGCTAGTTAATGGTTATTAGATTTAATTATTAAATAACATATTTAGCGCTTCCCACCATATTTGATTTCACTGAATTTAACACAGCTGCTCCCCATTCACACCTGAGACCTTGTAACACTAACTTAGGGGTGTACTTACTTTTGCTGCTAGTGATTTAGACATTAATAGCTGTGTGTTGAGCTGTTTTGAGCTGTACACTTACTACTTTTTGTAGCAAAGTGTCATATCTTCAGTGTTGTCACATGAAAAGATATAATAAAATATTTACAAAAATGTGAGGGGTGTACTCACTTTTGTGAGATACTGTATATACAGGATTTTATATATTAATATACATACAGTAAATATATATGTACATATATATTCACTTCTTTTCTTCCTGGTTTCCATCTCTTTGCTGCTGATCTTTTTCAGCCCCTTTGCATACAGATCCTACATACGTTAGCTCCATTACAGTGATACTAAAGTCTATTTTTTTCATTAAATATTACAAACATGTTATACTTACCTACTCTGTGTAATGGTTTTACACAGAGCAGCCCCAATCCTCCTCTTCTTGGGTCCCTCTTTGGTGCTCCCGTCCCCTCCCTCCTGTTGAGTAACCCCACAGCATGCAGCTTGCTATAGGGGCACCCGAGCCGAGCCGCTGCTCCCTATGTCCATTCAGACATGGAACCGTGGCCCGGCTCCATCCCCATTCTCTCCTCCTTTGCTCGTTGACTTTGATTGACAGCAGCGAGAGCCAATGGCGCCACGCTGCCGTCTCAGCCAATGAGGAGGGGAGTCCTGGACAACTGAGTCTCTTGTAGACATGGGCGCCGTCAATAAATTTGTTTCGTTCTGTTCCATTACGGTTCGTATTAAAATTAATTTGTACTTCGTATTTCGTGTCCAAAATTCAATTTCAATTCGTACGAAATACGAATTGTTGTTAGGTTCGTTAACTTGTACGAATGTTCGTAATGATGAATTTAAAGGCAAAAATATACCTCAATATGATAGTCGATGCTGATGAAAGTTTGGTTTTTATCCGAAATACGAAATTCCGTTGAAGAATTTCCTATCCGAAATACCAATTTTCGTTAGATGAGGGGCTCCCACCATCCCTGTGCTGTGCTGACTTCCTCCTGGGGATTCCTAAACAAAAGTTTGTATTTCGTACAAAATTCGGATGCATGGCAATTTGTTTTTGCGGATCCTCCCCAACGTACGAATTTCCCTACATTTGAGATTCGTAGGAAACAAATTGCACATGTCTAGTCTCTTGTGCAACATCGCTGGATCTAGATGGACCTCAGGTAAGTATTATGGGGGCTGAGGGGGCTGCTGCACACAGAAGGTTTTTTAATCTTAATGTATTGTAATGTCTTTACACCCACTTTAAGGACTGTTTCGCACTAAGGGCATGTTTCAAACACCATGTTTAAAATGCACTGCCTTTGTAATCTGCTGTCGGTGCCAATACATTGTTAATGGCACCCCAAACACAGAATGCAAATGCAGTGCATTTTTGGGCACCAGATCGCAGGGTACCACTGATTTGGTAAGGCACGTTTTTCATAAGAAGTGCATGTACTATTTTTTTGTGTGTTTCTGTGCAATTTGCAACCCATTCAGAATAACAGGTTGCTAAATCACATTGCGGGGGAACACTAAGGAATTGCATGTTCTGGTGTGAACCGGACCCTAGGGTTTCCTAATGGTGGCAACAGCATGCTTTGTGCATCAGCAAGACTGTTTGTTGTCCTATTTGGAAGCTGACGTAACAGAGTGACAACAAAGGAAACAGCACATATATAACAGGAAATGTATGAACAAGACACTTTACAACATGATCACCAGGTATAATTTTGATAAAAGCTGCAAACTCAAAAAACTTTAAAATGGCTATAACATTTTGCAGCATATGCAATTTTAGTGATTGGGTATATATCTACTTTAACAACACACATTGTAAAAGTATGAGAGGGTTGAACAGTGCTTAACCACTTAAGGACCAAGCCTATTTTTTACACTTGGTGTTTACAAGTTAAAATCATTATTTTTTTCTAGAAAATTACTTAGAACCCCCAAACATTATATATTTTTTTCAGACACCCTAGAGAATAAAATGGCATTTGTTGTAATAATTTATGTCACACCGTATTTGCGCAGCGGTCTTACAAGCGCAATTTTTTTGGGGAAAATTACACTTTTTTAAATTAAAAAATAAGGCAACAGTAAAGTTAGCCCTATTTCTTTTTATATTGTGAAAGATAATGTTACGCTGAGTAAATTGATACCTAACATGTCACGCTTCAAAATTGCACCCACTCGTGGAATGATGAAAAACGTTGGCACTTAAAAATCTCTATTGACGACGTTTACATTTTTTTACAGGTTACCAATTTTAAGTTATAGAGGATATCTAGTAAAAGAATTATTGCTCTCGCTCTAAGGATTGCGGCGATATCTCACATGTGTGGTTTGGACACCATTTACATATGTGGGCGTGACTTAAGTATGCATTTGCTTCTGTGCGCAAGCTTGGAGGGACGGGGTGCTTTAAAAAAGTTTTTTTGTATTTATTTTAGTTTTCATTTTTTATTTTAACACTGTCCATATACAAAAAAAAAAAATGGGTCACTTTTATTCCCATTACAAGGAATGTAAACATCCCTTGTAATAGAAAAAAAGCATGACAGGACCTCTTTAATGTGAGATCTGGTGTCAATAAGACATCAAATCTCACATTTACACCTAAATGCAATAAAAATTTATATATATATATATATATATATATATATATTTTTTTTTTTTTTTTTTTTCAATTAAAAAAAAATTCCCCTTTCACGCCGCTTCTGTTATTCAATGGTATGGAGTTGAGTGGGGGCCATCTTTCCCTCACTCGACTTCCAGCCTCAGAGGGGAAAGGACCCAATCTTCTCCGCCCCCACAGATGGCTCCGGTAAGCGGCGGAGATGACCTGAACGTAGCAAGAGGGGGGGAGGCACCTCTCCCGCCACCAGATAAAAGTGATCTCACATTGAACTTGCTGCAGAGACCACTTTTAGCTGAAGGAGGACTGTTCGCCGTTTTTAAAAATACCAGGGTTATGGCAGCGATCTGCTGCCATAACAACGGTATTTAGCATCAAATTACCGACATACAAAGACGGAGGCTGGTCTGTAAGTGGTTAAAACCTAATCTGTTACCTACGTGCAATTGAACAATCAAATACATTTCTAACGACTACATTTACCATGGTTAACATAAAACAAGACACATGTACATGCATAGCATCTGCTGCCCAGGCCCATTTTCTCTATGGTTACTTAAAGCGTAACTCCACTTTTGTTGAGAAAGAAAAATCCCCCCCTGGATAATCTATGTACATTTCAAGGATTATAACAACCTTTGTTGCAACTACTTTTTTTTATTCTGAAGAAATCCATGTGTGTTTGTCTGTGCCTCTGGGCTAATAGGTCTAATGGGAGTGGCTTCATAATTATCTGTCAGGTGTGCAGCTGCAGGGCACTAATGAAGAAAGCTGCTTGGTATGCATCCCTTTAGATGTGTTCCTATTGAAAATATCTCACCAAAAATGACATTTTTGCTGCAGGGGATTCCTGAAATTCTTAAATTAGGCAGACTTCTGGGAAAATTGGTGAGCCAATCACACAAGCAGGAAATTATGTTTCTGGGACTGGTCAGTACACATTCTGTGTACAGAATAACCCTAGATAGACATATTGCATTGCATTTAAAGAAAATTACAGGGGCTGCAGATTGAAAAGGAAAGGTAAGTTTTAATAACATTCAATTACAAAATGACTTATATCGCAATTGTACACGCTATATTATTTTTTCTTTATTTTCAATTTTTTCCCCCACAAAATTACCCTTTAACCACTTCAGATCCGCGCTATTGCCAAATGACGGCATTAGCGCGGACCTACATTTCCGGGACTACGTCTATTGACGTTGTCCCGGTTACGAGCGGCCTGCGCGCCCCCTGAGGGGCGCGCGCGGCGCGCTCTGTGATCGGCGAGTCCGTGAGACTCGCCTGATCACCGATCCGTGTAAGGGGTCGATCCCGACCCCTTATCACGTGATCAGCTGTCAGCCAATGACAGCTGATCATGTGATAGAACGGAGCCGGTAATCGGCTATTATTCCTCCTCGCGCTGACAGCGCGAGGAGAGAAAAAAAAAGCCGATCACCGGCGGCCGTGATCGGGACATCAGTCCCGATCACGGCCATCAATACAAGGGACCACCTGCCACCTGCCCGTGCCCACCTGCCTCCCGCAGTGCCATCCTGAAGTAAAATAAAAGCAAAAGTAAGTGCCCCCCGTCAGTGCCCCCCGTCAGTGCCCATAGTGCCCACAGTGCCACCCACAGTGCCACCCACAGTGCCACCCACAGTGCCACCCCACAGTGCCACCCACAGTGCCACCCAATCTGCCTCAAAGGTGCTGCACCCCAGTGCCGCCCATCAGTGCCCAGCAGTGCCGCCCATCAGTGCCCAGCAGTGCCGCCCATCAGTGCCCAGCAGTGCCACCTATCAGAGCCACCTATCAGTGCCACCTATCAGTGCCCATCAGTCCCATCTATCTGTGGTACCTATCAGTGCCCATCCGTGCCACCCATCCGTGCCACTTATCCGTGCCACCCATCCGTGCCATCTTATCTGTGCCCATCTTTGCCCATCAGTGCCGCCTTATCTGTGCCCATCGGTGCCGCCTTATCTGTGCCTATTAGTGCCGCCTTAACTATGCCTATCAGTGCCCACCGGTGCAGCCTATCAGTGCCCACCAATGCAGCCCATCAGTGCCCACCAATGCAGCCCATCAGTGCCCACCAATGCAGCCTATCAGTGCCGCCTAATCAGCGCACTTCAATGAAGGAGAAAAATGACCCGTTTGCAAAATTTTATAACAAACTATTAAAACATGATTTTTTTTTTTTTTTTTTTGCATCTTTTTTTGTTTGTTTAGCAAAAAATAAAACTCCGAGCTGTAACTAAATACCACCAAAAGAAAGCTCTATTTGTGGGAAAAAAATGATAAAAATTTCATTTGGGTACAGTGTTGTATGACCGCGTAATTGTCACTCAAAGTGCATCAGCGCTGAAAGCTGAAAATTGGTCTGGGACTGAGGGGGGTTTAAGTGCCCAGTAAGCAAGTGGTTAAGGATAGGCAAGAAAGGACACAAATTAGAGTGTGGGTTGTATACAGGTTGTGGTAATGGGAAGGTGGTGGTAAGTTTAGCAATATGTTATGCCGCCTACACACGATCTGAGTTTTCATCTGAAAAATCTTGGATGGTTTTTCCGTTGGAATTCCACTCAAGCTTGGCTTGCATACACACAGTCACACAAAAGTTCTCTGAACTTTCAACCATCAAGAACGCGGTGACATACAACACTACGATGAGCCGAGAAAATTAAGTTCAATGCTTCCAAGCATGTGTTGAATTGTTTCCGAGTATGCGTAGGAATTTTGCACGTCGGAATTGGTACAGACGATCGTAATTTCCGATCTGAACTTTTTCCGTCTCAAAAATAGAGAACCTGCTCTCATTCTTTTGCTGGTGGAAATTCCGCCAGCCAAAGGCCGATGGAGCATACACGGTCTGAATTTCCGACCAAAAGCTCTCATTGGACTTTTGCTGGCAGGATTTCCGATGGTGTGTACGGGGCTTTAGAGATATGGGTTTGCAAGTGATAAGGGATTGCATTGTGGGCTTCCTTTTCTACTAAGGGCCCGATTGCTATTGCAGTCATTGAAAATCCTGTCTCTAGACCATTTTCAATGCAACCTAACCAAAGCTGGTTCTGTTTTAAAGAATACATAACGGATACTTGATTATTTTTAACAGACTATGGATTCCATGGCAATATCACAATAGAAGATGTGATTTTCATGTTCCTCTCAGTAAAGTGATAAAAAAAATTGTATTTTGTGTTTATGTGAGATGACTAAATCGTGTAGATTAGAGATTTCTGTGGAAAAGGAAAAGGTAAATGCCTGAGAAGCTTCATAGGGCATACATCATGTGAGACTTCGGAATGATAAATGCTTCTGTCCTACTCCATTCCTGAGACTCTATTTTAAAGCTCTGAAAATCCAATTGGGTGATCTGTCAAGCTTTTAGTGTGACTGATTGTAGCGAGGAGACAAGCTACATAGGAATCTCCTGTGCTATAGGGATTCCATGTCCTCACTAATGAAAATCTCCACAGTGGAGGCAAAGTGTCCGCAAGGGCCCTAATCAAATTATTACATAAAAATTGAAGAACAAATGTCAGTGGTAGTCCCATAATCCTCTCTGTGTCTGACTCTACACTCAGCATCATTTTAACTGTGAAAACAATCAGTCTGTCTGTAAGGATATTTAAAAAATAGGAAGAATGGTACAGTAGACACATTTTTCCAATGTATTATACACAGCCCTAATAATAAACTTTTAATATGTTATTGCTACCTGAATAGAATGGGCTACCGAATTTCTGATCCTTGCAATCCCTAAAATGAGGTTCAGCTGAACCATGTACACATCCATAATAGATTTTTGTACTACTCACACTAAGAAAGTAAACCTTACAGGATGAAAAAGAATCTATAGAGAGTGCAGCTGCAGATAGTGCACAAATAGCATATTCTTGTTACATATTTATACATGCTTCCTATAGCAGAAATCCTACACCAGAAATCCAGCCATGTATACAGTGTTTCTCGAGGCGGCTGTGATTTTCCTACAATTTTCCATCTGAAGTTCCTACAATCAAAAAGTTCTGACCAGTACCTCATCCTAGGCTGGCCATACATTATACAATTTTCTGGTACAATTTTCCTTTAGATTTACCAAAACCATATAATAGGAGACCTAAACACTTTAAATTTGTATGCAAAAGGCAGGCCCGTACACTAGATAGTTTAACGTAAATCTAAAGGAAATTTAATAAAATTGTATAATGTATGGCCAGCCTTAGTCTGGGGGAGAAGACTTCCCTGCACCTGTCTCATAACATTATACTGATCTGAACTCTTAATGGGGCAAGGGAATGAATCTGTCAGCTGCACTGATCAGTGGATTGAATGAGGAACAACAATAAACACAGGCTCTTCCCCCCCTTCCTAGCATGCTCACGCCATGCTTACGTTGCATCCCTCCCTATCCACCTCATCCCTGCTCACAGAGCATTTGTTAACTTCACCCCTACAATCCCTGGAAGGAGGTGTCCAGAAGGTGGTTGGTGAGGTGATAAATGTGGGAGAAGACCTGGATAGCATGCTCTTTTCCATCCAGGGAGGGTTCCGGTACTCTTGGGGCTGCTGCCCATGGAGGCAGCTCTACTAAGACAAGAAGCTGCAGTCAGGGCCTCAGCAGCTGCTGGGCAGAGGGCCTGAGGAAATTTGCCAAAAATAGTGAAAACGGCTTCTTTGCTCCTTAAAAGATGATCTACACTACATCTGAGCATCACAAACCAAAAACACTAGTTAATTCAGCTTTAATATTCAAAGCAAACTCCCCCATCCATCCATATCTCCATGCTTTATTTTTTTGATAAATAACTTTGAAAAACAACCCCCTAGCATTTCTGGCTGTGGAAATTATGAGTTTGGCAAATGATTAATGTAGCATTCAGGGCTGTCTTAATGAGAGGGCACACCTGGACACTTCCCAAGGGCACCAGCTGCACAGGGTGCCCCTGCACTTTCCCCAAAGCAGCTGGTCCTTGAGCCCAGGCTGCCCCGAAATTGGGGGCCCCATGATGGCACTGAGAGTGATGCATACACGGGGAGGCAGGCTGCCAGCGGTGAGCCGCGCTGTGCAGAACGATACCTATTATTTCACAGCCAGCAGGGACGGGCAGGGCCGGAGTGGCAGTGATGCTCTGACCCCACCCCGTACAGCTTGAATGCTCGGGACGCGAAGGCCGCGGGGTAGGAGCTGAAGTAGGAGCTGCTGAGTCGGCAGCAATGAGAGCCCACCTGCGGAAGTAGCATTGTGGATGGTGTCATGGTGAGCCCAGCTGTCCAGCACTGCTTGCACCGAAAAGGCTTGGAATGCTCTGAGGGATGCTCCCTCCTCTGCCCCTCTTTCTGCCTGGTCGATTGGTATAGGTGAGTGCAGTGCTGGAGTTGGGCACAAAGCCAAAAGTTTGCATGCACTGTATCTCCACCAGAAAAGGGGGTACTACATGGATGGAATAATGGTACTGGGGGATATCAGGGGGATCTGGGGTGTATAGTGGGTAGTAATGTTTGGGGTAGCTTGGGTGGCTATAGTGCTAGAGGTATCAGGGAGGTAGAGAGGTCACAGTGTAGATACAAGGGGTATCTTATGGTATATGGTTACAGTGCTGGGGGGGTATCTAGGTTGTAGAGGGGTCAGAGTGCTGGGGGATATCTGGGATGTAGAGGGGTCAGAGTTCTAGGGGGGTATCTACGGTGTAGAGGGGTCAGAGTGCTGGGGGATATCTCAGGTTTAGAGGGGTCAGAGTGCTGGGGGGAGATCTGGTGTGTAGAGGGGTCAGAGTGCTGGAGGGATATCTGGGGTGTAGAGGGGTCAGAGTGCTGGAGGGATATCTGGGTTATAGAGGGGCCAGAGTGCAGGGGGGATATCTAGGGTGTAGAGGGGTTAGAGCGCTGGGGAGGCATCAGTCTAGCAGATATATTATATGCACAGGACAGCTTTGTTACTTTATGTATGTAGTATTTCTCTACTGTTTCTTTGCTGTACAGAATGATTGCTCATGTAGTTAATGCGGAGTTCCACCCAAAAGGGGAAGCTCCGCTTGTCTGCCTCCTACCTACTTGATGTCTTTCTCCATTTTAGGGGCCCCAGAGGATTACTTTTCCCAGGGGCCCATGATGCTATTAAGATGGATCAAGCATTCGTGCAGTAGAGTGTGCTTAGCTGAGAAAACCCCCCTCCTCTCCTCCCCTCTTGAAGACTCCTGGGATGTATGACATCATTTGCCTAGGCAAGAAACCAGGAAGTGACTGAAGAAACCTAAAAAAATTAAAAAAGAGTGAAGTATTACTTTAAGTGTCCCCCTCTGGTACCTCTGTCTCCTGACACTTGCATGCTGTACTCTGTTCTAACAATCAGCACATTGCTGATTGGCATTAGGTAAATATAAAAGAAAGGTGTGACAACATTATAAACTCTTCTCTCCAGCCATCAGGTAGCATTCTAGTCTCTTTTCACATAAGAAGCATGGTAACTTTTCATTATGAAAGAAACATGCCATTTACCAAGCTCAAATCAGAGAACAGTGACTTACCCCTTGTCTGATGGCTAATGGTAGCCATTCATGGAGCAATTTTATTTACAATGTTATGGTTAATTTACTGTCTGGGACAAAAACATGATTCAATGCACCATACACTACAATTATCATATCAATCTAGCTTCTCCAGTGTCTCTTTAGGTACCCCACAGTGCTAACTGGCTTCTAGTCCTGCCTGTCCCTTACTCAGGGCTACTGTGCTGGAGGTTACAGAAGGCCGATACCAAGTCAGATTCAGATACTAACACTGCTGCATGGAAAAAATACACTTAGGGATGATTTATAATGAATTCACATGGCCAGTCACCCAGTGAAATTGCATGTACATTCATTCTGTGAGACTGGGGCAATGATGAATCTAAATAGGACATATCCTGTGTTGTTTGAATGTAAAATCATTGATTTAAATCAGTTGTATAGTTACATTTTTAACTTTGACCTACAGGTAACCCTATAATAAGGCTTACCTGTAGGTAAAATGAATATCTCCAATACCTGTACGGTTTAGGAGATATTCCCCTCGTAATGAGCCGCTGACTTCTGCGGCGCATGCACACCGGGGATTCTTGGCTAAAAGTCCGGCAGACGCCAGACCCTGCCGGATAGAAAACCCATGCCCCAAAGCCCATGTGCGGGAGTGATGACATCGCAGCTCCGGCCACTCCCAGCGCCAGTGCCGCGATACCCCGAAAGACAAGCTGAGGGAACCGCGTGAGATGCCGGCGCTTTATTCTAAGGTAAGTATTTCATATTGAGCTAGTATGCGGTGCATACTAGCTCATTATGCCTTTTCCCTAAGGCCGCGTACACACGCGGGGACTGTTCGCCCAACTTTGTCCGCTGAACAGTGTTTCGGCGGACAGTCCGCTCGTGTGTGGGCTTTCAGCGGACAGTTTCAGCGAACAGTCCGCTGAACAAGGTTTTTCGGAATTTCCGAAAAACTGTCCGCTGAAACTTTGTTTCAGCGAACAGTCCCCTCGTGTGTAGGCTTGTTCGTCAAACTAAGTTCCGCGCATGCTCAGAAAGGATTTACACGCCGAAAGTTATAATGCAGTGTATAGGACGTCGTATTTTTCGTCCCGTCGTACGTGCCGTTCACGTCATCGCGCACGGTTTCAGCAAACTGTTCGTTCGTCGTGTGTGGCCATGTCCGTCCATGCTAATTTTGAGCGGACTGTTTGCTGAAACTGTTTGACGGACAAAGTTGGGCGAACAGTCCCCGCGTGTGTACGCGGCCTTACTGGTGTAAAAAAAAAAAAGTCAGCGGGTTTACTCCCTCTTTAAAATAGAATATACTATATTTAGCC
Organism: Lithobates pipiens; assembly: GCF_037356315.1. Lineage (NCBI taxonomy): Eukaryota > Metazoa > Chordata > Amphibia > Anura > Ranidae > Lithobates > Lithobates pipiens. Next base: position 94,552,927 of record NW_027507903.1, on the reverse strand, counting down.
ACTGAATGGAGGTTCTGCATTACTAGATATAAGATTTAATTGTGCATAGCTACTAAATCGATACCATTCTGTACGCCTTACACAGTATAGAAATTACTAGCAAAGTCTAAATTAAAAGGACATTGCTGCTATTTGATGCTCAATTGTACATAAATGTCTATTTAGTTAGTATGCACTAATATTATTCTTTCATTGATTGACATTCTGAGCTGCCTTTGTACCTATCACATTTTAGGATCGGACTCCGTTAAGAGCTAAACAACACAATTGAACAAAATACAGAAAAATGGCCTAGAATCGATCTATCTAATTTCTCCCCAGAATGTCCTTTAGCTCTATCCACAAGCATTTATTAGAAGTAATAGGTCCCTTTCTAAGAATTCAGTAACTATTTCCAAAATAATATACTATGTTGAAATGGCAATATTTGATAGGAGCTTCCATCAGGTCTTATGGATGGCATCATTGGACTGAATTACTAGTATAATGATAATGGCCTTGTGACGGTATGTAAAGAATGAACTGATGCTGATGCTGTATCTTCATAAACTGCCGGTCCATTATCCTGCCATAAACTCCCTCTCTTCCGACACTGCATCCATTATACCAACATATTACAACTGACAACAAACAATGAAATCTTGAGAGCAGCTTTTTCTGAGTTTGCAGTGCTGTTTATCATGTTCAGCACATTCTTTTGGTTGAACTTGAGGAAAGAATCAATCACAGGGGAAAATGACATTAACTATATTCTAGTTCAGGTCCTAATAAAATCCGTCTTGGATATATAATGTATATATTTTTATGTTTGACAATATACAGTATCTCACAAAAGTGAGTACACCCCTCACATTTTTGTAAATATTTTATTATATCTTTTCATGTGACAACACTGAAAAAATAGGGTTTCCATCTGTCTGGATTTCACGGACAGGATCGGATCGGATATCGGCAGATGTCAGCGGACATGTCACTGCTGACATCCCCTGCTCCATAGTGCTGAATGGAGCACCTGATCAGGTCCGCTTGAAAGACTGACAGGCGGACCTGATCAGAAAGCCCATGTGAAAGGGGCCTCAGTGTTTTTAGATCTTTTTGTCAGATGTCACTATGGTATACTGAAGTATAATTACAAGCAATTTATAAATGTCAAAGGCTTTTATTAACAATTACATGAAGTTTATGCAAAGAGTCCATATTTGCAGTGTTGACCATTCTTTTTCAAGACCTCTGCAATTTGCCTTGGCATGCCATCAATCAACTTCTGGGCCACATCCTGACTGATGGCAGCCCATTCTTGCATAATCAATGCTTGGAGTTTGTCAAAATTTTCAGGCTTGTTTTGGTAACCCACCTCTTGAGGATTGACCACATGTTCTCAATGGGATTACGGTCTGCATAGTTTCCTGGCCATGGACCCAAAATGTTGATGTTTTGTTCCCCAAGCCACTTAGTTATAACTTTTGCCTAATGGCAAGGGGCTCCATCATGCTGGAAAAGGGGTTCTCACCAAACTTTTCTTGGATGGTTGGGAGAAGTTGCTCTCGGAAGATGTTTTTGTACCATTCTTTATTCATGGCTGTGTTCCTAGGCAAAATTGTGAGTGAGCCCACTCCCTTGGCTGAGAATCAACTCCATGAGATGAATGGTCCCATGATACTTTATTGTTGGCATGACACACGACCAATGGTAGCGCTCACTTTATCTTCTCCGGACAAGGTTTTTTCCGGATTCATCAGATAAAATGACTACCCCAGTCCTCAGCAGTCCAATCACTGTACCTGTATCAGTCTATTCCTGATGTTTTTCCTGGATAGAAGTGGGTCCTTTGCTGCCCTTCTTGACTCCAGGCCATCCTCCAAAAGTCTTCTCCTCACTTTTCAAGCAGATGCACTCCCACATGCCTGCTGCCATTGCTGAGCAAGCTCTGCACTGGTGGTGCCACAAATCTGCAGCTGAATCAACTGTAGGAGGTGGTCCTGGTGCTTGCTGGACTTTCATTTTCATGAAAGGAGTATATACAAATTGCCATATTAAAAACTGAGGTAGCAGCTTTTGGCCATGGCTGTAGTTACTGTACAAGGTAAGGTACATGGTAAGGTTGAGTAAAGACACTGGTTCATCCAGTTTAACCTGCGTGTGGGTGTTATGTTGCTACTATTTTCCATATCCCTGTACATTGTGTTCACTAAGAAACACATCCAAAAGTTTTTTTGGAATTTATCTACACTCCCCGCTGACACTACCAACTGTGTAAGGGAATTCCACATCTTACAAAGAAAAGTAAAAAAAACACTTACACAGTTTAATACAAAACCACTTATTTTTCTACTTCATTGTGTGGTTGTTTTTTTTTAGAGTCCTTAGGTTAAATAATTTCCTCCCAGTGCTAGAGTCATCATTTAAAGATTTGTATATGTTGATCATATCTCCTTTTTAAAGTGGTTGTAAACCCTTACAAATCACTTTGACCTACAGGTAAGCCTAGATTAAGGCTTACCTGTAGGTCCAAGAAATATCTCCTAAACCTATACGTTTAGGAGATATTTACAAAAAGACAGGCACTGCGATATGCCGCTCGTGTCAGCTCCTGTGTGCATGCGCGGGAGTGACATCACCGTGGCTCCGGCGACTCACAGTGCCGGAGCAGCCACTTGGAAGTCACTCCGGGATACATGGCAGTAGCGAAGATGAAGACGGAGGACCGCTTCGGGGGCTTCGTTCTCTGGTAAGTTATTCATAATGAGCTAGTATGCTATGCATACTAGCTCATTATGCCTTTGCCTTGCAGGTTGCCTTTTTTTTTAATAGCCTTTACTTCCTCTTTAAGCGCCTCTTCTCCCAAGAGAATCAGTTTAAAGGAGAAGTACAGCCAAAGCTTGTTTGGCTGTACCTCTCCTGTGGATCACAGGAGTGCAGTTCATTTTGCACTCCTGCGACCAATTTTCAGCAGACAGCAGGCTGAAGCCTGCTGTTGGCTGACGTCACAGACCCATGTAGGCTCAGGCAAGATCATGACAACGAAGTTGGGATCCATCCACATGCCTGGACTGGCACCCAGCAAATCCTTTTAGCGAGACGCAGAGAGCATGAGCTGCCCGCTCCCGCCCCTCCACAGCCCAGAGAGTGGGGGGGGGGGGGGTCGGGGGATAGAGCCCCACCTCAACTGTAGTTTTGAATTTTCCCTGGGGTTAAGCTTTAAAGACTTACCAAAGATAAATGATCAAAATATTTGCTAAATTCTACAAGAACTGGTATTCCTTTCAAATATCTTTATTTCCCTCTGAGAAGATAGCTATACAGAAATAATATCTAGCTTTAAACTGTTGATCACTTTTGTATATCCTGTTGCCAGTGATAATGATTTGTAGCAGAGCTGTCAGTTACATTTTAGAATCTTCTCCCTGATATGTTTTAGTTGTAAAAACGATACTTTGTTGTTTATAGGAAACAGTATATGATTGATGTGATGCAGAGAAAGTGAGAAGATTTGTGTTCTGTGTCATTTACTGGCCATGCCTCAAAGACAGCTGTATTGGCAGCCATTTGTACCACACTAGAGCCCAGCGGATGGATAGAATACTGATGGCAGCATTAGCTTGACTTGCCCTCTGGCATGCTACAGGTCTCTTACTTCTCCAGGACTGATCGGAAATAAAAAAAAAACTGTCAGTGTGAACATCACAGCCACCAGGGACTGCCTGCAGATTTACATGATGTTAACGTGAAAAGCGAAGTCCTATAAAGGCCAACGCGTGACGTATATTCTCTTTGTGGCTTAATGGAAATGTTTACATAAATATTTCTTTAGCATAGTTGCTTTTCATACATCAGAAGCTATTCCTTTAGGGGGTAAGTACTAAATATGCTCATATAAACTATTCAATTCAAAAATAACATTCAGTCATCAGCCAAAAAACAGCTAATGTAGTCAATGTTATGCTTATGCTGATGCGGCTTCAACTCTTATAAATGATTCATTCATTTTTATAGGCTTGAAAAAGCTTTCCACTTTTATTTGTTAGATTTTTCGTTGGGGAAAAGTCAACATGTACTAGTTTGGAAAGAGTTTACTTTTTTTTAGATCTGCAAGGACAGAGTGTTTCTTGAGGGTTCTTGAGATAGTCTATACTTTGCCACTTTATTGTTGGGCATGTCAGGGAGGAGGTTGCTCTATGTAGTGACTTCTCCTGACATATCTGGTGTTTGTAGTTAGTGAGTAGTAGATGAAGGGGATTGTTAACAGCCTTTAGGTGTTCAGTGATTGGTGAACAGGAGAGGTTCAGTTATCATTTTCCTTTGGAACAGCCCACCCCCAGAAACACATACCCCTCAGTCCTAGCAAAGCTCACACAGTCTTGACTGAATGCTGGGTAGCACCCAGGTGTTTCCTTGGACTTTTTATGGCTATGGGTGACCTGACATTATCGGCACGGCATGACCTGAATGGCAATAATACCACAGTTTATACAAACATTGAGGCATGATTCGGTCTTTTGCTGAATAATATTCAGTTGTTTGCTAAAGTTTAGGTTATTTCTATCAACATAAATTAACAGACAAAAGCAGGAATTCAAGGTGAATTGATGAGTACACATAGTCACAACTCTCACCCTAGTGTAGAACTGAAAAAGTCTTCATATTTTATATGAACAACAATGACTTGATTATCTAGAAGAAATAATCCCTCAAATTCATAAAGAGTTTATAATGCTTTATGCCGCGTACACATGACCTGACTTTCTGGCAGACTAGGACCGACGGAATCAGTCCGTCGGACAATCCGATCGTGTGTGGGCTAATCCGATAATTTTTTTGTTAAAAAAATCAGACGGACCTAGAAATAAAATATGTTTCAAATCTGTCCGACTGACTCAATTCCTATCGGGAAAACCGTTCGTCTGTATGCTGGTCCGACGGACCAAATACGACGCAAGGTAATGATACACTGTAACCTTTGGCAACCAAAAGTAATCACTGCCTGATCTGATTCAGTAAACTGATTTTATGTCGGTTTGATTGACAGCAGTGGGAGCCAATGGCACTGCTGCTGTATCTTAGCCAATCAGGAGGGAGCATCCCAGATGGCCAGGGCACTTGTGCATATCGCTAGAGAGCGAGGGGGTGCGGGCGAACCACAGCTCTGTGTCTGAATGGACACATGGAGCTGTGGCTTGGCTCAGGTGCCCCTACAACAGGCTGCTTGCTTTGGGGGAACTCAGCAGGAGCAATGGGGCCAGGGGCACCGGTTGGGGGATCCAGGCTCCTCTGTGCAAAATCACTGCACAGAGCAGGTAAGTATAATGTTTGTTATTTTTAAAGAAAAAAAATGAGACTTTAGTATCACTTTAAGGCAGTATTTACTTAAAATACATGGTATGCAGTATTGCTTACTAGGATAAGCCCGATGTTCGAGTCGAACGAATGTTCAACTCGAACATTGGGTGTTCGGCTGTTCACCGAACAGTGAACAATATCCAGTGTTCGTGGAAAATTCAAAAGCTGTCAAAACACTGTTAAAGTGTATGGGACACTAACATGAAAAAGGGCTAATTTTAAAGGCTTATATGCAAGTTATTGTCATAAAAAGTGTTTGAGGACCCAGGTCCTGCCCCAGGGGACATGTATCAGTGCAAAATTTCTTTTTTAAAATGCCCGTTTTTTCGGGAGCAGTGATTATTGTAATGCTTAAAGTGAGACAATAAATGAAATATTCCTTTAAATATTGTGCCTGGGGGGTGTCTATAGACTGCTGTCAGCACATATATGTCAGCGGAATGGCACAGCTGGGCAAAGTAATGTACCTGTAAGTTACTTTGAATTTCCCACCGTGCGCACGCGCACACGCCTGGCGTGAGCTTCGTGACCGTGCCCGCGGGACACGCAGACTCGATCACCACTGGAATACCCACAATCATGTCACAGAGCTGAAGAATGGGGAGATGCCAATGTAAACAGCATCTCCCCTTTCTGTCTAGTGACAGGACACCGATTGTCTGCTTCCGGTCATCGGGAACAGCTATCAGTGTCGTGTTACTGCTAGCCCATCCCCCAGACAGTTAGAATCACTGCCCAGGACACACTTAACCCCTCCCTGTCCTGCGGTTAACCCCTTCACTGCCAGTGACATTTTTACAGTAATCAATGCAATTTTATGGCATTGATCGCTGTATTAATGCCAATGGTTCAAAATTGTCCGATGTGTCTGCAATAATGTTGCAGTCATGATAAAAATCGCTGATTGCTGCCATTACTGGTAAAAAAAATTTTTTAAAAAATGCCATAAAACAATCCCTCTATTTTGTAGACGATATAACTTTTGCGCAAACCAATCGATAAGCGCTTATTGCGATTTTTTTTTTTTTTACCAAACATATGTAGACAAATACGTATCGGCCTAAACTGAGGAAAAACAATGTTTTTTTTATATATATTTGTGGGGGGTATTTATTATAGCAAAAAGTAAAAAATGCGTTTTTTTCAAAATTGTCGCTCTTTTATTGTTTATAGCGCAAAAAATCAAAACCACAGAGGTGATCAAATATCACAAAAAGAAAGCTCTATTTGTGGTAAAAAAAGAACGTAAATTTTGTTTGGGAGCCACGTTGCACGACTGCACAATTGTCAGTTAAAGCGACGCAGTGCCAAATCGCAAAAAATGCTTTGGTCAGGAAGGGGGTAAATCCTTCCGGGGCTGAAGTGGTTAAAGGAATATTTCATTATTATTGTTTAACTTTAAGCATTATAAAAAATCACTGCTCCCGAAAAAATGGCCGTTTAAAAAAAAAAATTGTTGCATTGATACATGTCCCCTGGGGGAGGACCCAGATCCCCAAACACTTTATGATAATAACTTGCATATAAGCCTTTAAAATTAGCACTTTTGATTATTCATGTTCATGTCCCATAGACTTCCATAAACAGTGTTCATGTGTTCTGCCAATTTTTTTTGCATGTTCTGCTGCGAACCCAACAGGAGGGTGTTCAGCTCATCCCTATTGCTTACATAACTTTTTGCATACATACACAAAATATTTCCACGTCAATCATGAATCATATGGTATTAAGGAAGTAATATGGTCCAAGCAAAAAAAAAAATGTGAATCAAGCCCAGGGAATACAAACATTATCAGCAGCAAATTATATAGTAGGTTTATAATAAAACATAATTGCCGTCAACAAAAGATTATCTAACTATGTTCTTAGGCCTGCTTTCATAAGCTATTTTACAATGTGTATGTAAAACTGATACTATTACAACACATTTGAACAGCTGCTCCTGCCAGTGTTCAGCAAGAAAATTATTAAAACAGACTAATTTTCCCCTTACTGTATTTGGAAATGGTAGCAAGCTACATTAAGACACCTGATATTTTGTAGAGTTTAGTAAAGGTCTTTGAAATGATTTAGACTGGATATACTTCACAATAGCAATTTACTAAACACAAGTCAACAAGAGCCTATTAGCAGACAAGACTTTCTAAAAGTCATATAGACTCACACTGTGAAATCACAGCTGGAAATACAAATCGTTAAACTAGTTGGATCATTCTGTAAGTGTGTTAAAGTTCAGCCTCATTTTCCCAGTTGGGGACACAAACCATATTACTTGTCTGGTAATTTTCTGGTGGGCTAAAGTACCTTTAATTTCCACTTCTGTTCAAGCTTCCAAAATGTTCCCTAATTAATCTACCAGTTGTACTACAAAACTACCAGAGCTCAATAGGTTTTCTATTAGTATAAACAGCTGAATCAATTGCCGATGCTAGAGATTAACAAAAGGGTTGGGGTCCATGATATATTTCTAGAAGAAAAATAATTTTCATATGTAGCTCAGGGTTTCTAATGCTTGTGCCAGGTATAGTTATAATGTATACAGCATGGTGTAAGGGCAACACAGCAAAGGGAATTAAAAAAATAATAATAGCATATCAATTTGAGATACAAACCATAATATGTTTTCAATTAGAAATTGAGAATATACAGCAACCAATGGCCTCCAGTAAGTATTTTTTTCTGATTTGCTGCTATGAGCACTTAAAAGCTTCATTTATTTTGATAATTCCTGCATATTTAAGCAATAACTTGTTAATAAATGGACATCTACCAGCAGAGAACCAAGAGAGGCTGCTCACATAGAAAAGCTTGGAAGATTCAGGACAGGCAAGTATATAAAACTTGGTTTACTGCTGGACAGGGGTAGATATTTAAAATCACAATTATTCTTTACATTTTGTGGCTATAGATGTTCTTGTTTTTTGTACTAATAGATGTCTATTTTTTTATTACAGTCACAGGTAGTTTCCTTTTGTTCTAGCTTTCTTTGTGGTCCCTTATTTAAACCAGCTTTTGAATTTCAGGCATGCTGCATCATCACTCTTTCCTAAAATGGTATATCAAGAAACAACAAAAAGGGATTTCATTAAGATGGAGAGCTAAATTGACTTATGGTTTCATATGCCATGTGTGATCCATGATTTGCAGACCTACCATAGCCATTAGGAATAGGACCCACTCTCTATACTGGATTTTAAATGATTTTTTGTTGCAGAAAACGGGAGTGAAATCACCTAAAATAGCTTGGAAATATTGTTGGAACATCCGTGGAGACATGTATTTAAAGCAAGGAAGTGGCTCTGTAAAAGGGATGAGCTTGGGTTGGGATGAGTTGTCAGTGTGGGCCAATGAGATGGAGATCCCCACCCTGCAGCTGCATGACCTAATATGGCTACTGATTTTAGAAAAGTGGGTGGAGCAATACAAATAATTCCTTTACGCTCTTTGGCTAACTGAACATCAAGATTTGGTGGTTAATATCACAGATATAGCCTAAAACTATGATGCCATTTATTCCAAACTGCATACAGCTGTTTTTAGTCATATTAGGCTGTATCTGTGCCATAAGCCAACAGTTCTGGATGTACAATTGGACCAGAAGCATTAAGGAATTATTTGCATGGCTTTACCTACTATGCTAAAATGAAGTATAATAATACATATACAAAGTAGCGTTAAAAAATTTAACGCAATATTGTGAAAACACAAAAATGAATTAATATAATGACATCAAACTTATTAACCTCCCTGGCGGTATGATTATTTCGGATTTTAGGTGCTAAAAGCGGTACAATTATTTTGCATGAAAATTTGGCGTTTTATATTGTAGTCCTGCAATTCTTAGGAATAACTCTCTTAAATTTGTTCAAACCAGAGTCTAGCAGACATCCCGGGTATGATAAAGTTTGAAAAATGAATCATAATTTATAATATAATAAATAACTATAAATAATTATACCAAATAATAATATAACAATAATAACAATTATTCAATAATGTAATCAAATCAAAAACACTGAAATTTGCTCAGTTGCAGAATTGTCACTGTCATTACTTTTTAATATTTGATGACGGATCTCCCCACAAATCGCTATCCCTCAATTCTGTGAGTGATTCCAATTTATTATCGCTGTTTACTAGCTGGTCTAAAATAATTTTTGATTTAAAGTGACAGTTTTGGTTGCTATGGACAATCTCCAGTTTCCAGGCATAAAGAACAGTTTTTATAATATAAAACTGCATGCGGGGCACTGGGCAGACTACTAGGGACAAAGGGGATGTGAAATAATTACATACAGCAATGTAATCTGTAAGATAATGTGTGTGTTTTACTTTTTGAATTTGGCACCGATCTCCGTCTCCGTGTGTCGGAACGCTCACAGGGAACGGAGATCGGCTCCATGATAGATCCGACGGAGGACGAGCCGCTCGTACAGCGGGGGGACATTGCTGGATCCAGGGGAGAAGGTAAGTAATCTCCTCCTGCATTCAGCGATGAGGTCCCGAGTCTGGCACAGGGTTACCGCTTTTGGTACAAAACTTCCACCCCGAGCCAGACTCTGGAACACCGCCAGGGGGGTTAAGTGAAAAACGTGTATAAAGAAATCACACCAAATATGTAAATAAGTGCCCATAGGAGCCCATTCACAGGGGCTAAAATGGGAAAATATATGTGAAACAAATCCAAAGTCCAAAGGAAACAAATCATCCCAGGTTCACTTGCTCCACCATTGTCCTTGCAATCACAATTCGTAGTGCTTCCACCACCATGTGACACCAAGTATTAAAGCCTCTTACCGGATCCTGTGGACCATCATATAGTATAGTCAACATGTGCATTTGACCATACTATATGATGGTTCTCGGTATCTGGTAAGAGGCTTTAATACTTGGTTTTACCTGGTGGTGGAAATATTATGAATTGTGATTGCAAGGAAACTGTTGGAGCAACTGAATCGTGGATGATTTGTTTCCTTTGGACTTTCTTGTTTCACATATATATTTCCTTATTAGCCCTTGTGAATACGCTCTTATGGACACTTATTTACATATTTGATGTGATTTCTTTATACACATTTTTCACCTAATAAGTTTGTTTAAAGTTGTTATGTTTATTCATTTTTAAAGTTGTTATATTTATTAATTTTTGAGTTTTCACAATATTGAGTTAAATTTTTTAGTGCTGCTTCATATATTTATCTTGCATCTAGTGTCACAGATTGCTTAAGCAGCTGCTCATCTGTAATTTATATGTTTTAGCACGGATATCCTATATGATTTTTAAAATGAAGAGTACACCTCTTATATTTGGAAATTGAGATTAATTTAGGGCATGCTGATACCTTCACTTTTAAATAATGTAAATGTTTATTTTTCAGATTGAATAGGGATGGCAGATAGAATAGTAATTGAATTGGCAACGAATCTTTGCACTCAGCTTGACCATTTTTTGTGTAAAGGTATCAACACATGCATGCATGCCCTTTAAAAGCAATGACGCTCTTTGAAAGCCTGGTCTTTTCCCCATGGCTGCTGTTATGTAAAGATGTATTACACTTAAATGTCAAAATTGAATTGCTAGTTTCAGTTAGATTTCAAAACTGAAGCCAGCTCCAAGGAACTGTGTGTGCACAGCTAGTGCACATAATGCTTCAGTGGGCTGATAAATAGGGTTAGTACTAGTCCTATATAAGTATATTCAAAAAGGCAATGATCACCTCACATTTAGATTACAGAAAATGATTGTTGTGAAATGAACGTAGCTAATAAAAATTAAAATGTTTCTAAACCCTAATACTGCACCAACCTCTAAATGATAGGGCAAACTAGCAGCCACTGATTTACATGCAAAATCCTTTGTACTAAATATCTTTTTAGGTTTTCCTAAGTGGAGAACAGGTGACTTTTTCCCCTTTCCTCCTGCGGCAAGGCCTGGACTGGGGACAGGGCTAAGCTGGAGTGGCTCACGTGCCTTGTGACATTGTCTCAACTTTTTCAGGCCCTTCTCCTCAGTCTCTGCAAAGCAGACTGGAGCTCTCAATCAAGGATCTGATCTACCCACCAATGCCTTTGGATAGATCAGATCCTTCACTGACAGTTCCAATTCACATTGCACAGCTTGGGGAAAGGGCCTGAATAAACTAAAGCAACTTCACAGGACATGTGATCCACTCCAGGTTATCCCCATCCCAGGCCGCATTAATCCATGGAATTTCCTTCACAGTAAGCCATGGGCAGACATGACTTACTATATTTTCCATAAGACGCACCTGACCATAAGAGGCACCTACGCTTTAGAGGAGGAAAACAAGAAAAAAAATATTCTGACCCATACAGAAGCCTGGCAAATAAAATGTATATTAGCCAGTGGACAGTACGTTAGCCAGTGTTATATATTCCTCTAATAAATAAAGACACACCAGTGTTTATGTGAGTATAATCTGATGAGTGAGTAATTGGATATTATAAGGCCATACAGTGTAGATCTATAGCAGGATGTCTCCCATGTTCCTATAGATATATAGCACAGTATGAACACGCCCCTGTCATATTACAGGCAAAGATATTGAAATAGTAAGAAAAGAAGGTGGGATGCAGTGTAGTTAGCCGTGTCTTGTTTCATGTATGCACCTAGCATGATCTCCACATAAATACTCCCACAATGTACATATCATATTTTTCAGCATTATAAACACATGCCACGTGATGCTTTCGTCCCCCATGTTACTTTGACAGCCAGGCAGCTAATTCTCTATCTCACCACCCATCCCACTCATTCTGGCAGTTGGCCCTGCCTCCCTCTGCCCCCATTGGCTCGCAGCAGCCCGGTAGGAAGGTGAAATCGCCCGGTGCCAATGGGGGTTGGTTTGGATGTCTGTCCCCCGCTCTCCTGCCTCTCTTCTGGTGGTGGTGGCAGCGAGGGGTGGTGCCAGCGGCAACCTGGGGTGGTGCCCATCATATATTCGCACCATAAGACGCAGAGACATTTTCCCCCATATTTCTGGGGAGAAAAAGTGTGTCTTATGATCTGAAAAATAGGATACTTACATTGAAGGAGGGGAGCATGAGCATAGGGCACATATGCACATATGTGCCATATGGCACATACACATAAGTTTCCTTTTTTTCTATGATTTTTTTTACTGACACTTTAAGAGTCCATGTACCCTGGTTTAAAAAATGCCAGTGCATGTAGTGTGTGGTGTACTAGTGTACTAGTGTACTAGTGATTAGGAAAAGTTTAGCTATGTTTAGGAGTTTTTAGCATTTTTTCTGCCAGAAAACCTCTCTCCTTCTAAATGCTGAGCTTAAATGACCTAGTGTGCATGGACATATAGGATAACATTAGGTGCTTCTACGGGCAAAATGCTAAACTCCTCTAGGAGCAGCATTTTTTTTTAAGCCAGTGTGCTTGGACCCTGTAGCTGAACTCCAGGCAAACAACTAAATGCACAGATGAAAATACCTACCAATGTATCTTTATTTCTACCATCCAGCCCTGAGATGTACAAAGCCCACTAACACAGCACAGCATTGTTATTTAGGGAATCAGATCAGATTTTCCTCTTTACAAGAAAAATTACATTTACAGGTCTTTCCCCTCTCCCAACCTGTGATTGAACAGTAAGACCCCTTTCACATTGGGACACTTTTCAGGAGTTTTAGAGCTAAAAATAGCGCCTATAAAGCACCTAAAAAGTGCCTCTCATGCCTCCCCAGTGGGAAAGCCTGAGTGCTTTTACACTGGGGCAGTACGCTTGCAGGACGGGAAAAAAGTCTTGCAGGCAGCATCCTTGGGGCAGTGCGGGAGCGTGTATACACCGCTCTCAAAATGCCCTGCAAATTGAAATGAATGGGCAGCGCCGAAACATGGGCGCTATTAACCATTGCTTTGGCTGCTAGCGGGGGTTAAACGCGCCCCACTATTGGCCGAAAAGCATCGCTATAACAGTGGTAAAGCGCCACTAAAACTAATGGCGATTTACCGCTAACGCCAACACCACCCCAGTGTGAAAGTAGCCTTAAGGGAAAAGCAGCAAACTGGCTGGTACCAAGTCAACATTAGTATACTAAGAAATACAGAGCTGAATATATTTGTGCCTTACATATATGCTAAGAGTTTAGCTTCAAATCTGAATTACTGTTTCCTGAACTGTAAAGTATACAACACATCTATGATGGTTATGAAGGTTAGGATGCTCTATTATTAACATCAACAATTTATAAATATAATTTTAAATATAATATAATCTGTTGTACAATGTAATGTCTGCTTTTAATGTCTGGGATCCCTCCTTCTGTAATAATCACTAATTCTTAGTATGTGCAAAAGGTACCTGTAAATAAAAAGGCTAGATCTATACTCGTTATATGCATTTCCTTTCCAATGCTCCTTGCTGCAGTGACCAATTATTACAGGTGGGGCAGTAACCATGTGTTTGTATTGTGAATTATATTGGCCAGGCAATGCACTGACACCTTTGCTGTAATAATGCTATGGGCTGGGTGTTCAGTGTGCCCCTGCGCCTTTAAGGAGGGGTGAGCTCAGCCCAAGTTATCTGCCCTACACCTGTCCATTTAAATGCACATGCTTCCACTGTTGGAGACTCACATGAAATTAGAGTTTGGGGTGCCTTGCCGGGGCTCTGTGGCTTACGCATGCATTTACAAATGTGTACAACTAAACCCCTGTTTTTAAGGCATAATGTTGGACAGGTCAATTCAGTTGGTCGTAGGCTGGTCGGTAAGTTGAGCTTGGAAATGTATTTGTTTTTTTTTTATATATCCTTTTAGGAAGATGCCTAGGACTAAATCTTGTGAGAAGTCCATTGCAAGAGCATCTTCTCACAAGACTTGGTGAGTTCTGGAGTTCTGGGTGCTCAGTATTCCTTGGAGGGAGGGTGATGTCTTTTTTTCCTGGGATGAGATAAGTATAGAACCTAACCTTTTTATTAAAAGTACTATTTTACTCATACTAAGAGAAGGAGGTCATTATGAGTGGTATTCTGGGCATTTTTATTCTGTAAATAGACTTTGCATTTTATTACAAGGTTTACTTTAAAGAGAATCTTGCATAATAGCTTATTGATTAACTCAATACTAAATGTTTGGAGAGTTGCCTAATGCTCAGTTATCACATGACAGAATTTACCTTCTGTGCTGGATGTACAGGAAATCGGGTCACTGGTAGACCGGACTATATTGGCAATTCGGTATTTCCTGGGATGATGTTGCTGGATAGCCTTTTCCAGGCGTCCTGAGTGAGGTGCTGGATTTACAGGTAAGGTGCCAGGTGATGGCAGGGATTGCCCAGGTGGTTGGCTAAATACACCGCAGCACATCTTTATAGGTATGTGTGACACTTTTCTTTCTTTTGCAGAAAGCTGAGATTCTCTTTCTTGTGTGTTAACATTTTCAGGGGAAGAGTCCAAGGATCTGGACTGTGTATAACTGTCACAATCTTGCCTCTGAGATCTTTCTGTGGAGGCTCTGCTTCCATCATCATCAGGTGAACATGGTGAATTGGTGAGGTGAAGGCCACAGCGGAGACTATGTTCCAAGCTAGCACAGCTACTTCCTGTAGCAGCTGTGCGTATGGTACTATATGGAGAAAATTCTGCAGAACGTAAAGAGCCCTGGACCTCCAAAGAACAGAGGTCTTCTGAGGAGCAGCTGTGGGCTGGAATATCGGCCACTTCGGATACCAGAATGGATGTGCTATCCACAGACACTGTAAACAGATAGAAGAACATTAGCCAACTTATAATACCCATTAGAGATGATTGTACATATTGTCTTTATGAAAAACAAGGTAATGGTTGGAGAAACATTGATTTCATGGCAATATCTGGAAAGTATTGACGTCACAACTTAAATTTGGTAAATTTGAAAGGTTGGACAATTGGGTGATAGGGGGCGTTTAAGTGATTCTATTATGTATCGGAATTTAAGTCCATATACATGGAATAAAGTGTCAAGTGCAAAAAGGTGCAAAGATATTACTAATGAATACCTAAAATAATGATAATAGCGTGAACTGAACCGTTGATACCATAAAGTGCACGAATAATTGACTAATATTGATATACATATGTTGTGATTAATAATTGATCAATATAAAAATGTTAAAGTCCATAACTTATATTGTTAAATCCTAATAGCAGAGAAGAATTCCTTCACCGTTTACATAAGAAACACACCCAAGCTGCTTTGATATAAAAACTGTTCACCAAATGGATATGACCTCTTTACTTAAAAAGAAGGTCTAATGCGCTGTAGGGAAATCCTGATTGGACACCCTTGGATAATGGATATATCCTCTGTGCTGTGTTCCCCTCTCCTCCAATTTATCTCATAAGGAAACAAAGGGACAATCCATAGCGCAATACTGTATTTTTATTAAAATAATACAAACACAAAACACATATCTATATCACCATTGGTCAATTATAGGTGGACTTTATGGTATAACGGTTCAGTTCATACTATTTAGCATTATTTCAGGCATTCATTAGTAATATCTTTGCACTTTTTTGCACTCGTCACTTTATTCCATGCATATGTCGTAAATTAAGATACATAATAGGATCATTTAAGCGACCCTATCACCAAATTGTCCAATTTGCACAGTGTTTAGTTCATTGTTTTGAGGACCAGCTGTATATATTCGTTTTTTTTATATATTATTGTTTGACGCAAGGTCCCCCCCTACACAAAATTTGAAAGGTTGACCAATAACGCATATTTGATTTGATCGATGTAACATGAAGAGAACAGATTACCAAAGTCTTTGAATGGTGGTCATGTTTGTACACAAGATCTGACTACCCTCAGGGCAGGTTGTTGTAGCCCACCTGATCCCTTACTATCCCCCATCAGCAGAAAACGTATGACATCAGGGAAAACCCAGTACAATTGGACCATTGTTGACCACACGGGTGGTCAAAGAAGGGGGATATTTTTTTCAATGTGTAAAAAGTCATTGGAGAAATCTGCACCTGCTGTTATTATGGTAGTCACTGCAGTACACAAATGGTGCTATGGTATTTAATTGTTATTGTAGAGAAGAGAAGGATTGGGACCACTTGCAAGCTTGCTGAAAAATCTTCCCCTGTAATATTGCAGAGTAGTAGGACCCAAGGGGCCCATATATTACAAATGCTTAAAAATCAAACCCACCACTTTCCTTTATGGGATCATTTATAACTATCCTTAGACTATCAAATTAAACTCCAAAAATAGATTTTTAGGTTGTCATTTAGTTAATCACAGAAAATGTATATACCAAAAAATTTTAAAATAGCATTTTTTACCAAATTGTACAAAAGACTCATAAAACATACATAAAAATCAGGGAATAATTATTGCTAGTAGTACCATAGCTTAATACATAGCATATATTTAATAGGTTAGATGCTTTATTCTCTCAATTGCAACCAAGGCAACAATAATCTCTTTTATAGAGTTCTCATTCTCTTCGCTCACTGCTTTCTCTAGAAGCCTGCACAAAGCTTGAGGTTAAATTACAGGCATCCCTGACAACATCCTGCACAAAAATGTCCATCTTTCATGGGATAGTTACTGTATAAAGATGTTGCAAAAAAAAAAAATGGAACGCTAAGGAAAGATGTCATGTTTGTTATAATAGTGGAAATGATCATATCATCACAGTAGACAGATTGGTAAAAAGCAAGCAGATAAAAGGTTTCTACCCAGGTTGGACTGTCCAAAACTGGCAAAGATTGTCAAATAAACTCAATCTTCTGTTGATCCATTAATATTTATTATATATTTTTTTCCTGATTAAAAAACAAGATGTCCCATAAATGGAGGGCCTTATTTTGTAATAGGTTTAAAAGTGACCATACCCAGAAAATTAGTCACAGGACTAAACATCTGAAGAATCCTCTTGCCTTTTAACAGTTCATGCTCTATCTTGTATATTACAATGAAAGAAGATTTTATAGATTTTATGAGCAAGCCTTGTGTAGTAATACCAGCATGTACATTTGTGGAAAAGTCAATTTCCCTTCTCTTATTTTCTCTTCAGAATTTTACTGTAATAGTTATTGCCATACCTTAATTATTAAGAAAAGGGGTGTAGTATAGTATTCTAGCAACCATGCAGCACGGTCACTTTATGGGTTTGTTTGCTACAGTCCATTTTCCAGCAGTACAATGCATGCATGTTATTGTATGTAACTGCATTTCAATTAGAAACCTAATTTTCTACTATGAGACAAGTTCACATGTATGTATTACAGCTTGGTTGATTTTTAAAATATTAAATTTTCAGTATTTGTGTATTTTACACACACAAACCACGTTTGTGCATTTTTAATCTGCATCATGGAAAATTCCACTACTGAATGTTATTTTCCCACTGTGTATAAGAACAAAAAAAAATGTACAATAGTGTGAAAGAGCCCTAAAGCAGCATAACATTGTAAAGGGGAATGTGAGGCCTTTTCAGAACTATCCAACTAATTTCTGGACTTTATTTATACAAAAAAAAACGTTAGTTTTATGCAGTTCTAGCTTTTTCCAAGATCTACTTCATTTACCTCTCATCACACTCTCAATTGTTTATCGCTACAAAAAAAAAATTATAATACAAAATGAATTTTATAACAATTAAAAATTGTACATGTCCAAGGACAAGTGTTGAATTCTTTCTTCTCTAACCAATAACACACTATAACGGTACAGTATATGTGAAAAATGTTTTTGAACACTTTGTGTCACATTGTGTAGTAGACTAGAATTCTGAAAACTTGATTAGCTTTGAACTTAGTAATACAAAAAAATGAATTCAGAAAAGCAAATGTATCATAAATAATCATACACATACATAAATACATAAAAATATACAGTACAAAATTGGAAATCTGGTTGAACTAAAAGTAGATTTACCAACAGAATGACACAAACCTTGTGTGCTGAAGCCAGCTGTAGTATTTCTGTCACCAAGGCTGGATTCTGTCCCCTGTTGGTCTATACTGGGCCCCTGGAAACATATAACACAATTTTATACATTATGCATAGTGTATCTGTGTAACAAACTTGGGTTAAAAAAAAAAAATTATCTCAATATTTTGTCTTTTTTTGCTTCTGCTCATTTCTATATTTTCAAAAAGAAAAAAGTTTCACACCGGGATGTTCAACCTGTGGCCCATGGTCCACATGCAGCTTCAGACGCCTATGAATGTGGCCCAAAAAAAATGGTAAACGTTCTTAAAAATTTGGATTTTTTTAGTACAAGTGGAAAAAACTACTGGGGGTTCTCCAGTTTACATACCCTGGAAGGGGCAGGCCATATTAAGTAGTAGTAGTAAATAAAGCAATATGCTGTGTAATATGGCAGGTCTCTGGCATAGGATAAAAACTGTAAGTTATATCTCCAACGGAGCACTAAATGGACACATGTCACATGTCCCAACATGTAACCAGGATGGCCTTCTCAGAGGTCTTTTCATCTCTATTTACAGAAAATGTCTAATATCCAGACAAAGGGGGATCATGACATTCAACCACGCTACCTCGCCCCTTGTCTATTCATAAAACACCTTGTATCATGTAAAAAGAATGCAAGGCATTTTATGAATTGACAAGGGAAGAGGAAGGTGGAGAGTGAGAGACTCTCCATCCTTCACTGTACTAGAGACCTGTCAGTAGTATTTGGGATACATAAAACTAATAGTTTTTCCAAATGCAGCACCATCCTTTCAAATGACACCCATCATAAATTGGACCTTCAGTCATTTTTTCAACTTTCCATCTTTCTATCTTCTGCCCTTGTTGTTTTAACTTTGGATAGTAAAACATATTTTTTTCTGCCAGTAAGTACCTTATACAGCCCACTTCCTGTTTCTTGTCTGGTAAAAAGCCTAAGCCTATGGCATCATACACAACTCTCTCTCACTCTCATGAGAGTTTGCCAGGAAGGGAGGGGGGGGGGATGAGTCATAAGAGGGCCAATGAGAGCTGCAGAGCTAGAGGTGTGCCTCTGTGTAAATCCAGGAAGTGAACAGGCAGCAGCTTTAGCTGCCCACAGTTAAAATGGCTGCAACCAGACTCAGTGGAGGGAGATTTCTGCAGCATATTTGGCAAGTACAGAATCCCAGTATATATAAAATAATATTCAAAGTGGTTGGAGGGAAGCTTCCGAATGGCAAAGATGTTTTTATTACAAATTATATGAGCAGACTGCAGTTCCTCTTTAATTGTACATAGAAAATGACATAAAATTGTGTTTTTTCCCCCTCAAGTTCAGTTTTAATATGTTATTTCCTAGAGTTAGACATAGTTCAGGGTTTATTTAATTGAACTGAAAGATTACGCTTAATAAAACATAAATAATTGTAGTCCCCAGTAGTGTATTTATCTTATTGCTTGTTTCCTCTTCTAATTGTCTGAAAATACCACGCACGTCACTTATTTACAGCAGATGTGCACACATTGTTACAGTGACATTTCCCACAGCGACAGTCTCTGTCTTCCGTGCCTCTTACCTGTCTTTTCCTGAATTTTCTGCACATTATGCAGCTTTAAAACATAGCAGCTTTTAAACGTGCATTAATCATGTTCATTTTGTGGCATTTCCTAATCTACAGCACATTATCAGAGTTCTATTTTTAGATAATGCTGCTGCTAATGTATTGTCAAGCACAGAAAAACATCATTATAAATATTCTTTCCCCACCAGGAGCAGTAACATACAATATATACAGTAAATGTATTTATATGTATATACCAACTTATTTAACCACTTAAGGACCGGAAAGGATTTGCCCCCTTAATGATCAGGCCTTTTTTTGCGATACGGCACTGCGTTGCTTTAACTGACAATTGCGCAGTCGTTCGATGCTGTACCCAAAGAAAATTGTTCCCCCCCCCCAAAAAAAAAATGGAGCTTTCTTTTGATGATATTCGATCACCTCTGCAATTTTTATTTTTTTCGATATAAACAAAAAAGACGGACAATTTTGAAAAAAATATATATTTTTTACTTGTTGGTATAATAAATATCCCCTGCCAAAATGTAAAAAAACAAATTTCTTCTTCAGTTTAGGCCAATATGTATTCTGTTACATATTTTTGGTAAAAAAAATAGCAATACGTGTATATTGATTGGTTTGCGCAGCGACTACAAACTATGGGATAGATTTATGGCATTTTTATTTAGTTTTTTTTTTTTTACTAGTACTGGTGGGAATTTGTTATTTTTAGTGGGACTGTGACATTACGGCTGACAGATCAGACACGTTTGACACTTTTTTGGGACCATTGACAGAGCTAAAAATAGCCACTGATTACTGTATAAATGTCACTAGAAGGGAAGGGACGAAACTTATTTTGGTAAATCTGGTTTCAATTCATAGGTGGCAGAATGTGTTTTTGGTTCTGTGATGTGATATCAGAAAGTTTTGTAAAAAAATATTACAGTGCTCATGAAGGACCTGCCAGTACTGGTTATCCTGTTTTTTTCCAGTTTATTGTCTTCAAAATCCAGCTTACTCATGTTTTAGAGCTAAAAGTGGATCTTCACCCTCATTTTCTAAATTCCTAAATGTTTACCCATTTGCTAACTGCACTATAGCCAAATGACAGCTACAGCGTGGCCGGACAGTTCTTGGAGGGCATCATATGACGTCCTCCCGTGATCATGCCTGCTGTGCCCTGGCTGCGCGCACGCTGCGTCACGTGTGCGGTGTGCTCTCTGATCACTGTCTCCTCAGGACACAGCTAAACACAGATCTGGGTAAAGAGCCAATCATCGCCTCCTTACCACATGTCCAGACATAGCTGATCATGAAGTAAACACAAGCTGGTTATCGGCATTCCTTTCCTCATGCTGACAGCGTGAGGAGACGAGAAGAAAGCTGATAACCAGCTTGCGTGAAAGAGACATCTAGACTGATAATCAGAGCACTAGTTATCAGTGTCCTGATTATCAGTGCAGCCCCAACAGTGCCCACCGGTGCTGCCAATCAGTGTCCATCAGTGCCTCCTCAGTGTCACCTATTTGTGCTGCCTATCAGTGCCACCTATCAGTGCCCATCAGTGCCACCTATCAGTGCCCATCAGTACTGCCAATCAGTGCAGCATCATCAGTGCCCACCAGTGCCGTCTCATCAGTGCCTACCAGTGCTGCCTCATCAGTGCCCATCAGTACCCATCAGTGCCACCTCATCAGTGCCCTTCAGTGCAGCCTATCAATGCCTATCAGTGAAGGAGAAAAATTACCTGTTTGCAAAATGTTGTAACAAACTATAAAAAAACTATTTTGTTTTTTCAAAATGTTCGCTCTTTTTTCATTTATTTAGCAAAAAATAAAAAACCCAGTGGTGAATAAATACAACCAATAGAAAGGTCTATTTGTATGAAAAAAAATATATAACAATTTCATATGGGTACAGTGTTGCAATTGTCATTCAAAGTGTGAAAAGCTGGAAATTGGCCTGGTCAGGGAGGGGGTAAGCAAGTGGTTAAGATATAACTAGAGGCAAAACATTTCTTTTGTTTTGAATAGAGTGGAGAGGAGCTAGAAAACTTGTAAAGTTTCTATTGATTGAAAGTGAAAGAAAATCACAAATCTTGGATTGTCACCAGAACAGGATTAGAGGGGAAATCTTCCAATGGTCACATTAGTTCTGGTGACCCTGGTGACAACTAGGGATTCCCTCACTTTCAAGTGATTTCATTTTGCGTTCTGTCTTGGCTATGGAACAGGAATTGAAGGAAAATCTCCCCAGTGGCACACACATTTTTTTTTTAAAAAATCGATTGATTATAACCCTCCCTTACCCTATACAAAACAAACACACATAATATTGTTGGATTGATGGGCGATCATGACACCACATCCCTTATTAGTATAACTCACAAATAGTTGTAGAAATGGGACTTCATAGGTCCAAAAGACAACACTAACCAAAATAAAAACATACTTTTTGTTCAACAAATTATCACTTGATGCCGAAAGACAGCTACAGTGTGGGCTTACATTGCCAGAAGGGTGTACATGGATGTCCTACCATGCTCGCACAGCCCACGTGCCCCCTATGGCACACCGGCGGCGCTCTCTGATCACTGAGTCCTGGGGACTTGGCTGGTCACAGATCAGAGTAAAGTGCCGATCACATCCCAAGGACAGCTGATCACATGATGTAAACAGAAGCTGGTAATCAGCTTTCTGGTCAGCGTGAGGAGAAAAAAATAAAGGCAATTAGCCAGCTTATGTAAAAGGGGCATCAGTCCCACACACTCACCACCAGTGCTGCTAACCTGTGCCACTTACCTGTGCCCATCAGTACTGATATCCAGTGCCCATCAGTGCCTCATCATTAATACCACATATCAGTGCTGCCTATCAGTGCCACCTTTCAGTGCCCTTCAACACCTCCTATCAGTGCCCTTCAGTGCTGCCTATCAGTGCCAATCAGTGCCCACCAGTACCACCTATCAGTGCTGCCTATCAGTTCCACCTCTCAGTGCCATTCAGCGCTGCCTATCAGTGCCCTTCAGTGCTGCCTATCAGTGCCCATCAGTGCCAACTATCAATGCAGCCTCATCAGTGCCTCCTGATCAGTGCCCACCAGTGCTGCCTCAACAATGCCCAACAGTGTCACCTATCAGTGCCGCCTTATCAGTGCAGCCTCATCAATGCACATCAATGAAGGAGAAAAATTACTTGTTTGCAAAATTTTAAAGCAAACGATGAAAACTTATTTTTTTTCTAAATTTTCTGTCTTTTCCTGTTTGCTTAACAAAAAGAAAAAAGCAAAAAAATGGTGGTTATTAAATACCATCAAAGGAAAGCTCTATTTGTGTGAAAAAAATGATACAAATGTCATATGGGCACAGTGTAGCATTACCGCACAATTGTCATTCAAAGAGTGACAGCACTGAAAGCTACAAATTGGCCTGGGCAGGAAGGGGGTATATGTGCCCAGTAAGCAAGCGGTTAAAGAAAGCTTACTATATAGCAGGATGTCACTACAAATTCATGGAACAACAAGGTTAAAGCTGTGGGTGGTAAACACTGAAACATGAGAACAGGAATATAACACTTTTTCTCAGCTTTGGTCAACTTCAAGCTGAGTGCATCTGCCATTCACTTCCATAACATATTGCTGTTTTACTTATTTTTAACCACTTTTAACCTGTTCTGGAAAAGAAGATTCTTCATTTCTTTTTATATAATAAAGAAAGTAAGCTTATGCCGCGTACACACGGGCGGATTGTATGGCCTACTTAGTCCGCCGAAACACATTTCAGAGGACAGTCCGCTCGTGTGTGGGCTTCAGCTGACTTTTTCAGCGTGCAGTCTGGCGTACTAAGTATTTCGGAATTTCCGTAATACTGTCCGTCATACTTTGGTTTCAGTGGACAATCCGCTCGTGAGTAGGCTAGTTCGACGGACTAAGAATGGTGCATGCTCAGAAAGGATTTACACGGCGGAAGGTTGCATTGCTGTGTATTGGACTTCCTATTTCTAGTCCCGTCATACGTGCTGTGCACGTCATCGCGCAAGCTTTCAACGGACTGTTTGTGCATCCGTGTGTGGTCAAGTCCGTTCATTCGAAAGTATGACGGACTGTCCGTCGGATTGTATGACGGACTAAGTAGGCCATACAATCCGCCCGTGTGTACGCGGCTTTAGATGCATTTTTTGAAGAGATTCATTAAAGAATGTCTAGACCCGAAAGAAAAAAAAATTAAATATTGCAGGTTATCCATTTTTAAAGCCCACCTCTGTGCAGCCAAAAAACTATCCCCCTTGTGAGGCTATGCTTGCACTGCAAGGGTTAATTGCTTGTTTTGGCTCAGGAGGACAAAAAAAAAAGGTACTTACCTGATCCTCTTCCCCTCCCCACAGCTAGACCAGTCCCCACAGCTTCTTCCCCACGTACCAGTGGTTTAGGGCAGTATTTCTCAACTCCAGTCCTCAAGGCGCCCCAAAAGGTCATGTTTTCAGGCTCTCCATTGTTTTGCACAGGTGATTTGATCACTTTCACTGCCTTAGTAATTACCACAGCCATTTCATCTGAGGGAAATCCTGAAAACATGACCTGTTGGGGCGCCTTGAGGACTGGAGTTGAGAAACACTAGTTTAGGGTTCTGGCGTCATCAAGTCCAAAGCAGGGTCAAAAGCCCTTCACTGGACACGATGATGCAGAAGGGCAAGCCACCGCCAGAGCATGTGGGAGCCCACCTTCTGGGGGAGAGGAGGGTAAGGAAAGTGAAACTGTTTCTCCTTTTCCCTAGACAAAACAAGCTATTAAACCTTGCAGCATGAGTGCCACCCCATTGCTGCATGGGACCTCTGGTGTGTCTCTGCACATTTTGGTAGGAAACGGCTGCCTCCAGGCACACCTGCCCTTAATTTAGCCACTGCTATATACTGTATACTTCAACATGGAGATTCTCGAATATAAGAGTTAGGGCCTCACTTTACAGCAGGGCCTTATAAAGGTGGGGGGGGGGCTCTTCCATATACATTTGCAAATGTGTGTAATTAAATCTTCTGTTTTTAAAGAGAATTGTTAGACATTGTAATTGTTTTAACTGGTAAGTATGTTTTTTAGTCTGAAGATAATGTTTGTAAAAGTTTAGAAAAACCTATGGAATTAAAGAATAACAAAAAATTAAAACATATTAAAGTGTATGTAAGGGCAATACTTTTTTGAGTTTTGGATAGATTGTGGAAGGTTAGACTCCCGGTCATTTTTTTTTTTTGTGTGTGTTTCCCTGTTTGGGAGACTCAACCCTCCATTTGTATGGGTGACTATTGTCCTTTAACTTTCTTTTGTATCTTAGAGATAGGAAGTAAACTAACATTTCTTGAACACAGCAAAAAAATAACCAGACAGGGGTAACGTTCACGGCGGGCCCCATTGACTTCAATGGGAGGCGAACTTTGCAAATCTACAGGTCAAATTTGCAGCCACAAAATAATTACTAGCTGTGCAAACATAGTCCCACCACATGGCCAATGACATAACACATGTATGAGGTGAATCTGGGATCGACAACTACAAGCATTCTTTTTTTATTTGTGAAATTGTTGTGACAATTCAGGACTGTGGAGCGCATGAAGGCAATGGAGGAGAGGGAAGGTCAGGGTAGGCAAAGAAGAGGGTGCAGGAGATGATCACCAGCAGCGTGACATACAGCAATGACATCTGCACCGTGATAGAGTCATCTGACACCAGCACCGTGATAGAGAGCACTGACATCAGCAGCGTGACATACAGCAATGACACCTGCACCATGGTAGAGTGATCTGACACCAGCACCGTGAAAGAGAGCACTGACATCAACAGCGTGACATAAAGCACTAACACCAGCACCGTGATATACAGCACTGACAGCAGCACCGTGATAGAGAGCACTGACATCAGCAGCGTGACATATGGCAATGACACCTGCACCGTGACATATGGCAATGACACCTGCACCGTGATAGAGAGCACTGACATCAGCAGCGTGACATAAAGCACTGACAGCAGCACCGTGATATACAGCACTGACACCAGCATCGTGACATAAAGCACTCACACCAGCACCGTGATATACAGCACTGACACCAGCACCATGATATACAGCACTGACACCTGCACCGTAAGCAGCCCCAGGAGGAAGTCAGCATAGCACAGGGATGGTGGGAGCCGCTCATAATGAGCTTAGCACAGGGATGGTGGGAGCTCCTCATAATGAGCATAGCACAGGGATGGTGGGAGCCCCTCATAATATGCACAGCAGAGGTACAGCCCCAGGAGGAAGTCAGCACAGCACAGGGATGGTGGGAGCCCCTCATAATAAGCAGCCCCAGGAGGATGTCAGCATAGCACAGGGATGGTGGGAGCCCCTCATAATAAGCAACCCCAGGAGGAAGTCAGCACAGCACAGGGATGGGGGGAGCCCCTCATAATAAGCAACCCCAGGAGGAAGTCAGCACAGCACAGGGATGGTGGGAGCCCCTCATAATAAGCAGCCCCAGGAGGATGTCAGCATAGCACAGGGATGGTGGGAGCCCCTCATAATAAGCAGCCCCAGGAGGAAGTCAGCACAGCACAGGGATGGTGGGAGCCCCTCATAATAAGCAGCCCCAGGAGGATGTCAGCATAGCACAGGGATGGTGGGAGCC
Source organism: Lithobates pipiens (assembly GCF_037356315.1). Classification (NCBI taxonomy): domain Eukaryota; kingdom Metazoa; phylum Chordata; class Amphibia; order Anura; family Ranidae; genus Lithobates; species Lithobates pipiens. The sequence goes on along the minus strand of NW_027507903.1, from coordinate 94,526,439 downwards.
CCTCATAATAAGCAGCCCCAGGAGGAAGTCAGCACAGCACAGGGATGGTGGGAGCCCTTCATAATGAGCATAGCACAGGGATGGTGGGAGACCCTCATAATATGCACAGCAGAGGTACAGCCCCAAGAGGAAGTCAGCACAGCACAGGGATGGTGGCAGCCCCTCATAATAAGCAGCCCCAGTAGAAATATGACACCGCTCAACCTCTGCAAACAGGAGGGTACGGGCATATAGTACGGTGTGCTTTTTTTGGGCAAGAAGTGAGCCAAATGAAGAAAGAAGGTCTGTGTGCTCGATTAAAAAAATTGTTTATAGACATATACATGGTCTACTGGTCACATGTGTTGAATTCCTCCGAGATCCATGCCTCATTCATTTTTAGAAATGTGAGGTAGTTAACACTGTCGTGAGCTAGGCGAGTACGCTTACCGGTCACGATCCCCCCTGCTGTGCTGAACGTCCTTTCGGACAGGACACTGGACGAGGGGCAAGCCAACAGTTCGATTACAAATTCGGCAAGCTCTGGCCAGAGGTCAAGCCTGCCCACCCAGTAGTCCACGGGTTCATCACTCCTCAGAGCGTCCACATCGGCCGTTAACCCGATGTAGTCGGAGACCTGACGGTCTAGGCGTTCCCTGATGCTGGATCCGGATGACACCTGTCGATGGGTCGGCTGAAAGAATAACCTCATATCCGAAGTCACCAACACATCTTCAAACCGGCCTCTTCTTGCAGGCGCTGTTGGATTGGTACCCGCAACTCCTTCTCTGGGAGTGGGAATTGCTCCTCTGCCAGCGCACGCAAAAGAAGAATGCAGCATTTCTCGAAGCAAGGCCTGGAAGTGCTCCATTCTGACAGCCCTCTGTGACGGCGGTAACATTTCCGCCATTTTGTGTTTGTACCGGGGGTCTAAGTACGTTGCCACCCAGTACTGGTCCTTGACCCTTATGCTTTTTATACGGGGTCCCTATTAAAACACTGGAGCATGAAGGCCCCCATTTGCACTAAACTGGAAGCGGTGTGGTGGCCTGGCTCCTGCTCATCATCCAGGATAATGTCGTCCTCTTCATTCTCCTCTCCCCATCCACGCACAACAACAGGGATCCCAGAAAGGTTTAAAGCATGCTCTTCTTGCTCCTCCTCATCCGCCCCAGCACCATCCTCCTCTGACTCCTCTACAGACTCCTGTTGTTGACTTGTCTCAAATAGAGTAGCCCCCCCTGGGAATTCATCCAGCATTGCGACTTCCTCATCTTCCCGCTCCTGCTCCTCCACAGCTTGATCAATGACGTGACGCAATGCACGCTCCATAAAGAAGGCATAAGGTACCATGTCACTGATGGCGCCATGGCTGCGACTGACCAGTTTGGTGATCTCCTCAAATGGCCGCAGAAGTCTGCATGCGCCGCGCATTAGCAGCCACTGGCGCGGTGAAAAAAACCCCAGTTCCCCAGAACCTGTTCTGCCGCAGAGTTCATACAGGTAGACGTTAACTGCACGTTTCTGCTGGAGCAGCCTATCAAGCATATAGAAGGTTGAGTTCCATCGCGTTGGGCAATCGCAAATAAGACGTCTGACCGGCAGATTGTGTCGCCGCTGAATGTCAGCAAGGCGAGCCATGGCCGTGTAAGATCTTCTGAAATGGGCCGAGATTTTCCTTGCCTGCCGCAAGATGTCCTGGACCCCAGGGTATTTGACAACGAATCGCTGCACGACCAAGTTTAAGACGTGTGCCATGCATGGCACGTGCGTAATTTTGCCCTGTTTCAATGCGCTAAACAGATTGGCACCGTTGTCACACACCACTTTACCAACTGTCAAATTGAGCGGTGTTAGCCACTGATCTAAAACAACAAATAGTGTAGCGCTAAATTGAATAACAAATCTGTATGAAAAGATAATATGATTGTGAAAAAACAAAATCAAAATATGAGTATACAAAAATCGTGAATGCTGAAAACCAAGAATAATTGGATTAGTGAATCCCAGTAAAAAAGTCCACTTGTATTAAATAGTGCACAAATGTTGTGGTGGATATTCCTCACAGGGAAATAAGGGAATCCACAGATCAGATGAAACCAGGTGTATCAACTTGTCTGAAGTGATCTAAAAGGTAGGTAGAATACTCTTACCAGAGAAGATGGACTCATCAGTCTTACGACAGTTGAGTCAAAAACGCTTGAGATCCAAACATGGAACCAAATGATGGGTTGTAGATAGTCAAACCGGATGCTGGGGAGATTTCAGAAGATAAGAGCCCATGGTGGACGTCTCTCGAAGCGTCTCTCGGGATGTCAGGATCGGGTATGTCGCATTTAGGGTTCCAACCCCAAATGTAGGAGAGGGTCCACAAAAATATAATAAAGAAAAAAGAAAGCTCCAAATGGTGCAGGTCAGAGGGTAACCATTTGGTTTTATTTAAAAAGTCATAAAAATAAACAAAAATTATGACATGTGATCGCAAAAAAGTACAGAATAAAAGCAATGTGGGGTGCCAGATGCAAGCCCAGCGCGTTTCGACAAAATATGTCTTCAACAGGGGCATATGGTGTGACCTGGTGGCACTGTTCCCTTTGGACATCACCTTTGTGACGTCACCAACCCAGCATGCGTTTTTTTTTCCAATTTTTTTTTTTTTTATTTACCTGTCAGTGATTGACCCATTGACAACTGATGACTCATCGGTTGTTAAAAATGCCATGGCCAGCTTCCCAGTCCACTTCTTAACAACCAGCTATTCACTGCACCTAATCAGGGCGTAGAATGCACTGTGCAGCGTCCAGTGTATTGCAGGGTGTTCGGCAAGGGCGAACACCTGCCAAACGCCCTACATATTCGGGTGTTCACCAAAATTTTGCTCAGCCCGAACCATTTGCCCAACTCTAGTAAGCAGATTAAGATTGTTATCAATCTTATATATTGTTATATTATTAAGATTGTTGTGTGTCTGTCATATCCGGGCACAATCAATCCTCTGCAGGTTGGTAAACATTTAGTGTCATGAATTTACTGTAACAGAACTCCTCTGTAGTCACAGAAATACTTCACCATCCCAACTATAACAGTAGAATTTATTTGATAGAAAGAGATGGGGATGGTTAGTAAGGAGCATTTCTGAACACCTAAAATAGATAATGGATTTTTTTTATTTATTTTTTTTGTACAAGATCGTTGCTCTGTTTAAATGTGAAGGAATCCAAAAGGTGAAAAAAAAAAGCTATAAGAATTGTGAGTTTTTCTTAGTAAACAGAACTCATCCTTCGCATAGACACTGATATAGGTTAAGTATGTGATTCATTTAAAGTATGATAGGCGATCCTATTTAAATTCTGCAGTGGGAATGTATGAACTAGCTCATATGCACTCAATCAAGAAAGCCGCATTGAGCTGAATTCATCCGAGAAAATCAGCAGATGTGGTATGTGAATTCTTGAGATTCAAGAAGTGCTGCTAAAAATGTAATAATGAAAACAAAATTGAATGGAAGAAATGCCAAATGACAGAGGTTTGGGAGTTGTGTTGGAGCCAGAAGTTTGGGCAATCAGCCTATTTTTTTTGTATGGTAATGAACTACTCTCTATAATATGGGAAACTGGACACCTGCCAACTCAAACAGCTTTCTGCAGGCAATGTCCTTAAACTGCATCTGGGGAATAATCTGTGGTTATTGAAATCTAGCACAATATATAGTTGTCTATTTCCTCTTGTTGCCATACAATGAAATGCCAGTGTCTGGGGTTGCTGTAACTATTCTTACCACTGGTCTTCTTCCAATAAATTGTCGCAAAATCATGATGTTGTTTTTTTTGTGTTTTTTTTTTTTTTAAGCATAACGTGATTGGAAAAAAAAAAAAGACTTGTATCATTATAATTTAGAGAGTAGGTCATGGTATGCTGGGAATATGCTTTTATGATAATGGATGTCATGTACAGTTGGCGATGCGTGCACACAGCAACTGAAAGAAAAAAAAAAGACACTTTATATGTATATAATGCATTTTTGTAGCCAAAGAATAATTAGAAAGGTGTATACCTTTCTTTGGCATCACAACCTGCAATCTATACAAGGCACCAGGTCACGGAAAACACATTTTGCTTCTTTTAGCTGTCTGGGATTTGGTTAGCTCTGTCAGATTTTTTCATCACTATTCCCTGTTATTCTCTCAAGTTTAAGCCAGGTATGTAGGCTTTATTTTATCATCCGTATGAAGCAGGAGGGGACGTAAGCTACTTTTCCTTATCTGAAGCAAAGCATGACAACAATGACCATAGTAAGGCTAGTGATAGGATGATAGGATTCAAAAAGAAGCCAATGGTGATGTCTTGCTGTCCTTTAGTTCTGGTTTTGTCTCAAATATAAAGTGTTTTATATATATATATATATATATATATATATATATATATATTGTACAGGATGCAGTGGCTGGGTCCTTGAAGGATGTTACGTTTCCCCTCTGTTTGCACTGTGGTCCTTTTAAGAAAACAAAAGGGGTTAACTCACCTGTCAGAGGAAGTGGGTTTAAAACAAGACAGGAAGTTGTAGATGGGTGTGGAGGAGTGTAGAGGAGATGTCGGATGGTGTTTTGTTTGCAGCAACAAAAGTGAACAGCAGTGTCCTGCAACAGAAACTAAGGACTGGTTGACTGCTTTTGCAATTCTGGACTTTGTAAGCCGGTGAGACTGAAATCCCTTTCTTTTCTTTTTGCTGCTGTAAAGCTATTTAAGTTCAATAAACCTCCTTTTGAGTGAAAAGCCTGTGTCCTGCGATCTAGCTGGTCCTCCAAACTTTACAATACACATATATATATATATATATATATATATATATATATATATATATATATATACACCCTGTATTATTTATGTTTTTATGTTCAGGACTGAAGTATACAATAAAAATAGATTTTTTATTCTTTAGTAATTTTTTTGTCGTACAAATATGATAAGTTGCATAGGAATACTTCATATTTGTATTTCCAGCCAGCAGGTAGCAGTTTAGGCTAATTTTTACACATTTTTAACACTATTCTTAACTGTTTTTCTGAATGAAAAACCTTGTTTACAGAGCTCAGTAGTTTAAGTTCAAATTTACAAGCACAACTATGTGAATCAGAGGAATGATTTAACTCCCCTCCTCTTCCCTCCCTGACTGCTCTTTACAGCTGTATACAAGCTTTGAACTGGAGAGAAACATTCTGAAACAAAGGGGGTTATTTACTAAAGGCAAATCCACTTTGCACTGCAAGTGCACTTGAAAGTTGTGTCGATGGGACCTTGCATTTTTAAAGCTTAATTTTAAAGGTAAAAAAAAAAAAAACACTTAAATCGCGTACACACAACCAGTTTTCCCATCGGAATAAGCTTTTAAGTTTTTTCCAACAGAGTTCAGCTGAAACTGTCTTGCGTACACACGATCACACCAAAGTCCGATCGTTAAGAATGCGGTGACGTACAACACGTACGACGGGGCTAGCAAAATGAAGTTCAATAGCCAGTAGCCAATAGCCTCCGTCTCGTACTTGCTTCAGAGCATGCGTCATTTTTGGTCCGTCGGAACAGCATACAGACGAACGGTTTTCCCGATAGGAATTGGTTCCGTCGGAAAGATTTAAAACATGTTCTAATTCTAGGTCCGTCAGAATTTTTGTAAAAAAAAAGTCAGGCATACACGATCGGAATATACGATAAAAAGATTCTGACATTCCGCTCGTGTGTACACGGCATAAGGCTCCATTCACACTATTTCGTTCCAGGTAGTGGGTAGAATCACCACTATTTTGCCTGCGATTCCAGATATCTGCAAATCACAGGACACACCCTTGCGATCCCTGTTATTTTCAATGGCACTCAGATCGCGGAGCGATTTTGCCATGATTCTCGCCTGACAAATTGGGGTAAAATTGCGCAAACAGAATCGCAGGACGCCTGTTGCCCAAAAGAAGAACTTCTTTTGGGCACCAGACGTCCTGTGATTCTGTTTGTGCAATTTTACCATGATTCATTGGGTGACAACTGTGGCAAGATCGCGCCGCAATTTGAGTGCCATTGAAAATAATAGGGGTCAAAGGGGCTTCTCGTGATTTGCCGCAAGTTGGAATCGTGGGCAGAATCACCGTGATTCTGCCCGCGATCCGGAAAGCCATAGTGTGAACAGAGCCTTAAGTAAATCTTAAATACTTAATGTTCTTACTATACAGGAGTCATAAACAGAACACAAAATTCACAGTGACAAAGCCAAGAGAAAACACAAAGGATATCATGTTTGGCAAAACGCATCTTCCGAGTGCAGTTTGAGCGCACTTCAGTTTTTTGACATCTTATAAAAACAGTGGCAGATCCCACTAAAACTCATAAATCACTTCCCAGCCAACACTTGTGTCCAGGACTTAATTTAAATCCGACCTTTCATAAAACTAAATGTGACATGTGATTTTAAAGCTATTAGGAAGAGAGCTTTCAGTTCATGCTGAATGTTACATTAATATGAATCTTCTGACAAAGTCAAAAAAGAAGAACATTTTTAAAAACCATTTTAAATCATAAATGACAATTTGTACAAAAAGAGCCACATTCACTGTCTGCACGTAAAGAAAATGTGTTGAACAAATGTGAGGTTTATTAAGTTGTTTGATAGGTGAAAACACATGACCACATTTCATTATGTAGACATTCTGTTTCAAATTTCTAGAAAACACAATGGTGAAAAGTGAAAAGCTGGAAAATTGATTATAACAGACATATATATGATAGTTAAAAAGTAACTTTACTTTTGTTGAAAAAAATCCCCATTCCCCTCTGGGTGATCTATGTACATTACAAGGATTTTAACTAACTTTGTTTGTGGATTCCTACCTTATGTTATTCCGAAGAAATCCCTGTTTGTTTATCTCTGCCCATGTGCTGAGTAAGTTTAATGGGAGTGGTTTCATAATTATCAACCAGCCTCTGCACCTGCAGGGCTCGAATTAGGAGAATTGCAGGGTCTGCATCCCTTTAGACGTGATTTCTTATTGGGAGTATCTCACAATCTTAAATTTTTGTTGCACAGGATGCCTAAAATCTGACTTGTAGCTTAGTACAGACTTCTGGGAAAATCAGTGAGCCAATCAGATAAGCAGGAAATCATGTTTCTGGGGGCGTTCTGTACACATTTCTGTGTGCAGAACATCTCCAAGTAGCTGTGTTGTATTTTACACAAAATTACAGAGCTGCAGATTGAAAAAGAAATGCCATTTTAATAAAATTCAATTACAATATGACTTGTGTCGCAATTGTATATGATATATATATATATATATATATATATATATATATATATATATATATATATTTTTTTTTTTTTATTATTATTATTATTTGTAATTTTTTCCCATGAAATTGGAGTTACACTTTAAGAATGATAGAATCTCTTGCTTTTATGCTAGATTTAACTCAGTTTACTTTCTTGTCCTCTACAACAGTAGATTTCTAACCCCTAATAATTATTACACTTCTAAAATTCAGTTTCATATTTTGATATAGTAAAAAAATGTGTTCTCCTGAACTGCCTGATGTAATCCCCTCATTGATGAAGCTCTAATCTTTTTGACTCCATAGAAATCTTCTTTTTAAAAACCATGTGATATACCAATGTCTTTATACCATCTGCAAAGGAATGACCACTTTATTTAATTTCAACTTTCCTTATCACTTTGTTAAACATAAAGAGACTGTCGTTGGGTGTTATATTATTTAGCTGGACTCTGTAGTGGAGTGGGGGGCAAGGGAAGACCTGTTGGTGGGTATATCTTCCTGAAGCAGTAAGTTACCAGAGAGTACCGTCACTAGTGATGGCCGAACGGTTCGCCCGGCGGTCGTTTCGCGGCGAATTTCCGACTTTCGCCGTCCGCGGGTTCGAACGCCTTTTTCCGTCGTTCGCCCCGGCGGACTTACGTGTTTAATGTATACAAGAACTTTAACCTTTCGTGACACGTTTATCATGTGTTACAGGACAACCAATTGAGACATGACAGCTCATGGACACTTGGACATTCCCCCTAACCTATAAATACACCCGATCCGGTGGCCATTTTACATTCTTTCTTCTGTCACTGTAGGGAAAGGATCCTGTGTGGAGTAGGGACAGAGAAAACGCTAGCTATTTGGTACACAAAAGTTCTTTTCAGGACTGGTATAGGTGTTAGGTCAGCAGCCTGAGTTTCTTTTGTCAGTTTAGATAAAGGGACAGAGCGCTGTATGCTGCTATTTTAGGGACAGCTCAGCCAGATTAGTCTTTCTTCATCATCATCATCATCATCATCATTAGCTGTTACTATCAGGTCCACAAAAGAGCTGTTCCAGCTAATCGTTCCAGCCTACTCTTTTTTGCCAATTTGTATAGGGACAGGCAGGAAGCAGTGTGTCAGGCAGTGAGGATAATTTTAAAGACTTGCTGTTACTATTAGTTCCACAAAGGTTCTTTTCAGGACTGGTATCAGTGGTACGGTAATAGGCTTGTACACGTATAATATTCTTTCTTCCAAATATAGAAAGAATATTATACTTGACTGCTGCCCTTCTGCTGCAGTCTGCTAATCATTCACAACTCACTTGTTCCACAAAGCTCTTTATCAGGACTGGTAACTTGGTCTGTCTAGGGTGCTACGGTACATAGGCTTGGGTGCGGTACAGTCTGCTGTTCTGTAAGGACCGCTATCGGTCCACAATACATAGGGTTGCCGTGCACTACTGCTGACCGCTGCCCTATACTGCAGCAGTCCTTCATTGGTATAGGGACTGACGTACAGTCTGCTAATCACTAACACACAACCTGCTTGGTCCACAAAAGTTCTTATAAGGACTGGTAACTTGGTATAGGGTGCTACGGTACATAGGCCTGAGTGCGTTACAGTCTGCTGTTCTGTAAGGACCGCTATCGGTCCACAATACATAGGGTTGCCGTGCACTACTGCTGACCGCTGCCCTATACTGCAGCAGTCCTTCAGCGGTATAGGGACTGACGCACAGTCTGCTAAACACTAACACACAACCTGCTTGGTCCACAAAAGTTTTTATAAGGACTGGTAACTTGGTATAGGGTGCTACGGTACATAGGCCTGAGTGCAGTACAGTCTGCTGTTCTGTAAGGACCGCTATCGGTCCACAATACATAGGGTTGCCGTGCACTACTGCTGACCGCTGCCCTATACTGCAGCAGTCCTTCATTGGTATAGGGACTGACGTACAGTCTGCTAATCACTAACACACAACCTGCTTGGTCCACAAAAGTTCTTATAAGGACTGGTAACTTGGTATAGGGTGCTACGGTACATAGGCCTGAGTGCGTTACAGTCTGCTGTTCTGTAAGGACCGCTATCGGTCCACAATACATAGGGTTGACGTGCACCACTGCTGACCGCTGCCCTATACTGCAGCAGTCCTTCAGCGGTATAGGGACTGACGTACAGTCTGCTAAACACTAATACACAACCTGCTTGGTCCACAAAAGTTCTTATAAGGACTGGTAACTTGGTATAGGGTGCTACGGTACATAGGCTTGAGTGCGGTACAGTCTGCTGTTCTGTAAGGACCGCTATCGGTCCACAATAGATAGGGTTGACGTGCACCACTGCTGACCGCTGCCCTATACTGCAGCAGTCCTTCAGCGGTATAGGGACTGACGCACAGTCTGCTAAACACTAACACACAACCTGCTTGGTCCACAAAAGTTTTTATAAGGACTGGTAACTTGGTATAGGGTGCTACGGTACATAGGCCTGAGTGCGTTACAGTCTGCTGTTCTGTAAGGACCGCTATCGGTCCACAATACATAGGGTTGCCGTGCACTACTGCTGACCGCTGCCCTATACTGCAGCAGTCCTTCATTGGTATAGGGACTGACGTACAGTCTGCTAATCACTAACACACAACCTGCTTGGTCCACAAAAGTTCTTATAAGGACTGGTAACTTGGTATAGGGTGCTACGGTACATAGGCCTGAGTGCGTTACAGTCTGCTGTTCTGTAAGGACCGCTATCGGTCCACAATACATAGGGTTGCCGTGCACTACTGCTGACCGCTGCCCTATACTGCAGCAGTCCTTCAGCGGTATAGGGACTGACGCACAGTCTGCTAAACACTAACACACAACCTGCTTGGTCCACAAAAGTTCTTATAAGGACTGGTAACTTGGTATAGGGTGCTACGGTACATAGGCCTGAGTGCAGTACAGTCTGCTGTTCTGTAAGGACCGCTATCGGTCCACAATACATAGGGTTGCCGTGCACTACTGCTGACCGCTGCCCTATACTGCAGCAGTCCTTCATTGGTATAGGGACTGACGTACAGTCTGCTAATCACTAACACACAACCTGCTTGTTCCACAAAAGTTCTTATAAGGACTGGTAACTTGGTATAGGGTGCTACGGTACATAGGCTTGAGTGCGGTACAGTCTGCTGTTCTGTAAGGACCGCTATCGGTCCACAATAGATAGGGTTGACGTGCACCACTGCTGACCGCTGCCCTATACTGCAGCAGTCCTTCAGCGGTATAGGGACTGACGTACAGTCTGCTAAACACTAATACACAACCTGCTTGGTCCACAAAAGTTCTTATAAGGACTGGTAACTTGGTATAGGGTGCTACGGTACATAGGCTTGAGTGCGGTACAGTCTGCTGTTCTGTAAGGACCGCTATCGGTCCACAATAGATAGGGTTGACGTGCACCACTGCTGACCGCTGCCCTATACTGCAGCAGTCCTTCAGCGGTATAGGGACTGACGTACAGTCTGCTAAACACTAATACACAACCTGCTTGGTCCACAAAAGTTCTTATAAGGACTGGTAACTTGGTATAGGGTGCTACGGTACATAGGCTTGAGTGCGGTACAGTCTGCTGTTCTGTAAGGACCGCTATAGGTCCACAATAGATAGGGTTGACGTGCACCACTGCTGACCGCTCACCTATACTGCAGCAGTCCTTCAGCGGTATAGGGACTAAGAGTTTTGTCACAGGGTCATTTAAAAAATGACATGCAGAGGAAGAGGCAGGCCCTTCCGCAGGGGTGGTAGGGGTAGGGCAGGAGCAACAGGCTTGAGCCAAAGTGGGAAGTTGCAGAAGGTGCGTTCAATTACTTTAAAGGATGCACCAGACTTGGTTGAGTGGCTCGCTCAGCCTTACTCTTCTGCACCCTCCTCATCCTCTCGATCTGCACCCTCTTCTTCACTCTCTGCTATGTGCACCCCCAAAGACACTACCACCAACAACACGACCACCACCACCACCACCACATACCTTCCGCTTGAGTCACTGGAATTATTTTCCGATCCATATCAAGAGGACATTTCTGATGCGCAGCCACTCTTGGTATTGGATCAGGAAGAGGAGGTAGCAACAAGCGCTACTCAGCAGTCTGACGCCAGTACCCAGATCAGCCCAAGGAGGAGGTTGGTCCCCGGTGTTGCTGCCTACTCTACTTATAGCGGTGGGGAAGGTGACGTTGATGATGACGTGTCTAGTGATGTCACGTGGGTGCCCACAAGAGAGGAAGAGGAGGGGAGTTCAGAGGGAGATATGGACCAGCAGATAGGGAGGAGAAGCAGCAATGACTTACATTGCACAGCAGGGACAAAGCAGACTGCAAATGTATCAGGAGCGAGTCATCGACCATGTACGGTCACATCTGGCGCTCCCAGGACACCGGCACATGGCTCCGCAGTGTGGGCTTTTTTTAACGTGTCCGCTGCTGACAATAGCGTTGCCATCTGCAATCTTTGCAGTCAACGCGTTAGTCGCGGTAAGCCCAATACTCACCTAGGGACGACCGCCTTAAGAAGGCACATGAGCAGCCATCACCGAGCCCAGTGGGAGCAACGGAACACACAAAGCCACACTGCAGGCTCTCACCGTCCAGCCTCGTCTTCTACTTCTCCTTCTCCTCTCTCCTCACAATTGTCCTCCACTCCACCTTCCATCACGCCAAGCTCACATTTTTCTGCAAAAAGGCAGGCTTCCGTGGGCCTAATGTTTGAGCGTAAAAAAATGATGACGCCGGATAACCCTCTTGCCCAACGGTTGGCGGCTGGCTTGTCAGAACTCATAGCCCGCCAACTACTGCCATATAAACTGGTGGACTCGGAGGCCTTTCGCAAATTTGTGGCCATTGGAACACCACAATGGAAGGTCCCAGGAAGGAAGTATTTCTCAGAGAAGGGCATCCCAGAGCTATATGGCCATGTTCAGCGGCAAGTGAATGTATCTCTGGCACACAGTGTCGGTGCCAAGATACATCTGACCACAGACACGTGGTCTAGCAAACACGGGCAGGGAAGGTATATCAGTTTTACTGCCCACTGGGTGAACCTTCTGACGGCCGTCAAGCATGTAACCCGTGGCACCCGTGTAGATTTGGTTTTACCGCCACGGATTGCATGCAGGCCTGACTCTTCTTCTCCTCCTCCTACTCCATCCTCCTCCCTCTCCTCCTCAGCTGCCTCCTCCTTTTCCGCTGCTAGCGTCTCTTCCACTGCACCGCCCAAGCTCCCCAGAACCTATTCCACATGCCAGGTGAGACGTTGCCATGCCGTGCTGCGTCTGTTGTGCCTGGAAGCAAAGAGCCACACTGGCCCGGCACTCCTTTCAGCTTTGCGTTCACAGGCAGATGAGTGGCTAACACCGCTCAATTTGACAGTTGGTAAAGTGGTGTGTGACAACGGTGCCAATCTGCTTAGCGCATTGAAACAGGGCAAAATCACGCACGTGCCGTGCATGGCACACGTCTTAAACTTGGTCGTGCAGCGATTCCTTGTCAAATACCCTGGGGTCCAGGACATCTTGCGGCAGGCAAGGAAAATCTCGGCCCATTTCAGAAGATCTTACACGGCCATGGCTCGCCTTGCTGACATTCAGCGGCGACACCATCTGCCGGTCAGACGTCTTATTTGCGATTGCCCGACGCGATGGAACTCAACCTTCTATATGCTTGATAGGCTGCTCCAGCAGAAACGTGCAGTTAACGTCTACCTGTATGAACTCTGCGAAAGAAACGGTTCTGGGGAGCTGGGTTTTTTTTCACCGCGCCAGTGGCTGCTCATGCGCGACACATGCAGACTTCTGCGGCCATTTGAGGAGATCACCAAACTGGTCAGTCGCAGCCATGGCGCCATCAGTGACATGGTACCTTATGCCTTCTTTCTGGAGCGTGCATTGCGTCGTGTCATTGATCAGGCTGTGGAGGAGCAGGAGCGGGAAGATGAGGAAGTCGCAATGCTGGATGAATTCCCAGGGGGGGCTACTCTATCTGAGACAAGTCAACAACAGGAGTCTGATGAGGAGTCAGAGGAGGATGGTGCCGGGGCGGATGAGCAGGAGCAAGAAGAGCATGCTTTAAACCTTTCTGGGATCCCTGTTGTGCGAGGATGGGGAGAGGAGAATGAAGAGGACGACATTATCCTGGATGATGAGCAGGAGCCAGGCCACCACACCGCTTCCACTTTAGTGCAAATGGGGGCCTTCATGCTCCAGTGTTTTAATAGGGACCCCCGTATAAAAAGCATGAGGGTCAAGGACCAGTACTGGGTGGCAACGTACTTAGACCCCCGGTACAAACACAAAATGGCGGAAATGTTACCGCCGTCGCAGAGGGCTGTCAGAATGCAGCACTTCCAGGCCTTGCTTCGAGAAATGCTGCATTCTGCTTTTGCGTGCGCTGGCAGAGGAGCAATTCCCACTCCCAGAGAAGGATTTGCGGGTACCAATCCAACAGCGCCTGCAAGAAGAGGCCGGTTTGAAGATGTGTTGGTGACTTCGGATATGAGGTCATTCTTTCAGCCGACCCATCGACAGGTGTCATCCGGATCCAGCATCAGGGAACGCCTAGACCGTCAGGTGTCCGACTACATTGGGTTAACGGCCGATGTGGACGCTCTGAGGAGTGATGAACCCCTAGACTACTGGGTGGGCAGGCTTGACCTCTGGCCAGAGCTTGCCCAATTTGCAATCGAACTGTTGGCTTGCCCCTCATCCAGTGTCCTGTCCGAAAGGACGTTCAGCGCAGCAGGGGGGATTGTGACCGATAAGCGTACTCGCCTAGCTCACCACAGTGTTAACTACCTCACATTTCTAAAAATGAATGAGGCATGGATCTCGGAGGAATTCAACACATGTGATCAGTAGACCATGTATATGTCTATAAACAATTTTTGGAATCAAGCACACAGACCTTCTTAATTCATTTGGCTCACTTCCCTGACCCAAAAAAGCACACCGTACTATATGCCCCTACCCTCCTCTTTGAAGAGGTTGAGCGGTGTCATATTTCTACTGGGGCTGCTTATTATGAGGGGTTCCCACCATCCCTGTGCTGTGCTGACTTCCTCCTGGGTGTTCTTATTATGAGGGGCTCCCACCATCCCTGTGCTGTGCTGACTTCCTCCTGGGGGTTCTTATTATGAGGGGATCACACCATCCCTGTGCTGTGCTGACTTCCTCCTGGGGCTGCTTACGGTGCTGCTGTCAGCGCTGTATGTCACGGAGCTGCTGTCAGCGCTGTATGTCACGGAGCTGCTGTCAGCGCTGTATGTCACGGAGCTGCTGTCAGCGCTGTATGTCACGGAGCTGCTGTCAGCGCTGTATGTCACGGAGCTGCTGTCAGCGCTGTATGTCACGGAGCTGCTGTCAGCGCTGTATGTCACGGAGCTGCTGTCAGCGCTGTATGTCACGGAGCTGCTGTCAGCGCTGTATGTCACGGAGCTGCTGTCAGCGCTGTATGTCACGGAGCTGCTGTCAGCGCTGTATGTCACGGTGCTGCTGTCAGCGCTGTATGTCACGGAGCTGCTGTCAGCGCTGTATGTCACGGAGCTGCTGTCAGTGCTGTATGTCACGGAGCTGCTGTCAGCGCTGTATGTCACGGAGCTGCTGTCAGCGCTGTATGTCACGGAGCTGCTGTCAGCGCTGTATGTCACGGTGCTGCTGTCAGCGCTGTATGTCACGGAGCTGCTGTCAGCGCTGTATGTCACGGAGCTGCTGTCAGCGCTGTATGTCACGGAGCTGCTGTCAGCGCTGTATGTCACGGAGCTGCTGTCAGCGCTGTATGTCACGGAGCTGCTGTCAGCGCTGTATGTCACGGAGCTGCTGTCAGCGCTGTATGTCACGGAGCTGCTGTCAGCGCTGTATGTCACGGAGCTGCTGTCAGCGCTGTATGTCACGGAGCTGCTGTCAGCGCTGTATGTCACGGAGCTGCTGTCAGCGCTGTATGTCACGGAGCTGCTGTCAGCGCTGTATGTCACGGAGCTGCTGTCAGCGCTGTATGTCACGGTGCTGCTGTCAGCGCTGTATGTCACGGAGCTGCTGTCAGCGCTGTATGTCACGGAGCTGCTGTCAGTGCTGTATGTCACGGAGCTGCTGTCAGCGCTGTATGTCACGGAGCTGCTGTCAGCGCTGTATGTCACGGAGCTGCTGTCAGCGCTGTATGTCACGGTGCTGCTGTCAGCGCTGTATGTCACGGAGCTGCTGTCAGCGCTGTATGTCACGGAGCTGCTGTCAGCGCTGTATGTCACGGAGCTGCTGTCAGCGCTGTATGTCACGGAGCTGCTGTCAGCGCTGTATGTCACGGAGCTGCTGTCAGCGCTGTATGTCACGGTGCTGATGTCAGTGCTCTGTATTACGGTGCTGCTGTCAGTGCTCTGTATCTCCTGCACCCTCTTGTTTGCCTACCCTGGTCCCTGACCTTCCCTCTCCTCCATTGCCTTCATTAGCTCCATAGTCCTGAATTGTCAGAACAATTTCCCAAATAAAAAAAAAATGCTTGTAGTTATCGATCCCAAATTCACCTCATACATGTATTATGCTATTGTCCAGGTGGTGGGACTACGTGCTACCCCCTAATAATTACCCCGTGGCCGCAAATTCGACCTAAAGGTTTGCGAAATTCGCCTCCCATTGAAGTCAATGGAGCCCGCGGCGAACGGTCGTTTTCGCGAACGTTTGTGTCCGTTCGCGTTTCGCGTTCGCGAAACGTCCCGTCGGAAGTTCGTCCATCACTAACCGTCACTCTTTGGGCTCCTTCACAAGTGCTGCAGGCACTGCCACTCCAATGAAAAGTTATACAGGTTTGCATCACTTTTCAGAGGTGTTTGATAGACAGTGTGGAGAAGATACTGTAAGTCACCCCCACACAGCTGGGATTTAACCGCATAATTACTGTATTACTGCACCGTAATCGCCTGCATTGCATGTGGTTGCGGTGTGGTTCTGGCCCCAGAGAACTGCCTAAAATGACATGATGATTATGTTTTGCTGGAGCTGCAAAGCACAGCATTGTAGTTACAGCATGTGAACAGCTGAGTGTTAGTGTTCAGGTGGGCAGTCAGGGGGTAATAAAAGCAAGCAGTTGACCTCACGTGTGTATAACCCTCAAAGACTGGTAAGTACGTAAAATGTATATTATCAGTGCTGTGCTAATAATATCACTGTGGGGTATCTGGGTGATATATGGGCAACTTCCATGCACCAATGAACTACCACAATAGCCGTATGATGATTATATTTGAATTTTAAGTACCATACCAAAATATTTGAGTCCAATGTAAGATTTTATTACAAGTTTTACTTAAAGTGTTTTGTAAACGATCACCTTGTAAAACAACCCATTCAGTTTAAAATAGAATGAAATGCAAAACATTTTTATATACATTATAAATACCTTTTTTCCCTTTTTTGTTCTCAGCTGCATAAGAGCTGGGGGAGGAGAATCAGCAGAACACTGAACTTCCCAGTGAATGGCTGGGCAGGACAAGTCTGATCATTGGAGGAGAGCAGGCTGAGTTCCCAGCACAGCAAGAGAACTGACCATGTTGTGCTCTCATGGTCAGTTTTTAACAGTAAAGCAGAGGGACTGGAAGGAACTTCGGGGATTTCACATAAAGGAAACAATACAAAAAGAACAGGATACTTTCTCATACAAGTACATGGTACAGCAGACACATATCAGGTATATGAAGTGTTAGGGTAACAAACGCTTTAAGTCATATTTGGAGTAAAACCTTACTCTGGCCTCAAATATTTATTGTGATGTTTTGATTCAGATTCAAATATTGTCTGAATTGAGAAAATAACTGTTTCTTTAAATGAAAAAACACCATTCAGTTCACTATTCACTGTAATATTTATTGATTTCTATTCTTGCTTTTTTCTTTACTTCTTTTATCTGTAAGCATTTATCTTCACTAGGCTTAGCAATGTATTAAGGATTACAAATACCAGTACAACTTTATATAATAATTTCTTTCTTACCTTAAAGGCCTGTTGTTTAACCCCTTCATGGTGGAGGGTAAAACAAATTCTAGCATCTGCATATAATTTTGCAACTTTGACATGCGTTAGTAAAACTGTGCATATCATTGTAATTAATTGTATTCAGGTAGATTATGTGTTGTTTTTTCAGGACACATTGGTCTTTTATTTGTTGGCAAATGGTAATGGTTGTCTCCTGATTAAAGGAAAAATGGCCCAAAATAGTAAAAATATTATTTAACTGTATATTTCTTTGTATTACCATAACCTAAAATACATTTTCCTGCTCCTGACAATTGAAGTGGTACGATATATGTGCATGTTATTTGTTGTTTGTATCTGTTTTAGGGTCCAGAAACAATGGTGCACATTTTGCTTTTTTATCCTACCTAAAACACACAGATACTGAAAATAACTGACACTGATGCTAATAATTTTTTTTTTAATTCTACTTAACCATCTCTCCCCCACTCGATTGTCAATTGATGGACAGGCAGTGGCTCTCTTGTTCTGGGACGATGTCATATGACATCATCCCGCTCTTTCAGCGCTTGCGCGCCTGTAGGGGTGCACAGCATGGCGATCGGTCCCTAGGACACAGTGCATCACCCATCTTGGTAAAGAGCCAATGAGGAGGCTCTTTACCCATGCGATCAGCTGTGTCCAATCACAGCTGATCATAAGTAAGCAAGAAAATGTGGGTTACTGGCATTCCTTTTCTCACGCTGACAGGGTGTGAAGAGAGGAGAGACGATTAGCAGCATTTCCTCATAGGGGAGATCTGCACAGATAATCAGGGCACTGATTTTCAATGCAGCCCCAACAGTGCCCAGCATTAAGGCTAATCAACAATGTTTATAAGGAAAAAATGTATATTTCTCTAAATTCATATGAGAAAACACACATAGAGGTGGGTTGTACAGCGATTGATAACTGTGATAGCCAATCAGAGACTATCACTGCAATCAGGTGATCGGGAACCAGGCTTCCAGGTTCCTGATCATTAGTACAAGACCCAGGGGGCTCTCGTGAGAGCCTGATCTCTGTGCTGGGAGCAAGCTGCACGCATATATGCAGAAGACCCATTGAGGCCACATATATGTGTACACTCAGCAGCAAGAGATTGATCAATCAATAAACAAACAGAAGTTGATATTATCTCTCCACATTTCCAAGCATTCTTCTTACCAAAAGAATTGGGACGATGTTTGACTTGTTTTTGCAAAAAACGTATTTATAGCCTCAGGATCCCGGATGTCTTAAAGATAACATTCCAATATAAATGTCCAAATTCTCATTATTACCTTATATGTGCCATTTAGTTTACTGTATAGTTTTGTCTTTTTTTTTTCTTCAGGGCAGATTTTACTCCCATTTTATATTATTCTGACATGTACAGTGTTACTCTTGTGTCTTAAATGATAGATCAAATACACTATATAAAAATCAGTGCTCCAATTTTTTCTTCGGTTCTGAACTCACATCGCCATCACAACATCCTCTCTCAGGGTTGTATTATGATCAAATGATGGCTCTTTCTACTTCTTGAAAGCTTAAAAAACTTTGTAACACTTCTCTATGTTAAAATTCTAAGTTGTGTTCAAAATGTTGAAGGCAAAACATAGAGATTTGTAACATTGTGGGGTCAATTTACTAACTTGAGTGTGATACATCTAATGCAGCTGTGCATGGTAGCCAATCAGCTTCTAACTTCAGCTTGTTCAATTAAGTGTTGACAATAAAACCTGGAGGCTTATATGCAGAGCTGCAACTGATTTTGCACTTTCCAGTTTTAGTAAATCAACTCCTGTATTCCACATAGGTTAAGGGGGCAATGCTTCCAGTATGTGAATATAAGGTATTGAGGGAAATGTATGAAGCAGTGTGTGAGGATGGACTAAGATGGATTGGGAAAAAATGATTAAATAACACAGAACTATGCATGGGGCTGATTTACTAAGTGCACAATTGGTGATATTAAGGGATACTGGCAACAATTGAGAATCCAAATAGAAAAAGGAATAGGAGAAAAGTAAGTATGCATCCTCAAGTCCATAGGTAAGAAAGCAGGGCTTACAGAAAATACAGATACCATAATGGAGCTGCATAGTTTTAAAGTATATCTAAACTATTTTTTTTTTTACTTTTAGACAGAATAGGGACTGATTAAAATAAAGGAAATCCCCTCTCCAACAGTTGCCCATGGAACAAGTGAAAGATTTCCCTCTACACCTGTGCTGGGGGCAACTCCAACTCAACAAATGCCAATTATTTATGAATTTTTGTGCAATTAGGGGTAACTGCTTAGAACATTCAGTGACTGATGGACTTTTTTTAATTTATTTTTATTTTTTCTAAAATCCTTAAAGAGGGGACTCTCTAGCCAATGGTTAACTGGTGTACGTACAGTAGACATTAGATGACTAGAAAATCTGCTGTCTGATTCTCATACAGTAGGCACTAACAAACGGGCCTTCTTTGAATGAATAGCAAATGAATAGGTCAGGAAACCTTGTCCATTCATGATTGTTTTTCTCCTAGGTTGCCAGTGTGTCTCCTCCTTGTTAATAACAGTGTGGAAGTGCAGGCACTACATGTGTTTGTTTTACAACTTCAAGCCCTGTATCTAGTCAACTGTCAAATGCTGTTTCAGTGGCCAATACATGATTTGGCATTTGATGGTTAAATGACAGTGGGTGGAACTTCCTGTCCCTAGGATACAAAGAGCTAGGCTGTTAGGTATTATTAGTATGTTCAGGATCTGTGCAGGTCAAGTTCATATTAACTGGGTGTATGAACAGGAGGTATTTGATGGACTAGAAGGAGAACCTTGTGAGGTGCTGGCCCAAGAAGATGTCTAAAGGATGAGATTATTACTTATACCATTGTAATTCTAGCAATACTGAACCCCAAAGTGTACAAACTACTTCGACTTCTACTTTTGTAAAAGCTATTCTCTATGTCGGCTAAGAATAGAACCCTAGAGCTCTGCTTGTTGGGAGTTAAAACACCCCATCTTTATGACTACATGTTTTCCTATAGACACATCTTCATGACAATTGCTTGTGTGTGCCTCAAGCTGTACACTATTCAAATCTAATCTATATAAGTGTCAACATAGATCTTTTCTTTCCCAATCCAGTTTTCTCAATAATACAACACATAATAAAATACTCTGGATAAATGATGCCTCCTGAAAAGATTATGTAATGCTTTGTTTAAGGTAAGAACTAATAGTTTGAATACATTATTTCTGTATGTCTCCTGATGATGTACAGCAGTAGGAAAATTAAAGTAAGCACCTTAGACTTTTGCAAGTAGTAAGCTATTTCTTATGAAGTGTGCATTCAACTTCTTTGTAGATATAACTGTTACTGTTAATACAATTATGCAGACACAGGACATTTGAAAGAACCCATAGGGGTTGATTTACTAAAGGCAACTAGGCTTCACGTTGCAAAGAATACAATTATGTGCAAGGAAAAAAAAACATATTTGTTTGGACCTAATTGGAAGATGGAAGTCAGCAGAACTTAAGATTACAAGATGATTTTTTTTTTGTGTAGTTATAGGCTCTTCTGGCTGTGCCACCTAAGATGCTGGACAGCTCCCTTCCTGATCTCTTCAGACATTCTTGCTTTGTCTCTTTTTTCTGACGACCCTTATACTCTTTGCTCCTCCCATGAACTTTCCCAATTTAAGCCAAATCTCTGCACTTGCTGTTTGCTAGAATATTGTGCTCTCTCCAACCAATGTCTATTCTATGGACTATGCTTCTGCTGTATCTCAACCTGCAACCATTTGTTATTGACCTTTGGCTTGTTTACTGACTTTGCTTCTGCTTGATCCCTATTTTTTATTTATTTTTTGCAAATCTTTTTATTGAGATTTAGACAGTAAACAAACAGCTAGCAAACTAACAAACAAACAAAAAAAAAAAAACAAAAAAAAAAAAAAAAGAACACATACATTGGTCACGACTAGAGTTACAGGCGTGGCGTATACAGAGTTGTAATACAAGACAGTTTGGTACATACAGAATATGTCGGAGAGTCTAAAGCACCTCAATGGCCACAGATAGCTGACTCCATGTGCAGCAGGACAACTTGGAGCTAAAACATGCTACTCAGATATACGACATTTTCACTGGTGCAGTTTCCTGTTTACTAGCAGAAGGTAACGTGTTAAGTAGGCTGCGGGTCAGAGGCTGTGGAAGTGTTAGCCAGCCAGCTGGACCAGACCTTGTCATATTTTTGCGGGCAACCCCTATTAACATAGCAGTCTTTGTAAAGAGGCAGGCTGCTGTTGA
This sequence comes from Lithobates pipiens, assembly GCF_037356315.1. Taxonomy (NCBI): domain Eukaryota; kingdom Metazoa; phylum Chordata; class Amphibia; order Anura; family Ranidae; genus Lithobates; species Lithobates pipiens. The sequence continues at coordinate 94,504,860 of NW_027507903.1, read as the reverse complement.
CCAATTTTTTCCACAGGGAGAGAGGAGGAGGAGTTGGCTTACGCCAGCTGAGGGCTATGGCCTTGCGGGCGTAGAAGAGAAGAAGCCCAACCAGGGTGCATCGCGCCACAGTGGGAATTCTATGATCTATCAGGCCCAGTATGCAAATTTCTATGGAGGGCTGGAGCGATATGGAGGTGACCTGTGTAATGACCCTTAGTATCTCCTTCCAATAGTCGACAATGGCTGGGCAGGTCCAAAAGATATGAGTGAAGTCCCCCGGTATTGTCCCACAACGCCAACACCCCGGGGGGGGGGAGGCAGGGTTCATTTTGTGCAGTCTATATGGGGTGAAATATGCTCGGTGGACCATCTTAAACTGTATTAGCCGGTCTCTCAGGGAGACCAGGGATCTGAAAGGGAAGTCCCACATGTCATCCCAATCATCATTATCAACGGTGGGAATGTCGCGCACCCATTTGTCTCTGAGTTTTCCCAAGGTAGGGAGGGAGGTCGTTATCAAATGGGAGTAAAGTTTCGAGGTGGGCTTATTTTCACATCTGGACGTGAGGAGGTCCTCCAGTGTGGACTGGACAACCTGGGGGAGAGACCTGGAGAACTGGCATCTGAAGGCATGGGAGAGTTGTAGATATCTAACAAAATAGCTCTGCGGGATGTTGAAGTCAGAAATCAACTTGGGGAATGGAGCCAGCGATTGGTCGGAAATTATTTGGTCCGCTGTTTTAACGTTGAACTTAGTCCAAGCATGGGGTTCAGGTAGTTTGTAAAACTGCTCCAGAGTGGGGTTCAACCACAAGGGGGCAGCTGGAGAAAGTGCATTGGTAGGGTATTTTTCAAGTTTAAGTCCTGCCCCCCATGCACGTAACGTGGTGCGCATGGAGGGGGTCAGCGGGTATGGGGCTTTTGGGCCACGATAAAGTAAAAATGTCAGTGCTTCCAGTGACTTCACCACTGCCACCTCAACCAAGGTGGCAGGGTTTGTCCTATCAGGAGTGAGCCACCAAGCCGCAGTAACCAGCTGGGTGGCTAAAAAATATTTGTAAAGGTCAGGGCACGCCAGTCCTCCCTGGGAGGACGGACGCGTAAGTGTTGACCATCCATACCTGGGGGACTGGTTTCCCCAGATAAAGGAGGTAAAGAGGCTATGCAGTCGGGAGAAAAATGATTTAGGAATCCATTGTGGAGATTGGCAAAGTAGGTAGATAAATTTGGGCAGGATTTTCATTTTTATCAGGTTTATCCGCCCTAGCAATGATAGGGGTAGAGATTCCCATGCCTTCAGTCTCAGCCGTGTCTCCTGAACCACTGGGGATAGATTCAGGGGTAAGAAGTCCTGCCTCGAGACCACCACCCCAAGGTACTTGAAGCTCTCCACCCACTGTAGGGGTATATCGGGGGGGGGGCGGTGTCGCGGGCTGCTGGGTCTATAGGGAACAGAAGTGACTTTGATCAGTTAACCTTAAGGCCCGTGATCGTGGAGAATGAGTTCAGAATTTGTAATGCCCCTCTGAGGGAGGAGTCCGCGTCGTTAAGGAAGAGAAGGAGGTCGTCCGCATAAAGGGCGACCCTCTCCTCCAGCCAGCCAACACGCAGGCCCATAATGTGCAGGGAGGTATGTAAGGCCTCCGCCAGGGGTTCCATTGCGATGGCGAACAGGGCCGGAGAAAGAGGGCAGCCCTGTCTCGTGCCCCTGGACAGAGGGAAGGACCGTGAGAGACCCCCCCAGCTTAATGGATGACGTGGGGTGCTTGTAGAGCGTCTGTAACCACGTAATAAATACCAAGGGGAACCCCATTCTGCGGAGGACCTCCCACAGAAAAGGCCATTCCACAGTTTCGAAGGCCTTCCCTATGTCCAGGGAGGCCACCACCCGGGAACCCTCATTGAGGTGTTGTGCATGGATGTTGGTAAACAGGCGTCTTAAGTTGATGTCAGTGGCTCTATTAGGCATAAAACCGGTCTGGTCCGTCTCTATCACAGACGGCAGTAGGGGCTGTAGTCTCGTAGTGAGCAATTTGGTAAGGATTTTGAAGTCTGCATTTAGGAGGGCGATAGGCCTATATGAGGCGCAGGATGTGGGGTCCTTAGGGGCTTTGTGGATTAGTATTATGTGTGCATGAAATAGGGAGGGGGGGGGGAATAGGATTGGCGCTATACCCTTTAAAGATTGGAGACTAAGGTATACAATTAGCAAGAAATTTCCAGCGGGCTGGATAATAAAATAAAATAAAATAAAATAGATGTGTATGTGTCAATGAGTGTCAACAATTATTGTGTCCTTTAGAGACCATAAGTGTCATAACAGATCCTAAATGCATAAATCATTAAACAATTGTAACAGCATAAAATTATATAAAGTGCAAAGTGCTGGTGAACAAATTCTGGTATTTGTGACAAACCTATATAAATAAAAAGTAAAGCTTGGTATATATAGAAGAAATATATATACAAAATATAAATATAAAAATAAAAAAATATATAAAAAATCGGTTTATCTGTTACACGTATCAAGTCCTCACGTAGTGTAACTATGATGAAAGGTACATATTACATAGGTGAAAAGATGCAAAAAGGTGAAAAAATGTGGTAAAATTTAGCAGTAAAAAATGCAAAAAAATGGAAATAAGAATAATAATTAAAAATATTAAAAAATTTAAAAGTAATTAAAATTAGTAAAGAGTGTCCCTCAAAAAGGTGATTATAAATTAGTGGGGTGTCCTCTGCGAGTGAAAGTGAAGTGAAGGGTGGAGGAAATTTCAATTGTTGTTCCCGGTGCTCTGTGGCTATTTTTATGCAGTTGCTCTCACCAGAGTTATGGCCCCTTCCGGGGTGGATCAACCTTCACAGTATCAGCCACTGTGTAGCTCTCTGGCTGGCCTCTATTGCGGTTCCGGGAAACCTTCGTTCCTCCGTTCTTATGCCGTGTTCGGTTATATGTAATGAATAAGAGGCATATCCATGGTGCAGTACGTCTTATAAAACTTCGTATTTATTATATAGGCAAAAGTACTACTCACAAACATCCGTTCATATGCTTATATTGAAAAGGAAAAGTTCCGTTCGGCTAGCACGCCTTCTGAGTTAGCAGTGTATGCTTCGTGGCCACGAAGCATACACTGCTAACTCAGAAGGCGTGCTAGCCGAACGGAACTTTTCCTTTTCAATATAAGCATATGAACGGATGTTTGTGAGTAGTACTTTTGCCTATATAATAAATACGAAGTTTTATAAGACGTACTGCACCATGGATATGCCTCTTATTCATTACATATAACCGAACACGGCATAAGAACGGAGGAACGAAGGTTTCCCGGAACCGCAATAGAGGCCAGCCAGAGAGCTACACAGTGGCTGATACTGTGAAGGTTGATCCACCCCGGAAGGGGCCATAACTCTGGTGAGAGCAACTGCATAAAAATAGCCACAGAGCACCGGGAACAACAATTGAAATTTCCTCCACCCTTCACTTCACTTTCACTCGCAGAGGACACCCCACTAATTTATAATCACCTTTTTGAGGGACACTCTTTACTAATTTTAATTACTTTTAAATTTTTTAATATTTTTAATTATTATTCTTATTTCCATTTTTTTGCATTTTTTACTGCTAAATTTTACCACATTTTTTCACCTTTTTGCATCTTTTCACCTATGTAATATGTACCTTTCATCATAGTTACACTACGTGAGGACTTGATACGTGTAACAGATAAACCGATTTTTTATATATTTTTTTATTTTTATATATATATTTTGTATATATATTTCTTCTATATATACCAAGCTTTACTTTTTATTTATATAGGTTTGTCACAAATACCAGAATTTGTTCACCAGCACTTTGCACTTTATATAATTTTATGCTGTTACAATTGTTTAATGATTTATGCATTTAGGATCTGTTATGACACTTATGGTCTCTAAAGGACACAATAATTGTTGACACTTATTGACACATACACATCTATTTTATTTTATTTTATTATCCAGCCCGCTGGAAATTTCTTGCTAATTGTATACCTTAGTCTCCAATCTTTAAAGGGTATAGCACCAATCCTATTCCCCCCCCCTCCCTATTTCATTTTATTCCTTCCCTTACTGGGTAGGAATTTAAATAGGGGCTGCTCTTACCCAAACCACTATCCATAGCGCGACCTACAAACCCCCTTACTTTTATTATGTGTGCATGGCTCATGGAGGTGGGAAGGGTGCCCTCCGCCAGACAGTGAGTATAGAGCTGGGCCAGCTGGGGGGCAAGAAGGGCCCTGTGGGTTTTGTAGAACTCCATAGGGAGACCATCTGAACCAGGGGATTTTCCTGCAGGAAAGGAGCAAATGGCCCTCTGTACCTCCTCCGGGGTAATGGGCCTCACCAAATTTTCTCTCTCGGCGTTCGAGAGCCAGCCGAGTGCCAGGGGGTCCAGCCAAGGTGCCAGGTCCTGTGGCCTGAGATCCGAGGGCAGAACGGAGGTATAAAGGGAACCATAGTATTGCCGAAATGCGTCCAATATGTCTGGGAAAGAGGAGACCGATTCACCCGAAGGGGACACCACACTAGGTATCACCGTCAGGGGCAGGTCGTGTTGAGCTAACATTGCCAGGAGGCGACCGTTCCGGTCCCCCTGCTCGAAAAATCTTTGCTTGTTGCGGTAAAGATCCAGTCTGGTAAGTTCTGTGAGGTGGAGGTGTAATTCTCGTTTCGCCGCATTAAGGGCTTCAAAACTAGAGTCGTGGGGTCAGCTGTGTAGGCCTCAGTCTGGGTATCTACCTTGCTCTGTAGCTCGTGGTGGCGGCTTGCTCTCTACGGATCCCAGCTATGGAGGAGATATAATGACCTCTACTGAAGGCCTTGAATGCGTCCCAAGTAACCTCTGGGGAGGAGGACCCTGCATTAATTTGCCAGTATTCGGGAAGGTGGGGCGGGATAGTGTTGGTCAAATCAGCGTGGGAGAGCCAGTGGGTTCCCAGGCGCCAAAGGGCTGAGGTTCGGGAAGTGGGGGAGCAGACATTAAGGAGGAGGGGGCAGTGGTCCGACAGCCCGCTGGGCAAGTATGTGGCGTCTAGCTGGTCTGATAGCATGGCTGGATTGGCAAAAGTTAAGTCGATGCGTGAGGACGTTTTATAGGTGGTGGAAAAGCAGGAGTAGGCCCTAGTCAAGGGGTGTTTCCACCTCCAGACCTCCGTCACTACCATGGCCTGCGCCCAATTGGGTAGGCCTGAGGAGCATTGTTTGGGGGGGACCGGCCTGTCTAAGTCTGGGGCTAGAATAGCGTTAAAATCGCCCATAAGTAGCAGCCTAGCGGGGCAGTATGGGGTAACCTTTTCCAGGATAGTGTATAAGGTGGATGCTGAAAAGGGAGGAGGCAGGTATACATTTACCACAATATATCTCGTACCCCAAACTGTGAAAACTACTATCACGTATTTGCCCTGAGGGTCGGTGTGAATTTGCTCCACTGCACAGGGAAAGGATTTGCTGATCAGCACCGAGACCCCCCTGGCATAGGTAGAATAGGAGGCATGAAAGGCTCTCTGGATCCACGGCTTCTTTAGTGCCAACAGTTTGCTGCACATGAGGTGCGTCTCCTGGAGCAGTATCATATGGGGGGAGTGCAATTTAAGATATTTAAATAGAACTGCTCTTTTAAATTTAGAATTGAGCCCCCAGACATTCCAGGATAGGATATTAAAAGAGGACATGTCACGTGTGGCCATCAGATGGTTCCGTTATTATGTCAAGGAGACGCCCATGGGTGTTAATATCGTGTACCAAGAGCCGCTTAGACCCAGAGAGCCCATTGTAGGAAGAGTCGTGACCAAACATTAACCATACAAACAAAAAAGTAAATACATAGACAAAAAACAAAAGTACCCTTGGTGACCGCCAGGGGTCAACCCTGCCCATATCTGGTGGCATCCCTGGAAGCTGGGGAGCGATCAGATCGGGCCTATACCCAAAAAATAACAATTTAACCCCTTAAACTGTGCATGGCAACAGTGCAATGCCGCGCGTAAGAACGTGTAGAAGTCCTCCAGGGGGGCAGTCCGCTGCAGGTTAGCAACAACACTCCGTGCTAACCCGAGTACCTCGAGTGCGTTAAAAAAAAAAAAAGGGGGAACAGAAAACAAAAAACAAAAACCCCCCAAAACAAGGGGGAAAATATAGCTTCCACTGTGTATTCCAGCCGGCATGGAGAGGTATATCCCAGGCACAGCTACAATCGTCACCGAGACAAGCCAGAAGGGGGGGGGGAGCAACAACTTATCTTGTAAAGTTCCGTGTGGATAGCTCGCTCAACATAGGAGTTCGCAGACATGTAAGGATGATGGGCCGATACTTGGGCCTGAAATAACATAAGAGTTCAGAGTTACCGTTCATGTTCATGTTCATTGCCTTCCCCCAGTGAGCCCCGGTCGACCCCCGGGCCCCCACGATGGAGTAATGCACACCACCTCAGCGCAGCCCAGTAAGCCAGGCATCCGCCTCGGCCGGCGTGTCGAAAAATTTGACAGTGCCCTCATGCTGGACCCACAGGCGACTAGGATAGAGCATTCCATATTTAATGTTGCGGTCTCGTAGTCTGCGCCGAACATCAGTGAAGGTCTGTCGTTTTCTCTGTAGATCCGGGGAGAAATCGGGGAACAGCATGATGCGTGCATTGCCATATTGCAGATTCAGGTGCTTCCTGACCTCAGCGAGTATAAGATCTCGATCACGGTAGTTGAGGAAACGTACCAGGAAGGCACATGGGGGTGCACCCGAGATAGGTCGACCCATCGGAACCCGATGAGCACGTTCTGCCACATACGTAGGGGGGATATCAGTCAGACCAAGTAGATGTTTGAAGAAGGTTTCTGCAAAGTCTGCCGGATGGTCTCCCTCCGATCCTTCAGGAAGGCCCAGGACCCGAACATTGTTACGACGCATTCGGTTTTCGGCATCATCTGACTTCGTCACTAAAGCTTTAATCGTGTTGTGTATGTCGGTGAGTTGGTCGGCATTTGGTCCCGTTCGATCCTCCACCTCCGAGATCCAGTGTTCAGATTCCGAGAGACGCCCCCGTATTTTATCCAGATCATTACGGATAAGGTTGCACTCCTCTGCCAGGTGATCGATCCGTACCAATAGAGATGTCCTGCTGCTTTTGATCGCTGCTAAGATCATGTTGGTGTCACCTGTGGGAGGCTGGGGTCAGGAGGGCGTGGGAATGTCAGCCGGGGGACCGTCTTCCATGTCAACCAACAAGGCCTGCAGTTTCTGGAGTAAGGCAAGGTCCCCGCGGGGGGATGGGGCTGCAGCCGGTGTCCTGGGCTGTTGCACAGTCTTTGGAGGCTTCTTTGAAGGCATCAGATGGCTCTCGACCGGCAGAAGATCTCTGTAGCCAGAGTAAAGCAAGAGACGGGGACTGCGGAGACAGGAGGGCCAGCAGTTGGTGTTATGGTGTAGTAATATGGCTGCTATGTGCAATGCTGGCAGTGCGGACAATGTCCTGGTGAATCCAAAAAAAGGCAGAGCCTCAGTTGTAGATGTTGCGGGTGGTAGTCCAGCCGGGGGGGCAGCCCTGGTGGCAGTGAGCTACAAGGGGAGGAGTCAGGGGGATCAAGATTGTGCACAGTATGGCTGGGTGGAGCAAGATGGACACTACACGTGGCACCGGAGCCAGGGAGTAAGGCCACAAAATGTATGGAAGTGGAGGCTGATGCCCAGCACTGTGGGCAGGCCAGGGTGTCTTCAGAAGGGGTCCGGAGCAGGTGCAGAGGAGGCAGGAGATCCCTCGGGTGTAGCAAGATGGCCGCCAAGTGTCCGGCTTGATCCCTATTTGCTATATATACTACTGGACCCTGGCTTGCTCACCTCCTGATGGGGCAATCCTGAGGACCACAGCCTGGTATTATAATGCAGCAAAGCCCATCTCTACCATCAGGAGCTCTGGTGACTACACATACAGTTACTGTCCCATTAGGAACATGGTTTTACACATAAGGTAGTACTCCTTTTCTCATCCCTCTATGTGGGAGGTACTTCTGGCCCTCATATTGTGGGAGTGTTAGTGATTAGGCTAAAAGTGTGTGTATAGAAGTCTGTAAGATAAGCTGCTATCTGGCTCTGATGAAGAAAGGTTACCTTTGAAATGTGTCAGGAAGCAGGGACCCTGGTGAAGTCCCCCTCAAGTTGGAGGTTCCAACAAATTTGGGAGTTTGTCGCCACTTGTAGTGGCTCTATGTGGGAGCATACTACCTACATTTGTGAGTAGTTTTTATTTATCTCATATTTTTTAATACATTTTTGTTGGATAATGCACTAAGCCAGTGCACGCTCTGTTTTTGCTTTTCTGAGGACAACCCCAGTCCTACATAGCAGCAAGGCTGTGCAGCTATATCCACTTGAGACTGCTGTGTTATACTATGGTTTGCACGGTCACAGTAGTGCACAGGAGAAATGTGTTGTTGTTGAGCTGCTTGTATACCTATCTTGCTGGCTGGCCGTGAGAGCCTCTCTACTGCTATAGCTACTGGTCTCTGAACCTTACCCCTGCCCACGGCATTAGTGTACAAACATTAATGGATGAATCTGAATTGCTGACCGATTTGATGCTGACAATTTTATTTCAATATATATAGTGTAAACAAGACAATTAGGGGTCATTTACTATATTGCTGTGCATTAATTAGCGCTCAAATTACTGCGATTGCGGTAATTAGTGCCCAAATGGAATTCACAATAGTGCTGGGGCAAAATTACTCCCAAAACCAAATTTACTATAGCTCCCAGACAACAGATAGTGGCCGAATCCTTACTCTTGTTGGGACCTTGAGTATTGCACATGGAAATAATGTTTAGAGCTTGATATGATCACCTAAATGGTACTGAAATATGTGGTATATTGTTTAAAGATAATCTGATTTTAAACTTTGTTAAAACGTTTTATATACACTGAAATATCTTTAAAAGCCTGAGAAGAGATAAACTCTCTGTCTCTTTACAATTAGGTGCCAGCACAACTGAGCTCAGACCTGCAAATGCATTTTAACTCCAATGCCTTTTTTACTAAGAGTTACAGTAAATACCAAAATGAGCGCTGAGTTTAAAATCATTTTTTGAGTGTGAAAATGAGAGTTATGTAGCTCAATGCCATTTGAATGCAGTTATGCATGCTAATGGCACAATTGTAACTAATTTCCCCCAAAAAAATACTTTTCATGTTGAGATTAAATGTATCTTTCCCTCAAAGAAATTGTCCTTGCAACAATGTTGTTTCTTCTACTCTTCACCTATTTTTTTTTTTTAAGAATGCTAGAATGTGGAATGCTTTTATGTTTTGGTAAAATATATTTTACTCTGTATCTCTCACTTGTTGCTGTCCATCTCACAAAAATCTTTACCCAAACACACACAGGTGTCTTTACAAACCACAAACAATACCATTACTGATGCAAATTTTAAATGAGTGACAATTTTGTGTGTTTTTTTTATTATTTCCAAATGATCATAATTTGAGCCCATAAAATGTGATATGTGTGCCAACATCAGAAATCAAAATGTTCTTCCCAAAAATCAGAGGGTTACATCTCTATTCTACACTCACACACCAAGAACCACAAAATATCACAGAATAAATCAAGAAGAATAACTCCTGACTAATGTAATTCCACCACCTATATGTCCAAAGAAATGCAGTATTTATGTGAAGGAGGCTTCACATGTGGCAGCACAGTGGCTAACGGGTTAGCACTTCTGCTTAGAAGTGCTGGGGTTGCTGGGTTGAATCCAAAACATGCCACTTCATGTAGAGAAGTTGTCTGTTCTCCCAATGTTGTTAAACACAATTCCTGACTCAGGTCCTTACATAAATTATATCTAAATGTAGTATTTATGTGTAGGAGGGTTCCACCATCATTGCAAATTGAGTCATATGTTTTTCATGGGCAAGGACTATAATTAGCCTTCACATTTCCCCACCACCACTAATTGCAGCCTCTTACCAAGCCAAAACCCACAAAATGACTCCTGTTTATCTCTCAGCATGCTGATAGTAATCAGCCATAACCAGCTTTCAAAACAGATGCCAGAAACAGGTTGTTCAGTGTCTCTCTGGCCTTCCATAGTACATCTGCATTGATTAACTTCTTGCACCAGATATAGATGTATAAGTCTGGCGTGATCCTGCACATATATTTTAATGTTATATGCTTATGATGAATGATAAATGCACCTTGTCACCAATTTGTGTGAAGCAGCCCTCACAAAGTTGTAATTTCCTGCTTTGGACCATCCACATGCCCAACAATGTACAAGTTTGATTAGGAGGCTTTGGGGAATCACTGATCATGGCCAGAGCCTTGGACATCTGTTATTTTGAGGTTTACCCTGCACAGATATCTATGCTGATGCATTTTTTCATTTGTAAGAGTGTGTATTCCTAATGAACAGATGTGAGCACTTGAGGCATACATGAAGAGACAGAATCAATTACTGGGTGGGCATGTGAGCAATCTTAGCTAGGTTATTTAAAGGCCTGTATTTGTGGTGGGGTTTGGCCTAAGAACAGGCCTGAATCTTTCTTTGCAGTGCGTATATTGGGTTACAAATAGATATGTTGTTTGTCTTTTTTTTGGGTGGTGCATAAGTCCTGACCGGCACCCACTAAGGCAGTTGTTTTATGAATGCTTCTAAATCTCTCCAAATAACCACCCCCCATGTTGAGGGCATACAGCTTGGTAGGGTTGGGGGGGGCGTTCGCCCCTCCCCCCTCCCTTTCCTGACCTCCAGGCTTCATGCTTGGATAAAGGCCTAGTTTGGATTTGGGGGGCCCCATGCCATTTTTTTAATTACATTTTGGATGGGGAGACCCCTCTGAATCTATACTAGACCTGAAGTGTCTGGTATGGACCCGGGGGCGACCTCACATTTTTTTGTCACTTTTCTTTGCTGGCAATTTTTTTTACATTCAGCTGTCAGTGGGGAACCACATTGGCCCCTGAGGACTCATCGATTGTTAAGGAAGCGGCAGCTGGCTTCCCGACCCCTTGCTTACCAACCAGCTATATATTGTGAAAATAAAAACCGCAAAGCTTATTTCCTAATCAGCAGCATATGCTGACATTAGATGAATGCCTAACAGCCAATGCCACATGAGCATGGTTGTTACCATAATATTAACGCCTCAAATGCAAAACATTGTTGTATAGAATTAAAAGAATCAAACATTAGTACATGTATTTCCTATGTATGATTGTGTTCAGCTCAGTAGGGTAGTGGTGTGCCTTGTTACCTTCAAAGGTTCAAGCCATGGTATTACCTATTGAAAACTCTAGACCTCCATACTGTGGTAGACCTGGGCTACAAGTATGGAGGGTTTGCTTTTTACAATTACCATCACCCCTTCTCCACCAAAGCAGCAGCCAGGTTCCTACAGTTTCAAACGGCCACAGATTGAAGTGTCGTGGACATGTCACCACTTTGCTGGACTACGCTCACCATTGTGCGCAATCTGCCAATCGGCTACTCACACCGCCACTTGGTGCGCCAACGCGACAACCAGTCGCCCCTTTGAAAATCCCTCTACCTCCGGTGCAGTTCAGGGCCAGCAGGCCCCTGCATGCATGCCCCAGACGGACAAATTTGGATTCCCAGTCCATGCCGTGGGAGGAGCAGCCATCAGCCAGTGTCGCCTGCTTCACATCTGCACCCTATGCCAGAGGGCATATCCTAGCATTCTCTGTGAGGTCAAGCAGCTAAAAAAGGCATGACTAAGTTGGGCCAATGTCACATGGCTTGGCTTCTACCTTTCCGCACACCTCACTCCCTCCCTGGCCACCTACCTTATCCAAGGTTTCACGGAAGGGTTCCACACTGGCCTAATTTCGCTGCCTCACGCTACCCATGAGTGCAGGAATCTACGTTCAGCAGCCACTGATGAGCAGGTCATAGACCAGCTCCTACAGACCAAGATAGACCAGGACTTTAACTCAGTCCCCCTTCAGTACTTGGAGAGTTAGCCCTATTGGACTTGTCAAGGGCAAGTTCTCCAATAAATTACATCTGGTGTACGATTTGTCTGCGCCTCATTCTTCCCCCATCCCCAGTCTTAATTCCCTTATCCCCTCCGAAGAATTTTCCCCCAAATACGCCTCCGTGGATATGGCGATCCAAGCAATACTTAAAACGGACACAGGTACCTAGCTCTCCAAAGCCGATATCTTGGACGCCTTCAAGCCTTCAAGCGTTCATTAGGGCGATCCTCCGAGACTTCACCCGCACCAGAAGTTGCACCAAAAAACAAATGCAATCCCTGCTAGGGATGCTTAACTTTGCCATGCGCATCATCCCACAGTGTCGTTCCTGCCTACTCGTGTTCCTTTCCCATATGCAAGATCCCGACCAAGTACTCCGTCTTGACACCTCAGCAGTAGCGGACCTCTCCATGTGGGAGGAGTTCCTTTCCACCTGGAATGGTATATCCTTGTTCATTCCCACCGTATCTTCCTTGTCACCTCAGGTAGCCTCAGATGCAGCGGCATCCAAAGGCTTTGCGGCAATTTTTGGCCATCTCTGGTTTGCAGGACCCTGGCGCCACAGATACTAGCAATACCTGGCTTCACCACAACATCTTCCCTCTTTGAGCTTTATCCCATAGTGGCAGCCGCACAGCTCTGGGGTCATTGCTGGACCGGGCAAACTGTGGCCTTCACCACTGACAACCAAGCCATAGCAGAGATCATAAATAAAGGCAGGTACAAGTCCCTTGCAGTCATGTCCTTCCTGCGTAGGCTGGTACAACTGTCGTTACAATTTCAGTTTAACATTTTATTGTTCATTTATGCCGTGCAAGGGCAACCTTGCAGCAGATGAGCTCTCCCGTTTTAATTACACCTCCTTTTTTGAACAGGTGCCCAGAGCCTTTATCAGCCCCTATCCCTGCCTGGTCTCAGCTGACCCTGGATTAGCTCAGCATCTGCACATAGCAACTCAACTTATCAATACCTCACTCTCCCGCAACACCCTCATGGCCTACCAGATACTGGCCTTCATTTCACACTGTCATTTACAGTTGTCATTATCCAACAACACTATTCGGCTATATCTAGCTGGCATCCAATATTTCTTGTCTTTGCAGGACCCTGCAAAACCCTCCTTATTCATGTCCCACACGATACGAACCATTCTATGCGGCATTCAAGAGCTCCAACCAGTGGTCAGCGCCAAACACTTACCCATAACGGGAGACATCTTTAGGGGTATGTCGACCATCCTGGCTACCATTTGGTCTCCTCCCCAGGGTGGTCCTATTTATTTCATTTCATTCCTCATTTCTTATCTAGAGTATGCCCCCTTATTTTGGTATACCGTTCGTTAGACCAAGGCACACTTTCAGGTCCATTTCATGTGGTAAGTTTTATGTTAACTCTGAATGTTATCCATATCCGTATTGGCCATAGGGCTCCAACCATAAATATATATATACTTTCATGGTAAAGTAGATGTAAACTCTAACTTTAAAGTGGTTATAAAGCCTAAACATTTTTTACCTCAATCGTTTCCTCGCATTAAAGTAAACATTTTTTAGGTATTAGTATCTCCCGTCACTTCACTCCATTACACCTTTCTGAGACCTCATTCGATCCAGAATATTCATAATCACTTGAACCCAGATAACATTTCGTTTGCTAAAGCTTTGTGTATCTTAAACAATTAAAAAATTGTATATAGTGATTGCGCAGGTGAAGGGAATGAGTGATTAAATATTCACAAAATAGCAGCTGGCAATCACACAATAGAACATTTGTGTGAAATAGTAGGAAATAAAGATTGCCACGCTAATAAAACGATATAACCAAAAAAACATATGTGATTAATGTATAACAGTGATCAGTCCATAATGAATTCCCAAATAAGTGAAATATCATTTGCATTCTTGTTTCAAGGGTGTAGGACAACTAAACACTGAAGTGCACCTTCCATCGTGATAAGAAAAAAGTCTGTGCCCTTACCAGATAATTAGACTCCGTGTTATAGGAGTAAAGTAGAGGTTCATACGGCACATAGGATCCGTCCTCTGGATATCGACAAGATGATATTGATATCGACACCACTGGTTGATCTCTTTGTCTTTTCGCTCAACAGTGAGGTGTAAAAAAGAGAGCAGAGGAACGCCAACATAGCATAGAACCGTGATGGTTTATTGAAAGTTGCACAAATCAATAAAAAATAGATAAAAAGTTCCTAGATAAAAACAATTTGCAGATCGCATACAAACTAGCGTGGTGAAACTAAGCATAGACTACATCCTATGTGCCGTATGAACCTCCGCTTTACTAGACTCCTATAAGATGGAGTCTAGTTATCTGGTAAGGTCACAGCCTTTTTTCCTATCAAGGTGGAAGGTGCACTGTCCAACACCTTTGAGACACGAATGCAAAGGATATTTCACTTATTTTGGCTTTCATTATGGATTGATCACTGTTATACATTTTGCATATATGTTGTTTCACCTCAGAGTAAGTTACATAGCTTATAGCTGGGTATCCTGATGGTGACAACAGTACACAATGGCTGTGTAATGTGTCTAGAAATGGTGACTTGTGCTCTCCATTGGAACCATATGGGATTGGATGACAGAAGCAGGGGCGTAATTGAGACAGATCGTGTCACTCTATAATAGGAAGTGAACAAGCACCTTCATGACAGGACCACCAGGCATTATTTTATAATATGCTGAAAATGTTTAAATATTAAAAATCATGAGTTACAGTAAAGCTGGACAACACTGGACAACAGAAAGGAACATGGGCACTGTCAGATGTTCCCTTCCACTTTGTAGCACTGAAGAGCAGAGAACTTGAATGCTGGGCCATGGATGAAGTTAGGTATAATGGGATCATGAAAACATAATAGAAAAAAGTTAGATTTGGAAGAAAGGAAATGGTTAAATGCTTCCGAATTTTCCCATAGCTTGAATTCAACCTTAAAATGGTATTGTTCATTTTCTCTTCAGCACACTAGTGATCATGATCACCCTTGTTTAATTTCTTTCCAGTAAAACCAGAACTTTAAATGTCGAAACCACCTCATTTTTATTTCAGATGCAGACTTTGTTGATGAGTGGAAAAGAATAAATCAAATGAAATAAAATGGTATTTGTTCCTCAATATCTGACCTTTTAAAGATCCCAGTAGATTCTTGAGGAAAAAACGTTCAAACATTACTTTGTTTAAAATTGAGCACTTTCACAGAATAAAACATGTTGGCGGTAATATTGCAAATATGAATGTGTACACAGCACAGCATCACTGCTGACAGAGATAATTACTTTGGCTGCATGACCCAGTCTACCAGAATGAGAACATATCACTGTTGTTGGTTAGATATCAGTGATAGAAGACAGCGCTGCTTTGCTAGAAACCTACTGTATGTGCATATTGCTTGGGTAATAATGCCCTCAAGAGACGCACCTTAATATAACACATTTGGCACTTGCTGTCAATCACCATAATGTGATTTCATTGGAAAGTCAGCCCATGCACTGCAGGAGAGGCCTAAAGCATATTGCATGATTCCAATCATTTTTCACATACAATTGTAAAGTACGCTTTTGTCTACCTTGGAGGCATCTAAACTGCATGTAGAAAGTCAGTTTTGATTCTTCAGTTTTTCATACTATACACAGATACAAACAGTAATCCATAGGCAGATACATTCCATAGCTAGATAAATATAATTTTATTCTTAAAATTAACCTGTGTGATTGACATACAAAGCAGCATGTTTGTTTAACCACTTCAATACCTGGCACTTTGACACCTTCCTGCCCAAGCCAATTTTCAGCTTTCAGCGCTGTAGCAATTTAAATGGCAATTGCGCAGTCATACAACACTGTACCCAAACTAATTTTTTATCATGTTGTTCCCATAAATAGAGCTTTCTTTTGGTGGTATTTGATCACCTCTGCGATTTTTATTTTTTGTGCAACAAATAAAAAAAGACAGAAAATTTTGAAAAATAAAAATGTTTTTGTTTCTGTTAATTTTTTTTGTAAATAAGTAAGGTTTCTACTTCAATGACAGACACTGATAAGGCGGCACTGATGGGCACTGATGAGGTGGCACCAATGAGGTGGTACTGATGAAGTGGCACAGAGGGGCACTGATGATGGGCACCGATGGGCACTGATAGGTGGCACTGATGGGCACTGATAGGTGGCACTGGTATGCGCGCACTGATGGGCACTCATGGGCGGCACTGATGGGCACTCATAGGCGGCACTGATTGGTACTTATGGGTGGGACTGATGGGTACTTATGGGTGGCACTGATGGGCACGGATGGGCAATGGTAGGTGGCACTGATGGACACTGATGGGTGGCACTTATAACACTGATGGGTGACATTGCTGGGCATTACTGATTTAATTTGTTTCATGATGGTGCCAGTCAGTGCCCATTTGTGGGCACTGACTGGCACAGATTGGGCTGTTATTTGTACATGTGGATGGCCATGGGGTACATACCTGGACATCCACATGTTGCCACTTCCCTGGTGGTCCTGGGGGCTTCCCTGGTGTTCTAGTGTGGGCATCCGAGTGGGGGCTGCACTGATAAACAATCAGCGCAGACCCTCCCTGTCAGGAGAGCCGCCGATTGGCTTTTCCTGTTTACATCGTGATCAGCCGTGATTGGATGCGCGGCGGCTGTTATCCTGAAGGGCCCAGTCAGGATAACTGCTATTGACCAGACGGGAAGTGGTTAATGACATACTCACATTTTCTTTACTCCCATGCTAATCTGTTCAGCCCATAGAAAAAAGAAAATACCCCATTCTTATGGGTATAAAGGAGCATATGACTCTATGATCACCGTCCTTTCATGTGATAGTGCTGGTGCTTAGTGATTGGAGGATCATTTTCATATTAAGGCACTGAGGATGTTCTTAGTCCTGTGTAAGCTCCAACTAGAGTGACTTATGCAATGTTCCTTTCCTTACTCCTGCCGAGGGTATAGTGAAAAAAAGTATTGCGGCTGAGGAGGAAAATTAAAGTAAATCTGTAATCATGCCCTGCAAGAAAAGCACTGGTTTGGGCTAAAATAAATTACACATTTGAGATTTTTACAAAATAATAAACATTATAGTTGTTTATGCAGCACTAACAATGGTTAGAAAAAAAATGCAGCAAGTTGCTAAGAAAAATTTCCAAGCACCCACTCAATTGAAGTGACCCCATCCACTACAAACTTTAAGGCTAGGTTCACACTACTGAGAATTGGATGCTGATTTGGATGCATCCAATTCGCATAGCAGGAGATTGTGACCTGCTCTCTATAGAGCCAGTTCACACATATCCGCAGAGGCTCCAGTGCGAATTGCACAGGAGCCCTGTGCGTCTTTTAGTCTCTTTCAGGTCCAAATTCAGCCCAAAATTTGGACTGAATTCGGAACTGAAATGGTGAATAGAGAAGTCCGCTCCTCCAGCAGCTTCCTATACCATGTAGCTCCTCTTCTGCCAAAGCACTAGGCATCCAATAGGATTGGCTGACGCTCTGGCCAATCGGGAACTAGGATTCACAGGCCTGGCTCCTAATTGGCGGGGAGGAACTTTAGTATGAAAATAGCGAAAATTAATTTGCTATGGTCACACAACTCCATGGCCTCTGAGCACAATAATCTGTGCTCTGAGGCCACCCTTTATGAAGCATATTAGAGCTGCTGGCTCTAAACAGGTGTGCGTCAAAAACACCCACCCCCCATTGGTAGTTAGTATTCCTGGATTAAGGGAGCCCATAAATCTACCCTTTTTTATTTTTTATTTAACTGATGGGTTGAAAAAAAAAAATCTCCAATCCACACATTCAAGGTGGATGGGGGAATCACTCCCAATGTGCTATTGTGTTCTGACAGCAGGGAGACTTCCTCACCATCAGAATACAATTATCGGTGCTGTTGGATCAGCAGTGCTGATTGATTGGGAAAAGCCCAACAGGCTGGTTGTACTGAAGTCACTCAGTAGATCAACTTCTATAAACCAAGGTGTCCATACATGGATCAAAATGTATGTGTTTCATCAGGGACTGGCTGAAATTCAATCCATATATGACGGATTTTGCAATTTAAAATTGTCCTTAGCACTACATAATCTGGGAAAAACTGAAAGTTAAGTTCTATTGAGATGAGAACACAGATCTCTGTGTGCTTTATTGTAATGTGTGAAATATGAATGTATGACATATGCTCTCTCTGGGGATGCTAGAGACAATTAACTTCGTAATATGTCACATTCTGGATAAAGCATAAGGATTTGCACACTACTATCATAAATCAGACAGTGTCCCCATATTTGCAGATACTGTAGCATACACACATTTATAAACTCTCTCTAGAGAGAAGGGCAGAAAGAGGATTGGGCATCAAAGACGTTTTTAGTATATGTTTCCTCTTCACTGGGCGTTATGACATGGACTGTTACTGCCTTTAGCTGATTTCTCTTTAAGATATTAATTTACTCCATATTGCAGTTTAATACTTCTTTTGGCCAGGTTTGAACAGGAAGATAATATGAAAGCAAAACAAATAGACAGTAGAATAGGACTGTCCACTACATAAGATATATAAAGCAGATAACTTTGTACTATATAGAGTTAAACCCTCAGCATTTATTAGCTGAACACATTGATCACAATAAAATACATTTTCCCCAGTAAACCATTTGTCAAAATTCTTATCCAAGCACTTGCAGTTAACAACTATCATTGCTTCTGGATTTCCTTACTTGCCTAAACTTCTAGTTTTCACAGGATGGAGTTAGAGGGGAACTTAACTGTATCTAAGTGCCACACACTAAAAACTGCATTTACCGTATTTATCAGCGTATAACACGCATTTTTTTCCCCTTAAAATCAGGGGAAAATTGTGGGCACGCGTTATACGCCGTTCTCCACTGACTCTGAGCGGAGCGATAGCCACCGAAATACACATAGCCGAATGTACTCGGCTCTTCTCAGCTCCACTCATTATGCCCATCATAGGGCGGGACTGGGTGTGACTGTGAGCGACGCCAAGAAGAGCCGAGTAGACTCGGCTATGTGTATCTCGGCTCCGCCCAGTCCCTGCGATCTCGGCAGCGTTCGCTCCGACGAGTCCCGGCCGCGTCAATTTTAAATTCAGCCAAGCAATGGACACTGGGGACAAGGCTGCACTGGGGACAAGGCTGCACTGGGGACAAGGCTGCACTGGGGCAAGGCTGCACTGGGGACAAGACTGCACTGGGGACAAGGCTGCACTGGGGCAAGGCTGCACTGAAGCAAGGCTGCACTGGGACAAGGCTGCACTGGGACAAGGCTGCACTGGGGCAAGGCTGCAATGGACACCGATAAGGCTGCATTGATGGGCATTTAAATATATATATTTTTTCCTTAAACTTCCCTCCTAAACTTGGGGTGCGTGTTATACGCCGGTGCGCATTATACGCCAATAAATACGGTAATTCGTTTTTGGATGCTTTATTTTGTTGAGAAATCCCTTTGAACCCCTTCCATAGCATTTATAACCCTGGCCAACTTGAACATGGGTAGTTAATTCTTGTAGCATTTACTTCCTGCAATCCATCTGCCCTTAGCTCAGGAATGCAGGCAGGAAGGTATGCTTAGCTAAGAAAACTTCTCCTTCTTTCCTCCAGATGAAAGAAAAAAAAATGCTCATAAGGACTCCTGGGATGTATGACATCATTTTTGCTTAGGCCAGAAATCAGGAAGCAACTGGAGAAATGCAAGGGAAAAAAAACAACCTTCAGAATAAGTAAATATAATATACTTTCCAATCTATTTACTAAGGCTAGTAGTAAAAGATAAAAATAGTTAATTCTGATTGAGAGAGTGAAGTTCGGCTTTAACAGTAGACAGTGCAGTCTTCAGTGAGTCTGTTAGCTTGGAGTAGGTAGTGGGGAGGAGAAGGGAGGAACAGGGGAGGGATTTTTCCATCCTAGGCTACCAGGCGGTGTGATTCTATTGATGCACATAGTATAGCTCTATAGGATGCAGGAAGAGAAAGGAGCCATCCTGAAATGGGATTCCTGGGGTAGTGGTTATGGCTCGAGAAACGGCTGGAACATAGGAAAGGATTAAAAGGTGAAGAATCTGCAGCTGAAGTAGCTGTATACTTAGTAAGTGCCAAAGTCAGTTGCCAAAAGCATTTTACAAAACTGAAGGTTTAATATCTTTTTAGGGTTATCTGATATAGACAGAAAGCTAATATACTAATTATATACTTCTATATTAAAAAAAACAAATAAACTAGGGAGTACCAGTCTTTACACAGTCTCATTTCATCCTTAGTGTGAATAATAAAGTCAGTGTTATTTAAGCATTAGGTCAGCAGCGAAGGAGGTTTTAAAGCAATTGCTAAAAGCTGAAGTTCAGCGTGTAAGGCTTTTTCCAGATCATTTCTTGTAAAGGCTTCACATGGAAAATGAAGGTAAGGGCTGGACCATAGGCATGCACACAGGGTTTTCTGGGTGTGCCTGGGCACACCTTAATCCCCCCATGTGCTTACCTCCCAACTGCCTTTAGCTTGGGTGGAACCATCCTGAGATGTGAAATAAGAGTCTCGCCAAGGCTGAATCCAAGAGGAAACTGCACCGCATCAGAATGAAAGCACCCTACTGGGGGGAGGGAAGACCAAAAGCATATTTTACACAGGAAAGTTTTTTTTTTTATTTAATCACGTTCCTTTAAGCCCCTCCCACTGTAGATACAATTTGGTCACACCCACCATTAGCCATGGCTTTGGGCTTTGAGCTTTGGGGTGCACACCCTAATGCAATTGGCTACACACACCTATGTAAGGGACACAGGCTGAAGTTGGTATATACCACTTCAAATTCAGGTTTTAACCACTTCAGCCCCGGAAGGTTTTATCTCATTAATGACCAGAGCATTTTTTGCAATACGGCACTGCATCGCTTTAACTGACGAGGTGGTTCCCATACAAAATTGACGTCCTTTTTTTCCCACAAATAGTGCTTTCTTTTGGGGGTATTTGATCACCACTGCGGTATTTATTTTTTCTGCTATAAACATAAAAATAGCGACAATTTTGAAAAAAAAAAGCAATATTTTTTAGTTTTTGCTATAATTAATATCCAAATTGCTAAGGCTCTTAAAGGAGCCAACGTACCTGTACGTCGTTTTGGACAGGAAAGACAACTTGCCGACATATATGTAACACTGCACTGCAGCAGTTTACATTATTCAAGTAAGAGAATAAATTGTGAAAGGGATGGCTGCTCTTCACCATTGTATAGTGCTGTAATGTCACTGAGGCTTTCATCTTCCCTGTAAATGACTCTATCACAGTGCACCAACTCCTTTATTACTTTTATCACTGCGTCATCATATAAATAATAACTTTTATAGTTAATCATAGAAAATGATAAGGCAATAGTTTCTAGGATTTATTAACGGGAAAATAAATGTTTTGACTGACAAATTCCATTTCAAACAAATAAAACAAATGTTTAAATATAAAACACCATTTCTTTTTGTTCCAGATTTTCTGCATAATCTCGCTTGAATTTTTTTTTTTCGTCCGGTTTACAATTCTTATATTTTTTAAATAAAATGTAATGTACACCATATTTCCCTATCCCAAACCTTTCACTTGGTGTGTAAAAATCTTTCTTTTTTTTGCAATAATTGAAACAGAGGTAAATTTACATGTTGTTACTCTTATGCCCCGTACACACAAATTTTGGATGTGAGCTTGTTGGCTGAAAGTTTGATTGTGTGTACGGAGCTTATGAGTGTGCATGCTCCATGTGTATGCTCCATTAAACATTTGTTGTCAAACTTTCTGCCAACAAATGTTGGCTAGCAGGTTCTCAAATTTTTCCGATCATGTGTACACAAGTCTGTCACGCATGCTCGGAATCAAGTACAAGTCAGAAATGCTCGGTTTTGTAAAACTAGCGTTCGGAATGGAGATATAACGTACATCTTGTATGTCACTACATTCGTAATTATTGGCCAACATTCGTGTGACCATGTGTATGCATGTGTATGCAAGACAAGTTGGAGCCAACATCCTTTCGAACAAAAGTCCACGGTTTTGTTGTTGGAAAAGTCCAATCGTGTGTAAGGGGCATTACACTTCAAAAAACAGTAAAGAAAGTGATATGACTCTGTATTTGCCATGCCAGAGGTTATGGTGGCATAATGTACACTGAAGACATTACATTTTTCTATTATTGGTAAAAGTATTATTAATAAGAACAGGAAGCCCACCCAGATTGAGATCTCTAGCGTGCTTGTACTATGTTTGAACATTTGGAGCTACCGTAGCAGATGAATGGAGTGGTTGCATGCTTCTCTAGCTTGGTCAGAATGGCAGAGATTTACTAAAACTGGTGCATGCAGAATCTAGTTTGGGGGTGCACAGTAACCAATCAGCTTCTAGGTTTTATTGTCAAAGCTTTTTATTGTCACCAGCATTTGTGTGCACCAGTTTTAGTAAATCTTCCCAAATACAGCCTTGGGGACCGCTGCTCCTTTTCCACAGAATCAAATATCTTACGAGTTAAAAAGTAAGTAGTAATACGTGTTTGAAACACATAAACCTTTTTTGTCTATGTCAGGAATTATTCAGCTTGATGGAAATCTCTTTAGTTCAAGGCTAGGGTTAAGCAGAGAGATTTGAGCTAAACCTCAGTTTCACTCAGTAAACTGCTTAATTAAACATTGCTTTAAATTAACAATCCATTCTTTTGCTTCTATTTATGCATTTGATTGTTATTTTTGCATTATTGTTTTGTTGTTTTTTTACTTTTTTTGTAAAAAAACAATAAGGACACTAATGAAGCTATTTTTTTGGCACAAAAACAGGTTCGCTTAACCTCCCTGGTGGTATGATTAGTTCTGATTTTAGGTGCTGAAAGCGGTACAATTATTTTGCATGGAAATTTGGCGTTTTATATTGTAGTCCTGTAACTCTTAGGAATAACTCTCTTAAATCTGTTAAAACCAGAGTCTAGCAGACATCCCGGGTATGATAAAATGTATATTATAATAAATAATGATAATAAATAGTAATAAAAATTATTCAATAATGTAATCAAATCCCAAAACACTGAAATTTGCTCATTTGCAGAATTGTCGCTGTCATTAGATTTAGTGTTTGATGACTGATCTCCCCACAAATCGCTATCACTCAATTCTGAAAGTGATTCTAATTTATTATCACTGTTTTCTAGTTGGTCTAAAATCACTTTTGACATAAAGGGGCAGTTTTTGGTTGCTATGGACAATCTCCAAATTCCAGGCAGAAAAAAAACAGTATTTATAATATAAAAGTGCATGCAGGGCACTGGACAGACCACTAGAGACAAAGGGTGTGTGTATTTTTTTTATACAGTACTGTAATCTGTAAGATTACAGTTCTGTATGTGTATTGTGTGTTTTTACTTTTTTGAATTTGGCGCTGATCTCCGCTCCTGTGCGTCGTAACGTCGAAAGGGAACGGAGCTCGGCGGCACTCGGACACTGTGTGAATCGAGCGGAGGACGGCTCACACAGCGTGGAGGACATTGCTGGATCCAGGGGACAAGGTAAGTAACTCTCCCTGTATCCTCCCTGTATCCAGCGATGCGATCCCGAGTCTGGCTCGGAGTTACCACTCGTGGTACTGATATCCCAGCCCGAGCCAGACTCGGGATCACCGCTAGGGAGGTTAAAGCATATTTAAACCCCCAAAAAAATTATAATAATATATTGCAGTTTACTGGCTGCATGTTTTTCAACTGGAGATCCTGTGAATACACTTTGGTTCTAACGTTCACTCCACTGTATCTATGGAGGAGCAGAATTGTCATTTTAAGCTGCTCTCCTAATCTGGACTACAAACATATCCTTGTCTCTACATTCCCTCATACATGAAGAGGGGTATTTTTTGCATACAGAAGATAGCTTTGACAAATATTGTTTGAGGTTTCAGATCAATTCAAAGGAATTCACAAGGATACTGCTTTTCTAGCAAAATCAACAGTC
Source organism: Lithobates pipiens (assembly GCF_037356315.1). NCBI lineage: Eukaryota > Metazoa > Chordata > Amphibia > Anura > Ranidae > Lithobates > Lithobates pipiens. The sequence continues at coordinate 94,480,835 of NW_027507903.1, read as the reverse complement.
ATTTTCTGAAAATTAAGACAAAACTAAAGCAGCTACCGCATATGTAGACTGCAAACCTCAATTCGTTACTTTTTTGTCCTTGGGTTTAATTTTCCTCTAACCCCTTTACAACTGTGTAAAACATATGTGCAGTAGAAAAAAGGTGGGCTTTAACGCCCTCATGTCGTACATATGTGTGTTGCTGGGCGGCTGGTGTTTCTGTGCTCCCAGCTCTAGGTCCCCGCTAATGACGGGTAGCCAGCGGGACCGGCTCCCTATCATATGACCACTGTGACATTCAGTCACAGTGATCATGTGATTATGAGCTGGTCCTGCCCCCTGGTGTTCAGAACTTTTTAAAAGGACATGGAGTGAGCGGGAAGGGGTTAAAGGCCTTTGTATCATCACAAAAAACACCCAAAAAAACCTACCTTTTGCACTTTGCCAAAATTGCATTTTTGCAAAACTTCCTGACCTTGTCCAAAATTGTGGGAAACGTTAAACAAAATTTCATACGCCCCTAGCTTCAACATGTGAGCAAATAAACAAATGTTAAAAGAGTTTTTTTTTTTTTTTGCGGATGCAAAAAATTCTGTGATTGATTTTCATACATACATATTGCACATTCTTTCTTTCACTGTTTCCAATAAAAGTTAGAATTGCCGTTGTATACAAAGCCTTGAGTGCAGTCACTGCTTAGAAATTTTGTCAAGACTCCCTTATAAGGCCTCATGCACACTGGACGTTTTTTGATGTTTTTACAGCAGCTGTTTATTTCTACAGTCATTAAACTCTCCATCATGTTATCCTATGTGTCCATGCCCACATAGCCAGTTATCAGCAGTTTTGGGCAGTTTTGAACCCCCAGAACTAGTGGGTTCTGAGAGACGTTTTTCAGCTGTAAAAATGCTCTAATGCTGATAAACGCTGATAAACCTTGATAAAAGCTCAAAAAACATCGCTCACCAGCGTCTTTTAACGTTTTTGATCCATTGAAAAAAAAAAACTCCTGCTAAAACACTACCAAGGAAAAATGCTAATAAACGCAAAAAACGCTATTGCAAAAATATTGAAAAAAGTTGAAATTTGTTATTTTAACATCCAGTGTGCATGAGGCCTTAGAAGGAAGCAATAAATATACAAATATATGTCTGTAAATACAATTAAGATCCATTACCGGAACATACAGGTCTATGTGAGGTGGCAGGGACAAAGCCATTGACAAAGAAAGTGGTGCATTGGGAGAAGATATCTTCCAACAAACAGCTGACTTTCTCACTGATAACCCATCAAAGAAAATGTATTTAGCAGTTTACTACCTGTGTTTTCTTTATATTCACTGCTAAAATACTGGCTACACAGAAAAGTTAGATTTTTTATTCATGTGTGGGAACTTTACATGTACAGTTTGTGAAAGTTATTAATAAATCCTTCATACGAGGAATGTAATTTATTTTGTTGTTTGCTTTCTAAAAGAAATATGAACGCATGTTTGCCATAAATTTGAATATTCTTCTGTAAAAAAGGTACTCCGTTTGTAAACATAAAACCACTGATCTTTTTTTCTGACTGATAGCAAATATTTAGTAGTTTGTAAAAGTTCACAGTCATCCTTGGTTTTGGAAAAGCATAACTTTAATCATTTTTTTATATAGAGCTTTGAAAAATTAGAACTTGTGTTAGGTTTTTAATCATTTCATTGATTGTATTAATGAGATTTTTTTCTAAGTTTTATTCCCCATAAAACCAGGACAAGGAAATAGGGGTAGGTGTCACTGTCATGGGCTAGCTAATAAGGATGAGTCGGGCACCCCCCCAACGGTTCGGTTCACACCAGAACTTGCAAACAGACAAAAAATGAGTGCGAACACTGTTAAATTCTATGGGACACAAACGTGAAAGATCAAAAGTGCTAATGTTAAAGGTTTATACAGTCATGGCTGAAATTGTTAGCACCCCAGAAATTTTTCCAGAAAATCAAGTATTTCTCACAGAAAAGTATTTCAGTAACACATGTTTTGCTATACACATGTTTATTCCCTTTGTGTGTATTGGAACACAAAAAAGCTAATTGGACATAATGTCACACAAAATTCCAAAAATGGGCTGGTCAAAATTCTTGTTACCCTTAACTTAATATTTGGTTGCACACCCTTTGGAGAAAATAACTGAAATCAGTTGCTTCCTATAACCATCAATAAGCTTCTTACACCTCTCACCCGGAATTTTGGACCACTCTTCCTTTGCAAACAGCTCAAGGTCTCTCTTATTGGAAGGGCGCCTTTTACCAACAGCAGTGTTAACATCTCTCCACGGGTGTTCAATGGGATTTAGATCTGGACTCATTGCTGGCCACTTTAGAACTCTCCAGAGCTTTGTTGCCATCCATTTCTGGGTGCATTTTGATGTATGCTTTGGGTCATTGTCCTGCTGGAAGACCCAAGATCTCAGACGCAAACCCAACTTTCTGACACTGGGCGCTACAGTGCAACCCAAAATCCTTTGGTAATCCTCAGATTTCATGATGGCTTGCACACATTCTTAAGAAGAGATCTTAAAATTGCTGTTGGTAAAAGCAAGAGACCTGGAGCTTTTTGCAAAGGAAGAGTGGTCCCGAATTCTCACATAAAGATGATAAAAACACAGCATGTAAAGCCGACAATCGTGTTAGTTTCATAGGGCAGCAGCGGGTGACGTCATGCGTAGCTCCTCCCCCATACGCGTTACATTCAATCAAAACTTTGACATCACCAGACTCCTCCCCCTTCCCTCCATTAGCAGACGGAGGCACTTGGGGAAGGGGGAGGAGTCCAGTGACATAGATGACCGTGACGTCACCGGATCTCCGACGGAACTCCCCGAAGACCTGGAAGCCGGCGGAGAGGCGAGTACCGATCAAAAGAATTTTGATCGATCAAAAGAATCAATTAATCAAGGAACTAATCTTTCATTTTCACAGCCCTAATATATATATATATATCAAATACACTGTCACTAACTAACTGCCTGCCTAATCTAGCTTAATCTTTCTATCTCCATCCACTATAATACACTATACGGGCGCTTAAATAGCGTGGGCCGTGGACTTTGTCCCCATGAGCCATGATTGGCTCTCACTGAGGAGCATGCTGTGATTGGCCAAAGCATGCAGGTCAGTTGTATGCTTTGGCCAATCATCATACAGCAATGCACTGCTGTCTTGCAATGCATTATGGAGCACTCAAATTTGCCGCATAAAATGCGCTGTTTTACAAAAGGGCGAACACCCGATGTTCGAGTCAAACATACATTCGACTTGAACTCAAAGCTCATCCCTACTAGCTGGTGAACTTACGCTTTAACAATTACTTTGCTAAGTGAACAACCACTACCCTTTAGTAAATAAACTCAAATGTGTTTTTGTTGCTGCTTTTGCCTCTGTTGGAAAGATTTCCATCACTTCTTTTCCCAGCAACATCCTATCACCATGACAGAAACTGAGGAGAACTCTCCCTCTTTTGTTTACTGCCCCCTTTCTTATGTCACTTCCAGTGTGTGTGTCCCACGCGCTCTGCATTTTTAACACGTCACGGAAGTTCGGTGGCCACCTTGCCCCTGCACTCCAACCCTCCCCCACAGCTGCTGGTTGGCACAGCAAGATTGAGAGGACAGCGACAGGAGTCCAGCCAGATGTACTACTTTGACTTTTTGTCATAATAACCTGCTGGTGTACTGCACTTAGGAGTGCCTTCTTTTTATTTACTTTTGTGTCAGAGTTTGCTTCTACTCTTTGAAGTGCAGTTCAAGTGCCCTCTTAGCTCCACTATACTTTTCCCTTGGATGGTGGCTCAAGAGCACCAGTTCACTAAAGGTCTTTCATGCAGAAGTGCCCTATGAACATGGTGGTGATGAGCTTGGGCATTATTGGAACCAGGCAATTAGCTATCATTGCTGAGCCAATGAGTTGCGGATGAAAGATTCCTGCCCTACAGCTGACATAACACAAGAGGGCAGGTTTGCTCATGACATCATTGACCTAATGTAAGCACATGACCATATTTGGGCAATTTCATTGTGTGGTCATATTAGGTCATTGATGTCACAAGCATCCTCACCCCTGTGTATAAGTGTGTGATCTTCCACCCACAGCTCATTGGCAATAAAAGCTTGCTGCTGGGTTCTGACCAAATCCGATTTGGACAGAACCCAAACTTATCACTAATGGGAAATTAGACTTCAGACAGAGCTTGCATCTTCTTTACAGGCGAGAAGTAACGGCACTGTCAAAATAATAAATAGTATTTACTGTCTAACTCATTTAATTATGTCTGTATCTTCTTCTAAAATATCTTTTGCATCCAATAGAAAACATTCATAGAAAAGAAAAGCAAATTTGTCTATGCACACAAAAGGATACTTCACAGGGGGGAAAAACAATAGGTAATCTATACTATTTTATGGTCCTGAATGAAAAAGTCATATTTGGAGTAAGGGATTAGTCAACATTGTCTTCATGTCTTACCTGGCTTACAGGAGTTTGGCCAACCACAGCTTCATATGGTGGTGGCAGCTCAGATGGATAGAGAATCCCGGGGCTGTTTATGGACACCTCGTACAAAGTACTGAAAGGAGAGTGCGGAAAGTCCAGATGAAGTCCTCTGCAAAGAGAATGCCCGGTCATCACTAGAAGCTATAAATGCTCTTCACAATCGATTGAACTTTAGAACCTCTCTGACTGTATAATCATTGCAAATAAAACAGATTTACCAGTTTGCCTAATCCAGTTTATTTATCACTTTGTGATTACACCCTTGCTATCTAAATGTACCCAACACATCAGATATTAATTTATCTGAGTGATAAAGAAATTGTGGTGTCGTTAACTAACAAATAGATTTCCATAAATATAAGCTGAATGTGTTTCATTTGCAAGTGATAACACTGACATTCATTGGGTATATTATTTATATATCAATAATTTAAAAACCAATGGCTGATTTTTTTTATTTTAAACTCTTCCCGCTTACCTGGTCCTCAGAGGGTAGTGCACTGATAGACACCAAAGTCTTAAAGTGGTTGTAAATGCAGAATGATTTTTTTTATCAAAATGCATTCTATACATTCAAATAAAAAAACGAATGTGTGCAGCAGCCCTCCTAACGCTTACCTGAGGTCCATCTAGATCCAACGATGTTGCAGGAGTGTCTCAAACTCCCCTCATCATTGGCTGATACAGCAGCGCAACACCAATGGCTCCTGCTGCTGACAATCAAAGTCAGTCAGCCAAATTAGGAGAGAAAGGGCTGGGCCACGGCTCTATGTCTAAATGGACACAGGAAGCTGTGGCTCAGCTCGGGTGCCCCCATAGCAAGCTGCTTGCTGTGGGGGCACTCAACAGGAGGTAGGGGCCAGGAGCACTGAAGAGGGACCCAAGAAGAGGAGGATCTAGACTGCTCTGTGCAAAACCACTGCACAGAGCACGTAAGTATAACATGCTTTTTATTTTTAACTAAAAAAAAAAACAACAATACTTAAGTATCACTTTAAAAGTTTATTTACAGGAAATCAACAAATTTTTTTAAATGATTTTAGATATTTATATAATTTGGGATCTAATAGGAGCACAGCATACTTTTTCCACTAACATAATAATATCTATTTTTAAAAATGTTTATTTCTATATTTAGCTTATACTGTAGCTATATGGTTATATCGTGGAGCAGCTGTATACATTTATCACACGTTTTGCTTTGCGTTTAGTAACCCAGCAGTGTATGTCTCTACTTTTTAAATAGGTGTGGAACTAGGTGTGGGCATTTGGAATGGAGTTTTTTTCTTTAGGCTGGAGATCTGAAGCTGACATAAAAACAACATTTAATGCAGTTAAAATGGAACTGGAAGTGAAGACTTACTATGTTATAGGGAATGTTTAGCCATGTTTGGCTGAATCCAGAAGGCAGTGCAGGGCCAATCACCTGTAGCTCATTACTAGTACAATGTTTTTCCTGGTATGTGAGAGTGCCTAGGCACTCCTGTGCCTACATCCTATTGCTGTACATCTGGAGTTGAAGGTTAAGGCACTGCTGCCTCTGACTGCTAACCTCATGAGATTTAAAATAGGATTTGATGCTGTTGCTGCTGTGCAGCTCACTATTCTTCTTGCTAAAGGATCTGACTCAAGGAAGCAATAGCACTGCCTTTGTCCAGATGGCCACCTCCAAACAGAGACAGTGCAGAACAAGGGGAGAAAAGCAAGGTGTGACAAAAAGTGTAGCAGAAGATGCAACAAATGGTATATTTAATTAAAATCAGCCAAATGGCTGTTCACACTTATATAAAGATCAATAGGCATATATCAGTATAATACTGTGGTCACTCTCATTGGGTCCTCGTTGGATGGTGCTGTGTAGATGATAACATGAGAGGAGAGGAACAACCAACCAGACATCCATCTTGTCATCTCGGAACCAGCATGCAACACACTCGGAGTCACATCGGACGTGACGTCAAAACATTGAGTTAACGTTTCAAAGCATCCGCTTCTCCGTCAGATCAAAATGGCTATTGATCAATAGTCATTTAGATCTGACGAAGAAGTGGATGCTTTGAAACTTACTCTCCATGTTCTGACGTCACTTCCGATGCATCTCTGAGTGTGATCCATGCTGGTTCCAAGAAGTGATAGAGGTTTTAACCCTCTCTTACACTATTCGAAATGCTAAAAAAAAACTTTTGCCCTTAGTTCTACCATAAGTATTTATTATAAAATCTATGTATTTTTTACAAAAAACAAACATAAATACCTCAATCTTTCTAAATATTAGACTTCTTTAAACATCTTCACAGCAAGATGCACAGGTTGGGAAGGGAATAGTCAGTATATTGATCTAATCAATCTCTGTTGCATTGTACAATGCTGCCCGGTACCATGCTTAATGTATTGTATTCCAGATGAATTGTTTGTCTGCAGTTCAACATGCACTAAGAAAATCTTAGCAGTAGTTCAAGTGTAAGCTGCTCCTCACCTTTGTACATCCATGACAGGTGTGCAGGTATATTCAGGTGGGTAATATGGTGGAGGTGGAATGGGCGGAATAAACTCATCAAAATCCAACATCTGGTGAAGAATTGTTCCATGAGCCATCATGCAGTCCATACTGGTGGCATGTCCTCTATGTGGTAGAAACTTAAAAGCAAGACATAGAATCATCATTATAAACAGAACTCAAATATAATACTATATATGGCATTTGTTATTTCTATAGCATGCTCCCTTCAGGGGTACACTAAAAATTAAACATTGCCAAATAAAATCGTATTTTCAGAATATGTTTAATAGGGGAGAGTGGTCCACAGACTTTATTATACACGTGTACATATATATATATATATATATATATATATATATATGCAGTTTTGTTTTCTGTTTACCCATAAAGCATGCTAACTTGATGATAAAAACAGCCCAAAATATTGTCATAGCCATATTAAAGGAAACATACAAATTCAGCATTTTTGCACTGAAAGTTTTGTCTAATTTATTACCACTGTCGATGACGTATATAGATGCATCCTGGCAGAGAGCAATAGTATAGGTGTGCCCTGGCTGAGTGAGCAAGTAAAGATTAAACAATTAGATGTTGGTATGTATGGTCAACTTTTGCTGTAGCTTCCAGGGTGGATATACTAAAGACAAATAGACTGTGCTCTGCTGATCTCCGTCATCTAATCATGTGCAAGCAAAAATGCAGTTTTTTTTTCTTTCTTGCACTTGATTAGGTGTTCTTTACAAGGTAAAGCTTTACCACATTCATGGAGCTCTGGGGAAAATTAGGGCAACTACACTTCCAAAGTTCACAGTCTATTTGCATTTAGCTGTTTGCTTTAATGATGAAATAATAAAAACATATTAACTAAAACTATGACAATACGCAGGGCTGTCTTAATAGCATCATGGGCCCCTGGGAAAAGTAATACAATGGAGCCGTACTAGCCTGCCCCAATTTATGCATCTACTCTGAAGAATTAAAGTGTAAATAGTTGATAGAATTAAGCATATATTTATTAGTACTTTCAACAAAATGTATATTAAACAATAAGAAACCATGCCGTAATCCAAAAGCTAATCAACACAAAGGGCACAGTACGAGGGGAGGCAGAAAGACACAGTACAGGGAAGGTCAGGAGGGCACAATGCAGGTTTCAGGACACTGCCATCCTGGGACAGCTTAGTAAAAAGTGCGACTATCCCAGCAAAGCTGGGACAGTTAGCAAGTATGGTGTGATGCAAGATTATCATGGGACCCCCCATGCACCTGGGGCCCCTGGGCTGTGACCAGGGGTGCCCATGCATTAAGAAAGCCTTGTCAACATACATTGTTTAAATGTATTTAAAATACTTAATTCAAGTATTTGCACTACCCAAAGTCATAGTTTTACGCAACCTAGGACATAGTACCATTGCAAAGTACTACATTTTAATCGTTTGTGTTTTCCACCAAACACACAGGTTACATTCATTTACCATCTTTATAAATGACCTTTGTTGTCAGAACAATGTTGTATTCTGTTTAGGTGTGTGATCATTTAATTTATAGTCATAATACAGCTTACTCCCCCAAACTGGTAATATCACAAATTATTCTTGCAACTTTTAAGCAGTATCACTACAGCCTCATTATCTATGCTCCAGCAATCAGGATGACACCCATCAATCCACCCTATTCCTTTTCTTCAGCCAGTTCTCTAATGTGAGTGTCAGAGGAGGAGCAGAGAAAAGACAGTGATGCAGAGGAACACTTTCAATTACATAGAAAAACAGAAGACTAATGAGCCCGTTAGAATGTCAAACCAGTACATGACTCAACAGGGACCGTTCTGGGGATCAAATGATGTAGAGACCCTTTGACCCCTCTTCTTGTGCTGTGCTAAAGAAAAACCACAGCTAAAGCCAATCGAAGGAAATTGTGTCTCTATTCCTCCCTTAGGCAAGGTTCTGTTGTCATGTCATTTTCCCTGGATCTCTAGCAGCCTGGCTCTTTAACTCTTGCCTCTGGATAGAACTGAGCCAATAATATTTGCTGAAGGCACAATTCTGTATTGTGCTTGAACTACTAAGTTCTTGTTTGTGCTGATGTCTGCTTGCATTACTGTGATCTACAGTCAATCCGAAAAAGACTTAAGCAGAATATTACACTTGTGTTTTTCTGGAGGTTACAGTTGTGTGCTGCACATTAAGGTTTGGAAAAAGAAGACTTTCTATTTAGAATTGTTATGGCTGCATGGTAATTGCCACTGAATGTTTTTCATGCCGTGGTCCTGGGGTGGAATCATTCCGGAGCATTATCAGTTTGGCATTTTCACATTATTCCTGTGTATTTGTATATTTGTTGTCTGGCAATTAACTAGAATCTTTATCATTCCAAGAAAGCTCTAGTTCTGTTCCTAGTGAGAAACAAACCAAAGTATTCAGCACTGCCTGCCCACAGTGCCACAACAAGCACTTGCTTTTTTTTAAATTTGAATTAAATTTTTCACATTTAATTAAATTTTTCCATGCATACAATAAAATCAGAAACGTTTGCTAGAAAATTGCTTAGAACTGCCAAGCAGTATATATTTTTTAAAGCAAAGGCCTTAAAGAATAAAATGGTGGCTATTGTAATTTTTATGCTACACAATCTTTTCACAGCTGCTTATGAAAAGCAATTTTTCAGGAAAAAAATACACTAAAATGTATTTTAGTGCACACAAACACAATAAATTGTCACTTTTTGTAAAATGTAAAAAGACGAGGTTGTGTTGTACCTAAACTTGTTAATACTCCATATTTTAGCAGCTTTTACAGGTTATCACTGTAGTTATTCATGACTGATGGCCCTAAAATGATTGCTTTGAAGTTTGCGGTGATTCCTCACATGTGTGGTGCAATCGCTGTTTACATATGGGTGCACATTTGCATCTGTGTGTATGCGCAGGGGGGTGAGGCGCTTTTAATTTTTTTAATTACTAGTTTTATTCATTTTATTTAAACTTATTTTTTGTACACTTTTTAAACAGTTTATTTTTCTTTTAGTTTTATTGCTATCACAAGGTGGCTAACAAGCCCCCTTTTGTGATAGTTTTGGGCAGTGACAGGTACTCTTTATAGAGCTATCATGGGACTATTGGGACCCCATTGTCTCCTTTGCCCTTCAAATCAGCTAATCAACCACAGACCATGCTTGATCAGCTGCTTCCCTGGCAGTAACAGCCAGGGAATGACAGCTCTGAAACTAGATGTAACAAAATCATTGTCGTTTCCGGCTTCATTCATCACAGGGGAGATTGGAGAATGGATGTTACTCTATCTCATCTATGTGAAGGAATCCCGGCTATTTACTGTAGACAGTGGTGGGAGGTGCAGCGATACCTTGTACTGTAAAAGTGATTGGGCGGCTCTACAGCCTTTTTGCAAGACAGCTGATCAGTGGCTGTAAAAAAATGGTACCACGATCATGGCTGAAACTGCAGCCATCATCTTGTAATAATCACTTGCTGATAGGATGTTTTTATACGAATGTCACTCAGAATGTGGTTAAGTCCAAAATGTTTTGCCTTTGCTCTGGATAGATTAGAAGAGTTAGAACCCTTGTCAAAGAGTTTACAATCTAAGGTTCTTTTCTCACATGCATACATACACATACTAGGGCAAATTTAGACAGGAGTCAATTAAATTACCAGCATGACTATAGAGTGAAGGGAGAAACCAGAGTACCCAGGGGAAAACCCATGCAAGCACAGGGAGAACATTGAAACTTCTTGTACTGTAGGTAGTGTCATGGTTGAGATTCCAACTGGCCTGGTGATCACAATGCTACAAAAGCCCAAAGCCACTGAACTGAAAACTATGGATACAACTTTATATCCTAAAAAATCTAAACTGAAATTTCCTTATCTGTCATGAAGCTTGGGATGCCAACTAGCAGTGAACAAGATGGAGAATTCTCTCACCCGAAGGTTCTGATGCCTCCCATAATTCCCATCACCTTACAATGTTCTTAGATGCTATAATCATTTTACATCATATCTCTACACAAACCCCTTCCCGTACTGATGTAATTCTTTAGCCACAAACAAAGTGGGAATATTTTCATTAGAATCTACTGGTTAGTGACTGACAGCTCTGGAAAAGAAGGTGTTTCATGGTTTTGGGGTAGGTAGCAGATAGAGACTAGTAGACTGTATTTATACAGGCAATAGTTATAGGATAAGCAGAAGGGATTACGATTTATTATCTGTAAAGGTGTACTTATTTAGCTGTAAAGATATATTTAAAATTCTAGCTTTAACAATAATTATACAACCAAAACATCTTAGTATGAGAGAACAAGACTACTTGATTATTCTGTAATACTTGCCAAGTGCCACGAGCAGAGATTTGACTGCAGTAAGCCATTTTAATTACGAAGTTTGTTTTATATGTTTAGTTAAAGTGCAGAAAGCCTTTTTTTCCACTGCAAATTAATTGTATTTTTTTTTTAAACTGTAACTATTAAACGTCTATGGCTTCAGCCATGTAGGTGTACAATCATGCCTCTTTTGAGTGCACTTACTATTGTTTTGTGAAGTCTACAATCATATGTTATTTTGTAATACAACTCAAGTGGTACTTGCAATAAAATAAACCTGGTCCTAAATTCACCAACAGCTACATAAGTAGGGAAAATAATGCACTGTTACTCAACACAGCAGTAACAGATTTTATCTTAACCTCCCCCTGAAATAATTATGCATGGTTATGACTGTAATTAAGGTTGTGAGAGAAAGGTGAGGGTTATACATTTTTCTCGTAAGACCTGTGATTTCAAATAATAGGATTTTATTTATAGGGACATGTGGAAGAATGATAGACCTCTCCAGAGAGAATAACAAGTACAATATTATTTTCATCTACAACGTAGAAAAGGGTATGCGGTTGGGAAAATGCATGTAGATATGAGAAAGTATATGTCTTTTTCTGCAAACATTAACCTTAAAGTCAAAGGTGAAAAAACTTGTAAGCAGGTGCAGTTAGCTAGCCTGCCATGAGATGGCTCTGTCCCAAAATAGTGTGTTATAGGGAATTATGTAAGTAGGTGTTAGGTCACCTTTTAGAAATAGCCTTCATGTAGTATTATAATTGGTGGTGTTAGTGCCCTTATACATGCTAGGTTGGGAGGAGCTTAGTGCAGTTGTGGTATGGAAGCCAAACACCCCACACATCTGCAGATGCAGTCAGCTACTGCAAATGCCCTGGACAGGGCAGAAGTTCAGTGTAAGTTCATCCTACACCAAAAGGAGCCAGCTGCAGTCACTGTGTCCTACAAAGCATGATGTAGGTGGACTGGAAACACGATCTAACTGGATTGAGAGAGGGATGCAAAAGGCCTTACATACTCTCGTGAGTGCTAATCCACCTGCAGATCCTGAGAGAAGTGTGCATAATATGGAGGTGCAGCTGCTGCAGTCCTGTCTCTGAAATTATATGAAGGTAGTCATGAGCTGGATGCATGTAGCCTAATGGGCAAGTCAGAGTCCCCTGTGTGACCCTGGGACTGATAGTGGCATTTGGGAGAGTACCCAGCTGGATAGAAGTAAGGAATGTGACAAAAAAAGAGAGACTGGTAAACTATGGAATGCACCTTGTGAATCTTGGTTTGAATAGAGCACAATGCTACAGATCTATATACAGGGAGATGGCTCCCAACACTGTGGTGTCCCCTAGACGAGGAGAGAGATACTAAGGGAAGATGGCTTATCAGTGATGAGCGGCTTTCAAAATTGATTCACAATTCACAATTGACTGCTTTGAGCCGTCCACTAAATATGATTGGCAAAGTATGCCAAAGACACCACTTAGTATGTCTATGTGATGTAATGTGTCACTGCCATCTTTGAAGAAGAACAGTAAAGTGCAGAAACTATAACTTTTGTGTGGACATTTCTTTCTTATGAATATAAAAGCCGATGGCCAGGGATATTGTGGGAAGGCAAGGTGTTGGGCACAATATGGCAAAGGCTAAGAGAAACCAGTAGAGTGTTGTAGTCTTGTCCAAGAAAAAGGGGTGGGAGTTATTTGGTGCCAACAGTCGGCCAGTCAGAAGCCCTTTACAAGCTGGATATGAACCAATTACTCACCCAGAAATTAGTTTGTAGATGAAACCTTAATACCCAGTTAGCACATCACTTCTACACCATCGAGTCTATACAGGGTTTCTGCCTCTTAATTTTCTGACAACCAGTCATAGTAAAGGATATTATGAGTCACAAAATAAGAAACATAAAAAGAAAGGTGTGATCCTGGCCTTAAAGTGGTATTAACCACGTCAGCCCCACAAGATTTTACCCCCTTCCTGACCAGAGCATTTTTTTGCGATTTGGCACTGCGTCGCTTTAGCTGACAATTGCGCGGTCGTGCGGTGTTGTACCCAAACAAAACTGATGTAATTTTTCCCCACAAATAGAGCTTTCTTTTGGTGGTATTTGATTACCCTCTGCGGTTTTTATTTTTTTTACACTATAAACAAAAAAAGAGCGACCATTTGGAAAAAAAAGCAATATTTTTTACTTTTTGCTATAATAAATTTCCCCAAAAATGTAAAAAAACATTTCTTTCTCAGTTAGGCCAATATGTATTCTTTTTTGGTAAAAAATAAATAAAAATCGCAATACGCGTATATTGATTGGTTTGCACAAAAGTTATAGTGTCTACAAAATAGGGGATCAATTTATAGCATTTTTATTTTATTTTTTTATTAGTAATGGCAGCGATCTGCAATTTTTAATCGATTTTTATTGTGCGACATTATGGTGGACACATCAGACACTTTTGACACTATTTTGGGACCATTGTCATTTATGCAATGATCAGTGCTATAAAAATGTACTGATTCCTGTGTAAATGACACTGACAGGGAAGGGGTTAAACACTAGGGGTCGGTCAAGGGGTTAAGTGTGTCCTAGGGAGGTGTTCTAACTGTAGGGGGGAGGAGCTATCACTGACATGACAGCGATCACTGCTCCCGATGACAGGGGACAGTAGATCCCTGTCATGTCACTAGGCAGAATGGGGAAATGCCTTGTTTACATCTCTCTGTTTTACCTTTCTATACAAAAATCACAGGCCTTCTGCGAACATCGAGTTTCCGTGACCCGTGGGCTCATTCCCAGGCGTGCACCCAATAGGCGGCAAATTTAAAGGGACATACAGGTACGCCCATTTGCCTGCCTGTGCCATTCTGCCGACGTACATCTGTATGCGGCAGTCGGCAATCGCTTAAAGGCTTTTTTTTAAGCTGTATCTACAGGTAAGCCTATAATAAAGCTTACCTGTAGGTACAGTGAATATCTCCTAAACTTGCAGTGTTTAGGAGATAGTCATACTGCATGCAGCCAGTGATGTCATTGGCGCATGTGCTCTGAAGGCCCTGCGCACCATAGCTGAGCGCTTCTGCATGCATTGGCAGGAGTGACGTCATTGCGGCCCCGGCCACTCATAGAGCCAGAGCCCGTGAACCCGGAAGGAAGACTGAGGGAAGATGGAAGCCCTGCCAGCCCACCACTGGAGGTCTTTGTTCTAAAGTAGGTATGTCATAATGTTCTAGTATGCGATGCATACTAGCACATTATGCCATTTCTATGCAGTTGCTTTTATTTTTTTACTGCAGCAGTTTACTACCACTTTAATATATTAGTAACTCTTTTAATACAACTGTTTCAAATACATATTGCAACAATAAAAGTCTCATTCAGAACATGAAGGGACACACAACTTAAAATGGTTGTAAAGGCTGAACATTCTACGCAAGCAGCAGCTCTCCCTTCTCACTGGGCAGATATTGTCAAGAGGAAGATGAGAGACTCAACATTGCAGATGAGCTGAAGGAGGTTATCAAAGCAACCTGGGCTTCCATAACACCTCAGCAGTGCCATAGGCTGATAGTCTACATGCCATGCCGCATTGATGCAGTAATTCATGCAAAAGGTGCCTCAACCAAGTATTGAGTGCATACTATATTGTACATGGACATACTTTTCAGTAAATAAACATTTCTGTATTAAAAATCCTTTTTTTTATTGGTCTTATGTAATATTTACATTTTCTGAGATACTGAATTTTGAGTTTTTACTAGCTATAAGCCATAATCATCAAAATTTAAAGAAAGAAATGCTTGAAATATATCACTCTGTGTGTAACGCATCTACATAAAATATATGAGTTTCACTTTTTGAATTGAATTATTGAAATAAATTAACTTTTTGATGATATTCTAATTTTAAGAGATGCACCTGTATATGGGACACACGTCCACTAGGACTTTACCCAGTTCCTGACCGGCTCACACAGATTTACTGCGGCACAATGGCTCTCCTGAGTGAAATCACCTGGGCACAATGGCTCGCCTGGGCGAAAGGTTTCCCTTTAAGAGCCACCAGCGATAGGTGGACCCGATGCGTGTGGCCGGTGGGCACGATCACGATTGTGATCCCTGCCAGTGACATTTACATTGATATTTTACCAAAAATATGTAGAAGAATATATATTGGCCTTGGGGATATTTATAATAGCAAAAAGTTTAAAAAAAATGTTTTTTCTTTTTCAAAATTGTTTCTATTTTTTTGTTTATAGAGCAAAAAATAAAAACCACCAAAAGAAATCTCTATTTTTGGGGAAAAAAGGATGCAAATTTTGTTTGGGTACAGCATTGCTTGACCATGTATCATGTATATTTCTTCTATACAGCACATTAAGCTTGTATTTAGGGTATTTATACTTTAAAACCATGCACAGTATATACACTAAAACACTCATACTCTGAAAAACTGTAATGATTTAAAGCTCTTAACAATGCTTCATTTTAAAATCCCCTGTAGTGCTATTTGATTGAGATGTAGTTCTGTAAAAGAAGGGAATGATCTTTATCAACCACCAGTCACACGTAACAATCAGTTTGGTCAATAAGTGCCATAGATTTCCTGTCATATACATTGCACTAAGTATCTCCTTGCAGTCACACAACAGATTAATTTGGTATCGTCTATGAAATCTACATTGCCATCCATGGCTATATCTACTTGCACACTTATACAACAGAAATGAAATAATGTAGTGCATGAACTAGGGACAGGTAAGATAAGAAAGTATTACTTACTGCATGATGTATAGTAATCAATATGATTATTCAAGTGTGATTCTTATGCCGTGTACCCACGACTGGACTTTCCGGCAGAAAAGGTCAGACGGAATCATTCCGTCGGATATTACGATCGCATGCGGGCTTCATCTGACTTTTTTATTCAAAAATTCAGACTGATCTAGAAATTGAACATGTTTAAAATCTGTCCGACGGAATAAATTTGTATCGAGAAAACCGTTCGTCTGTATGCTGGTCCGACGGACCAAATATGCAAGGGCAGCTAGTGGCTTCTGGCTATTGAACTTCCTTTTCTAGTCCGTACATCATCACGTTCAAAACGAACGGACTTTGGTCCGTTCATGTGTGGGCAAGTCTGTTCAGTCGGAACTCTTTTGGAATTCCATCGGAAATCTGTCGGGAAGATCGTCAGACCTTGTCTGCCGGAAAGTCCAGTCTTGTGTGCGCGGCATTAGACTTCCTTACATTTCTGAGCCAAACTAACTGCCATTTTGTAATGAAATATACAGTGAAGACAAGATAATGACCTCCACTGCTAAGACACTCTGATGCTTGGTACTCCTGTGAAGGTAAATGCTATTGATGTGATGTATTCAAATTCAGCAATAGCACAGAAGGTGTTTATTTTATGAGCTTAGTAAAGACTTTGAGGATGCAATGACAAGAAGAGAATGTATGTACTTGGCTAAAACACTAGTTAAAGGAGTAAGAAATAGAGAAATTGTGAATAGAAAATGGTCAAAATTGTGTACTTATAGTGAATACTTAAAAAAATCACTGCTCTCCCAATCCAGTCGGTTCTGTTAACATGTGTGAGATGGCCTCAGCATTGCACCACTTCACAAGCCACGCCCTCTGACATTTCCCCCACCTATCAGGGCTTAGTAATAGAGGTGAAGACCACATGGATCAGTGCTGGACCCAATTTTAATTGAATCTTTTCTATTAAGGTCCTCATGGTTGATATAGAGAGTAACATTGCCGTTTTTGCTTATGGCAAAAATGTTCTGTAGAACTAATAAAACTCCACAGAATGTTGACATATTAAAGAAAGATCGTTAATATGCAAAATGGTAACAAAAGAAGATGGTAAACAAAGGAAGATGATAGGAAATGGCAATGAATATAAATGTTATAAGAAAAGCATTGCTTACTTTGGGTGGAATATCTCATTTACAATGAAAGAGATAAATTGGGGCTTGTGCAATTTAAAAAATTAGTTAGGGTCAACCTAATTAAGGCATATGAAAGTCTATAAAAAGGTTGTGCACAAAGAATAAAAGGGAACCAGATGCGTATGGAGGAAACCAGATTTTTATCATTAATATAGGAAGAACTTAATGGTTATAATAATCAATGACCATTTTTTGATTTGCTTAAACCTTTGCATGCAGACAATTTTTCTTCTGCAGGGAAGCCCACAATTTGCGCAATCATGACAGAGCTACATGGATGTACTCGGTTGAATAAAAATAAAATCCAAATTTTCATGATCTCAACTGATTTCTCCATCTGTACAAGGGTTTGCAGTGATTAAGCTGTAGAATGCCCTACTGCATGAGGTTAGCAATGTAAGCTCTACGAGCAGGGCCCTCTATATCTTTTGTATTGAACTGTATTGTAATTGTGTTGTCCCACCTATACATTGTAAAGTGCTGTGTAAACTGTTGGCGCTATATAATATAATAATAACAATAATAATAATAATAATAATAATAAAAGGCTACTGCGAGAGTTGTATCTTATTAGTGCATGGATAGTGTAGTGTGACAATTATTGTTATCATCAGTTAATATGTAATTACTCTTGCTCCTGCAATATCAGGCTATGTGATAGTATAGGACAGTTAGCCAAATTCTGCAGAAAGTAATATACCCAGATAGAAAGTTTTGCAAAGTCAATCCACTACTTTTCCCTATAGCTATGTACCTAATTAAACTAAACTAGTTATAAAATAAAATCAGTTTGAATTCATTGCTGATGCCTGCAGGGTTATGAACTAGAAGACCCAAATGCCTTTTTTTGAAAACCTACTCTTAGCTTTTCCAGCACAGGCGCTTGATTTGATAAATTACTAACATGACATGGTACAATTTATAACTGACCAAGTCTAAAATGCCTTGCAATTATCACTATTGCTGAACTCCTTTGATCTCTGTAGGATCTAGGTTACTATAGCAGAATATCACTTAATTGTGACATTTATCCAGCTAGGACTTTTTCAAAGATGGACATCTATTCAAGGGCACAGACTTTCTCAAACTGGTTCAACTTCTTAAGTCTTGAAATGTGACATTATTTATGAGCAAATACAAAGGGACTCTCCTGTGGTTTCCCTATTATGGATGCAGATGAGCTGTGACTAGTGGTGCCTTCATTTTTCTAAAAGCAAAGAATTTAGCTTTTCTTCCAAATCAGAAGACTCAAGTATTCAATACCATCTGTCCCAGTTTTATAGGAGAGATAAATGATGAAGAGATTGTCATCATCCAACAAGCTGCTGGGATTCCTGCTTGGTAGCCCTTCAATGTTTTTTCTTCAATTGCACTAAATCAACACAGCAGGAGATTCCAGATTCTCTTCTTGCCATACGCAGTTCTTACAGGATAAGTGGTTCCTAACTACATGGCTAGCTCCCTCACAGATTCTCTGTCGCATCACACCCTATTTTTATAATGACTCAATATTGAGTCCTAACAGTAATATATAACTTCCAGTATATAGTTCCTAATGAGTTATAAAAGTCCCACTAAAGGCTACTTAGGAAGGAGGTGCTGTGGTGCTCATCTGGTAACACTAAACAGGACTTGTCATGGTTTCTCATGGTGCCTCCAGGCAGGAGTGCTTCAGCGCGACTTCTTCTACAATTCTGATCTTTTTCTCCACACAAACCCGAGAACAGCTCCTCCCAAACCATATCTAGCACCAGAATAATTCATGGGCTATGCATTAAAAGGACCCCGCCCCCCCCCCCCCCCCCCTTACAAGCCCGCCTAACACAACAGATCTCTGTCCAGTATATCCTTATAGTGCACTCTTCATATGCTCAAATCTAGCATGCTCATGTAGACAACCAATAAACCATCTCTATCCCCAGAGACCTTTTGCTAATGAAACTGGGAAGTCTTTCCTTGACAATGGGTCACATGTACCTGTAAAGAGGATTTGTCACTATTTTATATTTATCTCTAACATAAGATGTAGTGATCAGAAACAGAGAAAGGGTTAAGTGGTATATTTTTTCTCATAGTTTGCAGTTTATTTTTATTACAGTTAAATACACACTCGGATCAAAGTAGCTGTAAATGTAGTATGACAATTTCACACCATTCAAAATTCTATATACAAACAAGGAGCAGCTGCCCACATAATGTGATTTGTAGGTTACAAAAATGTTTATAAAGGTAGCCCTGCTTGATTCCTTATTCAGTTAATTTTAATGAATTGCATTTGTACACTTGCACAAGAGGTACTTAATATGTGGATTATTAATGAAAGCTAAGGGTTAGAATGAAGGAAAGTAAAATATTGTCACAAAAAATTAGGGTTATGCTTGCATTCTGTATCACCTAGTCCAAAGAGAAGAGGCACTATCGTGTAGTGCATTGAAGCAACATAAGCAGGTTTATGTTTTCACAAGGCATGGTGGGGTTGAGTTACTAAAACTTGAGAGTGCTATATCTGGGGCAGTTCTGCATAGAAACCAATCAGCTTCCAGGTTTTATTGTCAAAGCTTATTTGAACAAGCTAGTTAGACCCCTTTCACACTGAGGTGGTTTTCAGGCGTTTTAGCGCTAGAAATAGCCTCTAAATAAAAAAACTGAAAACTGCCTCCCACTGTCTTTTCACACTGGGCCAAGCACTTGCGGGATGTTAGGAAAGGTCCTGCAAGCAGCTCTCCCAAAACGCCCTGCCCATTGAAATGTAAAGCACCTCAGAAGCCGCACAACATGGTGCTAGCGTGGCCACGCCTCTGTGTGAAAGGGGTATCAGAAGTTGATTGGCTACCATGCAGAGCTGTACTAGATTTTGCACTTTCTAATTTTTGTAAATCAACTCCAGTTTGTCTCTGTCAAGAGTGTGTTTGGTACTATCTAGATTGTTTTACATTTATTTATTATTGGTAATTATACAGCATTGTTATTTTATGCAGCACTTTACATATATATTTTACATTCACACCAGTCCCTGTCCTCAACGAGCTTACAATCTAAGGTCCCTAACTCACATTTATTCATGCACATACTAGGACCAATTTAGACAGGAGCCAATTAACCTACCAGCATGTGTTTGGAGAGTGGGAGGAAACCAGGGTGCCCAAGAGAAACACATGCAGGCACAGGGATCACCTGCCTACTCTGTGCAGGTAGTACCATGGTCAGGATTTGAACTGATGACCCTAGTGCTGTCAGGCAGAAGTGCTAACCACTTAGCCACTGTGCTTATACCTTACCTTTACCCTCACCATCGATCTTGCACAGTTGTACATGCTCCTCCTCCTCCTCAGATAAAGCCCACCTGGTGTCTGGCTAGCAGACACTCAGCATCATTTAGCTCTTTCTTCCCCAGCCTGACTGCACTTAGCCCATCCCTTCATTTATTGCATTTCAGTTCTTTCAATTGTCAATTTGCATAACTCCTCTCAAGAGCCAGCCCACTACCTCTATTAAGGCTGAAGGCTCTTGAGATAAGCACTGAGGCAGGGTACCATGATGTTTTCAGGAAGCTATGTTAGCACCCTGCCAGTCCCTCCCACCAGCCATGATCCGGCTACATTGCATAGAGAAGTTCAGAGACGGTAACACATCACTGTGTCTTATAAAAAAGGTATATAATGAAAACGGGAAGGTTTTATTTAGAAATGTAATTGGCATATTGATGACGATAAGCTTCAGCTTTACACATGTGACCCCAGAAAGGACATTGACTCTTTATCTCTGATCCAACTATAACAACACTCAAATAAAATTCCTAGTTGTTTTTTGTCAGCATATTCATTATATTGCCCAAGGCAAAATTTTCTAGGAGTCCTATGACACACAGCAGAGCCTTGACAGTTATGGCTGTGGGCTAGGGTGGGGAAATATCATCCTGTCAATGTCAAAGATAGCAATAAAAATCCAATGGGTCAGCAAATCTTTCCACAAGCCTCCCAACTTTCCACAACCTCCCATCAACTTCAGGTTGAGTTTTGCTTTAAAGCAGGCTTTGTATTTGCAACAGGACTTAATAAATAAAATATTTTCATTAAAGGGATCATTAGGCTATACAGATATGAATTGTAATAAAAAATGTCTGCATTTTAATAGTTGTGAAATTTTGAAAAAGGAGCTCTTCTTACACCAACATTTAGTCGTTAATTAGGGCTGTATGCAAGATAGAGTATGGTAAATCAATCTGCTGATGTAAGAACTTCTGTGACTCACACTGGGCCCAGCTCTTCACTGTGGGCAAATGGCTAAAGTTTTGTATTCCTCTCATATGGGCAGATTAGTTGAACCCTTCCGGTATAAATATTTATGTAGCGCTAACCCCCAGAGGGGCCACTGGAAATATACAGGCCTCCCTTACCTGTTCAGAGGCTGCCATCCCAGGTACCAGTTCTCGAGCACACTGGCAAAATTTAGGCTCAGTCTAGGGGTGTCTTTTTGAAGATGTATTACAGTACTTGAGCACAGACAGGTAGAGACATGAGGGTGCAGGATATTACAAAGCACATGCAGGCATTAGAGGACAGATTCTCAGGCAAAATCCTTCAGTGGCAGCTTTGGGTATGCTGGAGGTACAAAGGACAGCTAGCTAATCTGAGACTCCGTAAAAGCAGTCACAGTCCATGTAGCATATAACCCTCAAAGCACAAGCACCCCTAGAAATATAGGCAAGACAAACCCAGGGACAGCTCCCAACCAGCTTCCCTGTGACACTTTTCAGTGAAAGGGTTCCTTATTTCAGCCAAGTTTCACAGGCATGGCACTTGTCTTTCAACAGGTCTCTTTAGGTCCATGTTCCTCCATGGCCCTCAGCACATGCTGAGAACTAAAATCTCTTCTGTAACACATAGGCTGTCTACCAGGGGCAGGGGCCCAATGAGATGAGCTCTGAACAGACCTTCCCAAACTTTTAGCTGCTTACCAGTAGGGATAGTCCTGATGTTCGTGCCGAACATAAGTTCAACTCGAACATTGGGTGTTCGCCTGTTTGCCGAATAGTGAACAATTTGGGGTTTCCGCGGCAAATTCAAAAGCAGCGGAACACCCTTTAAAAGTCTATGGGAGAAATCAAAAGTGCTAATTTTGAAGGCTTATATGCATGGTATTGTCATAAAAAGTGTTTGGGGACCTGGGTCCTGCCCCAGGGGACATGTATCAATGCAAAAAAAAGTTTTAAAAACTGACGTTTTTTCAGGAGTAGTGATTATAATAATGCTTAAAGTGAAACAATAAAAGTATAATATTCTTTTAAACTTCGTACCTGGGGTGTGTCTATAGTATGCCTGTAAAGTGGCGCATGTTTCCCTTGTTTACAACATTCCGAGAGCAAAATTACATTTCTAATCGGTCCTGGCAAAACACATAAAAGTTAATTGATAAAAATGGCATGGGATTCCCCCACAGGGAAACCCTGAACCAAAATTTAAAAAAAAAAATACGTGTAGGTCCCCCCAAATTCCATACCAGGCCCTTCAGTTCTGGTATGAATATTAAGGGGAACCCTGCACCAAAGTAAAAAAAAAATTATGAGGCGTTCCCCCTCAAAATCCATACCAGACCCTTCAGGTCTGGTATGTATTTTAAGGGGAACCCTCCACCAAAATTTCAAAAAAAAATGGTGTGGAGTCCCCCCAAAAATCCATACCAGACCCTTATCTGAGCACGCAACCTGGAAGGCCGCAGGAAAAGAGGGGAGATGAGAGAGTGCCCTCCCTCCTGAACCATACCAGGCCACATACCCTCAGCATTGGGAGGGTGCTTTGGGGTAGCGGCTCCCCCAAAGAACCTTGTCCCCATGTTGTTGAGTCCCCACAACCCTTGCCTGGTGGTTGTGGGGGTCTGCGGTTAGGGGGCTTATCGGAATCTGGAAGCCCCCTTTAACAAGGGGGCCCCCAGATCCCGCCCTCCTTGTGTGAAATGGTAACGTGGTACAAATGTACCCCCTACCAGTTCACAAAAAATGTGTGAGAATGGTAAAAAAAAGACACGCCTTGGGACAATTCCTTTATTTTATATAAAAAAATAAAACTGTCCCACGGAGTCTTCTTCTTCTTCTCGTGCTCCGATGGACCGACAAAAAAAGCCCCCAAGCCGCCTACAATCTGCCTCCATGGGACCACCCGGTTACAAAACCGGGTGGCCCGCCCCCCTCTGACGCTACGGGAAAGCCATAGGGATGTCCCTGTGCGTCAGAGGGGGCGGGGTCACCCAGCAATGTCATTGTGTGGCCCCACCCTCAGTTATAAAAGTACTGTCACCTGAGAGGCCCATCATTACGGCGGGTGCCTCCCATGGAGGCAGATCGTAGGCGGCTTGCGGCTTTTTATTTTTATTTTTCGGTCCGTCATTTCGAACAAATTTTTTGCCTGTTTGCATGTTCTGGTGCAAACAGAATGGAAGGTGTTCGGCACATCCCTACTTACCAGTCACACCTTCTGTTTGCCACCACCCAGGGATTGGCTGAGGTCAGATAAATATTCATAACCCAGTGGCTAACCCTCCTATTCTGGTTAGAGACAAGCAGAAGCAATCAACCACCAGGCTTGGGGATACCTGACCAAACCTAGAAAATATTTTGCTGCTCAGCTGAGTAAAGTGGAGCCAAAAAACACATTTATCCAGCCTAGGGCAGGGTGATTCATTTAGTGAAGTACACCGTGGCTGCAAATCTACCTTTAATAACTCCGCTGACTATAATGCCAAATGGGTCCTGTGCGCTTTTGGGTCCGGTTCAAGTGCGAATTCAGGTAAAAATTTGTACCTGAATGGCTCCTGAACCAGTGAACAGGAACACACAGGACCCCAGGCTGGAAACCACAGCCGCGCATATGTAAACCTGGCCTTTAAGAAATGCACCCTCTTTTTTGCATTTGTACAAAACATGAAGAGAGAATGAATCTACAACAAGGACTTACAGAGAGAAAAAAATAAATTAACAGGGTATTTAGCCTTTTTCTCTTCTATGGAAAAAAAAAATATTTTAATGTGTGTGAAAAAGACACGGCACAAGCAGCCAATCAGTGCATGTGCTGACAAGAAGCATGCTGCCACTCTTTTCACTGTCCAATCACAGGCTGGGGCCAGGTCCAGGATAACCTTGGCTCAGAAAAGGTGGATTGAGCTATGCTGAACTTTAACTTGAGGACTAGTGGCAGAAAAAAATACTGCAGTGGAAATTTCTGAACTGAAGGGTTCACTTTTTTTGTGCAAAAGGTGATTTATTTTAACAAACTTTTCTTTAGGTTATTAGTGACTGGAGTTAAGCTGGCATAAAGCAATTAGAGGCATGTGGATTAACAACAGTCTGCTGGTTGGAAGCTAAACAGTGGGGACCTTGAGCGGAGAGTGTGAACAAGTTTTGCTTTTTGACTGCTGGTGGTTGCTGGGTTTCATCTTCTTTTTGGGGCCTTTCCTTGTAGCTTTTTAACACCCTTTTCTGTCACTTTTTAAACATCTTTTTTTTTCTTCGCTTCCTTCAGCCTACTAATTAAGGGGAGTGGTTAATTGGTCACAGGTGCTTGAGGCCTATATAACCTTCTGTATAACTCATTTTGAGCCTGCACGTCTTTGAGCCTGCTGGAACTTAGACCAAGAGGAACTGGACTAAGTGGTGTTAAAAAACCAGAGTTGAAAACAAAAGGTTGTAACATGGGGTCAAGTACCTGTGTAGGGTGAGTGTGTACTTGTATATTGTAAGTACATGAGAGCGGCAAGTGCACGTGGGCTGTATTGAGTATTAGCGTCAGGCAGTACTTGTGTATTGTGTGTGTGTGTGTGTGTGTACCAGCAGGTACCTGTGTATTGTCTAGTTGAGTACCTGTGCATTGTCTGGTTGAGTACCTGTGGTTGAGTATTAGTGTCAGGAAGCTAGTTGTTAGGAAATTTGGACAGGGTACAACCCACAATCCTCATTAAATTAGTAGGTATGATGCCTGGTGGGTGTGGAGATATGACTCAGTGTACATCTTGCGGCATGTATGTATTCCTTGATCATCTGCTCGAGGACGAATACTTCTATGCAAAATGTAAGCATATTGTTTCCCTAGAAGCCTGGGTTCTGAATCTGGGGAAGCAACTGTTAGCACTAAGACATACTAAAGGAGAGTCAGGAATATACACGACAGGTGCCAGCAGGGGCCAGCACAGAGGCAGGTGACAGTCAGGAAGGGTAGATGAGAAAGTGCCTAGGAGGCCGATCCAGGGCTGGAGCATCCCAATAAGTACGCTCCATTGACATTGGTGAAACCAGTCGGGGACCAGCACTGCTGGAACTGAGGAACTGTCCTAGCTGCTGGAGGAATAACTCCTCCAGTGAGAGTGGGGCGAAGTGAAGGGAAAGGAAAGACAGATTGTGTTGGTAGGGGACTCAATTCATGAAAGGACAAAGAGGGCAATCTCTAACAAAGACCGGAAGCTCCAAACTGTATATTGCCTACCGGGCGCTCGGGTTCGGCACATCCCGGATCTGTTAGACAGATTACTGAGAGGGGATGGGGAAGACCCAGCTGTCATGGTGCATGTTGGCACCAATGACAAAGTCAGAGGCAGATGGAGTATCCTAAAGAACGATTTTAGGGACTTGGGAGCTAAATTGAGGAAAAGGACCTCCAAGGTTATATTCACAGCAATACTACTGGTACAGCGAGCCACACCAGAAAGGCAGAGGGAGATTAGGGAAGTAAACAAGTAGCTGAAGAGCTGTTGTAGTAAGGAGGGGTTTGGGTTCCTGGAGGACTGGGCCGACTTCTCAGTCAATCATCAGAAGGGATGGACTGCACCTAAATGAGGAGGGTGCAGAGGTAGACGGAGGAGGGCCCAGAGGTAGAGATAGTCAGCGCAGAACATATAGGGTAGTATTGGGAGCATTAGTGGTAGGTTGACTAAAGCACATAAACCCAAGGTAAGCATAGTAAGTCCTAGTTGCAATCTCGGAACACCCAAAAAGAGGATAGTATGTGACCGGTCTAAACTACGTGGCATGTTCACCCATGCCAGGAGCCTGGCTGACAAGATGGGTGAACTAGAGATACTGTTGTACAAGGAGGACATGGATTTTGTGGGAATTTCAGAGACCTGGTTCAACAGCTCTCATATTTAGCTGGCAACCATTCAATGGTATACCCTTTATCGCAGAGATAGAGAGGGTAAAAAAGGGGGAGGGGTATGCCTATATATCAAGAATAACGTACAAGTGAATGTGAGAGATGACATCACTAAGGGATCAGGGGATCAGGTGGAATCCTTATGGGTAGAGCTCCAAAGTAATGAAGCTAAGGGGGAAATATTACTGGGGGTATGCTGTAGGTCCCCTAACCTGAGGGAGGAGGGGGAGACGGATGTCTTATCACAAGCTGGATTAGCAGCAAAGATGGGAAGTGTTATCATAATTGGGGATTTTAATTATCCAGACATAGACTGGGTGGAGGGAACCACGCATTCGTCTAAGGCTCGCCAGTTCCTAAATGTCTTGCAGGACGATTTCATGGTTCAGATGGTAGATTCACCAACTGGAAATAAAGCGTTACTGGATCTACTGATTATCAACAATACAGACCTGATCAAAGATGTGGAAATACGCGGCAATTTATGAAACGGCAACCACGGGTGAATTTGCTTAAGTATAAATCACACAAATAGGAAACATGAGGGGAATACAAAGACACTGAATTTTAAAAGAGCCAACTTCCCTAAACTATGAACCTTGTTAGAAGGCATGAATTGGGATAAAATCTTAGGAACAAAGAACATGGAGGAGAGATGGGTTTGCTTTAAGAACATATTAAATTAGGGCATTGGCCAATACATCCCATTGGGTAATACATTTAAAAGAGTGAACAAAAGTCCTGGATGGCTTAACTCTAATGTAAAAATGCATATAAAAGCACAGGAGAAGGCCTTCAAATATACAAGGTTGAGGGACAAGACATGTGGCCACTCATTAACACTAGAAGAAAAGAGGTTTAACCTTAACTACGTAGAAGATTCTTTACTGTAAGAGTGGCAAGGATGTGGAATTCCCTTCCACAGACGGTGGTCCCAGCAGGGAGCATCGATAGTTTCAAAAAACTATTAGATCACATACATAGGTTGGACTTGATGGACTTGTGTCTTTTTTCAACCTCATCAACTATGTAACTATGTAACAAAGAAAGCTGCAGGTTAATCAGTGCGTTTTCCCTTTTGTAAAAGGCTCTGACTTTTCATGCTCATAGCTTAAAACAGATTTCCACAACTTTCATCAGCACTGATGTAACAAGATCTTATATAGAGAACTGTCTGACTCAAAGAAACTGGTTAAGCTGGTCTGGACCTCTAAAGCCCACGTACACATGGTCGGAGATTTCAACAACCAAATCCGTCGGATTTTGTCCATCAGATTTAGTCTGACGGATTGTGTCCGAAACTGTTGCATACACACGGTAGGACTAAGTTGTCGAAAAATCCGATCTTTTAGAACGTGATGACGTAATTTCGTTACGATGGGACTAGATTCAGGCTAGTAGCCAATAGCTTTGATGTAGGTATATGATCTGAGCATGCGTGGCACTTGGTCCGATCAAAATTCTCTACACATGATCGGATTACGTCCGACCGGCCCAGTTGGTCGGGAAATATTTCCAACATGTTGGAAAATTGGGTCGGATGGAGATTCAGACGGAATCAGTCCGATGCATACCACACACAGTCGGATTATCTGACGACACGGTCTGATAAGACGCATTCCGACGGATTCTCCGACCGTGTGTACGCGGCATAAGCCCTTGTACACACGGACGGAGATTCCGACGGAATGTGTCCTATTGGACCGTTTTGTCGGATATTCCGACTGTGGGTGGTCTCCATCAGACTGTTTCTATCAGAATATCCGACGGACCAACTTTTCCAACTTGCCGGTAAAATTTTCTGACAAAATGCTCCGATCGGACATACTCCGATCATGTGTAGCCTACTCCGATGGACAAAGTGCCACGCATGCTCAGATCAAATTCATAGACCAAAGCTATTGGCTACTAGCCTGAATGTAGTCCCGTCGTAACGAAATAATGTCATCATGTTATGTACAATCGGATTTTCCGACAACTTTGTCCGACCGTGTGTATGCAACAGTTTCGGACAAAATCCGTCGGACAAAATCCAACGGATTTGGTTGTCAGAATGTCCGACCGTATGTACAAGGGCTGACAGTTCACGCTGCAAATTCACAAGCTGCGGTTTGTATAATTGTATTGATTTACACTCTTTTGCTTTTTTTTTATGATGAGCTATACAATTATATTGATTGTTAAATAAATACGTTTTTATGACTTTTTACTTGTTAGAACTTTTAAAGTAAATGTTAAATTCAAGGAAAGCTATAAATGAAAGGTGAGTAATGTATTTTATCATGCGGGTATTTCCTTGAAATGCATATACTGGGTTTCAGGAGAAATGCAATAAAATATTTAGTGATTGGAAGACAGGAATTCCCTGCTTGGAAATCCTTTTCAATGCCTGTTGTTTAAAAATCAGCAGCACATGCTATGTAGCTTTAGAGCAGATGCCACAACTGGAAAACACAAGATCCGCTGGGAACTCTGCATGCATGGGCATATGAAAGATTGCTCACGACCGAAAGGAGACGCTCTCATTTGGTGTCTGCAAAACTGCACAAAGGGATTAGGAAAGAATTACAATAATTACCTAGACAATAAAGGCAGATGCTGGACAATAAGAATTCTTAAGTAAGTAACTAAACAAACAGTCAGATATGTAAATTGGTCTTTGGGCGACCTAAGTGGTCTCTGGGTGTTAAAAATTACCATGGGCAGCAGGAATTGCAATGCATCTGTGTGCACATCAACCAACTGCTACCTCCTTATGCAATTACAGGAGGCAATTAGCATAGTAGCGCATCCAGTGCAGGAAACGGAGATTTAATTTTCCAGTTATAATATGTATTTTTCTGCTTCTGTTACTCGGTAATTTACACTTAGCCTAATTTAGCCTAAACTTTAATGCTTGTTCACGATCATGAACAAAAATATTGAAGTAGAAACAGGTCAGATCAAAATAGTTAAGTAAAAACATTTCAAAACAATAATTACCACTCAAAAATATATCAAACTAAACCATGATGTCCTTCAAATCGGTTGACTGTTTTGTTTGACAAAAATCCTTAATGTATTACCTATTTTACTTTTAGCCACATATCTGAGAATTGTATGCAGAGAGCTTGTTTGGATTTTTGGCAAAATTATTTATATTATAAAAATGAACCAATGATTTTAAATATGAATTTCTGTCAGAAGGAAATTATACTTAAATTAAAGGGAGATTAAAACTACCTTGAAACTGGTTTAATGAATGAATGAATTCATTAATATAACACCCTTGCTGTTACTGCAAATGATGAATACATAGAAACCTGCTGACAAATATTAAAGCCCAAGTGCACCCAAAATAAATAAAAAAAAAACCGCAGAACTCAGCATAAGGGACATAAGCTACAGTCATTAGGATGTGCCCCTTGTGCTGATGCCTCTTCTTTTAGGCAAAATCCTCCTCTGTGCATGCCCCCCTCACCCCTACCACCATAATATTCTGGTGCACATGAGTTTATAGAATAAAGGGGCACAGACTCTCATTGAAGAGTCCAACTATGCCCATGCCTTCTGCCCAGCTACTCCATTCATAGAAGCCATACTACACCTTCAATGTCTGAAACTGGATCTATTAATGGGGGATAAGTGGATGATTGAAAAGTCTTCCGCCACCATTAATAAATTGTGTTTCATTCATAGTAGCTGTAGTATGGCTTCTATGAATGGAGAAGCTGGGCAGAAGGGCAAAGCATATTCCGACTTTCTTGATGAGAGTCTGTGTCCCTTATTTCTATTAATCCCTGCCACATTGAAATATTATGGTGGCAGGGGGGCAATGAAGGAGGAGATTTTCACCTAAGAGATTTTCACCTTACTTAACTATTTTGACCTAATAGAAGAGGATTGAACACAAGGGACATATCCTACTGTAAGTTATTCCCTTGTGCTTGTAGGCAGGCGTAGTGCAGACCAGCATCCCTTCAAGGGTGGTGCTGTTAGGCGGATGGTGTGCAGAGAGAATGGAGGAAGGGGGTAGGGGGGATCAAGTTTCTCTGTCTGATTGACCTGGTGGCCATCTTTGAAGTGGGCAGTGCTTATAAAAAGTACTAATTTGGTTGGTGCGCATTCCGTGTACTGGGTAGGACAGGGACAGACCTTTCCGCTGGCTAGGGACATTAGAATTAGCATAAGGTCAGGTTTCAGTGGAGTAGGGACAGAGCATGGACATGTATCGCAAAGGCCCTGTAAGGATAGGGAGAGTCACCCTTTAAGTTTATACTCTTCTTACCATACTAGAAACTGCTTGCATATATATATATATATATATATATATATATATATATATATATATATATATATATATGATATACATATATCTGAGAAAGGTTATTGGAAACAGCTTTACATGCAATGCTTTGCAAGTTTCTTCTGAAGTGCAAATTCCTGAAAAACAGGACACACTTGCGGTCGCAGCTGACATTTGAGTTTTGCATACTTAGAACATTTTAGGGCGTAGTGGAACATTGGCCTGCGGTTTTATGTTCAAAATATGATAACAGCTTAAGGTCATACAAAACATATTTTTATATATGTATATAGGGACTTTTTCTAATCAGAAATCCCCCCAAAAAATGTCTTATTGTATGACTAACATAGATGTGGATGTATATGATTGGTTGCTCAAGGGGCCTACCCCCTTGTGTTTTGTGTACTTGATTGGTTAGCTAAGGGGCCTACCCCCTTGTTCTTGTGTAATGTCTAAAGTGCATATATTCTGTATTCAGGAAATAAAGAATTCGTATTCTTGATAATCCATTCATTGTGCATGGTTGTCTTGACTATCCAACCGGTTGAAAGGGCTTTCCAGTGACCACTAAAGTCCAGCTCGAGCAGAGGGGCGCACCTTACAGGCCCCAGTTTCTGTGTTGCCTTTTAGCTAATGCTTCCAGATGTCTGCAGAGTTGTATACCATGACTCCTTGTTTGGTTTGTTGGAAGTAATCTGGTCCAGTGTAGCCATGTCTGCAGAATCGGCTGTTCTCTCTCAACAGTACCTAATATACTTTTCTGCATCAACCCATCTCTGTGTGACTTCTCTTCCCTTCTAGGCAGTAAGCCTGGCCACACCTACATGCTGAATATACATTTTTTGGCTGCACTTAGGCTTTGAGGGGTAGTTTACTGTTAGAAATTCTGTATATAGCCCTACGGAACAGACAGTGCACAGTCCACATGTGTTTTGCTGCTTGACTGCAGACAGGAAACAAGAACTTTATTTTAAAAGGAAAAGACAACGTTTACCATAGGTGCAGGAAAAAAAACATATAAACACTGCCATCTAATGGCTGATGTAGTTGTTGCATAAAATACATGAACAATGTATTTAAATATTTACAGAAGCACCAACTTGAGATGACACTCTGTGTTGTTAATCTCAAACAATGCAGAGCTTATTACAAATGTCCATACAGTATAAGTTATATAATTGAGTGTATACCAAAAAATGCTTAATTTTACAAGGTATGAAAATTCCAAACCGTGGGTCGCACTCCTGCACCTACTGCTTGGTGCAAGAAATCTTTCATTGTTTCCCAATTTCTGTGTGAAAGTTTCAATTTGCAATAGACAAAAAAGTTCCATTATAAAAAAAAAAAAATTGCATACATTTAAGATACAATGTCTATTTAGTGATTACCAAGGGTTTACTTTACCGAAATACCATATATTTAAATGTAAAAAAAAGGAGGGAAACAAAAAAATAATGGGACTGCTTTACACTTGGTAGGATCAAGAAATTCAATGAATTTGATAGTCTTAAGCCGCGTACACACGGGTGGACTGTCTGGCCTACTTAGTCCGCCGAAACACATTTCAGTGGATAGTCCGCTCGTGTGTGGACTTCAGCGGACTTTTTCAGCGTGCAGTCCGGCGGACTAAGTATTTCGGAATTTCCGTAATACTGTCCGTCGTACTCGCATTTCGGCGGACAATCCGCCCGTGTGTATGCCAGTCCGCCGTACTTTTGAAATGAGCGGACTTTTCCCGCCCGAAGAAAAGTCCGCTCATTTCGAGCGGGTATCCAGGTAGGCGGGGCCCGCGAAGGAGACGTCGCAGGCCCCGCCGCCTGGTATGGACTTAAAGGGGAACCCCAACGCCGAAAAAAATCGGCGTGGGGGTCCCCCCCAAGTCCACAACAGACCCTTGTCTGAGCACGCTACCCGGCCGGCCAGGAAAGGGGGGCGAGCGAGCGCCCCCCCCCCCTCCTGAGCCGTACCAGGCCGCGTGCCCTCAACATGGGGGGGTGCCTTGGGGAAGGGGGGGCCGCGCGGCCCCCCCAACCCAAAGCACCTTGTCCCCATGTTGATGAGGACAAGGGCCTCTTCCCGACAACCCTGGCCGTTGGTTGTCGGGGTCTGCGGGCGGGGGGCTTATTGGAATCCGGGAGCCCCCTTTAATAAGGGGGCCCCCGGATACCGGCCCCCCACCCTATGTGAATGAGTATGGGGTACAATGTACCCCTACCCATTCACCTGTAAAATAAAAGTACCAAAAAAAACACAACACACGAGATAAAATACTTTATTGCACAGCTCCGGGGGGTCTTCCGTCTTCGGGGGTCTTCTCGCCGGACTCCTCCGCTATCTTCTTGTAGCTCTTTTGCTAGCGGAGGAGTCCGGCTTTCTTCCTCGCCGCCGGCCTCTTCTCCCGACTTCGGGGGTCTTGTCCCCCTCTTCGGTTCTTCTGCCGGGCCACCGCGCCTTCTTATAGCTCTTTTACAGGCGGTGGACCAGTCTTCTGTCGCCGCCGCCGCCCCTTCCGTTCTTCTTCTTCTTCTTCTTCTTCTCCAGGAGATGTTGCCTCGACGATCTCTCCGGCCGGAATGCCAGGGACGCACTGCGCGGCCACTTATATAGGGACAAGGGGCGGTGTCACATGGCTTTATGTCACATGGGTTGGTCACATGGGTTGATGTCACATGGGGACTATGACATCGTAAGGGGGCGGGGTCACCATGTGACACCAACCCATGTGACATAAAGCCATGTGACACCGCCCCATTGTCCCTATATAAGTGGCCGCGCAGTGCGTCCCTGGCATTCCGGCCGGAGAGATCGTCGAGGCAACATCTCCTGGAGAAGAAGAAGAAGAACGGAAGGGGCGGCGGCGGCGACAGAAGACCGGGCCACCGCCTGTAAAAGAGCTATAAGAAGGCGCCGTGGCCCGGCAGAAGAACCGAAGAGGGGGACAAGACCCCCGAAGTCGGGAGAAGAGGCCGGCGGCGAGGAAGAAAGCCGGACTCCTCCGCTAGCAAAAGAGCTACAAGAAGATAGCGGAGGAGTCCGGCGAGAAGACCCCCGAAGACGGAAGACCCCCGGAGCTGTGCAATAAAGTATTTTATCTCGTGTGTTGTGTTTTTTTTGGTACTTTTATTTTACAGGTGAATGGGTAGGGGTACATTGTACCCCATACTCATTCACATAGGGTGGGGGGCCGGTATCCGGGGGCCCCCTTATTAAACGGGGCTCCCGGATTCCGATAAGCCCCCCGCCCGCAGACCCCGACAACCAACGGCCAGGGTTGTCGGGAAGAGGCCCTTGTCCTCATCAACATGGGGACAAGGTGCTTTGGGGTGGGGGGGCCGTGCGGCCCCCCCTTCCCCAAGGCACCCCCCCATGTTGAGGGCACGCGGCCTGGTACGGCTCAGGAGGGGGGGTGCTCGCTTGCCCCCCCTTTCCTGGCCGGCCGGGTAGCGTGCTCGGACAAGGGTCTGTTGTGGACTTGGGGGGGACCCCCACGCCGTTTTTTTTCGACGTTGGGGTTCCCCTTTAAGTCCATACCAGGCGGCGGGGTCAGCGACGTCTCCTTCGCGGGCCCCGCCTACCTGGAGACGCGCTCGAAATGAGCGGACTTTCCTCCGCGTGTGTGGGCGAGTCCGTTCATTTCAAAAGTAGGGCAGATAGTATGGCGGACTTAGTACGCCGTATTAGTCCGCTCAAAAAGTGCCGTGTGTGGGCAAGTCCGTTCATTCGAAAGTATGACGGACTGTCTGTCGGATTGTCTGACGGACTAAGTTGGCCAGACAGTCCGCCCGTGGGTACGTGGCTTTAGATTCCACAATTGCTTTCGGAGATACATCTATTCATATTGTATTTTTTTTTTTTTTACTTCAATGTAAAAGAAAAAAAATGGAGAAGATGATGGAAAAAAGAGAAAGAGAAGAAAAAAAAGAGGGGGGTAAAAGAGGAGAATATGGAAATAGGGAAAAGTCACTTTGGAAAAAGGGTAAGGATCTGTGGAGGGAAGCAGAGGGTAATATGGACGCAGAAATTAACAGAAACACTTCGTCATGGTTGAGACAAAAACAGTGACAGGCTCCAGATGAGCTTCGGAAATCTGATCGGGCAGTCCATGTGTAAAAAAACTGATCCCTTTTTCCATTTCCCGTGCCAGCAGCCATACCAAATTTCTGATGGAGTCTAATTTGATTGCCCATTCAGTGAGAGAAGGTACATATATTAATTTCCAGTGATGGAGAATAACTGCTCTGGCTGCAGTAAGAAATGTCTAAGCATGTCTTTTTTCACACTCCGGGTCCGGGGATCATGGATAGGAGAGCCATCGCAGGTGATGCATGAATAGAAGTATCTAAAAGTTTGCAATATAGATCCAAATTTTTTTTTTCCATCCGCACAGGGGGACAATCCCACCAGATGTGAACCATGTTTCCCTTCGAAGCATGACATCGCCAACAGATATCTGGGTTAAAGTGGTGTAAACCAACAGGGCATCTATATCATCTAGTTATCACCTTAAACTCCTTTTCTTGAGTTTGTGTAGCTATTGACAATTTATGGGATAAAGTGAAGCATTTTTGCCATTCTTCAGGGAAGAAGGTAAGTTGAAGATCCTTTTCCCAAGCCCGCCTGTAAGAGAGGAGGTCTGGGTGGGCCGACGCCAAAAGAATAGAATATAGTGAAGAGATCATATGGGTTGATGGATCCTTCTGTAATAGCAGTGATTTAAAGGCAGTTGGTTTGGCAAGAATATCTGAGATCGAAGAGATAGATCATATATGGGACAATGCCTGTTTCTTCTGCAAACACTGCGTGGAGTTATGCAAGGGAACCGAGGAAGAGGAGGCCGCAGTCAATGTTGGGTCAAACTGGAAGACTTAAAATAGTCTTCTATGTTCCTGTTTGTGCCAAGAGCCATGTTAATTGGAAGCTGGTAAAAAAAAGTGTTCCCGTTCAGTTTAATCAATTGTCGCCCTCTATATAGCAGAATGATGGCGGCAAAGTGGTTGTGATATCCTGAGCGGACATCATATGACGTGATCAGGTTAACACAGCCGGCGCGTGCTCGCAGGGGCACAGCGCGGCAATCGGAGGTGCTGTGTGTCAGTCTGACACACCGCAACTCCGATTGTGGTATGAAGCCTCTGACAGAGGCTTTTTACCACGTGATCAACTGTGACCAATCACAGCTGATCATTGCGTGAACCAGGAAGTGCCGGTAAACAGCTTTCCTCAGTTTACACTGAAAGGGAGCACAGCCCTCATCAAAAGGTGCCCATCAGCTGCCAATCAGTGCACAACACCTGCCAGCCTATTCTCATAATAAACACCTGTCAGTGCCCACAACATTGCCAATCAATGCCCACAACAGTGCCAATCAGTGCCCAAAAAAGTGCTAATCAGTGCCCCATCAGTAATGCCTATCAGTGCCACTCAGTAGCTCATCAGTGCTGCCTATCCAGTGCCACCTATCAGGGCCATCAGTGCCGTCAGTGCTGCCTATCAGTGCCGCCTATCAGGGAGCATCAGTTTTTTTTTTTAAATTGTCGGTCTTTTTTCATTTATAGCGCAAAACTTTAAAGCTGCACAGGTGGTAAAATACCACCAAAAGAAAGATCTATTTGTGGGAAGAAAATTATAAAAATTTAGTTTGAATACAGAGTTGTATGACCGCGTAATTGTCATTCAAAGTGCTGAAAGCTGAAAATTGTCCTGGGCAGGAAGGGGGGAAAGTGCCTGGTATGGAAGTGGTTAAAGGACAACTTCAGTGCATGTACACTGTGAAGAGGAGCCAGCCAAATGTCTTCTTTGTGAAGGCTGTGCAGCACAGGGTAGGGCTGCAAAGTGAAATCACTGGATCAGTGATGATAGTAAGTATGTACTATAACTAACTGGGTGTACTCAGAGGCTTAGTAGGAATC
Source organism: Lithobates pipiens (assembly GCF_037356315.1). Classification (NCBI taxonomy): domain Eukaryota; kingdom Metazoa; phylum Chordata; class Amphibia; order Anura; family Ranidae; genus Lithobates; species Lithobates pipiens. Next base: position 94,444,196 of record NW_027507903.1, on the reverse strand, counting down.
AATTCATATATAGCTTCACAAAGGTGATATTTTCCTTTAAGTGAAGGACAAGTCCTTAAATGTCTGGATTACATTTGTTTTCTTTCTTAGTGTTTTTTTTTTCCTTTAATTTTAACCCGGTGATCCTGCCAGTAATAGACTTTCTCTCCTACAGTGACATTGCTCACTCAAAGTTGGCACACTAGCTGCTTACCTGATTTGGATTACAAACACTTACCCCTCTCCTCATGTACATTAATTAGGGAGGAGATGTTTTGGAGTTCACAAAGATCGCTTGGAATTAGACAATATTGTTTATTTACTCTTAATTACAATTGGATGGACGGTGCCTTTACTTGAGTGGGTGGATGCACGTGTATGTATCCTGGCATGCACACAAATCTGCTTCTCCTGCTGTCATTAGACAGTGAAGAACATTAGCTAAAAGAACAAAGCTGACAAAACAGCTCTGTGTCATAGCTGTGACTGCCCATTACAATGATGTCTGATAGAAACAGTGAAGTATTTTCATTGGTGAGCCCCCAGCTTCCTCTTACAATAAAGGAAGGAGAGAAAGAGAATTTAATGAATAAATCCATTATTTAAATCCTTATGACTGCAATAGAGGTGAAAATGAACATGCGATCATAGGTGTGTGTGTGTGTTGGGGGGGGGGGGGGGGTTAGAAAGGGAAAACTTACCACCAATGTTGCTAGTTTGACTTTGGTTTAAAATTTATAAAGGGCTAGAGTCCGCAAATCATGGGGGAGGGGTGTTTTTTTTTTAAATATCACTAACCATCAGTGATTGTGGATTGTCTTGTGGTGGGGGTTAAAAAAAGACAAAGGGGGGTTTAAAGTGCTACTGACCACCAATGATGGCATAAATATTTGGGGTGGCTTTAGGGAAAGGCCTATGCATCCTCAGCTCCTGCCAGGAGTGGAGGTATTTTGGTGTTGCCTCCTGGGCTGATGCAAGAGGAGGAGACAGTGTTGATCTCTACCTGCTAGGCCTATGGCCTGGAGAAGGCCTTTCCTAGAATGGAGGTCTGAGTCTGTGGCCTGGAAAAGTTTGCTCTACCTTGCTGGAGCATCTGGGGAAGAAGTGCCCTGCTAATTTGTTTCCAGAGGTGAGTATATGCTCTGTGGGTGGACATTGCAGAGGAGTCATGTCTACTAGCTCCAGAAGGTGTTTGTGCTGCCTGAAGCTACTACACAGTCTGTTAATACATATCACTGCTATTGGCTTAAATGTCTACAGCCTGCATTGACTGTTGCTAATGGAGAAGTTTAGAGTTGCATTTTTGTCATTTTTGGATATCTGGTGTCCTAACCCTTATGCCGTGTACACACGAGCGGAATTTCCCACAGAAAAAGTTGGATGGGAGCTTTTCATCGTATATTCCGATCGTGTGTATAACCCCATCGGACTTTTTACGTCAAAAATTCTGACAGACCTAGAAAGAGAACATGTTCTAAAATTTTCAGATGGAACAAATTCCTATCGGGAAAACTGCTCGTCTGTATGCTGTTCTGATGTACCAAAAATGACACATGCTCTGAAACAAGTACAAGACGGAAGATGTCAGCTACTGGCTATTGAAATTCCTTTTTCTAGTCCCGTCGTACGTGTTGTACGTCACCGTGTTCTTGACGGCCGGACTTTGGTGTGATCGTGTGTATGCAAGACAGCTTGAGCGGAATTCTGTTGGAATTCCGTTGGAGAAACCTTCAGCGTTTATTCCGATGGAAAAAACGCTTGTGTGTACAGGGCATAAGGCCTCAGTTTATTGTGCCTTAATAAAAGCTTTTTTCTATAATGACTGGTGCCCTATTCCTTTTTCCTCTACAAAGAGTAAATCATTCTGCTCCAATGTTTGGAATGCTATTGTGTATTTATTTAAATAATCAAAGTCCAGTACAAAATAATCAAGACTGACAGCAATTTGGGGTCTAGGGCATCTCTTCCTCAAGCCACAGATATTGAAGATACTGTAACTAAATTGGTAATTATTTATTAAGAATCCAGATGTAACATAATCCATCCACCGAGTAATAGCAGTAAACAATATTATCAGTAACACATTTGTAAAGAAATATGAAGAACAAAAGAACACAGTACCACAATATGGGCATTAGTACAGCCAGGAGTGTTTGTATACTATAGACTGAAAACTTTGACATCAGAAAATAAATTAATCAGAAAATAAAATTAACACTGCAGTTTGGGCAACCTTTTAATTTCATTCTATTTCAACAGTCATTTACCATTACCATACCTCCTAAATGGAGTGTTTTGGAAGCAAATTAGGCAAGTTTATTTGTGAATAGCAGATTTATAGTAAAAAACAAACAATACACTTTATTATCTGGGTAGTCTCACCGTCCAGCCTAACAAAATCCATATGGACATTTCAGCACCCCTGATCTTTCATCTTAAAGCATGTTACACATGGAAATGAAACTAGAGTGGTAACAGTACCCTCAATTTTATGGGATTAAAAATCTATTCTAATCTAATATATGAAATAGTAACATGGGGATCTTATTACATTTTTTTTTTTTATAAATGTGTAAGTATTGTGGTACATACTTACACTTTAAAGTGACTCTGTTGCTTCTCAAAAAAATTCCAAAAAATGGTCCCTGTGGCTAAACATTCCAAACTCTGCTGTGGTGAAGCAGTGAAGCCATCTGCAAAGTATTCAGCCGTTAGGTTTCTGTGGTAGTGAGCCCTTGTAGAACAACAACTCGGGGTTCCCCAGGGCGTGGAGTTTAGGTCCAGCCTGCTTCTTCACCATGACCCACAATAGCAGTAATGGATTTGCAGCAAGCTGGAACCAGCTGATGATACAGAGACCACACGTGCATGTAAAATAGAGATTGAGGGAGACAGAAGAGGATCAAGGAAACGAGCAGGTAGCAGATGAAAAATAAAAAAATTAAATAAAAGCTGGGGTCAGTACACGGAATATACGAAAGACTAGGCAAACAGGATGTGGCAGTAAGGTTCCCTGTCGTGGTGTATGTCGCCCAGGATTCTCAACTAGGCAGGTTGAGGGACTCTGGGTGGGATGAAATATCCAGTCTTGGGACCAGGATTTGGAAATAGCCAGGACACTGTGCAGGTGAATTCTGGGAATTTTTCAAGAGACCAGGGAGACCAGGGTTCTGGGCCAGAGTGCTGCATGGGGCAGTCTGTGATGGAACAGAGGGCCCAAGCCTGAGGGTCAAAGCAGCAGGGAAGCTGTTAGGAAAAGAGCTAACAGAAGTACAGCATTTGTATATGAACACAGGGATGCTGTGTTACAGGGTCAGAAGGACTGAGGCGCAAAGCCTGAGCAGTAGTGCTGCTGCTAAAGAGAGCCAGGAGGCTGAATTGTATGTTATATTGTGTTGATAGTGGAAAATCTTATATTGTTCTTTTGATGGACTTTTTATTTTTCAGGCCAGGAAGTAATAGAAAGGAACGAAATAAAAACTTGCAGAATAGCAGATGATTCTTATAGGTAAGCACAAAAGCTAAGCAACACATATGAATAGAAACAGAGGTCTAGCAGAACCACTACAGCAAGGAGGTAAGAATACACAGGAAGGAAACAGCAGGCTAAATCATGACTTTACCATTCAACACAGTATTGGAAGCCTGTGGCAACCACTGCACACGTTTGAAATGGTGAATTTCTAGATTTCTGCCCAATTCATGTTTTTAATAGGTTCCTGTCAGAGCATCTACTGCCAACTGAATTGATGCCATTAGACAGAAAGAAAGCTTATTGAAAGAGGGGGACTTAATTTTAACCTAGGCAGCAGTCAAAGCTCCATGTAGAGCATGGGCCTAGGATCCAAGCAGGTTCCCCAGGAGCACAAAGTAAAAAGTAACACCACTTCAAGACACGACCAGGTGCCTACAACTCAGCACCGATGTTACCTTAGAAATATTTCTGGCCAGACCATGTTCATTTTAATTACCAATCCTATAACTACAATATGTATGTAGCCAAGAGCTGGATATTAATATAGTCCTGCAATCAGGAGACACTGGGGGTTATTTACAAAAGGCAAATCCACTTTGCACTGCAAGTGCACTTGAAAGTGCACTGAAAGTGCACTTGGAAGTACAGTCGCTCCAAATCTAAGGGCTAGATCTAAAATAAGTGGAAGCTCTGCTGATTTTATCATCCAATCATGTGCAAGCTATAATGCTGTTTTTTATTTTCCTTCCATGACCCCCTTGGATCTACAGCTACTTTACTTCCAAGTGCACTTTCAGTGCACTTTCAAGTGCATTTGGTGCAAAGTGGATTTTCCTTTAGTAAATAACACCCACTGTGTGACTTTGCTCTGGGGAAGCAGGTTGCCTCTAGTGCTGAGTTTGACACTGACCTGTTACCTTCTTGACGAAGAGACAAGGCAGAGTCGGGTACCTTGGGACATGTAGTCCAAATGGATGGGATTTGCCCTCTTGCTGAATCGGGAACTACAACTACCAGATAGCTGATGGGGAAGAACAGACTGCTAGGAGAGTCCTTAAAAGGGACGGATTGAGGCCTGGAGCTCTCTCTTGGGACCCTGGCAGGGATCTGAGTGCAGGGATTCTGTGACGTGCATGCTGCAGCTGAATCGCGGCCTGCACCAGCAGAACTATCCAGCGGATATTTGGAAGGACATCTGCGGGCAGCCCCCCTTGGCTGTTAGGCGGTGATATGGATGCTGTTCCTATTCTATCTATCCTGCTGTGATACCAGACCCGGGTGAGCCATAGTGCGCTGAGGTGGAGGCTGGATACCATCACCTGAGCTACATTCCTGAGAGATCATCATCATCACCACCATCATTATCATCATCATCTCTTGTTCAAGTGTGGTGAGTGGACAATAGCCCAACCTTATTAACACTGTATATAGACACCATTGCCTCCCGCACCATCTATCATCCTTAATGTGAAGGTTCTAGGCCAAACATCATAGACACTATATACAGACATCTCTCATGGATCACTGTGATCCCTGTTGTAGTTTGTTCATCACTGGAAGATTTGCTTCTTTGTTTATTCACAATCAATTGACTCATGGTACTTTGATCTGCTATTCAGAAATTCTTTGCATACAATTGTTTCAAAGGGCTAGCTGAAGATCAACCGGATTGTTTCACAGTAATAAGGGACTACTTCTCACCTCCTTCCTTACTTCAGGGATTTGTTTCTATTGAGCTCATAGAGTTACAATTCACCAAGAAATCTCTGAAAGAGCAGGTTGAATCTCAATACAGATACTCCTCGTTTAACGTCTTACCTGTTGAATGACCATTTGGACTTACGACCAGCTCTCCCTACCCTAATGACCCGCTGCACTTGGAAGTGCAGTCGCTCTAAATCTAAGGGGTAGATCTGAAATGAGTGGAAGCTCTGCTGATTTTATCATCCAATCATGTGCAAGCTAAAATTCTGTTTTTTATTTTCCTTACATGTCCCCCTCGGATCTACAGCGAATTTACTTCCATGTGCACTTTCCGTGCAGTTTCAAGTGCACTTGCAGTGCAAAGTGGATTTTCCTTTAGTAAATAACCCTATCTGGTAATTAAGTGAGGAGAGCCTATATAGCTTTACACTGTCAAACAATTCTAACAATATATTTACTTTTCTGCATCTATGTGTTGAGGAACATAAGAGAGGGATCTGACACCAATAAGAGCCATTCCTCTGCCCTCCTGTAACCTGTTCACAGTGATTATAGTCCTCACCATTGAATATTTAATATTGATACGTGATTGTCGTTTCGTTATTTATAACATTCCTATGAGAGATACTATTCTAAACTGTAAACTTGTATTGATTTTCAAATTGTTTTCATTTCACTAAGTAAATAAGTTAATTTGTTTAATCAATTCAGTTGTATCTACTTCATTGATATCATTCCCAAAGGCAAAATGTCTGAACCTAGGGTGTCAGAGGTGGCTGAGGACTTGCAGGGTCAGGGCAACCAGTGAGGTACTGATTTAACCAGTGACCTTCACAAGGGCAGTGCTACATGTACTATTCAGTAAGTATCTGTATCTATTTTTGGATGCTTTGTAAAGACTTGGGGGAATCGAGAGCAATCTGAATGATGCACAATCAAGTTGGGAAGCAAAATGGCCAATGAATGCAAATGTTTATTGAGCTCAGTATGTCCTTTCTTACCTGCCATTTGGGGAACACTTGTTTAAAAAAACCTTGTCATCACAGGATCAATTTTTTTCAAAAAAATAGGTCACCTGTAAAAGACGCATTTATATACGTACCTTTCTGCCAGCCCATGTAGTAAAAACCTCTGCACCCTAGCCAATAAAAGCATTCATAACTTTGGTTGTCTAGTATACTTGCTCCCCTTCCAGCCGCTGTGGTTCTTCCTGCTGGCTCAAACATCACTACAGGTCATAGGAGCTAGCAGGAGGAACCATGCTGGCTAGGAAGGGGAAACCATTGTTGAACTTATTTGATGGTTGACTACTTGCAGCAACTGAGGAGCAGAAATGGGGGAGCTTTTCAATACACAGGCCACCAGAAAGGTACATGTTTCTTTTACAGGTGACCTATTTTGTAAAACCTTGAGAGGGTAACTTTAAAGTTGATTTTCATTTCTAAAGTGATTGGTCTCCTATTACATGTTACTACTGTACATCATTGATCTTTCCACATTTTTTCTCATTGATTGTTAATTAGACATATACAATGGCTTACTTTGATGCACTGAACATACTGTATATTATCCACTATAATCCAATGGAAAATAATAAGGATGCACCGATGCTGATACCAAGCTTATGTGCAAGGATCGGTAATCACCTAAATGCTCCCAATACTGATAATTTGAGGTGCGATTTGCATCATTACAAAATTGATGGGCGCAATTGCACTGCAAAGTATTGTATGCAATTTGAACAGGAATGCGGTGTGATTCCTGTCCGAATCACATGCAATTTGCCCCACTGCTCCTGTGTTTGTGTGTATAGAAAGGGATTAAAGTACCATCTAGTGAGCAGTTTAAAAATGTTAAAACTCACTGTAAATATCTGGCCACATGCAAAATAATCTACATAGGTGTCCCAGTCTGCTAATGATAGCAAGTCATGGCCACTGGAGTTATTCACAGGGCTGGAGGAGATGTAGAGGCAGTCTGCCCCCAAGCTGACATCACTTCTGCCTTATACCCACGGGGTCCCGGGAACTTATCCTCCACCCCTGTGAGCTACTCCAGTGGCTGTGATTTGGTATAATCGGCAGACCCAGACACTTAGGTAGATTATTTTGCATGGGGCAACAGATGTCAGATTATATCAGGATGGCATGTAGCTCAAGAGGACAGATAAGCATTTTTGAGATCAATATTTGCCTTCCTTTTGAGTGAGTCTTTGCCTTCCTGTTGAATGGGTCTCACTGCAGAAGCTTCAATGAAGGGAGAATTGTTGTGACTGGAAGCCTCAGTGAGCCTAATATTTAGGCAAGTCTTCTTTATTTATTCCACTCTTCTGTGGTGACCTACTTTATATCCTCCATAAATGGAAAGGAACCTCTCGATTTTTTTAAATTGAGGAATACATCTTTAGAGTTTCAAATGCTCTTTGACTGGATTCTCCCATTTTTAGCCTCTTTTATGGCTGTGACAAAAGGTTCCACCCAGCTGAAATCGAATCCTGTTTGGCAAGGCTGCTCTGCTTCCTCCGAGTGGTCATTGAATTCAGCTCCTGAGGCCATCTCTGCCAGTTGAGGAGAGGTACCAAGAAAAGGCTGTATCACAGCTCTCTAAGCTCTATGAATTTTTTTAAACTGCCCACTAGGTGGCACTTTTCCCTTTTATAAACCCAGGAGCAGTGGGGGAAATTAAATACGATTCGTGCAGGAATCGCACCGCTTTCCTGTTCAAATTGCATGCAATTCTTTGCAGTGCAATTTTTTTGTATTGACACAAATCACACTGTAAAGTATCGGTACTCATTACTGGCGAGTACTTGACCAAGTATTAGTACTTGTACTCTCCGATAAAATAACAGTATAGACGCAACCCTAGAAAATAGTTATCTTTATTACAACTGAAGCACATGATGCTTTTGATGTGGCATCAGGTCCACTGTGCTTATGCACACCCTGATATGTAGAGGTTTATAATGCTCAGAGAATGATGTCATTGTGACAATAGTGATGACATCACTGCCTGGTTGTCGTGATAACATCAGCATAGTGATGATCTTATAAATATTGTGTGTTTGAGGTCCCTGGCAATCAAGCAATGATTGTCTTTACAAGTACATTTCATGTAAATTTGGATATAGGTTTGAATAGCTGTCTTGTTACTCACCAGCTGTAGAACATCAGCAGAGACCATCTGCATGCAGCACATTGCAGTAGCCAACGCACAGACGATTGTGGAGATGATATTCAGAGCACACACACTAAACAACAGGTCCTGTGAAAAGATGCAAAAAAGCCATCAGGTTTTTGTCTCAGAAATGCATGTGACAGGAATGCAAACATCTTTAATTGGGTTTATAATAATGGCTGTCACTTGCTATCTATTCAGTGTGGGAATAATTCGTTTGCACTGTTGCTTGTTCAGCACCGATTTCCTCCCGTGTACAAATATTTTACGATGCTGTATTGGACACTGCAGCTGGAAATTATAACATACTGTTATTTTTTTTTTTTTTGTCAAAGGCTATTATTTGCTTCAATATGTACATGCATGGTTTCATCAATTCATTTTAAAATCTTATCAGGGAATGCTAATTTGTTACTGCAGGGAAAAAGAGGGGTGATGCTCACCTTAAAGAATCATCTTGGGTTTAGTGTAACAAACTGATGCACCAACATAACACCTGTTGCTAAACAATTTTAGCGCTTCTCAGCTTCCTTGAGGAGTGATACGTGTGAGATTTGTTAAGCACCAGGGGATATGTTACAATGAACCAAAGATGATCCTTTAAGGTGAACAGCTCTTCCTATTTTGGGAACTTTTGGACTGCAATGAGTTTGGCGGCTCACGACAGCAGGGAGCCTGCTTCTGTAGCTGAGAGGTTGACAGGAGAGGCGTGCAATCTGCAGTGGAGCATTACTTTGTAAGCATGCCCAGAACAATTTTTTTGCCTATGCCCACCTTATTGTAAGACCATTGATAGTGTGTGAGAGCCATGTAGCTTCTAATGCTGCTATAGGGTAGGCTGTTGTATTCTCTCTTAACCATTTAAGGAACGTAAGGATTTGCCCCCTTAATGACCAGGCTATTTTTGGGATATGGCACTGCATCAATTTAACTGACAATTGCGCGGTCGTGTGATTTTGTACCCAAACAACATTTATGTCCTTTTTTCCCACAAATAGAGCTTTCTTTTGGTGGTATTTGATCACCTCTGTGGTTTTTATTTTTTGCGCTATAAACAAAAAAAGAGCGAGATTTTGAAAAAAAAAACAATATTTTTTACTTTTGCTACAATATCCCCAAAAAATTAAATAAAAACATTTCTTTATCAATTTAGGCCAATATGAAATTGCAGCAAGCGTATATTGATTGGTTTGCACAAAAGTTATAGCATCTACAAAATAGGGGATAGATTTATGTCATTTTTTATTATTTATTTATTTTTTAATAGTAATGACGGTGATCTGCGACATTGTGGCAGACAGATCGGAAAATTCTGATACTGGGACCAGTGACATTTATACAGTGATCAGAGCTAAAAATAGCCACTGATTACTGTATAAATGTCACTGGCAGGGAAGAGGTTAACATTAGGGGGCAATCAAGGGTTTAAGTGTTCCCTAAGGAGGTGTTTCTAACTGTGGGGGCAGTGTACTGACTAGCCGAGGAGAGAGACCGCTATTACTGATCACTAAGGACAGCAGATCTCTCTCTCCCTGTCAGAATGGGGATCTGTCTGTTTACATTGACAGATCCCTGTTCTGGCTCTCCGGTGTCGCACACGCCCCCTATAGCTTCATAAAGAGGCCAACGTACAATGACAGTGATTCATGCAGCCTTGCCAACCTACCATAGTACAACTGTGGAGGCTGGTTGGGAAGTACTTACAGGAAAACAAAACGAAAAATACTAAGCCGCGCTAACTCATATAGACATCAAATTGTGCAACAATTGAAAAATCGTGAACAGTTAGTATCCTCTACACGTAAATTAGTGTACACTTGTGTCATAAATAACAAAATACATATATAGATTATAAATGCAAATCACTCATTCCTTGCGGTATAGAGTCACATAACATATGCCTATAATAACATAGGCACTAAAAAAACTCTACACAAAACACACACCCAGTGTATGAACAATAAGTCCGAGTGTATAAATCACAGCAAACTACTTTGTTTATAGAAAACTGTGAACAAAAAGTCCTCCACAAATAAAACATAAAGAATCAAAAAAGATCCATTGCTGGGTCCATTGCAATAGTGCTTGAGCCACCACCGAAACACAATTAAATTTGCTGCTTACCAGAAGGGCATGACCCCCCACTACAGAGGGTCAAAAAAGGCCTTTAGATATGAGTACGTCTTCCAGCCTGGCGGGGTCCTTAGTGTTCTCCCTGCATCACCACTCCAAATAAGGGTTGTAAAGTAAATACTCCCAGGGGTCTTTCTTATGCCGCGTACACACGGTCGAATTGTATGACGTACTTAGTCCGTCATACAATCCGGCGGACAATCCGTCGTACTTTCTACCGAACGGACTTGGCCACACACGGATACACAAACAGTCCGCCGAAAGCTTGCGCGATGACGTACAGCACGTACGACGGGACTAGAAATAGGAAGTCCAAGACACAGCAAAGCCCTGTAAATCCTTTCTGGGCATGCGCCATTCTTAGTCCGTCGGACTAGCATACTGACGACCGTATTGTCCGCTGAAACCAAAGTACGACGGAAAGATTGTTGTGCAAACCGAAATTCTTAGTACTCCGGACTGCACGCTGAAAAAGTCAGCTGAAGCCCACACACGAGCGGATTGTCCGTTGAAATGTGTTTCAACGGACTAAGTACGTGATACAATTCGACCATGTGTACGCGATCCAAAATGACTCGGGGTGGAGACATCAAAGCCATAAAAGAAAGATAGAACTCCAAATAGTGTAAAACCCTTTATTACCAGAGATAAAAAAAGTAAAATTGCACTTACAGTGTATAAAAGATCAGAAAGCCTTGAGTCTGTTGCGCCGGCCGGACGCACACAGACAGACCCGTTCTCCTGGAACCGTTACAAACACGAGGTGACGTTTAGCGTATCGCTCAGCCCTACGCGTTTCGCAACAAAATTGCGTCATCCAGGGAAGTAGTTAAGCCAATAGATGTCCCCGTAGCCATAAATCAGTGACAGTTCTATGTTGGAAGAGGCAGGGCCATCTTTAATATTGATTGGACCCTGGGCAAACATTATTTTGCCCCCCCCCCCCCCCCCGCCCATGCAGTCTCCATCTGCTTTGAGCCATGTAATAAAAAGCAGCAAGACTTAAAATCAGTTTACTGAATCAGATCAGGCAGCAATTGTGTTTGATTGCCAGAGGTTACAGTGTATCATTACCACTCACTGACTGGTTGCTATTTCTGCTTGTTGATTGGTTCCTAGAGATAACTGTACATCAATACTGCTCATTGATTGGTTGCTATAAGTTACTGCACATCATTACTGCTTACTGATTGGTTGCTAGAGGTTATAGCGCATCATCTCCTCACTGCCTGCACACCATGGACTGGGGCGATGAGGGGGCCCATTAATAAACACTAAACTCCTAGGTAACCTAGGATTCCTGGGCTCAGTGGCAGTGCAGTGCATACTTTCAAGCATGCCCCTTCACCTCCCCAGTGGGCAGCATTCAGTATAGGTGATGTTGGATATGACCTCAGGGGGGCATGATATACATATGAATCCTGCCGGTCTGTCTCTATTTACATATGAATGTCGTCACTATTTACATATCAATGTCGGTACTTACATATAAACACAGGGTCTGCAGGTGAGTCACACAACACTACACAACAATAGGGCAGAGCTGGGTAGCATTAGTAACAGAACTTCTCACTGAGATATCAGGGCACAGCATGGAACTAAAACCTCAAGGGATGACAACATTTAAATTGGGATATTTGGCAAGTATGAGGCAGCTTCTTTGGGCCCCACAACAATGACAGGGCCCAGGGCAGCTGGGAAGAGGGGCACTCTGGGTAAAGGTATAATAGGAAGACAATATGCTTTTTGGTTAGTTGCCTTGAGAAGAGTGATTATTGGTTTTCTCTGTGTTTGGACAAGACCAGATCAACATGCAGGTAGTTGGGCCCTAATTTTCTAGATTCCCTTTAGGAGGGAAAGACTGGAGCAGTGGAAGGTCTTTATGCATTTACAGAACGCGACTCACATCCTCCTGTTTTGGGATGTTGGACTATTGCACACCACTCATTTATGCAACTGATCTATCATCTCTCTTATTATGCCACATCTCTCTGAATTATGCTGGACTGTTTACAACTTAATCTGAGCGTTGCCACCTTCAAGGTTTGGCTAAAGAGTGTAGCTATCCTTGCTTCTATTGATTCAATAAATTGGTTAAAGGTTATTACTGGTGAGGACTCCTCCTTTTCCTAACATCTATATGGGGATGTCTTCCTAAAATGAAACTTGTGTCCAAGGGGAAAAGCAGGGTCTGTTGGTATAAAACTTGATGCAAGTGTGCAGAAGACTGTCAACAGGTACCAGTAAAGCAAAAAGAGGTTGCCCCACAGGCATCTCCACACATAAGGGAGAGTGAGATAGTTCCTTTGTGGGGTTACAGGTGTGATGTGCTCCCTTGCTACACAACACTGCCTCCACCACTGCATCATCATCAGTGAAACCTGAAGCACAAAAATGATGACTTACACTGTTCCAGATTCACATTTAAGCAAATATTACAAGTGTAGTCAAAGAGAAATTCTATTTGATTTGCTTAGAAGGTTGCTGTTTTTTTTTAAGCTGTATTGCATGTATGGCAGAGGATCAGATACAAGTGTAGCAATACTGGGATTTTTGGATAGAGAAGGAAAAACCTAAAACCCCTTTCACATTTTTCTTTCATCCTCTCTGCCCCATTGAGAATACTGTATCTCTTTTTTCTTCCTGTCCATAAGACACAATTGGAGTAAAAGGGACTCTCCTTATGGTCAGGTGACCCAGTTGCAAGATTTCCTGTGATTTGTATAAAATTAGGGATTACCCCTCAACTTTCAATCCATGTGATAATGGGCACCAGAAGAGAGTGAATCCCCCCAGTGGAGACAAAGACAATTATAAAAATCTAAAAGGTACCAGACATGGATCAGCCACTGAAAAAAACTGTTTTCTTATTTTCACCATATATTGGCCACCAAAATCAGCCAGGAGTCTCTTGAGGACTTCGCTGAAGAAATCTGGATGCCTAGATCTGCACTCCTGGCACAGTCATCAGAAGGGGCATTCAATACATTTAATATAAGGCATAGAAATTGTACTGTATCTAAACCCTAAACCAAACATGCAATATATTGTGGCTTACTAATCTTGGTCTGGTGGCTGCCTTAATTTTCTGTTCTTTTTTTTTTTCAAGTTTCATTTCCTTTGTTTTTACCTGGTAATCCCGCAAAATATACTTCCCATTGCTAGGTGTCACTCCCCCACTGTGTATATAGAGCCATGGTTTTCAACCCAAACAGATCTCCTGATATGGACTTACAAACATGTCCATATCTCTTCATCTAGGCTGCCCTGAAGAGATGAGTTTTTAGGAATTGCCTAAAAGCAGATAAAATAGGAGATACCTGGCCAGATTGGGGAAGGCAGCTCCAGAGGATAGAAAAGGCTCAGACTAAGTCCTGGAGGTGAGCATTAGAGTAGGTGATATGGGGGCTAGAGAGTGGGAGGTCTAGAGAAGAACAGAGTGGATGATTTGTGATGATGTTGGTGATGTAGCGGAGGGCAGCTAATATCATTGCAGAATAACTGAACATGAAATTAGGGGACCTCAAAAGATAATTTCATTTTAGCTTTTGAGATTCCCTAATGTCATGTTAAGCTATATGGTTAGGCATAGGATTTATATAACTTATTACATTAAGGTGGTATAGGGCAGTCTTGTTTTTCTTTTAAATTATATTATGTCAATTTAATTTGTTAGTGAAACAGCTGTGTTTAACATTGGCCACCAGGATGGCGCTTCCAGATCTTATTGCCATAGCAATGGGTAGACAGCCATGCTAAATTCATCCAGTAGCTTATTTACTGTCTACCAGTCATAAGGTTAAGTTGTGTTAGTGGCAGAAATAGGGCACACCTGCCTTTCCCGCTGTGACAGGCTACAGCAAAAGCAAAGGAAAATAAAACAATTAGCATTGCACTTTTAAGATATGATTACATAATTAGCAGCAAAGCTCAAGCTATGTTTATGGTTTCCATGGCGATGTTAATCAGCGTTATAACTAAACAGCATGCGCTTATTACTACAGCTTTCCAAAAATATGTAGACATTTAAGTCACAAGATTTTTGATATTAAAAAAAAAGCATTTCTGAAGTATGTGACACAGTTTGAAAATATAAGGGAACATTATTAAAACAACCAATTAATCAAAAAATAATCTAAGAATTTGATTTGTCTCATCCACATTTACAGCTCTTTCTTTAATTATTCATGAGAGCAATAGATTAGATGCTGAGTGTACAGAGAAGGTCACAGTTCATTGAATTAGCACAGTTCAATGAAGCGCTGCACAAACTGTTGGCGCTATATAAAACCTGAATAATAATAATAATAATAATTGAATTAAGGTGCCTATGCATCAAAAAGTAATGTGTTAGATTTGGCATTTCCCCTTCACTTCACTGTGGGATGGAAAATTACTATATGCCAACTACATTGGGCAGCTTATGCTTATTTATCTTACAGATCTTAAATACAACTACAACAGTGTACCATATAATAGTGCAGCATTATAAATATTCATATATTCAATCACACACATAAGTACAAGTGCATTCCTATATATATTACTGTGCAAAACAGTCCCCCCTCCCCCCCACCAACCAGTTTGTGTAACAGGCCACACATAAGAGCGTTGTCTGGATCAACTATTCAAAAAAATAAACTCTCCCACATGTCTTTCTCCACTCCACTGAAACTCACTTTTTAAAAGTGGACCAAAACAAACATTAACTATCTGTCCTGGTCTATCCTATAGTCTTCTGTTTGTGAAATTCTTACTTCCTTGCTGCAATGGTTCACTAGATCTGTGATTCCATTCATATATGCTGCTGGCTTCTGGGTTCACCAATGGGCATTGCCTGTTCTACTGTGGGTTAGGAAGTGAAAGGGATTTATATCCCTTTCACTTCCTAACCCACCTCCCGGTTTGCTTCCCTATATATATAGACATGCTGAATACATGCTGGATTGTTTGAGCAACTTACTAGTTTCTCTGTGCTCCTGCTTTGCCTTGCATTACTTGAATTCTGTGCCTGACTACTCCTGTACCGACATTGGTTTTGTCTACTGTTTACATCTGCCTGCTGCCTGCCCTGATTTTAGCTCATTTCCCAGATCATCTTGTGTCTCCTGCCATCTGTATTCTGCACACATAAGTGGTCTCTGTATTGTCTGACGGGTGTACCTGGGGGCCACAACCTGGTTCCAGTTTGCTGAAAGTCCATCCCCACCATCATGGGCCCAGGTGAAAACGCAGGCTAAGGTTTAGACTCCACACCCTGGAGAGCCCTGAGTTGGCTTTCTACAAGGACTCACTCCTGTAAAAACCCGAAGCCGTCCTCCAGGAATCATGCAGGAATGGTCTCTCATGTGCACACCGAACAGTTGCAGGTATTATAAGTTATTTTATCTTACTGAGTCCAGCCAGTCACTGTCAGTTCCAAGGCTTGGCGAGTCCCATACAGACTACTACGAGTGTATGTACA
The DNA here is from genome assembly GCF_037356315.1 of Lithobates pipiens. NCBI lineage: Eukaryota > Metazoa > Chordata > Amphibia > Anura > Ranidae > Lithobates > Lithobates pipiens. The sequence goes on along the minus strand of NW_027507903.1, from coordinate 94,428,264 downwards.
TGTGCCTCTAAGCTCTGTCCTATGCATCACATCACTGTGGACTTAATCGAGGGATTGCGTGAGTGCGATTTGTTTGGCATTTTTAACAAAACATTCTTTGTATGGTTTTACATTATGTTCTGCTCTGTACTTTTTTTTGAGAAATATGGGAAGAGTTTATTGCCTTGTACACACGGTCGGAAATTCCGACGGGAAAATTCCGATCAGATTATGTTGTTGGAAAATCCGATCGTGTGCGGGTTCCAGCGGGCTTTTTGAGAGCAGGACCTAAAATTTTCAGACAACAAAATCCGATCGTGTGTATAGAATACCGACGCACAAAGTGCCACGCATGCTCAGAATAAATTTGGGGACGAAAGTTATTGGCTACTGGCCTCTACGTAGTCCCATCGTACGTTTTGTACGTCACCTCGTTCGGAACAATTGGATTTTCCGACAACCTTGTGCGACCGTGTGTATGCAACACAAGTTTCGTACAAAATACGTTGGCAAAATCCGACAGATTTTGTGGTTGGAATGTCCGACCATGTATACAGGGCATTAGAGATCCAACAAGATTCTTGGAGGATGGTTAACCATTGATGGAGATATAAGAGTGTTTGACCATGCTAAACATTTTAGCTTAGGTCAATTTTAAAAAGAGCTTCAGTCCCATGAAGTGAGAAGGACACATTCGAGAAATTGTTTGCACCTGATTGGGAATTTGCTAGATAGTGGATCCGATAACAATTTTATAGGGGGATGCTACACAGACTGGTTGGTGGGGGTTGCCCAAACATCAATGCACAGGAAAATGCAATTGTCCTTATGTGTCCTTATGTGTGTTCAGATAAATTCATATTTCTAGGGTTGCTCTATTATCAATAGGCATTTTTACCAGATGAGGTATTCATTTTAGAGGTACTTACACACATAATTATAATTAGTTGTGGATCTACTTAGCACAGAAGGTTCCTTATTTTTGATAACTACAACATTGTCATTGCTCAGTGCTACGTCAACCTTGTAAAGCCAAATATCCTATCTGGTTTATATCTTGTATGGAGAACTGGAACGGTAATTACAACATTGGCAATTATGGGCCAGATTCTCGTGCAGCAGGCTAAGAGGGACAGAGCCACGATTCAAAATGTACATGCTGATATTTCGTTTTTAAAATTGTATTCCCTATTCTGTGGCTAGAAAATGTGACTTGTTGGCCATGTTATTAATAGGAAGGAGGATCATAAGGTTCGTTTTTTTTTGTTCCCAGTGAAGGTGACAACCTTAGCTGTACGGGACCAGAAGACTCAGAATAGTTGAAGAGAGATGAAACCTTGCCTCCTTTCTCTTATTTGTTGAACTGTACAACTAATGAGTAGCTATGAATATAAATTGGGGAAAACGCTTTCTTCAGCAGCACAATTTAGCATTAGTTTGTTACTAGAATAGTTGTAAAGCACAAGAAGAGCAGCTTATACAAAAGCATGTCATCATTCTAATGTGCAGAAGGTAGCATGGTGTATACACACAGCTTTGCATAGAAAACCTATGAGTAACTTCTTAACAAGCATTTTTTTTCCCGAACACAATTACACTTTATACCTGTGCATATGCTTTTATGCATTTTGTTTTGGGCTTTTTTACAGTGCCTTGAAAAGGTATTCATACCCCTTGACTTTCTACATTTTGTCATGTTACAGCCAAAAATGTAAATGTATTTTATTGGGATTTTATGTGATAGGCCAACACCAAGTGGCACATAATTGTGAAGTAGAAGGAAAATTATAAATTATTTAACATTTTTTTTTTTACTAATAAATATGTGAAAAGTGTGGTTTGCATTCGTATTCTGCCCCCTTTACTCTGATACCCCTAACTAACATGTAGTGGAACCAATTGCCTTCAGAAGTCACCTAATTAGTAAATAGAGTCAGTCTGTGTGTAATTTAATCTCAGTATAAATACCGCTGTTCTGTGAAGCCCTCAGATATTTGTTAGAGAACCTTAGTGAACAAATAGCATCATGAAGACCAAGGAACACACCAGACAGGTCTGGGATAAAGTTGTGGAGAGGTTTAACCTCCTCCTGCCTGTGCTATAGCTGAATGATGGCTACAGTAAGGCCTTAATTGCTGGGAGGGCGTCAGTAGATGTCCTCCTGCTCATGAGCTGCCTGTGTGCCGCCTGTTAATGAGACTTGACTGATCACAGATATGAGTAAGGGGTCGATCCTAGCCCATTACCATGTGATCAGCTGTCAGCCAATGACAGCTGATCACGTGATATAAACAGAAGATCGGTAATCTGCTTTTTTCCCCTTCATGATGACAGCATGAGGGAAAAAAAAAGCTGATCACCGGCTTCTGACCGAGGGACATTAGTCCTCAACAGGAAGCAACAATTAGCATTGCACTTTTAAGATATGATTACATAATTAGCAGCAAAGCTCAAGCTATGTTTATGGTTTCCATGGCGATGTTAATCAGCGTTATAACTAAACAGCATGCGCTTATTACTACAGCTTTCCAAAAATATGTAGACATTTAAGTCACAAGATTTTTGATATTAAAAAAAAGCATTTCTGAAGTATGTGACACAGTTTGAAAATATAAGGGAACATTATTAAAACAACCAATTAAACCAAAAATAATCTAAGAATTTGATTTGTCTCATCCACATTTACAGCTCTTTCTTTAATTATTCATGAGAGCAATAGATTAGATGCTGAGTGTACAGAGAAGGTCACAGTTCATTGAATTAGCACAGTTCAATGAAGCGCTGCGCAAACTGTTGGCCCTATATAAAACCTGAATAATAATAATAATAATAATTGAATTAAGGTGCTTATGCACCAAAAAGTAATGTGTTAGATTTGGCATTTCCCCTTCACTTCACTGTGGGATGGAAAATTACTATATGCCTACTACATTGGGCAGCTTATGCTTATTTATCTTACAGATCTTAAATACAACTACAACAGTGTACCATATAATAGTGCAGCTTTATAAATATTCATATGTTCAATCACACACATAAGTACAAGTTTCATTCCTATATATATTACTGTGCAAAATAGTCCCCCGCCCCCCCCACCAACCAGTTTGTGTAACAGGCCACACATAAGAGCGTTGTCTGGATCAACTATTCAAAAAAATAAACTCTCCCACATGTCTTTCTCCACTCCACTGAAACTCACTTTTTAAAAGTGGACCAAAACAAACATTAACTATCTGTCCTGGTCTATCCTATAGTCTTCTGTTTGTGAAATTCTTACTTCCTTGCTGCAATGGTTCACTAGATCTGTGATTCCATTCATATATGCTGCTGGCTTCTGGGTTCACCAATGGGCATTGCCTGTTCTACTGTGAGTTAGGAAGTGAAAGGGATTTATATCCCTTTCACTTCCTAACCCACCTCCCGGTCTGCTTCCCTATATATATAGACATGCTGAATACATGCTGGATTGTTTGAGCAACTTACTAGTTTCTCTGTGCTCCTGCTTTGCCTTGCATTACTTGAATTCTGTGCCTGACTACTCCTGTACCGACATTGGTTTTGTCTACTGTTTACATCTGCCTGCTGCCTGCCCTGATTTTAGCTCATTTCCCAGATCATCTTGTGTCTCCTGCCATCTGTATTCTGCACACATAAGTGGTCTCTGTATTGTCTGACGGGTGTACCTGGGGGCCACGACCTGGTTCCAGTTTGCTGAAAGTCCATCCCCACCATCATGGGCCCAGGCAGGCATGTACTGGCCATCGGGACTACCGGGAGATTCCCGGTGGGCCGATGGCTCAGTGGGCCGGTTTCAGTGACAGCCTAGCCAAATGAATGGCTGCGCTACTCGCACAGCCATTCATTTGAGCACCGCTGTACTTCCGAGCGCAGCGCCGCGCACTTCGTCTCTTTCCGCCCCCACTCGGCGCTCTCACAACAATAGTATTGCACACATCTTCGGCCACCTCCGGCCCACAGTCGTCCTTTTCCGCCACCACTCGGCTTCCCCCGCCCTGCTCCTCTCCGACAGCGCTTTTCAGCGAACAAAACTCGGCTATCTCCGGCGGCCCCCGCGGTAACGGGCGCTGTGAGTTTAAATGAGCCGGGGGCCGCCGTGAGAGCAGCCGTCAGGCAGAGAAGTCCCCGGAGCAGACGAGGGAGCCTGGAGGATGGCGGTGCTGCAGGAACCCATCCAGGTAACCGGCCGGCCCATTGAATACTGTGTATAGCACATGGCTATATATTTATATATATATATATATATATATATATATATATATATATATATATATATATATATATATATATATATATAGCTGTATATAGAATATGGCTGTGTGTATGATATATATATATATATATATCATACACACAGCCATATTCTATATACAGCTATATATATATATATATATATATATATATATATATATATATATATATATATATATATATATATATATATATATATATATATATGATGTGGTGCTAAATAAAATAACATAAAAAATCAATTTGGTGAAAATAATGGTTGAAATAATATGCAAAATCCAACATCCAAAAAAAAAAAAAAAAAAATCCAAAAGTTCACCAAAACTGTCAATTAATATTAAAATGTGCATAAAAATATTTTCAGCAAAAAAATCATATATAAAAAATGCTTATTAAAAACCCCCCTTTTTTTTGCACTCTTTTTGCACTTTAATACCAAGGACATAGTTTGGATAAAATGGTTTTAATTATAATGAATGGTTTATATATGAATTTTTTGCTTAAATTTTTTTTTATGCACATTTCAATATTAATTGACACGTTTGATGTACTTTTAGCTATATTGGATTTTTTGTATTATTTGAATCATTATTTGCACCAAATGGATTTTTTTTTAATGTTATTTTGGTTAGCATCACATCCTTTGCTATATATTCAATTTATCTGTGGGTTTGTGTTAGGCCCCTTTCACACATGCGGATGATATGTCCGTATTTCATCCATCCGTTTGCGGATGAAATACGGACATACATTCATCCCTATGGGATAGCTGGTGTCTGCGGATGAGCATCCGCAGACACCCGATTTCCTCCGCCATCGCAACAGTCCGATTCTGCAGACGGAGGAAAATCCTATTTTTCTATCCGTCTGCAGAGCGGATCGGATTAGGACGGACAGACGGTCCGTACGCATCCGATCCCCTTAGAGGAGAGCGGAGAGCTGACAGGGTGGTCCCCGCACAGTGTGCGGAGACCGCCCTGTCCGCAGCCGGCTTAGCGGGGACAACGGAGCGATCCCCGCTGAGCGAGCGGATCATCACGGGGCGGATCATTACTGATCCGTCCCGTGTGAAAGGGGCCTAAACCTGTTTGATGTTGGCAGCTTCTCATTACTGCGGTTGATCAAAAATAAGTGTGCGCATTAGTTGTTTATTTTAAAATATATAATGCAGAGCCAGACTTCGGGCAGGTGACAAGGGGACACCAGGGGGTAGAGGGGGGGGGGGGCTGGAAAATAAAAGATCACCAGCAGTGTGCTGTCGGCTTCTGAGTTTGCATACTCCTGCTATGTGTCTAGCCGGGCCGTGATGACGTCACTCTCGTGCAAGTGCGCAGCATACTGTTTTTGTGCGTGTTTGCAAAATTGGAGTGGGCCGGTCTGGATGAAGTCCAGGGCCAAATTTTTGTCCCAGTCCAGCCCTGGGCCCAGGTGAAAACGCAGGCTAATGTTTAGACTCCACACCCTGGAGAGCCCTGAGTTGGCTTTCTACAAGGACTCACTCCTGTAAAAACCCGAAGCCGTCCTCCAGGAACATGCAGGAATGGTCTCTCATGTGCACACCGAACAGTTGCAGGTATTATAAGTTATTTTATCTTACTGAGTCCAGCCAGTCACTGTCAGTTCCAAGGCTTGGCGAGTCCCATACAGACTACTACGAGTGTATGTACATGTGCCTCTAAGCTCTGTCCTATGCATCACATCACTGTGGACTTAATCGAGGGATTGCGTGAGAATAGTTGAAGAGAGATGAAACCTTGCCTCCTTTCTCTTATTTGTTGAACTGTACAACTAATGAGTAGCTATGAATATAAATTGGGGAAAACGCTTTCTTCAGCAGCACAATTTAGCATTAGTTTGTAAAGCACAAGAAGAGCAGCTTATACAAAAGCATGTCATCATTCTAATGTGCAGAAGGTAGCATGGTGTATACACACAGCTTTGCATAGAAAACCTATGAGTAACTTCTTAACAAGCATTTTTTTTCCCGAACACAATTACACTTTATACCTGTGCATATGCTTTTATGCATTTTGTTTTGGGCTTTTCTACAGTGCCTTGAAAAGGTATTCATACCCCTTGACTTTCTACATTTTGTCATGTTACAGCCAAAAATGTAAATGTATTTTATTGGGATTTTATGTTGCTGCTATACAGTGCCCTCCAGTGCCACATGCCAGTGCCCTCTACAGGTGCATATCAGTGCCACCTACCAGTGCCCACCAATGCCACCTACAAGTGCCCACCAGTGCCACCTATCAATTCCCACCAGTGGCACCTATCAGTGCCCATCAGTGCTGCCCATCAGTGTTTCATCATCAGTGTCACCTATCAGTGCTGCCTATCAGTGTCACCTATCAGTGCCCATCAGTGCCATCTATCGGTGCCCTTCAATGCCACCCATCAGTGCTACCAATCAGTGCCATCTATCAGTGCTGCCTCATCAGTGCCCACCAGTGACACCTATCAGTGCCCATCAGTCCCGCCTTATCAGTGCCTATCAGTGCAGCCTATCAGTACCCATCAATGCAGCCTATCAGTGGCCATCAGTGCTGCCTCATCAGCGCACATCAATGAAGGAGAAAAATTACCTGTTTTCAACATTTTAGAACAAACTATGAAACCGTTTTTTTTTGGGGGGGTAATTTTTTGTTTTTTTAGCAAAAAATGAAAAACTCAGCAATGATTATATACCACCAAATGAAAGCTCCTATTTGTGTTAAAAAAATGGTAAAAATGTCATATGGGTACAGTGTTACATGACCCTGGAATTGTGATTCAAAGTGTGACAGCACTGAAAGCTGAAAATTGGCCTTAGCAGGAAGGGGTTTAAGTGCCCAGTCAGCAAGTGGTTAATGCAGGGTTAGTTATAAAAAAAAAATCTAAAGCTTTGAACATCTCACGGAGCACTGTTCAATCCATCATCGAAAATGGAAACAGTATTGCACAACTGCAAACCTTCCAAGACATGGCTGTCCACCTAAACTGACAGGCCAAGCAAGGAGAGCATTAATCAGAGAAGCAGCCAAGAGGCCCATGGTAACTCTGGAGGAGCTGCAGAGATCACAGCTCAGGTGGAAGAATCTGTCCACAGGACAACTATCAGTCGTGCACTCCACAAATCTGGTCTTTATGGAAGAGTGGCAAGAAGAAAGCCATTGTTGAAAGAAAGCCATAAGCAGTTTGTGAAAAGTCATGTGGGGGAACACAGTAAACATGTGGAAGAAGGTGCTCTGGTCAACTGAGACCAAAATTGAACTTTTTGCCCTAAAAGCAAAACACTATGTGTGGTGGAAAACTAACACTGCACATCACCCTGAACACATCATCCCCACTGTTAAACATGGTGATGGCCACATCATGTTGTAGGGATGCTTTCCTTTAGCAGGGACAGGGAACCTGGTCATAGTTGATGGGAAGATGGATGGAGCCAAATACAGGGCAATTTTAGAAGAAAACATGTTAGAGTCTGTAAAAGACTTTAGACTGGGGTGGAGGTTCACCTTCCAGCAGGACAATGTCCCTAAACATACCCTAAACAATGGAATGGTTTAGACCAATGCATATTCTGTGTTTGAATGTCCTAGTCAAAGCCCAGACCTAAATCCAATTGAGAATCTGTAGCATGACTTGAAAATTGCTGTTCACAGACACTCTTCATCCAATCTGATAGAGCTTGAGCCATTTTGTTAAGAAGAATGGGCAAACATGTCACTCTCTAGATGTGCAAAGCTGGTAGAGACAAACCTAAAAAGACTTGCAGCTGTAATTGCAGTAAAAGGTGGTTCTACAAAATATTGACTCAGTGAGGCTGAATACAATTTTGGGTGTAACATGACAAAATGTGGAAAATTTTGGAAAAATTTCAAGGGGCATGAATACTTTTTCAAAGCACTGTAACTGGTGTGGTGGTGAGAGGACTGGTAACAGTAGGAAAAAAAAGTAATTTTTTCAGTGTATTTTTTTTTTTATGTTTTTTTTTTAACACGCTGTGACCAAAGCTATACAGTGTTACCAAAGTAACACTGTAGTACTCTGGGAAAGTGATCAGGATTTTTTTTTTACACACTATGATTGCTTATACCAGTGAATTTCACTGTTAAAGCAACTATTTTTACTGACTGAAATGGATTCATTCAGTGTATTGTTGTGATTCGTTTTGATTGGCCACAGCTAATCACATGGTACATATGGCCCTGTCTGTACCATGTGATCACTGTGACAAATCACAGCTAACAGCAGAATGAATGGCATGAAAGGAAGCCATCCATTGTTTACAATTGTCATGTGATCTGCTGTGACTGGTACCAGCAATGAGCTGGTACACTAATCAGTCATCAGCTGATGACAGATCACATCACAGTGTGGCATGGGCGCATGCGAGGCGCATTCTGAAAGAATGTCATATGACATGCACCCAGATTGATGAATGTCCTGTCCAGCTGTTATTTGACAATAGACTGGGGGGGGGGGGGGGTTAAGTCAAAGTGTAACCGTCGCAGAGAAAGGTCAGGTCCCCTCTATTGCTAGACAGGGCTGAGCTGTCGGTCAGAAATAGGTAAATCAGAGGACTGGCTGGATAGAAATATAAATTCGTTGGCAGGTAAAACAGCTTCCACTTATGTATTCTATTTGTGTAATAAGCTATGTGCCTGCCACTAAGTATCTGAACTGGCACTACAGCTGTGTTCAGGTTTTGATAACTAGAGAGAACCTGAAGCTCCTATTAGGTGGATATTACACAGTTTATTTAAGCAGGGAGGGATCTAAAAAAATGTTGCTGTAGAATAGTCTCCAAGTGACTTTGTAAGAAATGTATAATGCCATGTTCCTTGAAATGATCAATTGGTGCTTAAATATTCCAAATCTGAAATACTGTTACTTGCACACACTTGAACCTAGCAGGTGATATCCACAGGTTTTTGCTAAAGCTGGCAACAATTCTGGCCTGGAATGAAGACAGAGCAGTAACGTGGACCAGAGTGGCTTTTCGGTATATTTAACAGCCGCCTCAAGGGCTTACTTAGTTCCTTTTAAAGATATCATGAAACAATTTGCTGTGCAAGGAATTATACAACTCTCTGAAGGGCAAGACGACTAGAGCTACACTGTACTACTCAATATGATGATGTACTTGCCGATGATAAATCCTTGCTTCACTGCACTCAGCATGTCCCTGTTAGCAGCATGCAGGGCAGCTTGAGAAACAGAGGACACTTTAGCATGTATGTACTGATGCATGACACAGTAGCGCAGTCTCTGTGGTGTTATACTTCAGCAATATATTTTCCTCTAAATACAAAAATGAGGCAAGCAGCACCACTAAAGCTGAAGAGCTGCCAAAAATCTGTTCATGTAATGTGAAATATACATACTATTAATTTTATAAACATCAGGGTACAATATGCATGCCTATATTATGATACAGTGTACAAAATCTAAAAAAAGCTTGTGCAACAGCTAAAGTCTGTAATAAATGGCAATATGTTCACCTCCATTCCTGATCAAGAATTGTAATTTTCCTTGTAGAGATGGCATAATACAACATGCAGTATGACATTATTATATACTGAGGCTGGGTTCACACTTATGCAAAGTGGATGACAGGAGAGTGTGACCGGAGAGTGTGACCGGCTCGCAATGGAGCCAGTTCACACATTTTCGGGGCAGCTGTGGAGCGCACTGCAGAAGAGTCCTGTGGGGGTTATTTACTAAACAAAAATCCACTTTGCACTGCAAGTGCACTTGGAAGTAAAGTCACTGTAGATCCGAGGGGGACATGCAAGGAAAATAAAGAACAGCATTTTAGCTTGCACATGATTGGATGATAAAATCAGCAGAGCTTCCACTCGTTTCAGATCTACCCAGATTTAGATTTAGAGTGACTGCACTTCCAAGTGCACTTTCAGTGCAATTTCAAGTGCACTTGCAGTGCAAAGTGGATTTGCCTTTTGTAAATAACCCGCTGTGTGTCTTTGGCTCAGTTTCAGGTCCGAATTCAGGCAAAAATTCAGAAGTGATTTGCCCCTGAAGCAGAGAACAGGGATGCAGCTGTGAGCCGCTCAGCACATAGTGTAAACCAAGCCTAACTGATCAAATATATAAACCCCCGATAACTATGGCTTTGGACCACCTTCGGAAATGATAATGGCTAAAACACATTGTGGTTGTGGCTGCATAAGGGTTCCGCAGCAACTGTAGCAGAAGTGTTAAAGCTAACCATACAATACAACAGCTAACTGTTTGGCAACGCCTCCCCTCCAGAACTGCAGTTTTTGAATTTCTGCCACATTCACAGATGTTGCAAAGGGCTCTGCCCTACCTCTGAGACTTGTAATGTAATACAGCACATTTGTATATTTACAAACTGTCCTAATCTGTAATTGCTATTTTAATATTTATGTTGAAAATAGAAAAAAGTAAAATAAAAAGAGTCCCACTCAGAATTCCCAGGGATCTCGCTGGAAGGATGGTGACATTGAAAGCATACATTTTTCCATACTTTTTAGTTCCATAAAAGATTTAATGAAACAGTGCAAGTACATTGAATTACATATCTGCAAGATACAACATTTTTTTTTTTAAGACAGTCTGTCTTCTACTAGCACCCCTAGATCCTTCTCCTTCCGGGAAGCCCCTAGGGGTTCTCCCCCTAAAGAGTAACTTGCGTTTATATTTTTACCGCCCAAGTGCATTACCTTACATTTTCCAGTGTTAAGCTTCATTTGCCATTCAGTAGCCCATTTCAATCATTTATTCAGGTCCTCTTGTAAAGTTTCTATATTCCGCTGTGTTGTTTTTGCCCTGCATATTTTTGTGTCGTTTATAAATAAATTAAACAGAATTGGTCCCGGACAGAGCCTTGAGGTACCACTCTAGACCATTCTGAGTACACGCTATTTATCACAACTCTTTGGACACGCCCCCATAGCCAGTTTTCTATCCCGAGACCTACCCTATGGTCCATGCCTACAGACCTCAGCTTGTAGATTTAGCATTTGTGGGGGACTGTATCGAATTCTTTTGCAAAATCCAGATACACCGCATGCACTGGCCTACCTTTGTCCAGAAAGCAGCTCACTTCCTCGTAGAAGGTTAGTAGGTTGGTTTGGCAGGAGCCTGTAAACCCGTGCTTATTTCTGCTAATGATACTATTTTCATCAGCAAATTTTTGGATATGGCCTCTTATCATCCCCTCAAATAGTTTACAAACCACCAACGTTAGACTGATAGGCCTATAGTTCCCTGGAATGGACCTCTGCCCTTTTTTGAATATTAGTACCATGTGTGCTGTCCATGAAGATTAGGAATAGCGGTCTGGCTATAATCTGACTGAGTTCTTTAACCACTTGCTTACTGGGCACTTAACCACCCCCCTATCCAGACCAATTTTCATATTTCAGCACTGATGCAATTTGAATGACAATTGCTCGGTCATACAACACTGTACCGAAATGAAATTTTTTATCATTTTTTTCCCCCAAATAGGGCTTTCTTTTGGTGGAATTTGATCACCTGTGTGATTTAAATTTTTTGTTAAAAAAATGTAAAAAGACAGAATTTTTTAAAAAAAAACTTTTTTTATTTTGTTATAAAATTTTAAAACGGGTAACTTTTGTCCGTCATTGATGTATGCTGATGAGGCGGCAGTGATGGGCATGGATAGGTGTCAGTGATGGACACTGATGGGTGGCAGTGATGGGCACTAATGGGTTACACTGATAGGCATCACTTCTATGTGAATGAATGAATGAATGAAATACTTGTATAGCGCACAATGCGAACTGAATGCGAACTGAATCGCCTCTGTGGCACTGATTAGCACCACTGGTGGGCATTGATAGGTGGCACTTGTGGGCATAGATAGTTGCCACTTGTGGTTATTGATAGGTGGCACTTTTGGGCATTGATAGGTGGCACTTGTGGGCACTTTAAGGTTCCAATTATGAGGCATAATTGCCTCTTTGTTTCGGGACCGATGTCCCTTTAAGCTGAGCCGGTGATCGTCTTTTTTTTCTCCTCCACTGTCCACATGAGGAGAAAAATCGAGGCTTTGTTTTGATCATGTGATCAGCTGTCATTGGCTGACAGCTGATCACACCTTACTCAGATTGATGATCACCCGAGTCTCAGTGACCTGGACCCGGGCCTCCGGGAATTCACATCCGTGCTGTGGCCGTCATTCGGCCATAGCGTAGATGTCAGATGGTTAAGGACTCTGGGGTGTAAACCATCTGGTCCTGGTGATTTATTTATGTTAAGCTTCTCTAATTCTTTTCGGACGCTGGCCTCTGTTAGCCACAAGGGTGGATCCTGTGGCGTGTTGCTAACAATACTGTCTTGGTCAGTATACCGATCCTTTTCCTGTGTGAAGACTGAGGAGAAGAAAGCATTTAGCACAGCTGCCTTCTCCATTGATTTATTATAACTGGAGTGTTTGCAAAATGCAAATTCTGGTGCAACTGTGCATGGTAGAAAATCAGCTTCTAACTTCAGCTTGTTTATCTTTGACAAAAGAAAAAAAGTTGATTGGTTTCTATGCGGAGCTGCACCAGATGTTGCACTCTCCAATTCTAGTAAATCAACCCTGTTGCATTTTTTTATGGAATCTGCACTGATCAACTTAATTGTTTGCCATAGAGGGACATTTGTGAAAGCTGTGATATTAGTCATACCATAGCAAAAGGAGTGATCACAGACACACAGTGACACCATTTTGCATATTAGTTGTAAGCAAACATTTTAATTAATAAAAAAAATGTAAATGATGTTTGGTTAACAATACTGCTTCAATTATAATGGAGTTTATTTTGAATGAATTAGTAAAGGTCAAAGTTGTGCGTATATTTTCAGAAAGACCATTAGCTGGGCTTTCACAGTTGTAAATCAACAATAATTGAGCTTGTTGATGAAACCTGTGTGATTAGAAGCAACATTCATGTAATTTCATGCTAAGCATACTGAGAAACTACTCACACAAGTGTGTTAAGACAAATTAAACCATGGAAAAATAATAAGCTAATCGTATGCTTGTTCCTATAAAAATTATTCAGGGCTAAAGTTGAAAAGGTGAATGATCCCTTGAAAAGATCACAAAACCCTTCTTGTACCTCTCTCCCCATAAAACTTTATTACTGCAGTGTATACAAATAGGATCTATCACTGATACAATTTTTAAAAAGTAATTAAAAGAAAAAAATACTCCACGCACTTATAATGCCGCGTACACACGACCGGACTTTTCGACATCAAAGGTCCAACAGAACGATTCCGGCAGACCATTCGATCGTGTGTGGGCTGCAGCGGACTTTTGATTTGCAAAAATCCGACAGACTTTAGAAATGGAACATGTTTCAAATTTTTCCGCCGGGACTCCGCCGGACCCAGTTCCTACCGAGAAATCCGCTCGTGTGTATGCTAGTCCGACGGACAAAAACCGACGCGAGGGCAGCTATTGGCTACTGGCTATAAACTTCCTTATTCTAGTCCGGTCGTACGTCATCACGTTCGAATCCGTCGGACTTTGGTGTGATTGTGTGTGGCCAAGTCCGTTCATTCGGAAAGTCCGTCAGAACTCTGTCAGAACTCCGTCAGAACTCCGTTGAAAGTCTGTCGGACCTAGTCCCTCGAAAAGTCCGGTCTTGTGTACGCGGCATAATAGTTGTCACTGATCTGTGAATGTTTTCTTTTTTTGTGCAGCTTGTCCATACAGTTATATATACATACATACAATATATACATACTTAAACAATTATTTTAGGCCCCCCTTACTGGCTGGGATTTACAGCAGCCAATGGCCCTCGTTGCTGTCTCCGAGCCTATGAGCAGAGAGGGCCGAGAAAACCGCTGCTCTCGTGCACATTGCTGGATCAAGATTGGGCTTAGGTAGGTATAAGGGGAGGCTGGGGTGGGACCTGCACTTAGAGGGTGTCTTACCTTAATGTATAGAATGAATCAAGGTAAGAGATGTATTGTGGAGATAATCATAAGTTGGGCACCAGTCTTTTTCGTCTTAATACCATTTATTACTGAACTTAATTGGGTAATAGGAGGGGTGCAGGATATCCAAAATAGCACACAAATAGGACAGGCATTTTCATCATAGTAGGCCATTTGCTGGCTCTGTGAGAGCATGTAGACAATTCCAAGATCCTGTAAGAGCAGTCACAGGGGGTTATTTACGAAAGGCAAATTTACTTTGCACTGAAAGTGCACTTGGAAGTAAAGTCGCTGTAAATCCGAGGGGGACATGCAAGGAAAATAAAAAACAGCATTTTATCTTGCACATGATTGGAAGATAAAATCAGCAGTGCTTCCCCTCATTTCAGATCTACCCCTTAGATTTGGAGCGACTGCACTTCCAAGTGCACCTGCAGTGCAAAGTGGATTTGCCTTTCATAAATAACTCCCAGTCTTTTTTACGTAGTAGTAGATCTCTATAATAAATCTGACACCTGACCCTTTTTGTGTAAAAAAAAAAAATTTCTGATTGATTGGTCAGATGTAAATTATTAAAGCTGGGTTAGGCCTGGGTAAAAAAATAAATAAAAGTCAGCAGCTACAAATACTGCAGCTTCTGACTTTTAATATATGGACACTTACCTGTCCAGGGAGCCCGAGGATATCGACACCCAAAGCCAACTCGTCCCACAGCTCCGGGAGCAGGAAGCGGCATCCATGCGGCTTTAAAGCCTGTTTCCTACTGCACATTCGTGAGTCATGCTGCACTTTCTGAATGGTGCCTTCTGTCTTCTGGGACCTGTGTGTATCCCAGAAGGCAGCAGGGGGGGGGGGGCTGGACATTGCGTAGTTTGCCACACAAGATTGCAACGATCATTCCCCAGAATTAGAAGCAGATACCTGGATTTGACAGGTATCCTCTCCCCCTCCCCCCTGAAAGGGGCGAAATGTGGCACCGGAGGGGGGAGGAATCCAATCTGCAGAAGTTCCAGTTTTGGGTGGAACTCCACTTTAACCTAGTAATTATTCATTAAATTTTGATTACTGCAACCTTATTTACAGTAACAGGCAGAAGCAATCAACAAACTGAGATTAGGAGAACCAACAGAGCCTAGAAAGATGTAAACAAGTGCTAAGGCTGGTTACAGCCTAGCTGCAAAACACACTCTCTGGAATTCATAAAGAGTGTTATAAGAGTGTGATATTCTTTAGAAACCTGTCCTGCAGTAGAAAGACAAATGACAGATCATGTACATGTTGATATGGTGTACTATATATGAATCTTTTACAACTCTGACCAAATTGTCATAAGCATCTCCCCAGTAAAATTGGAACAGTAATAGAAATGTATTAGGCTCCATTCACACCTGAGCGATCCAAATCATGGGCAAATCGCAGGATGCTTATGTGATGGATTAATTCTTAATGGCACCCCAATTGCAGTGTGATTTTGCCACACTGCAATTGTGGCAAATTGCAAGGCACAAGCTTCTTTTAAGCGACACCACCCTGCATTGAGATTTGCTGCAATTTAAGTGCAATTTATCAAATGACAATCGCTGCAAAACCACACTGCAAGTGGGGTACAATTAAGAAGTAATGGCATCTCACCAGTGATTTGCCACTATTTGAAATTGCGGGCAGAATTGCACCAATCCCGCCTGTGATTCGGATTGCTCAGTTGTGAACAGAGCCTTAAGTATCAGTTCCAGGGGAATTTAAAGACAAGTTATGTCGCAAAATTGTCTCAAAGACATGAGAAAATAATTACATGTGTGACACAATCAGCAATGGAAGAGACTTTATTTGCCTCCACTTTCCTTATGATCAATATGGTGTTTTTTCTTTATGAATTTGATAGCATCATACAGTAAAGTGTTGCAAATAAGAACTACTTGAATTTGCATGCATCCGTACTAACAAAGAAAATGTTGCAAATTTGCAACAACAGCAACCAAACCTGACTAGCTTGAAGATAGCAAAACAGGGGCATGTGCATATGGGAAATATACAAATCAATCTAAATGTTGCTTGGCACAATTTCAGGCTACTCAGCAAAAAAAACTCATGAAACTGTTTCAACCACTCAGGCTAAAAACAGAAAGTTTTGGTTGCACACACTTGCATGTGAAGCCACACTGGTGCATGAAGGCACTTCTAAAAAAAAGGGTATTGGCCAGCCCATGTGTACTAATAACAAGAGCAGCTGAAATGCTAAAGCCTCGTACACACGATCAGACTTTCCGACAACAAAACCGTGGAATTTTGTCCGAAGGGTGTTGGCTCAAACTTGTCTTGCATACAGTGGTCACACAAATGTTGGCTAACAGTTTTGAATGTAGTGACGTACTAGACGTACTACATGGTTTTTCAGCTCTTTAGTGCCACCCTTTGGGTTCCTTCTGCTAATTTCGTGTTAGTAGAAGTTTGATGAGTGTTGATTCGCAATTTCTTTTCACATTTTTCATTTATCGCTTTTCATTACGTGCTTTTCAGTTTGTTTCTGAACAACCGTTTGTCAACCCGACATGTTGCAGAATCAGAGGAGATAACGTATTATTTATTATTGGTCTTGGAGTTATTGCATTGACATTATTTTTTTGATTGAATAATGATTTGATTTGGTAAATTTGCTATATTTTTGGATGCACAGCTTGCACTTTTTGGTTATTTTCTATTGGCAGATAGCATGTCAATTTTTTTTTTTAATGCACAATAAAACAATAGTGGAGAATAATACTTGACTATGTATTTTACTTCAAATGACAGTTTGGGAGTAGGCAGTTACATTTTAAAAAATACAATGTAAAATTGACAAGGGACACCAACATAGTTGTATCTTTGTTCTTAAAAACAAGGGGATAATGGTGTTGTGGTAACTTGCACAAATAATAATAAAAAGATATCACTATAAAAAAAAAAGCCTTTGAAAATTTGTTTGCAATAACTCCATCAGTATCACCAGCAAAACAGCTTCATTATTATCCCATTAAAGAAGAAGAGAATTGGTGCTGCATTTGGAGATTTCATAATTTGCCACGTCACAAATGTTAATTCTCCATTACAAACACTAGTTTACAAGCCTGACCACTTCTGCTTTCGAGCATGCGTGTTTGTACTTTGGACTTTTGTCCGACGGACTTGTGTACACACAATCGGAAAGTCCGGCAACACTCATTTGTTGCCGGAAAATTTGAGAACATGCTAGCCAACAATTATTGGTGAAAGTCTGACAACAAATGTCCGATGGAGCATACACGTGGTCAGACTTACCGCCAACAAGCTCACATCCAACATTTCCCGTCGGAAAATACGATTGTGTGTACGCGGCATTCGATTTTTGGAAGATTTGGTGACATACACTGAGCTCTTTTTCTGCCTTGGGGATGAAGTCTGAACTTCTGGTGTGTTGATGTACCGTTAAGGAGGAAGGGTTGCCTCCAAGTGAGTCTGTTCTCTGTTTTTGCATTACTATATATGTCTGAAAGTTGGGATCTTAGAGTTAGGAACTACACTTTTTAGAGGTGCCTTAATGTAGCAGTGAAGCTTCCACAGGTATTTGTAAATTAATAAAATAAAAACCTCTGATAAAAATATCTAATATTCTGTCTCTTTAGATGAATAAAAAATGCACAGAAGCTGTGGTAGCGGGTAAAATGCAAATACATTACAGATTTTAAAGATAAAATATAATATAATATAAAATGTAGCTCATGGTTTTCTTTCCAGCACATGGTGACATAAAATCACCAAAGGATTTCAATCTCTCAGCAGCACAATAGATTTATTATCTAACTAGTTTCCATGTGTCAAGTGGATTGAAATATTTATTCATGTGTAAACTTGGTTAGATGTGTGATTCACAGAACATTCCACAATATGGGTCTCACATCTAGATGTGTTTTGACTGCATGAATTCTCTCTGACTTTCTGTTGTGAAACACATGAGAAGAGTGATGGATAGTAAGTGTGAAAGAGTAAGAAAAGATACTGACAGATCAGGGAATTAAAAACACAATTATCTTTGTACAGTGTAAAAGCAAAGCAAAAAACAGAAAGTCTATGGTATCACGAAGTAAGAGAAAAAAAATGGGTCACCTTGTCATTGATCTAGACCAGGTTTTGAACACTAATGAAACCAAAAAAGAAAACATGTGACAAACACCAAATATATCAAAATCAATCCTAGTTCAGTAGTGAGTGATCCATGGAATTTTAAAAGTCAAACTATGGATGATGGTAGATTTAGCTATAATTTGATCACATGAGATGGGTTTTGCATTGCCATACAGGTTTATGGGAATGCAAGAGCTATCCGAAGCAGGTGAAATGCATCTAAGAAAATGGCAAACTGCAAGTCAAGTGTACCTGTCATTAAAATCTGAATGATCTTAGAAGTATCTAAAACGGATGTCAAACTAAGGAGACAAGCTCAAAACCATTAAAAGGCTTGAAGGTTTGCTGTTCCTCCATCATCAGATTCAGGACAGCTACATAACACAGACGAATGAGCTTGAGCAATGATAATATTATGGGGTTGATTTATTAAACTGGAGAGTACAAAATCTGGTGCAACTGTGCATAGAAACCAATCAGATTCAAGGTTTTTTGCCAAAGCTTTGTTGAATAAACTGAAGTTAGAAGCTGATTGAACCATGCACAGCAGCACCAAAGTTTATGGGGCAATTTCAGTAAATTCAGAGGTGGGGCAAAAAGGTTTGCAGTGTTTTGCAAAAGTGTCAAACAAAATAAAAAATTGGGCATGGAAATATAAGTATTTTACGGTGCCTACTTAATTTTTAGAAACAGGATAGGGAAGATATTTTTCAAAGTTTTAGATCTTTGTGCAGAATTTCTGATTGCAGTTAGGTTAAAAATATTTTTTATTATTACGCATACAGGGCTTCTTTTGTCTTTAGGTCTTTGTGTGGCTGAGATACAGCATGGGCTATTTGAAAATGCTGAGAAGACATTCCAGTTAGATTTTTTTGCTGGTTAGTGGGATCCTCTTAATTATAAATTCATTTGATCAGCTACTAGATTATGATTTTACTGTGTTTGCACAGGGGGTCTCCAGCTGTCTTGAGCAAGTTTGGACTTCCTGCATACTATTATACTTCCTAGGATTATGGAGCTTAGTCTCTATTTTAATGCAGTCAAGCCAAGTAACAGTAGGTTTTCTTGCAAAGCCTAAGCAAGATTTATTCTTCCTGAGTACAGAAAGAGTGCCTTTTCCACAATGCAGTCAGTACACATTGTTGTGAATCTCCCAGCACAGCTTCTGCTACAACATTTGCTACCAATGTCTGTATGATATGGGAAAGGGTGTGGATCTACCTCGAGCTGATATTATTAATTCTCTGGTATGAAACTCATAACGATTGCATTCATTGTCTGGGTTAGAGAATACATAGATATGGACTGAGAAAAAAAGGTTTGAAAATTTCATGACCTTTTCCAAAAGTGGCAGATTTAGTCTCCTCATTAAAAATTGTGGTTCCTTCATAACCTTCTGGTGGTAGCTGCTACTGTAGTGAGTGTATTGTTAATCAGGGCTATCTTTGGTAAAAATCCCGGGTGCTGCCAGAAACCACCTACAATGCGTTTGTGTGCTACCAATGCTATATGATTTCTCAAAGAAATAATTTATAAAAAGAAGTATAAAGTTATCCAGAGACTTTAAATGGCAGCCATCCAATCTGGAAAGAGTTGAATATCATAGTTTGTACAACTGGTGCAAGTGCAACTAGGCAAGTTAGAAAACCTACTTTGACCATCATTGATGTCAATGTGATAAGCAGTGATGCTCCTGTATACCAATGTCCTTTCCTACTCCCCACTCTGTAATGTCAAACATGTCTCTTACATGTTGCACACATGACTGATGTCCTAGAATTTAAGTCAATTTATTGAATCTGTATGTACATCAAAAGTAAATTAGGTTGCATGATGCTTTAAACTTTTAATAAACACAATAAAACTAGATTGACTGTTTAAAAAAAAAAAAAGCTATTTTATAAAATTTTAAATTACTTCCTGTATTTACCCGAAGAAAAATATCTTTACTATTGACACTAATTTGCTTGCTTCTGTCTTTCTTGTTTGCAGTTAAATGGTTAATGCAATGGTTGCTTTAAAATGTATTTTTTAATTTTTTCCAAAGTCATCTAATCTGTTTATTTAGATAAGAGTCTGAATAATAATGCAAATCACGCTTAGATCATCCGCATTGAAACTGTGATTCATTTTACCCTCTGCTGGATTGAAAAGCTCATAGAATTTGTAATGTTCACTGAAACCTGGCTGCAGCACTTGGCAAGCCTTCCCCAGTGTGAATACTTTCCTATTCCTTTTCTTTTATGATCTTTCAGATAATTAAAACACATCCATCCTTTGCCCAAATTCATGAGATATTTGAGCTTGAATTAATTAAAAAAAGAATGCAGGCACAATCTAAGAAACAATAAAACAACTTTAAACATGAATGTCACCAATTCTTAAACATTGCTATTTAAGTGGAGGAATGATGAGTACTTAGTAACCAGTATGATTACTCATGTGTAGTGTTCGAGACTTCTATTATAGGCCAATCCAGCTGGAGCACCAGGAATATCCCAGTCATTTCATTAGATGACTTAATATCAGTTAAATAAAAATTGCATAACTCACATTCCAGTTTGCCCTAACTGTGCGATAAAAATGGAATGATTTTTAGCAATCAGTCAAGGCAAGGAAGTCAAAAAAGCAAACTGAGATGAATAGAAAGTAATTTAAGTATCTGTCCAGAGGTGGAATTAAAGGCTTTTCTGTTTGATTGATCTTTAATGTGCATGATACGATGACAGTGAAATAATATAAGCATTAAATGCTTCCAAAGACAGACCAAAGTATATAACAAATAGACACATTCCCTTGTTAATTTATACAGAAAATGTATCAAAATATTTAACGCTATATAGAACCGACGAACACAGTAATATAGCAACAGCAATTATAGATAATGCAGTTAAAGGTGAACCAAATTTGTCAGTAGGCCTGGGCGTAATCACCATCGGCCCATTTGGTGACAAATACAGTTGTTATTTCTTCCGCAGTCATGCTGCACAGACTGAGGTCAGAATTGTGAGAGGGACAGTGATTTGAAGGTTCTGATTAGCATAACATTTTTAAAGTATAGTGCATTTTCCATTGGTGCATATTTCAAGCTCTTGTTGCAGGGTTTACCTTAAATACTTTTTTACAGGACTTTCTAATTGTTTTTAAGCTTACTTATTATTACATTGCATCAGGCTTATTATTGCATTAAATATTGATTTCTTTATGACTTCCAGAGGGTGCTATCTGTTACTCTGTATTTTATGGCTCAGTACTTTCTACTGATGTGGTAAGATATCAGCAAAATAAGCTTATCATTATCACTGGTGTTATAACTTTTTTTATAATTATGTTATATAAAATGGTTACTTTTGCATTTCCATTGCTACATTTGAAGAGTAAAATAAATAGTTGTACCCACTGCATAAAGTTATGGTTCAGATTTTTCTGTGGATATTGTTATTTGAAATGCATTTCTTGTACATGCAAGTATTAGTGATTTTTTATGTCCCATGACTGCATGGTAACTGCTTTTTTTCAATCTGTTGCCTATCCCTTGGTGTCATGGGAAAGGTTCCTTTTATCACTCCCCACATGGTGAGGGAAAAGTGGAAAGGCAATGGGGTCAGCCTACATACCACATACAAATAAAAGTATAACTATTGCATTATACTTTTGATCCATGATGGTTTCAGACTCATCAGCAGATATCTGGCCGCTATAGTCATATATGCAGTGCAAAAAAAAAGTGTCCTATTGGAGTACAGTAGATAGGTAGGGAGACTTCAGGCAATGCACCTTTGGAAAAATACATATACTTTCAAGGAAGCATTGACTGAAGCCTCGAGACTTGTAGTTTGGACTGAATGTGTCTCTTTTTTTTAATAAACATTTTATAGCAAACTTATTAGATAAAGAAATACTCTATCATTTTGCTAATAAAGTTTCTTGCTAACACACCTCCAAACTCAATTAATCTCACAATGAACAAAAAATAATTGAGGTCGGCCACACGTCCAGTAAAATCATCTTTTTTTCAGCAAATCCATAAAAACAAGTCCAAAAACACAAATAGAGGCGTACAACATCAGCAGCTAGCGTGTTTCACGCTTCCTTATCGCTTAGTCATAGCTCACATACAAATGTCCACTACAGAGATATATATACATATAGGCAACAATTACTTGTGATTGGAACAATCTGTGTGAAACAATTGGTTTGCAGCTGCCAATAATTGGCAGATGACTGCCCCTGTTTAGGAATGCAAATGCAGAAACTCTAACATGTATAACAGATATAAAACATCATAAGAATAATACAAAGAACAGACTGAATACAAAAGAATAAAAATGTAACCCAATTTTTAGACAAAGTAGGAAAAAATGTCCATCAGGGTCATCAGTAGCACAAGTTTGAAAAAATGTTTATCGGGGTCACCAGTGACAAAAGTTTAAAAAAATGTCTATCAGGATCACTAAAAAGTTTTAAAAAATCAGGTCACCAGTAGCAAAAATCTAGGATGCACTTTATTCACTCATAAAAAATGTGACACATCCCATTCATGGTTGAGCCCTACAGGTTTCCATGTACACAGATGGAAGATCCAGAAAACTTATTTTTTACACAGAAGTTATCACCACCTCTCTCCTGTGGACTATGTTTTTTTTTTCTACACAGTGTATAGATACAGCTAAAGGATCACCTGCATGACAATCATTGAAGTTAGCTACATTGAATTTTTCTTGGTAATGTCATAAAGATGGTCATGCAGTCGACCCCTCAACCTGCGGGTAGTACAGCCAAGATACTGAATTTTGCAAAGGTTGCATGTAATTGCATATAGCAAATACCTAGTGTTGCAATTAATGAAGGAAGTACTGTCATCATTTCTGTTGTTACTAGTAGAATGCACAGAGTCTCCCCTCTTAATGTGTAAACAGCAGGGGCAGCCACTAATGTCACATGGAAAAGTGCCTTTGAACTGAAGCTAGTGTGAAAGATTTTCCTTCCTGCTAGGAAATAAACTTGGAGACAGATATCTATCTAAGCCCTTGTGCACACGGTCGGAGATTCCGACGGAATGTGTCCTATAGGACCGTCTTGTCGGATATTCCAACTGTGTGTGGTCTGCATCGGACTGTTTCCGTCGGGATATCTGATGGCCCAACTTTTCCAACTTGCCGGTAAAAATTTCCAACAAAATGCTCCTATCGGACATACTCCGTTCATGTGTAGCCTACTCCGATGGACAAAGTGCCATGCATGCTCAGATCAAATTCCTAGACCAAAGCTATTGGCTACTAGCCTGAACGTAGTCCCGTCTAACGAAATAACGTCATCACGTTATGTACAATTGGATTTTCCGACAACTTAAGCCGCGTACACACGGGTGGACTGTCTGTCCAACTTAGTCCGCTGAAACACATTTCAGCGGACAGTCCGCTCGTGTGTGGGCTTCAGCTGACTTTTTCAGCGGACAGTCTGGCGGACTAAGTCTTTCGGAATTTCCGTAATATTGTCCGTCCAACTTTGGTTTCAGCGGACAGTCCGCTTGTGAGTAGGCAAGTTGGACGGACTAAGTATGGCGCATGCTCAGAAAGGATTTACACGGTGAAAGGTTGCATTGCTGTGTATTGGACGTCCTATTTCTAGTCCCGTCGTACGTGCTGTACACGTCATCGCGCAAGCTTTCAACGGACTGTCTGTTCATCGTGTGTGGTCAAGTCCGTTCATTCAAAAGTAGGACGGACTGTCCGTCGGATTGTCTGACGGACTTAGTTGGCCAGACAGTCCGCCCGTGTGTACGCGGCTTTAGTCCGACTGTGTGTATGCAACATCACTCCGATGGATTTAGTAGTCGGAATCTCCGACCGTGTGTACAAGGGCTCATGTTGGTGCCCTGCGGTAGACTACCTTTAATGCCCTTAGACAACACCTGTGTATAAATGGACTCATTATACAAAATAGACAGATATCTTTCAACAATGTTTTTGATTTTATTAAGCTCAGCACTGTAAGGAGTGGAGAACACAGGAATATTATTAGATCTAGAAATCTCTTTTTTATTTTTATCTTTCAACAGCTGCTCATGAGATGTCAGATGACATCAAATTGGATGTCGCCCCAAAATGGAGCCTCTTCCAAAGATAATGCACAAGAAAGATCACAAAAAGT
Source organism: Lithobates pipiens (assembly GCF_037356315.1). Lineage (NCBI taxonomy): Eukaryota > Metazoa > Chordata > Amphibia > Anura > Ranidae > Lithobates > Lithobates pipiens. The sequence goes on along the minus strand of NW_027507903.1, from coordinate 94,403,790 downwards.
TTTCTGAAGACAAGCAGACTAAGGGCATGGATTACTGGAACCATGTCCTATGGTCTGATGACACCAAGATAAATGTATTTGGTTCAGATGGTGTGAAGCGTGTGTGGCAGCAACCAGGTAAGGAGTAGAAAAACAACATAGTTACATAGTTAGTCAGGTTGAAAAAAGGCACACGTCCATCCAGTTCAACCATAAAAAAATAAAAATAAATAAAAAAAATCATACAATCCAATATACCCAATCTTATACCCACAGTTGATCCAGAGGAAGGCAAAAACCCCAGTAGAGCATGCTCCAATTTGATAAAGCAGGGGAAAAAATTCCTTCCCGATCCCCCTAGAGGCAATCAAATTTTCCCTGGATCAACATTACCTATAAATGTTAATACCCAGTTATATTATATACATTTAGGAAAGTACCCAGGCCTTTCTTAAAGCAATCTACTGAGCTAGCCAGAACCACCTCTGGAGGGAGTCTATTCCACATTTTCCCAGGTCTTACTGTGAAGAAACCTTTCTGTATTTGGAGATTAAATCTCTTTTCCTCTAGATGTAAATAGTGTGTCTTGCCTACAGTCAAGCATGTTGGTGGGAGTGTCATGGTCTGGGGCTACATGAGTTCTGTCGGTATGGCCAGGAGAATTTATGTGCCAGTGCGCATGCGTAAACGCCAAAGTGCACGCAATGCTTGACAGATTCTGCGGCCCAGAGGCCTATTTAAAGCCAGCAGCATGAGCCATTAGTTGCTGGATGATCTTCAGCTTCCCCTGTGAGTTCCTGTGTTCCTGTTCCTGATATTAGTGGATTTCCTGTTACCGACCCGGCTTGCCATTTACCTGTCTTGTCTGCATTCCTGGCTTTGACCCTTGGCTTGTTCCTGTGACTCCGCTTCTGCCTGCTTATCTGTGTTTGACCCCTGGCTTGGTCTTCTGACTCCATTTCTGCCTGATTACCAGCGCATGATCCCAGCTGACTCCTGATTCTACTTACTGCCTTTCACCTGGATGACCTTCTGTGCTTGACTTCTGGCCTGGCTCCTGACTCTGCTCCTGGCTCTCCCAGCTGCCTAGTCTCACCTGGTACTCCTGAGGGACTACTACCCAGCACTGCATCCTGCTTGTCAACCACCATCCAGCAGACATCCCATCTGCCTGTCATAACTGGCAACCCCTGCTTCTCTGAGCATAGCACTCCCTGTTACCACCTTCAGGGGCGATCTGCACTCAGCTGCAAGGGAAGCCCTCCCATTACTTCAGCCTCCTACCAGGTACGTGACAGGTGTCTTGTAATGATTTTTTTTATTTCTGAGAATTGTAGACTGTAATTGGTTGAAAACACTGGTTTATTTGATGGTCTAGTGTTTTGAGCTGAACCATAGGTCAAAAGGTTGGTTCTATCAAGGCTCCTAATTTGGCGACTAACCTTTCGGACCATTGGTTTGCAATATCCTCGTTCACAGAGTCTCTGAGTAGACATGATTATTATCGGTTAGGCAAGAACAGTTTTGTCTTGTCCAGATAAACTGGCCTTGAGGTATTGCTTTGATAGAATGGGGAGCATGACAGCTGGTTGCATGCAGAAGAGAGTTCTTGGAGGGTTTTCCTAAATGAAGGTACTTTGACAGTCTTGTCCTGAATGGATCCAAATAGGGTGCGATCTAGAAAGTTGGTTTCGGTTTGGTGTTCCTCTATGGCAGGGGTATCCAATTAGCAGACCTCCAGCTGTTTTCAAAACTACAAGTCCCATCATGCCTCTGCCCATGGGTGTCATGCTTGTGTCTGTCAGAGTCTTGCAATGCCTCATGGAACTTGTAGTTCTGCAATAGCTGGAGGTCCGCTAATTGCATATCCCTGCTCTATGGTGAACTTTAATTTCAAATCATTCAAGTTACATAGTTACATAGTTACATAGTAGGTGAGGTCAAAAAAAGACACAAGTCCATCAAGTCCAACCTATGTGTGTGATTATATGTCAGTATTACCTTGTATATCCCTGTATGCTGTGGTCATTCAGGGGCTTATCTAATAGTTTCTTGAAACTATCGATGCCCTCCGCTGAGACCACCGCCTGTGGAAGGGAATTCCACATCCTTGCTGCTATTACAGTAAAGAACCCTCTATGTAGTTTAAAGCGGTTGTATAGTCTTTTTTTGAACTTTTACCTACAAGTATATAATAAGGCTTACCTGTAGGTAAAAAAAATCTCCTAAACCTGTATGGTTTAGGAGATATTCCCCTCGCAATGAGCTGCTGACTGCAGTGGCGCATGCACACAGGGGATTTTCGGCTGAAAGCCCGGCAGACACCGGACCCTGCTCATTATGCCTTTTGCCTTACAGGTCTGGAAAAAGAAAATGTTCTAAACCTTCCCACATAATCTAAAGCTTTTGCGTTTCCTGGACAGCATCAGTACTGATAGGATTTACCTGTTGCTTAGAATTATGGTTTAATAGATGAACACAAAGGCTGTGCAGAAAATAATATAAACAATTCAGCCAATAAAATGCAGATGTTTTATATCTGGTATAAAGAATATGTGTCAGAAGCCTTCACTTAAACCAGAAAGAAACAGCCTAAACCTCCACGCTAAAACATTTATTCGTAAAGCTACATCATCATAAAAATATACTAACTGGCAAGGCTACCACTTTTTTCAGGTTCTTACAAGCATTCAAACAGCTGTAACAATAAAAAGAACACAATAAACCACATGGGGTGGCTTTATCTGAAATAAAAATAGAATGATGTTTTTAATTAAGTTTCTATAAAATATCCTAAAGCACCGTAATGAAAGAAAACCCATGCGTTACAGGACATTACAGAATAAGAAGTATGTTCTGCTTTCTATAATTCATTGATATGCTCCTTCTACAAACAAAATTTGTAAAACAGACAAACAATGCTAAAAGTAATTATCACCAGCAACATTTGGCAAAAGAGCAGGGAAGAATAGTTCTAATAGAAAGCCAATCAATAAGAGAGCCCCCCAGTTTTTGTTATCATTATACAATACCCATTAATTTGTGTAAAGAATATCAATCTGATACATTTCTTAAACACCCAATTGCTTTGTAATTATATGTATTATTGTGGTAAATTTGGACATATCAATGTGACAGCTCTCATAGGAAAAAAATTATTTCAGTAGGCAAGGGCTAATATACCGGACTGCTTAATTCTTACTGTAAATTACTTTTTAATGTAATTCCTACATTTGAACTCTCCTGACAACATTTGACTGTATAGCACTGCTGTCTGGAATATGGGAATTGGGCAAGCTACATTGTTTGTTTAATGGTCATGGAGTAAGATAATCACAGGACTTAAAGTCACTGAGGAAGATTAAAGATTGTTGATAGAGAAAAGACTATTTTACGATTTTGTGGACACTTTAATAGATTTACACCATTCTTGCACATTATATTTTGTTTTAACTTGTTTATACTATATGCATACACTTGTTTTATTGGAATCACATTGAAAAATTATTGGTATTTATAGGTGGTGGTAGAGCACTGTACATGTTCACCTAACATTAAGAGGAAAAGTAGACACTTTAAGCACCTAAATTTGCCTAATATAATGGGCAGTGTAACTATATAAAGATTAGTTGAGGATTGATTTGATTCAGCCAAACCGTTTATTTGCATAAATGAGTTATGTACTAGTAACCAGTGTCCCTCCTCTCCAATCAGGGCTCAGAGCTGTCAGCTGTGTGAAAACATCAGATCCCTGGCAACTTATGTAGGAGGATTTGTTTCCTGTGTATCACCAAAGGCTAGTCAATTCACTGGGTACGTGTTAGGTTTTACAACCACTTTAAGGTAAAGCAGGGGTTGGAAAACATTTAGTGCTATCATGAACAGTACTTGCAGAGTTATTAAACCCCAATAAACAAGAGTCTGCTAATAGCTGTTCTAGTCATAAAACAATCTAGAAACAATACACATGTAAGTCTGGCTTTATTTGCCAAAAACTGCCCTTTCATCTCCAGCTCTTCATTGTACACATAATCCATAATTCCAGCTATGGTAAAATTACCTTCCTAAACCATGGCTGCACTAATGTATAACAGCATATCAAGTAGACACCAATAATGTCTATACCAAGAGGGGCATAAAGCTGATGGTGACATACATTACTACTTGAAGAAGATAATGTATACATAGGATTCATATCAGGTTCTGTGCCTGAACATTTTAAATTTCATTCTGTGCATTATTATGTTGGTTGTTGGACTATAAAACATGGTCATTTGGCAATATTAATATAGTTAGAAAAATTGGCATTGGGAGAGCGTCTGCTGAAGTATAGTCAAAAACTTTAGCACTCTTTCACCTCAGCTTTTTTGAATGGGGGGGTTGGCTCAGCAGTACCCTCTCTTGATTGTCAATAGAGAGGGTGAAGGAATGCTGACTCTTTATGAGAGCTGTTGATTGTATCAAATCAGACTACTCTGTAACTAACTCCCTTACTCTGCACAAGGCCCAAACACCAGGCGAACTCTGTTAAAGGAGAAGTACAGCCAAAGCTTGTTTGGCTGTAATTCTCCTGTTAACCACAGGAGTGCAGTTCATTTTGCACACGTGTGACCTATTTTCAGCACAGAGCGGGCTGAAGTCCACTCTCTGCTGACGTCAGAGTCGGCCCAGGCTTTGGCAACATCATGACCATAGAGTCAGGATCCAAAAGGGTCCCTGGACTGGCACCCGGCTCAGCCTCTCTGAGCCTCTCCCACCTCCTCCACAGCCCAGTGCTCCAGTGAGCGAAGAGGGGGCAGAGCAGAGAGCTATGAGAATCGAGTGAGCAGCGGTTTTTGATCACTCGGTCCTCAGTGTTAGAGGCACCAGGGGACAGATGCAACATCGGAACGCCGATGCTGCATCCACCTTAGTAAGGATGATTCTAAAAAAAAAAAAAACAATCGTACATCTCTTTTAAGTACTTTTCACTTTTGATCCCATAAACACTAAGCAACACTGTTGTTTAGTGTTTATTTTGTAATATATTTTCTGCAAATATTGTCTTGAATAATTTTCTTTTCATTAAAACAATATTTTAACATTGGTAACCTAAACCTCCAAATGCTCTAATCAGAAATGAAAGAATCCTTGCCTCTTTGAAGAAATCTACCATATTTTACTTCTAGTACATTCCTGTCTCCCAGACCAGCATGTGCCACAGACAGCCTTAAAAGTCAGAATAGTTACAGCTGATGCTATAAACAGTACATGTTTCCATCAAGACATGTGTTGGTGGCTACCATTTAGGTGTGTAAAAGTTTAACTGCAGCGTTAAGCGTTGCTTAGATTGTTGTGCCCTGAGCAGAGTGCATATGTCACATTCTGATGGTAGCTGGGGGGAGACTTGATTGTCTCATGCCTGGGCCATCATCTCAAGGAAGTAGACACTGACTCTTCATAATGCCTGAACAATGATGGTTCCATCCTTATCAAGAGAATAAAAAATGAATTGATTTTAAGGAGGACTCCCTTGAACCCTCTAAATACTTGGAACTATTAAGCAGGAAAATCAGCGGGTTCAGCGGGAAATGGTCGAATTTCTCTCTGTGTGTACTGCTGTCTGTTCTAATGTTCAACCTCTATTAAAAGGTCCTGCTGGAAAGCCAGCATTCAAACAGCACTTGCAGCCAATGACTGTAGCTCTGATCTGTATATTCTATTATATTTTGATAAAGGTGTGGGGGGGGGGGGGGTCTGCTGTCAGAATACAATAGCACAGTGGGAGAGATCCCTGCATGCACGCTGTTTTTTTTTTTACATTCAACCTGCTAGTTGCATGCATTTAACGTGAAAACATAGATCTGATGTTAGGTCCACTTTAAAACAAAATGTTAGGGGGTTTGGAAATAAGAATACTTATGGGCTGTTGGTGAATTATGCCATTTATTCTGCATAATTTTCATGGTTAATAGCAAAAGGAAAATCTGTTTTGCCAAATAATGCTATAATTGCATCTAAGAAATGTATACCTTTTCTAGAACTGTAAAAAAAATGCATTTCTTTTGTTTGCATCTATGACAAGAAAGCAGTTGATTGGCAGGCTTTCCCAGAATTCTCATCATCTATCCTGTAATTTGGCTCACTGCTTTTCCATATGTCTGCACAGAGGTATAGCATGTCCCGTTCCATAGAGCTACTGCACTACTACAGTGTACAAATGTAATTTGCAGGGAGTGTTGCACTCAGACTCCTTTCATACTGAGGTGCTTTTCAGGCACTTCCACGATAAAAAAAAGCGCCTGAAAAGCTCACAAAAATCAACTTCCATTAAAATCAATTAATGCTTTCACACTGGGGCAGTGCGCTGGTGAAGCAGTGAAAAAACACCCGCAAACAGCATTTTTGGAGCATGCTTGAAGTGCTAAAAAAAGCACCTCAAATGCTCCTTTCCATTGAAATGGATGGGAAGCGCCTCAAAAGCGCACAAAAAGTGCTTCAAAAGCGCCTCAAAATGGTTCTTTTGAGCCATGTGATTTTCAAACAAGTGCTCCTCTAACACCTCAAAAGCACTTAAAAAGCACCTCAAAAGCACCCAGTGTTTTGTAGGCAGTTTTTATGCACCTCAGTGTAAAAGGGGTCTCAAAAAGGAATGCTGAATACAGTGGTGTGAAAAAGTGTTTGCCCCCTTCCTCATTTCCTGTTCCTTTGCATGTTTGTCACACTTAAGTGTTTCGGAACATCAAACCAATTTAAACAATAGTCAAGGACAACACAAGTAAACACAAAATGCAATTTGTAAATGAAGGTGTTTATTATTAAAGGTGAAAAAAAATCCAAACCATCATGGCCCTGTGTGAAAAAGTGATTGCCCCCCTTGTTAAAACATACTATAACTGTGGTTGTCCACACCTGAGTTCAATTTCTCTAGCCACACCCAGGCCTGATTATTGCCACACCTGTTCACAATCAAGGCATCACTTAAATAGGAGCTGCTTGACACAGTAAGGTCCACCAGAAGATCCTTAAAAGCTACACATCATGCCGAGACCCAAAGGAATTCAGGAACAATTGAGAAAGAAAGTAATTGAGATCTATCAGTCTGGAAAGGGTTATAAAGCCATTTCCAAAGCTTTGGGAATCCAGCGAACCACAGTGAGAGCCATTATCCACAAATGGCGAAGACATGGAACAGTGGTGAACCTTTCCAGGAGTGGCCGGCCGCCCAAAATTACCCCAAGAGCGCAGCAACGACTCATCCAAGAGGTCACAAAAGACCCCACAACAACGTCCAAGGAACTGCAGGCCTCACTTGCCTCAGTTAAGGTCAGCGTTCATGCCTCCACCATCAGGAAAGACTGGGAAAAAATGGCCTGCATGGCAGAGTTCCAAGGAGAAAACCACTGCTGAGCAAAAAGAACATCAAAGCTCGTCTCAATTTCTCCACAACACATCTTGATGATCCCCAAGACTTTTGGGACAACATTCTGTGGACCGATGAGACAAAAGTGGAACTCTTTGAAAGGTGTGTGTCCAAGTATATCTGGCGTAGAAGGAACACTGCATTTCATAAAAAGAACATTATACCAACAGTAAAATATGGTGGTGGTAGTGTGATGGTCTGGGGCTGTTTTGCTGCTTCAGGACCTGGAAGACTTGCCGTGATAAAAGGAACTATGAATTCTGCTGTCTACCAAGAGATCCTGAAGGAGAATGTCCGACCATCTGTTCGTGTACTCAAGCTGAAACGAACTTGGGTTCTGCAGCAGGACAATGATCCTAAACACACCAGCAAGTCCACCACCGAATGGCTGAAGAAAAACAAAATGAAGACTTTGGAGTGGCCTAGCCAAAGTCCTGACCTGAATCCTATTGAGATGTTGTGGTATGACCTTAAAAAGGCCGTTCATGCTCGAAAACCCTCTAATGTAACTGAATTAGGACAATTCTGCAAAGATGAGTGGGCCAAAATTCCTCCAGGATGCTGTAAAAGCCTAATTGCACGTTATCGCAAACGCTTGGTTGCAGTTGTTGCTGCTAAGGGTGGCCCAACCAGTTATTAGGTTTAGGGGGCAATCACTTTTTCACACAGGGCCATGATGGTTTGGATTTTTTTTCACCTTTAATAATAAACACCTTCATTTACAAATTGCATTTTGTGTTTACTTGTGTTGTCCTTGACTATTGTTTAAATTGGTTTGATGTTCCGAAACACTTAAGTGTGACAAACATGCAAAGGAACAGGAAATGAGGAAGGGGGCAAACACTTTTTCACACCACTGTAGCTGCACTGTTTCCAATTACAACATTAACAAAGATCATGTGGTTATAGTAGGAATATCCTTGTGCACTGCAAGTGAAAAGACATATGGCCTTTTCAATTATCCACATACCAAAAGAAAGTAAGGATCCATAGTGAAGCTCACTAAAATTCTCTGTAATGTATATAGTTCACATGTGAGGAATTAGTTTGGTTCTTACAGCAGTCCTTTGCATCAGCTTACACATTTCGAGGCTTAAAAATATAGTTACAGAATTGGTAACGTCTATATTTTTCACTGTAAAAACATCTCTTGATTTGATGTTTCAAGATAATGATTCTAAAGTTGTGTCATTTAAAAGTTTTCTAGTACTTTAGTTGAAGACTTACAAAAGATAACATTTAGACTTCCAAAATATCCATATTAACATTTTTTAACTTAAAAAATAAATGCCACAAAGACTCATGGAAGACAGGGATCACTTTACAAATGTGTTTTCTGTGGTGAACAAAGTAGAAGTACAGTAAACAGGATTTATCTGCGCACCAGTACTGCTTGATTTATGACTTCTTGGTAAATGTCAACTCCTAATAAACAACATTAACTAAGGTCATTGAAATGAATTAGCGTAATCTCTGGATGAAATACAGAAGGAGGCAGCAACTCAGTGATGGCCCTCTCTCAGACAATTGCTCTACTAATGCAATGATTATGGCTCATCGATTTCCACATTTTTGCAATCCACAACCATTTTTCAAATGTTTCCAAAACCCGAGCTGAGTATTTAATAAACTGTCTCCTTATGATGACAAATTAAAGGAGCACAATGTAGAATTACAATAAATCATGACTAAATTACAGTTCCTGGGCTTCTATTGGTGGCATCCCTACTGTCAGATAAAAATTCATGAACCATAAAGCTACTTTAATGCAAATTATTTATAGCTTCAGTCCAGCTTCCAATGAAAAATGTAGTAATAAAGAAATAATTATAAAAAAAGGAAAAAAGAGTAGTGGTGGTAAGTGACTAAAGCATATAAACAGGAATTAGACTAGACAAGCATCATGACCTTATTGACTTTGAATTATGGAGAATATTAAGTGTGATACTGATGATAGAAAATATAAGGAAGACTATATAAAACTGCACAGGTCATGGGGATGCATGGTAAGAGTGGGTTTGGTCAAAGAAAGTTAGAATACTTCAAATCTTTTGATACATATTTGTTGCTGTTTTAAGTGGAAAAGTCAATTATCAAGTGGGATGTATTTATTATAAACCATGTGCATTGCAAATAAAGAAAACAGACATTTACTTTGTACATTATTGGATCATTATGTGCATCTAAACCCCAAAAACAAAATGTAATATATTGTAGAATGCCAGTCCTTAGATGGTTGTATTTGTTTTCTTTTTTTACTTCATTTTTACCTGGTGATTCTGCCAGTAACACACATCATTGGGTGACAATGTTCATCCACTGGGGTGCAGTGTCTTAGATCAGATTGAACACTGACCTCTCTCAAACTTTCCATAACATAAGGGGGATGTGTAGTCCACAGTGGAAACTGGTAAAATTGATGACCGATAAACGGTACAACAGAAACAGCATGTACAGGAAGTTATCAGCTCAAAGTAATTCTGGCAGGATCAACAGTTTGTTTTTTTATCAAATAGGAATGACAAATTAATGGTATGTTCACTAGACTAAAAAGGAGTAAATAGAAGTTAATTGTTAGGGTTTAGGTACAATTAAAACCCAAACTCCAGGCAAATAAAAGACATATATTAATACAACGTTGTTTTTAGTTCACTCAAATAACTTTTTTGCAATAAACAGTTGCAAAATTATTTTTGTTTTTTATAAAAGAAAAATAATAAAAATAATGAAACAAATAAATACTACAACTTTGCATAACAAAATAAGCTGACAACTAACTAATTATATCAGGCTTACATATTTACAGGTCAAAAAACAGAAATAATTTTAATAATACATGGAAATTAGCAAAACCAAGCTTTATCCAATTAAATCCAATTAATTGAGGTTTAGGACAACTTATATATGACTATTTTATTTTATTCATAATAAAACTTGTATAGGGAGCTATTCTAACAAGGGGACAAGTTATTATTCCCTATGTTCCAACAAAATAAAGGTTTTGAGTCTTATCTGTCTATGCCTTTAGAAACATTTCTTTTAACCTCCTGACAGAGAGACAAAACAATGGAACCATTCCCTAAAAAAGGGGACATTCTGCTTTTGACAGTTGTCACTGAAACAGGTGTTCTCTTGTAAAATATACCTTCTGTTCTGTTCTAGTTTTCCAAGCGCTCTATGCCATTGGTAATTGTCACCATGATATATAATGAGGATGAATTTCCCCAACTAGGCCACATGTACAGGAAGCAGTTCCTCGGCTTAGGTGCACAACTTTACATTTTCCACATCTTGTAGAGATTCTTCTGTAATATGTTACTGTCCTACAGAATATTATTTGTATAATGTTATGTTATCTTATTGCTTTTATCTAAACAGATAGACTTTGTCTAAGAGTACTTTCAAAAAATAGCACTCTTGTTCCAAACATCCCAAGGTTTTTCCATTATTTATCTAGCTCACCAGCCTCTAGAAAATTGACCCATTTTGGAAACTCTCCATAAACTGGTCACTTCGTTAATCTAATAGTTGTAGGTGATTTTAAAAAAAGAAGATTGAATTAACACCAATATAAAGAATAACACATACCGGTACATTCTATTTTCTGATTTAGTTTAACTGCTTTTCATTAAAAGCGGAATTCAGAATGCTTTATTTATGTCATCACTTATAACAAAGCTAGAGCTAGTGAAGATGAACATAGTGGTTGTTTACTCTTGCAGGCTGTGTTTGTGGTTATCCTCTAAATTGTTACAATGCCAATATTTCCACAGATCAATACACCACTTCTGTCTCTATGATGAAGGAAGCCAAGATGTGTTTATAAGATGGAATGACTTTCACTGATTTAAAAAAAAAGATTTTGATAGATCTTTAACCACTTTCAGACCGGACCAATTTGCTGGTCAAAGACCAGACCACTTTTTGCGATTCGGCACTGCGTCACTTTAACTGACAATTGCGCGGTCGTGCGACGTGGCTCCCAAACAAAATTGACGTCCTTTTTTTCCCACAAATAGAGCTTTCTTTTGGTGGTATTTGATCACCCCTGCGGTTTTTATTTTTTGCGCTATAAACAAAAATAGAGCGACAATTTTGAAAAAAACGCATTATTTTTTACTTTTTGTTATAATAAATATCCCCCAAAAATATATAAAAAAACATTTTTTTCCCTCAATTTAGGCCGATACGTATTCTTCTACATATTTTTGGTAAAAAAAATCGCAATAAGCGATTATTGATTGGTTTGCGCAAAAGTTATAGCGTTTACAAAATAGGGATAGTTTTATAGCATTTTTATTAATAATTTTTTATTATTTTTTTTTTTACTAGTAATGGCGGCGATCTGCGATTTTTATTGTGACTGCGACATTGTCGGAGACCCATCGGACCTTTTTGACACATTTTTGGGACCATTGTCATTTATACAGTAATCACTGCTATATAAATGCAGTGATTCCTGTGTAAATGACACTGGCAGTGAAAGGGTTAACCAGTGGGTGGCAGTGTAGGGGTTAAGTGTTCCTAGGGGTGTGTTACTAACTGTGGGGGGGTTGGGCTTTCATTTAGTGTACACTGATCTCTGCTCCAATCACATGGAGCAGAGATCAGCGTCACTAGTTGCTAGGCAGAATGGGAAAATGTTGTTTATACAGCATTTCCTCCATTCGGCCGCTCCGTGAGACGATCGCGGGGATGCCCGCGGCGATCGAGTTGGCGGGTCCCGCGACCGGACTCACGGGGGTCCCGACCAGCGCGGGAGCGCGCCGCCGGCGGCGCGCTCCCGATGCCACGGCGGCAACGAATATTGGACGTACATGTACGCCAATATGCCTGCCCGTGCCATTCTGTCGACGTACATCGTCGTGCGCTGGTCGGGAAGTGGTTAAATAAAATATTGAGTGTACCATCTTGGGAAATTAATATGACCTATATCAAGTGGCCAGCTCCTACAGTCCAGTCTTTACCAGCATTTGTAATATAGAGCTTAGGACGTACATTCTATTTAAAAAGCCATGATCTAGACAGTAAAGACTTATGCATAATTTATGCTGTGTTGTGTTACTTGCCAAATTCAATGGAATGGATTGATACAGAAATATATATATATATATGTTGCGGTAGGGAAGCAGGTATACCGGGATCGTGGTTGAGGCTACAACCATGATCCCGGTATCTGTTTTTAGTGCTAACGATTCTCTTTTATTTAAAAGTAATCCGAGTGTCTAGGCAGCCACTGGAATACATTCACAGGGGGCGGACGTTTTTTTTAAGCCCCCCCACCCCCCGTGCTCACACGCAGTGGCGAACGCACATGATGGTCCTGCACACATATGTAAACAGAGATCGCACCATATATGTGAGGAATCACTGCGATCATCAGAATGAGAGCAATATTTCTAGCACCAGACCTCCTGTATAAATCTAAACTGGTAACCTGCAAAGGCTTTTAAAGCGTCACCTCTGGATAATGTGAAGTAGCTTGTTGCCATTCCACGAGCGTGCACAATTTTAAAGCATGACATGTTTGGTATCTAGTTACTCAGTGTAACATCATCTTTTACATTTTACCAAAAAAATTGGTATTATATAGTGTGTGTGCTCACTAAAATTCATTATGTGTATTTTTTTCCCAAAAAATTGTGTTTGAAAAACCACTGTGCAAAATTGCAACATCCACCAGTTTATTCTCTAGGATCTTTGTTTAGAAAGTAGATGATGTTTGGGAGTTCTAAGTAATTTTTCTAGCAAAAAATAAGATTTTTCATGGAGGAGAGAAGTGTCACAATAGGCTTGGAAAAGCAAATGGATAAAAGAATACCTGGTGATCCTGCCATCGGGGTCCCTGGACTTCATTTTATAGAGTGATTAATGCCTTCTAATTGTGCTCCTGAGTTGTCAACTCTGGTGGCACCCTTGGTGGAAACTACAGGTGGTTGTGTTAAGGCATACTGCATGGACATGGTCCATGACTGCAAATACTAGAATTCTAATTCAGAGCATCAATGTGCACCCAATGTTGGACACAAGTGTATGTAGAAAAGAAGTGGAAAAAAGATGCTAAAAGCAGCAAAGTAACTAGAATGTTGCAAAAAGCTAAAAACAATATCTTATGAAAATAAAAAAAATACATGAGAATTGTTTAAGATACACAGTGCTTTAGCAAAATGCATGTCTCCCAGTTAGGTTTTTGATCTACTTAACCACTTCTGGACCGCCGCACGCCGATATACGTCCTGACTTTGAAGGAGGATATCATTGTTATGGCAGCAGCTATCTGTCATAACCTGTAGCCTCTTGTTCAGCTGGCAGATTCACAGCAAGATCACTTTTATCGGCCGTGGGAGAGGGCCCCCCTCCCGCCGAGCTCCAGTGCCCTCTGCCACTTACCGGAGCCATCAGCAGCAGTGGAGGCGATCAGATGCTTTCACTAGCTGGGCATAGAGATGAGTGAGGGGAAGATGGCCCCACCCATCTCCATGACATTGCAGGGCGAAAGCAACGTCAAAAGGACATTTCCGACCATAGCTCTTAAAGTGACTTTTTTTATTTTTTTGCATTTTAGGGTAAATATGAGATCTGAGGTCTTTTTAACCCCAGATCTCATATTTAAGAGTTCCTGTCATGCTTTTTTTCTATTTCATAGGATGTTTACATTCCTTATAATAGGAATAAAAGTGACACAATTTTTTTAAAATAAATGAGAAAGAAAAAAATGTAAATGCGCCCGTCCCGCTGAGTTTGCGTGCAGAAGCGAACGCACACGTGAGTAGCGCCCGCATATGAAAACGGTGTTGAAAACACACATGTGAGGTATCGCCTCGATTGTTAGAGTGAGAGCAATTATTTTAGCCCTATACCTCCTCTGTAACTCAAAACATGCAACCTGTAGAATATTTTAAATGTTGCCTAAGGAGATTTTTAAGGGTAAAAGTTTGTCGCCATTCCACAAGCGGTCTCAATTTTGAAGTGTGACATGTTGAGTATCAATTTACTAGGCGTAACATTATCTTTTACAATATAAAAAAAATTGGGCTAACTTTACTGTTGTCTTATTTTTTTTATTCAAAAAAGTATATTTTTCCCCAAAAAAGTGCGCTTGTAAGACCGCTGCCCAAATACAGTGTGACAGAAAGTATTGTTAGAAAAAAAAGTATAATGTTTTGGGGTTCTAAGTAATTTTATAGCAAAAAAAAAAAATGTTTTTAACTTGTAAACAACACATCTAAAAAAGAGGCTCGATCCTTAAGTGGTTAAACAAATCTATACCTATATAGTGGTTTCTCCTGTCTATAACGGTGTAATACCGGACTTCCTGTACTTTGCAAAGTAATGCTGATTTGTCTAATAAAATCTTCTGTTAAAAAAAAAAAACACAATATTTGCTTTTTAAAGTGATTGTAAAGTTATAACTTTTATTTTTATATAACAAACATCCCAGTCGAAGTCACGTGTGTTGTGACGTAACGCGTAGGATACAGAGGCATACGGACACCGGAAGAGACGGTCAGGTACAAGCTCGGCACTTGTTTTTACATTGTGCAACCTACTTATGGAAATGTGAGTTATCAATCAATTTTATTTAATAAACTGCTTTTGATTGAAAATACTACACCATGGTAGGCTCTATATCCCTTCTTTATACCCTGTTACATTGAATATAGGAGACTGACACAGCGGGAAAAAGAACAAGATGATCTCCTAAGGACCCCCCAGGCTTTGCTGCATACCCAACTAGGGACACGCAGGAATACCACAGCTTGAAGGAGTTTAAACCCCTCCCTCCTCTTCTACATGCTGTTTACCTTACAGCAGTAAGGTAATAATCTAGCACAGCCACGAGTGTCAGTGACATTGAAGAGTCTTTCCAACACTAAAGTCACATTGTCACCTGAAGAGCATCACAATAACACTCAGTGTCCCTAAAAAACACTGCTACACTTGCACTATCTGGCACTGTGGACCCTATACGAGCTCCACATTTCACTTTGGGATTTATTTATCTATTTATTTTCACTTTGCACAGTCCTGCCATATATTTGCTTATTTGCACTTGTTTGCTTGTTTGCACATTTATCTGTGGCACTGATTAATATTTATATAATTGGTTTATTTGCACAGAATTATTGCCTAGCAAAATATATGTTTATACATATTTATATATGTTTTAAATATATTTTTTATATTTTTGGACTTTATATCATCTTTACGGCTTTTTACCATTTTAAACACCGTATTGATAATTAGACAATATCTTAAACCCTTGGTATTTCACGTTATGAATTCTGAATTATTCTCACTTAGCATTTGCTAGGAAATTAATCTTTTAGGAGCGCAACACCACTTACTTTCATTTTCTTCCACATATTTGGGTAACAGTTTGGCCCTGACGGTGGATGCAGCACCTATAAAAATATATGCAGATTCCCTTTTAGCGCAGGAGTACCTACCCTACACTATATAACAAACATGTCATGCTTACCTGCTCTGGTTTTGCACAGAGTGATTCCCGAAACTCCTTTTCCAGGGACCCCGCTGGAGTTCTTGGCTCCTTCTCCCTTCAGAGTGCCCCCGTAGCAAGCTGCTTGCTTTGGGGGTACTTGTGTGGGCTTGATCTGAGCCAGGCTGTCTGTGTCTTTTGACACACACAGCGTGGCTCAGCCCCACTCCTGCTCCCTCCTCACAGGGTTTGATTGACAGCAGCATGAGCCAATGTCTGCTGGCAAGTCTCCTGTGAGGAGAGAGGCACAGTGCTGGATCGAGATTGGGCTCAGGTAAGTATATCGGGAGGACTCACCATGGAAGGTTTTTACAGGGAATGCATTAAGGTAAAAACCTTAAGCCTTTACATCCCCTTTAAGGGAACTTGAAAATAGATTGTTACAGAAACATCATTAATGGCTTGTACTTGTTTATTATTAATGAAAGATTAGGGTTCTCATATTTTATTAAAACGTTGAGCTATAAAGATATATCAATTGCCTCAGAACAGTAATGAATGATGATTTTAAAGGTTTGTCTTGAGGTTTGCTGCTAAATGTGAAATTTGACAAATCTCTACATGGAAATAAGTTTGCCTGTCTAAGCTAACTGTCTCCCGGGAGACACAAGTGAGAAGCACATGTGTGCTGTGATTCGAAACAGATCCATCTCACACTGCAGGCTTTAAAGCACATAAGGTTAGAAAGGTTAAAAGTCCTCTTGCTCTTCCATCTCACCTAGTGGGAAACATCTTGGCAAACAGTGGAAATAATAAGTGGAACAGCAGCTTTGTATTATCCAGCCTCCCAAAACTCCTTCAGGATATAGCTTACTATGCTGGGATATTGTATGCAGTTGACTATTTTCACTCTCTGCTAAGCAAAACATGTTCAATTTCAAACGCTTAAAACAATTTAGCACTTGCTTTCTGCTTGAAAAACTCCCATTGAGGAAATGCATTTCTTAAATTTAAATTATTAGCATGCAGGCAAGTTTGCATCTCATCAACAGCATCCCTTTAAGGAAAGAAACACAAGAATTCTGCAAAGGTACAGTGCATATTGATGATTGCAAGTTAGTTATGGAAATTCACTCTCTACCGATCATACATAAAACTATAATCAGTGTGATGATGTTTGATTATGATTAAGGGCTAGTTTACACTTGCTTCAAAACATGGCTTCGGACATGCTTTGTTAAAGCTCTCTGAACACCAGTCAAAGCCCATGTCACTAAATAAAATGGTTAGCTTACAGTCCTGTTTATACCTTGTTTTTGCTTGGTGTTTGAAAGAGACTTTGATGAGGCTTCAGTGGGGCTTCGATGAGGCTTCAATGAGCCTTTGGTGTGGCTTTGGTGAAACTTCGGTGGGGCTTCAGTGGGGCTTCAAACGAGCTTTGCCATAGACTTCTATAGAGACTCTGAAGATGCTTTGAAGCACCACTAAAGGCTCATATACACTTGCTTCCGCTTCAACACACATTAACAGCTAGCTTACACTTGCTTCAAAACAAGGCTTCAGACACACTTTGTTAAAGCTCCCTGAACGCTATTCAAAGCTCATGTCACTAAATAAAATGGGTAGCTTACAGTCCTGTTTACACCTTGATTTTGCTTTGCTTTGGTTTCGCTTCAAAAATTATACTCCGTGTAGGTTTAGTGGTGCTTCAAAGCAGCTTCAAAGCCTCCATAGAAGTTTATGGCAAAGCTTGCTTGAAGCCCCACTGAAGCCTAATCGAAGCCCCAACAAAGCCTCACCAAAGCCCCACCAAAGCCTCATCAAAGCCTCATCAAAGCTCCATCAAAGCCTTATCAAAGCACCAAGAAAAAGCAGGGTGTAAACAGGACTGTAAGCTAATAATTTTATTAGTGACAGGGGATTTGACTGGCATTCAGAGAGCTTTAACAAAGCATGTCCGAAGCCATGTTTTGAAGAAAGTGTAAACTAGCCCTAAAGCTACTTGGGGTTTCATTTTTGAAGCAGAGCCGAAGCAAAGCAAAAGCAAGGTGTAAACAGGACTGTAAGCTAACCATTTTATTTAGTGACAGGGGCTTTGAATAGCATTCAGAGAGCTTTAACAATGCCTGCCCAAAGCCTTGTTTTGAAGTAATGTGTGTTGAAGCTAAAGCAAATGTAAATGAGTCCTAATGGTGTCTATTTTCTGCATTTTCCAATCACTTTTAACCAGAAAACATTTCATGGCTCAATGCAATCTACGACCAAAAGGTTCAATTATATGGTTTGTATAAAAACTGTTAGAGGAAAATTGAATTCAATGACTAAGCTCATATCAGTATCTTAAATCAGTCCCTGTGGCCAATTACAAATGGAAAAAGAAGTAACAAATGAGTGTCACAGGAAGGAAGGAGGTGTCTGACATATGGACTGTGATTGACATTCTGGCTTCACCTTTTCTACCCATGACCACTATGGTGGCATGTACAATTCCCTATAGATAAATACAATTACTGCCTGCCTACTAATGTATTACGTATCAATGTATAGACTCTTTACTTTGCAAGGGAAGATGCTCCTTCCAAAGGAAATTTTCCCAGAGCTTAGTGAATGAGAAGAATCTCTGCTGACTGACATCATCCAATCATGTGCATGCAAAAATGCTGTTTCTGTCCTTGCACATTATTGGGTATTCTTTGCAAAGTGAAATTTCATTACATTCACTAAGCTCTGGGGAAAGCTTCCTTGCAAAATGAACAACCTATTTGCCTTTAGCAAATCAATCCCACTGTATCTGTACTATACACAATTCTCATGGCAAAGCAAATTTGATATATATGGAGGAATTAATTAAAGGCAAAGTTCACCTTTTGGGAGAAAAAGGAATAAATGTATAGTGCATATGTATAGTACATATGTCTGCAGAAAATAAATGTGTATTTATTATTTTTTATAATTTTAATTTATTTTTGATCAGTAGATCACAGGTGCAATGTTAGGCTCCTGCAGACTCTCAGTATAGCTGTCTGCTCACACCTCCTGTATTGTCAGACAGTTACTGAAGAACAGGAAGATCAATGAACTATGAGAGCACTCGCCAGCACCCTTGCAGTTCATTGAGCACTACAAGCCATCTGCCGCAGTGGCAGACGATACTTTATGGATTGCTGTGAATAAATAACACAGCTGTGTGGGCAGAGCCCCACACAGCCATGCTATTTTTAACTTGTGACAGTGGGGCAGGGAGAAGAACTGCTGTCAAAGAGGGAGGATCAAGGGGGGATGGGGAGGGGTACACTATACTAAATTATTATTATTATTATTATTATTATTATTTTTATTATACAGGATTTATATAGTGCCAACGGTTTACGCAGCACTTTACAATATAAAAGGGAGACAATACAGTTATAATACAATAAAATACAAGAGGGTTAAGAGGGCCTTGCTCAGAAGAGCTTACAATCTAATAGGGTGGGGCAGGTGGTACAAAAGGTTGTAACTGTGGGGAATGAGCTGATGGTAGTGGTAAAAGATTAGTTGGAGGTGTGATAGGCTTCCCTGAAGATATGAGTTTTCAGTGATCGCCTGAAGACAGCAAGAGTAGGAGATAATCGGACAGGTTGAGGTAGAGAGTTCCAGAGGATAAGAGATGCTTTGGAGAAAACCTGGAGACGAACATGGAAGGAGAAGAGCAGGAGGTCTTTAGAGGAGCGTAGAGGACGATTTGGGTGATATTTGGAGACAAAATTGGTGTTGTAACTCTGGGCAGAGTTGTGAATGGCTTTGTATGTTGTGGTTAGTATTGTGAATTTAAATTGCTGGGTGATCAGGAGCCAGTGTAGGGTATATTTGGGTATAATATGGGTGTAATGTGCTACATGCTCCCAAAGATGAACTTTTCCTTTAACCACATATACCGTCCTTCCTGACCTGGCCATTTTTTCGATACAGCACTGTGTTACTTTAACTGACAATTTATGTCATTTTTTTACCACAATAGAGCTTTCTTTTGGTGGTATTTGCCTCCGCGGTTTTTATTTTTTTGTGCTATAAACAAAGAATGACCAACAATTTTGAAAAAGACCCAATATTTTTTGACTTTCTGCTCTAAAACACATCCAATAAAAAATGTAAAAAAAATCAAATTTCTTCATCAGTTTAGGCCAATATGTATTTTGCTACATATTTTTGGTAAAAAAAAAAAAAAAAAACTCAAGAAGCGCATATTGATAGGTCTGTGCAAAGTTATAGCATCTACAAACTATGGGATTCTTTTATTTATTTTTTTATTTACTAGTATGGCAGGACTGCGATATTGCGGCAAACAAATCAGACACCTAACTGACACTTTTTACACTGTTTTGGGAACCAGTGACACTAATACAGTGATCAGAGCTAAAAATATGCACTATCACTGTACTAATGACACTTGGAGGGAAGGGGTTAACATCAAGGGCTATCAAAGGGTTAACTGTGTGCCTAGCTAATGTTTCAGTGTAGTGGGGAGGTGCTTTTATAAGAGGCATGGATCAATGTTTTTGCCTTATGCCACGTACACACGACCGGACTTTTTGAGGGACTAGGTCTGACAGACTTTCGACGGAGTTCTGACGGAGTTCTGACAGAGTTCTGACGGACTTTCCGAATGAACAGACTTAGCCACACACAATCACACCAAAGTCCGACTGATTTGAACGTGATGATGTACGACTGGACTAGAATAAGGAAGTTCATAGCCAGTAGCCAATAGCTGCCCTAGCGTCGGTTTTTGTCCGTCGGACTAGCATACACACGAGCGGATTTCTCGGTAGGAACTGGGTCCGGCTGAGTTCTGGCGGAAAAATTTTAAAAATGTTCCATTTCTAAAGTCTGTCAGACTTTTGCAAATCAAAAGTCTGCTGCAGCCCACACACGATCGAATGGTCTGCCGGAATTGTTCCGTCGGACTTTTGATGTTGAAAAGTCTGGTCGTGTGTACGCGGCATTACAGAAACACAGGATCCATGCCTTCTGTACTGACAGAATGGCAATCTGCCTTGTGTTCTGCCTGTTTACAGAACAAGCAGGAGTGCCGGCGGACATTGGGTACAATCACAGCGGCAGTGAGCCTCAGTCGGTCAGCAAGTGGTTAAACTTTCTCTGCTATTAAAATGGCACAGGCAACAATTAGAAGTTGTGAGCTCCACATTAACACAGCAGATAGTACTGTCTTGGGTCTATTGTACCACCTGCACCAGTTTCTATTTCAGAGTGAAATAGAAACTAGTGCAGGTCTGTGTCTGTGTCTGTGAACAGGGGGAATAGGGCAGTTTACAGTATGGTAAACTGCTGCAGATTCCTGTCAGATGTGATTTGTCATACTGGATGTTAACTGTCAGCAGACAGCTGACATCCCTGTTGCTGCTTATGCAGTGATTACACAGCATAAGCAGAGTGTACACAGGGTTAGCAATACCCCTCCTCTCTCAGATCTGATGGCAGCTTCATCCTCTATCCTGTGTGCTGTCAAAGCCAAACAGTTTTTTTTTTTATTTAGCTAGGAAATAATTGAAATAATCATTAACATAAATAATAAACTGCAAACTCTTCATACACTGGAAACCAATAACTTCCTATCCAAACCTAAAGCTAACCCTACGTGGATTGATCTTTAACTATGATTGCTATCTGCCCAATTTTGCTAAAATGTGTCATCCAATTCCACTTTTTGTGAGTGCACCTTGAAAGCTCATAACTATCTATCCAAACCTAAAGCTCACCATACATGGGCTGGTCTTCAACTAATTTCACTAAATGTGAAATTTCTACTTGTCTTTGTAATGATTGTAAGCTGCCCAATGCTGCTACAAATGTGTCCTCCAGTTCAATTATTTTTGATGAATGCCCCTTGAAAGCAATATATTGTTTTTTTCTAGGAAGGGTAGGAATAAGCCTAATTATGTATGGACATTTTATGTTGGCTGTAAAATCTCTCTGGCCAAAGCTGTGGACCACTATTTATCACAAATTGCTAAACCCTGTATTATCTAATTATCTCTAATAAATACACTGCAAAGTCACATCTCTAAACAATATTGGGTAAGCTAAGCAAGCCTTTCATTTTGTGTATACATTGAGCATTTTAAGGTTAAGTACAGTATTTAGTGCTAATAAAATATATAAGCTAATGAAGTATGGACTCCTGGTTTCCTAGCATTTCTGCATCTCTGTATTTGAATTTTTGCATGATCTATATTCATTTTTTCCATTTGCCACACAGCTTTCAGCTGTCATGTAAGTGGGACTCATTGATTAATGGGTAATATTTAGCTCAAAAGGCAAAGCTAGAAATGAATATTGCATTAGCGAAGGATACCGTAGGTAGAAAACTAGTTCTCACCTCAGAAACTCAATTATAAATATACATATTAACAACGTTTCTGTCTATAAGATATTTTTACTGTTATGCTACTAGGCTTTTTATTGGCTGTCCTTCCCACATTCTAGTTGCCTGGTTTTCATGCCATTTCAGTGGCTTTAAGGCTAAACCCAGGAGATTAAATAATCGGTTCCTGGGCTTTCAATCCTGCTAAATAGCACTCCATACAAAATACAGCTTTTTTCCTGCATCCTTTGCAACGTAATGTCAGAACAGAAATATAACTCTGATAAGTTAAATTTAAAAATGTAGTTTGAACTTTTCCATTACGTTGCTTTACATACAAATACTCATATTTTGATGATTATATTTTAGGGTAAATATTTAGTGCTACAAACATTAGGTAAAAAGTGCAGAACTGACATGTGACTCATGTGGTTAATAAATGTCAATTGATAAACATGTCCACTAAATTCCTTTCAATATAAGTAGTTCAAGATACTAGGCAGCATCTTCAGAATAACTAAAAGCTACACTAACTTCTGTACTTATTTGAGGTGTTGATGAGGCACTGAAAGCAAATCTTATCTCATAGTGGTATTCCTCCAAATGGATAGAATATATAATGTTGTGTATACAATACATGTACATTCTGTACAAATTATTAATATTCAAGACAAAAGAATGCACTATTTTCTCAGTAACAACACAAATAGAAGGCAACATGAAGCCAAGAAGCAAAATGAAAGCCAAGGATAGAAGACCCAAAATCCTGGATTTCACACAAATCAGGAGAATCCATGGTGATCAGATATTTACGACAGATTACTATTTTTCTCCACCAAGTGAATCAATAGATCCCTTACCACTTTGCTTACTGCTTTGCAGAGTGGGTCACATGTCCCCCTGTTTCTTTCAGAGTATGGTTCCTCACCCATCCTCATTGAAATGGAGATCAGTTAACAAATGAACAAATAGGTAACATAACATAACATATTATATTGCTGACACAGCATATAGCCGCATGGGTGCACTGTTCTAATATTATCCTAGATACCCCTAATAGGTGTATAGCGCACACGATAATTTGATCCATATAGGTAAGGCAGTTGCAGGATCTACTTTTGAGTAAAAAGGGTTCCTGCATATATTTTCTTTAGGAGTATTCTATTCTATTGAAACTTTGGCTAAAACTATAGAAATCCTTTTAATTAAGGGCTTACTTGCCATATATACTGTATGCCCTGGTATGCAATTTTAATCCTTAACCACGTCAATACCCGGCCCTTTCGCCCCTTCCTGCCGAGGATAATTTTCGGCTTTCAGTGCTGTCGCACTTTGAATGACAATTGCGTGGTAATGCAACACTGCACCCAAACTAATTTTTTTAAATTTTCTTCCCACAAACAGAGCTTTCTTTTGGTGGTATTTGATCACCACTGGGGTTTTTATTTTTTGCTAAACAAACTAAAAAAGACCTAATTTTTTTGAAAAAAAACGTTTTTTCTTTGTTTCAGTTATAAAATGTAGTTTTCTCCTTTACTGACGGCACTGATGAGGCGGCACTGATGGACACTGATGAGGAGGCACTGATATGTAGAATTTAAGGGCACTGATAGGCAGCACTGATATGCAGCACCGATGGGCACCAATAGGCAGCACTGATGGGCACTGATAGGCGGCACTGATAGGCACTGACAGGCATCTATGATGGGCACTGGCAGGTGGCACTGATGGACACTGATAGGTGGTACTGATTGGCATTGGCAGGTGGCACTGATGATGAGGTACTGAGGAGGTACTGACAGGTGTTACTGCTGGGAATTTATTGGCACTGTGATGGACATTGATTGACACTGTAGTGGGGACTGATTGGCACTGATTGGCATTGATATGGGCACTGACATCCCTTTCTGATGGGACACTGACTGGCAACTGATGGGCACTTATTGGCAGCTGTAGGGATGATCAATGTGCTGATTATCAGCACAGACCCCCCTCTGACAGGGAGAGCAGCCGATCAGCTCTCCCTGTCAGCGTGAATCGAGGAATGCCATTTACCTGCACTTCCTGGTTCACGCGATGATCAGCTGTGATTGGTCACATACCACGATCGGAGATGCAGTGTGTCAGACTGACACACAGCACCTCCGATCGCCATGCTGTGTGCCCTCGTGAGCATGTTATCCTGCTGGACATCATATGACACCCAGTCAGGATAACAGAACCCCCGCCCGGCCATCATTCTGCTAGGCCGGACAGGAAGTAGTTAAATAAAATAGAGTTGGGCCTTAAAGCGGTTGTATACCACTGGACATTTAGAAAAAAAAACAATTCTTTCTGCAAGGTAAAGTCATACTGTGCTAGTATGCATAGGCTTACTTATAGTTAAATGTTAGCAGATTAAGTTTACTTCCTCTTTAGTAAGCCAAGTTTGCCAGACTATAGCCTGATCTACTAGTGGGCCATTATATATATATATATATATATATATATATATATATATATACACTAAACCTGGAACCAAATGACATGGGGTTATCGTTCCTTATTGCATCCTAGCTGTTACTATCAATGATGGGCACTGAGGAAACAGAGATACAGAATCTTAGTTTCCTTTTCGTCTGCACTAAGCAGAATATCAGCAATTATCAGTGGATAGGGTTTATCAGTGGGGTTGGAGTCCCTTTTCTGACCCCTTTTCTTGTTCAATATTTTTATTGAGATAGTAAAGTGGTGTACATACAAAGTGCCATATTATACAAGATATAAAAATAAATAAATATAAACATACACTCTTATCACGGTATTAGTGTTGAGATTTTCTAAGTAGTACAAACTTGGCACGAATAAAAACATTCAGGCTAGGAAAAAACATTTAAGATCCATCCAAAAAAGTCATCCCCAGACTTCCTGGGAGAGATTTGCCTGTGAGCTCCAAGATGAACTGTACATAGTGTAAATTAGACAATTATTGTGATAAAGATTTAGAAAAAAGGAGACTAAGTAAAAAATGTAGGGGGGGGGGGGGGAGGGTGAATGGAAAGGGCTCAGGATCACTCTCGTACAGGTCTGCACAAGTGTATTCAATGGGTCTAGACTAGTTCCAATAATGATTGGTTAAAGTTTGGGGGTAAAACTTTGTCCACCCAAGATTGCCAAATTGTTAGGTGTTTGGAAATATGATCTAATTGGTAGCCTCTATCTTGCTATAAATCATAGCTTGTGATATCCTTTATTTCATTTTAAGCACAGATAGACCAGGTGTCCTCCAAGCTTTAGAGATTGTCTGCTTGGAGGCTTCCTAACCTCTTTTTCAAAGAGGGGAATTCCCCCATATGAGGTTTTCTAGGCAGAAAATAATAATTAAAAAAAAGAATAATGAAGAAAAAAAATACTACGAAGGAATAAGAATTGACTTCACTTTTATTAGACAAAATATAAAAAAAATGTTTTTTAAATAGTGAATGTGGGAGGATAATTGGTTAAAATAAGAGCTGTGGTACAGGAGATATAAACATTAAAGCACCAGCGCAAGTGGGAATATTTGCAACATATAATATTGTACAATAGTCAAGTGCTACAATGATGGTAATCCTGGCGTGTTTTGACCCCGCTGGGTCTTCTTCAGAGGGTTTATACACTGTAAAAGCAGTAGCATAAATTGAAGTTCACGCAAGAAAAACCACAAAATGTGATATAATAAAATCTGATCACTATAACGACATCATATTATCTTTATAATTACCACTTGCTTCGTGCTGCACAGTGTCTCCTGGACCTATATCGTCAGGGTAGAGTCCCTCATCAGATCCCACCAAAGACCCCGGCCGGTAGGGCACACCAGTCGGGGGGGGGGGGGGGCAGAAAACCGTCCCGGCATGAGTGACTGCATCAGTCTCCTAATTGATATAGATATTGTCAATGCATTGTCCTTTTCTCTGAAAGGTGTCCCTTTTTATGTTTTCCTAACCTCTTTTAATCTCTGTAACAGAGGTACTGAATAAACCAAAGATATGATTTTGACCATGTTTTAAATTCAAATGTTATAGTTTGCAAACGAGGCAAAAACTAACAGAAAAAAACAACTGTTTAGCTATGTCAGTTTTCTTAAAACACTACTAAGTACTGTAGAAAGATGACCTCCAACTACTCAATCCTATTCTGCTGTGTGGAACATACAGAGAGCTTATAAATAAATTATGTAGAATGATTACTTGATTAGAGAAGCCTGGTTAGATTTTCATAAAGGATAAGCACATATTTATGTAAATTTGCATATTTTAGAGAAAATTTACATCTCGTCCTACTCGCAATAAAAAAAGAAGGCCTTGCTCAGTGGAAAAGCAGCACAAATTAGTCATTTTTTGGAATAAAATTTGTTTATTCGCTGTATCCTCAAACATCTTTTCTCAGCTGCAAAGTAACTATTTGCATAATATTTCAGTTAGCTCAATTTAATTCCAAAAAAATAAAAAATCTTGCTTGGTAAATTCCTTGAAGATTTTTTGCATAGTTTAGATTGATCTAGCTTTACTAGCTTATATCTCGATTTTCTGCTTGGCTGAACACTTAACTTTTGCTGTCTACTTAAGTCTGGCTGCACGTACCTCTAATCATAAAACGTATGTTTTGGAATATTGTTGAAATTCATCATGTTATTATAGCTTTGGAGTCTCATTTATAATCAGTGTATGAGAACACTGTGCCTGGTTTCAGAAGTCTATGCTTCTCTGTCTGTAATGACAAAGAAAATGACATGCACACTGAGTAGCATGCTGTACTAAAGAACGTATGCAAAGATGTGTTTATTAGATAACAGAAAGAGCCCTCTTGATTATTTTACTTTAATTACCGGTGTAAATAGCACTTTATTTAAAAATGCACGTAAGATAAAAAGCACATTCAATATTTTATAGATAATTATACTGGTCTGGACTGGATGTAACTATGTATATATCATACCTGGAACAACGCCCCTGGAAGCTGGAAATCACTAAAGAAGGCACTGATACTCCTGTGATCTCCAGTTTCTTCTGGAGTCCTGCACTAAGTGGCTGCCCTTCTCCATTTTGGACACAGCAAGTCGGACACTTGGCACGGGCAAGGCATTTTTTGAATAAATGCAAAGCGTTATGTGATTGGATGAGTTTGACGGCCCTGCCCCAACTCTCCACCTCATCTAAAACACTGACAGCACACAACAAACACTATTGGTTGTGCTATGGAACAACCTCTGTCTCTCTCTCTGCTTTCTTCTACAGTACCAATCACATTCTATTAACTATTAAGAAATATTTGAATCTGACTGGTGCTGTAAGAGAATTCTTAGCCATTGTACACACGGTCGGACATTCTGACAACAAAATCGGTCAGATTTTTTCCGAAACTTGTGTTGCATACACACGGTCAGACAAAGTTGTCGGAAAATCCGATCGTACGTAACTCGACGACTTTATGTCATTACGACGGGACTACGTTCAGGCTAGTAGCCAATAGCTTTGGTCTAGGAATTTGATCTGAGCATGAGTAGCACTTTGTCCATTCAGAATTCTCTACACACAATTGGACAAAGTCCGATCGGATCATGTTGTAGGAAAGTTTTATAGCCCAGCTCTAAAACTTTGTCCGTCGGATATTCTGACAGAAACAGTCTGATGGTGCCCGATTAGTGCTACTAATCAGTGTCATCAGTGTCATCCATCAGTGTCCATCAGTGCCACCTATCAGTGTCCATCCATGCCCATCAGTGTCCACCTATCAGTGCCCATCTGTGCCACCTATCAGTGCCACCCCTAAGTACCCATCAGTGCCACTCATGAGTACCCATCAGTGCCACCTATGAGTGGCCATCAGTGCCACCTATGAGTGCCCATCAGTGCTGCATATCAGTGCCACCTATCAGTGCCCATCAGTGCTGCCTATCAGTGCCCATCAGTGCTGCCTATCAGTGCCCGTCGGTGTCACCCCATCAGTGCCACCTCATTGGTGCCACCTTATCGGTGCCCATCAGTGCCCATCATTGAAGAAGAAAACGTACCTATTTACAAAAAAATTTAACAGCAACAAAGAAAAACATGTTTTTTTCATAATTTTTTGTCTTTTTTTAATTGTTGCGCAAAAAATAAAAACTGCAGAGGTCATCAAATACCACCAAAATAAAGCTCTATTTGTCGGAACAAAATAATAAAAGATGTGTTTGGGTTCAGTGTTGTATGACAGCGCAATTGTCATTCGAATTGCTACTGCACTGCAAGCTGAAAATGTGCTTGGGCAGGAAGGTGTCTAAGTGCCTGGTATTGAAGTGGTTAAAGTGGTAATAAATTAAAAAGCAAACATTTATAATATTGCAGTTTACCAGTTATTAGATGTGGTGGCTGCATTTGTTTTCTTTTGTAGGTTTTCTTTCCTTTAAGTCAGTTGTTCTTTAACCCCTTCACGCTGATATCACACAAAGATGCGGCCCCACTGGACTGGGATTTTTGCTGTGGGGTGGCATATAAGTGTACCTCCCTTTGTGCTGGGAGCGCACAGAAACCGGGGTCTCGCTGTGAGCCCTGGACCCCGTAGTAACAATTGGGATCTGGAACGCGAGATTCCTGGTTACCGGTTTGCTGTGATAGCCTCTAATCAGTCACTGTGAAGCCCCCCCCCCATGTTTTCTTTATCTGCAAATGGGGGGAAGAGGTACATTGTATATCTCTGTGTCCCTGCACAGAAAAAAAAAGTGTGTGTAAAAAAATAAATTAAATTATTATTATTTCAGGTACTTATATAGCGGCGTCATTTTACACAGTGCTCTACATATACATTGTACATTCACATCAGTCCCTACCCTCAAGGAGCTTACAATCTAAGGTCACTAACTCACATTCATATACTAAGACCAATTTAGACAGGAGCCAATTAACCTACCAGCATGTCTTTGGAGTGTGGGAGGAAACCGGAGTACCCGGAGGAAACTCACGCAGGCACAGGAGAACATGCAAACTCCAGGCAGGTAGTGTCATGGTTGGGATTTGAACCAGCAACCCTTTTTACTTGCTAGGTGAGAGTGCTAATTACTACACGCCACTGTGCTGCCAAATTAAATCAATCAACAATCATAAAAAAATGTAATATAAAAATACAAAAAAATACCTAGATCAAGGTATGATCTAGGTCAGTGGGTTAGTTTTTTGTCAAGGTCAGGGTCATTATTTTTTTGGGATGGGGGGTAGAATTCTTTTTTTTTTTAATTAGTATCAGTGTCAGTTAGTGTCAGTGTGAGTGTGTTTTAGGTAGGATAAAAAAAAATGCGCACTATTGTCTTTAGGCTGTACTACGGGTACAAACAAAAACTAACATACACATATGTAGGATCACTTGATCGGCAGGAGAAGAAAAATTTATTTTGGCTGTTCTTTTGTGGTAGGTTGTGATAGTACCAAGAAATATACAGCTAAATAGAAAAAAAAAAAAAAAAAAAAAAGGATTTTTATTTTTTTCTATTTTGGGCTAGTTTTCATTTGATAAAAAATAAAGCAAGAAACATCCATTACCATTTACCACCAAATGAAAGCCCAATTTGTCCTGAAAAAAACAAAACCAGGTATAATCCACCTGAATGCACAGAGTAGATGATAACATGTACGGTTTTACTAACACATGTCAAAGTCACAAAATTGGGCTTAGGCATTTTGATTTGTATTACCCTTAGGCGCGAAGGGGTTAACAAAACAAGCTGTTCTGCAAATTTAGCAGTTCGGAGTGTTAAGACAAACCATTTACCACTGACAGGGGTGCTTATAATGATCAACTTTTATTTATTCATGTAAAAGCTTTACAAAACTGTTGCTGCAACTTCTTGTGTAACTGCAAACTGAGCATATGTAGCCTGTCCTCTGACTCTGTAAATATTAGGTTATTTTTTGGAGACAGTGGAAGAAGGAGATGATCAGAGAAGACAGGATCAAACAGCCTTTTTACTCAGTGCCAAGGTTCCTTAGTGATTATAACAAGCATGCTTTACTACAAATACAGACTGATTTTACTGTTGTTGGTCTAGAAAGACTTTAATTTTATGTTCTGAATTGTCTCTTTAACAAATTTTAAACCTAATTTATGAATTTATTTATGGGCCCCAGGAGCTTTTATTATTATTATTATTATTAGTATTATACAGGATTAATATAGCACCAAAAGTTTGTGCAGTGCTTTACAACATGAGGGCAGACACTACAGTTACAATACAATTCAATACAGGAGGGATCAGAGGGCCCTGCTCATTAGAGCTTACAATCTAGGAGAGAGGGTCAAATGATACAAAAGGTAATAACTGTGGGGGATGAGCTGATAGAAAAAATAAAATTACAGTTGTTAGATAGTGGGCAGGAGAGGCTTCTCTGAAGAGGAGTTTTTATAGGGATCGCCTAAAAGCAGACAGAGTAGGAGATAATCAGACTGATTGGGGTAGGGAGTTCTAAAGGATGGGAGAGGCTCTGGAAAAGTCCTGGATGTGAGAATGGAAGGAAGTGACAAGGGAGCTAGAGAGCAGGAGGTCTTGGGAGGAATGAAGAGAACAATTAGGTTGGTATTTTGAGACTAGGTTAGAGATGTAGTTGGGGGCAGAGTTGTGGATGGCTTTGTAAGTTGTTGTTAGTAATTTTAAATCAATTTGTTGGTTGAACGGAAGCCAATGGAGGGATTGGCAGAGAGGAGTAGCAGACACTGAATGGTTGGTAAGATGGATGAGCCTGGCAGAAGCATTCATGATGGACTGAACCATTACCTATGTAAGGTAAGCCAATGAAAAGGGAATTACAGTAGTCAAGGCGAGAGATAACCAGGGAGTGAACTAGGAGCTTTGTGGTGTCATTGGATAGAAAAGGGCATATTATGGAGATGTTGCAGAGGTTAAGGTGGCAATATTTGGTCTGTGATTGGATGTGGGACCTAAAGAATATATCAGAGTCCAGGACTACACCTAGAACCTTGGCATGGGGGATGGGCTGATAGTTGTGCCATTGATCTTTTACAAATCTTTTTAATACATTTTTTAGTAACAAACAAAACAAAACACAACAAGACATCATACAAATTGAACCAAAAATATAAAATAATACAGTTTCAAAATACAATATAAGAATTATTAATCCAAAGGGGAAGAAAAAAAAAGAGAAGGGGAAAAAAGGGGGAAAAATAAAGTAAACATGAATTCCTTCTTTCTCCAGTGACCCCAAACATTTCTCATATGGGAACGCAGATATTATACACAATGGCCCCCATGGGCATTCAATGCTGTATACGGTTTGTCCAGCCACTTTGTCCACACTTTATCATACTTACTAGGAGAACCCCTATTCATTTAAGTATTTCTATATAATGGAAGATTATTATTCACCAATTGTTTACAATATGAGAGCATAGGGGACCAAGGTTTCTTCGAATGCAACGCAAATAGTCTCTACCAAACCCAGTAAACAGACAGACATTAAAACCGGTAAAGGAGCAAAAGTGATAGAGTTCAATACATCCACCACTTCCACCCAAAAAATAACTATATATGGGCAAGTCCAGAAAGTTACTCCAACACTCTAAAGAGCGCACAGGATTTATCGTATTAAGTCTGTGTGCCGTGATATATGCTCTATGTACCAGTTTGTATTGGATCATGTGATTTCTCAAAGATATCAAAGATGGCAAAGGGAAATCCCACACACCCCTCCAATCTTCCATATCTAAATCTTGTACATCTTGCACCCACCTAGCTCTAAGAACCTCTAATGGAAGAATGGAAATTAATATAAGATGAGAATACAATCTTGAGGTGGGTTTATCCAGACACTCAGACCTAAGCACTAATTCCAAAGTGGATTGTCTAATCATTAAACTATCCTGTGGAAACTGTGCATGAAAAGTATGAAGAAGCTGGAAATATCTAAATAGATGGGAACTTGGGGCGTTAAAAGTCAAAGTAAGTGTAGAAATGGTAGATAGCATTGAGCATGAGCATTGAAGGAGTCAACTGATATAGTGCCCTACGGCCTCTAAATAAAAGGGCCTTAAGAGCATCCATAGAGCCTACTACTGTCGCTTCCAGCCGGGTAGAGGAGTTATATATATCAGGCTTCTGCCACCATGCGGCCGTGACCAACTGAGTGGCTAAAAAGTATTTACATAAATCTGGAAAAGCTAGTTCTCCCTGCTCACAAGTGTGCATCAGGGTGGTTAATTTATACCTGGGATTCTTCGATCCCCATAAAAAAGATGAAACAAGTTGGTTTAATTTTGTAAAAAAGGACATAGGAAGACACTGTGGAGAATGTCTAAATAAGTACATCAATTTTGGTATAATTTTCATATTTAAAAAGTGCAATCAATCTTGACAGAGAGATCAGGGGAAGGGGCACGTGATGGTGGAAAATTTATGAGCTTGGTTTTGGATAGATTGAGTTTGAGGAAGTGGTATGACATCCAGATTGATATGTCTGTTAGTAAATTAGTGATACAGTTATCTTTTAGCTATAATGTGCTAGAATGTGCAGCATATTATGGCCGACTTACCTAGAAAGTGATCCCCGGCAGCACTGTGCTGTCAGTGATCCCACTGGCCATGGGCACTGCCCTCTTCTCCCAATTTTCCTTCTGGGTTCCAACTCTTTTGGCGCATACACACGATCGGAATTCTCGTGGAAAAAGCTCTGATGGTTTTCCCGACGGAATTCCGATGGAATTTGGCTCAAGCTGTCTTGCCTACACACGGTCACATCAAATTCCGATCATTTATATCGCGGTGACGTACAACACGTACGACGTGACTAGAAAAAGGAAATTCAATAGCCAGTAGCCAATAGCTTCTGCCTCGTAGTTGAATCTGAGCATACGTGATTTTTGGCGTGTCGGAATTGCATACACACGATTGGAATTACCGATAGAAAGTTTTTCTGTTGAGAACATGCTATCAATTTTTGGCTGGTGGAAATTCGGACATCTAAATTTGGATGGAGCATACACACGGTTGCATTTTCTGATGAAAAGCTCTCATCGGTCTTTTACTGGCCAGAATTCCAATCGTGTGTATGCGGCATTTGGTCTCTTGGTTGGCCAGGCCATAATGATATAATTCCTGTGCAAAGCACATGGGAGTGAAATCATCACATTGCAGAGCAGTGCTGTAAATGTATGCTAAGATGCACATGCTGATCAAGTAGGGTATCTTCTGTCCTACCTGTCAGTGTTTTTTTTTGTTTGTTTTTTAGTTATAGTTCCACCTTAAGGAATAGAATAAGTTCAATTGCCAGCATTTTATGATAGCTTTGCAATATGGAAAAGAGCTGCAATAAAGAAATGTTGACAGCTACTGTAGACTGTCATACAGAATAAGAGAGACAGATGGGCAAAAAAGCAATGAGAAAGAGAGAAACAAAGGCTGCCTGATACATCTAGTTTGCCCATTTATTTTACAGTTTCTGTGGATTCATTTGGGCTATCCCAGTGCATGTGTGCATTTGTATACTGCTGATGCTGAAACTATACAACCAATTTAAAGTGGTTGTAAAACTAGAAGGTTTTTTACCTTAAAGGCGAAGTATAGCCAAAGCTCATTTGGCTGTACTTCTATGGATCACAGGAATGCAGTTCATTTTGCACTCCTGCGACCAGTTCTTAGCAGAGAGTGGGCTGAAGTCCACTCTCTGCTGACATCACAGAAGTCGGTCCAGGCTCCTCGTCATCACGACAATGGAAGTCGGGATCTGCCAGGTGCCTGGGCCAACACCCAGCTCAGCCTCTCAGCAAACCACTGAGAGCCTGGGCGGACCACTCCGCCCCCTCCACAGCTTAGCACTCCAGTGAGCAAGGAGGGGCAGACAGCGGTGACTGACAGTCAGCAGCTCTCTGCTCGGGGAGCTGTCAGAACCGAGTGATCGGCGGTGTCGGATCGCTCGGTTCTCAGTGTAGAGGTGTAGAGGTGCCGAAGGACAGATGATGCATCAGACCGATGAGGCATCCAGCTAGGTACGTATTAGGGTGAGAAACCTACGTGCTGCTCTCTCCTCAGCCCTCTCTTATACTTACTTGATCCCAAACTCAATCCAATACTGTGCATGAGCGCAGCAGATTTCTCTGCTCCCTGTCTCCCCATAGGCTCAGAGACAGCAGCGCGAGCAATTGGCTCCTCCTACTGTCAATCACAGCCAGTGAGAAAGAACAGGGGGCATGGCTGAGCTGCGCTCTGTGTGTCAATGGGCACACAGAGCGTGGCTTGAAAGTGAGTCTGGAAGCGTGCCCCACAGCAAGCAGCTTGCTATGAGGGCACTGGCAGGGGGGGATAAGTAGGGGACCTGAGAAAAGGAGGATCAGGGCTGCTCTGTGCAAACCCTTTGCACAGAACAACTAAGTATGACATGTTATTTAAAAAAATAAAAAGGTTTAAACTCACTTTAAGTTAATTACTAAGAAAAAATAGAAAAAAAGGCATTTCCATCTTCATTTAGTTTATTATGCAGATCTTGTGGATTTTTTTATCATACCTTCCTTCACACAGTGACTTTATTAGGTTTTTCTGTGTGAGAAAGTCAGCATTAGCTCTTTATTATATGATTTAGTTATTTAAATGCCACCCACGTTTTCTATATAATTAGCATTTGTGAGAATACCAGAAGCGGGAGCTGAGTGTAATCAGTATCTAATAACATACATTAGGAGCCACCTTTCATGCTACTCTAAGAAGTCATCACTAACATCATCCATAAACATGGCACTGATGCTAGACACATAAAATCTATAACCATTCAGCAATGCTATGATAACAGCTCACAAGTCCCTGTTTATTCCTAATGAAAAATATCTCCTATACCCTGCAGTGCCTTAAGCGTTGATTAGAATAATACCAACCTAATGGCAACAGGGCTTGAGCTGTACAATTGATCAGTAAAAATGATTTGGTTTAAATATGCCTATTGATTCACTGCGCAAGCTGCCATCTTTAGAGATATCTTAAAAATGTGTTTTATCCTTGGTTGACTTCAATTACAGAGCCTCTTTTCTAGCATCAGAATAATCTGAACAAAGATAATGGGCTGTAAAGCTTTTCCACCCATGAATTTAATACACACACCTTTCACTTGACATCCAAGGACAGATGCCCTTAAACTTAACTTTCTTTTAAAGTATTATAATTGCAGTACTTGGTCCTCTAAGTTCGTGTTAATTGTCACAAGGCATGCAAGAGCTGAAGTGACACTGGTTAAAGAAGTTTAATATTGTTAATTATACAGTACTACCTGAAGACTCTGCAACTGCTTGCCAAGTCTCCCGTAGTCATTATGCTTTAATGTAATATTTAAAAATATTACTTGCAATACAGAAAAAAAAATCTAGGAAAAAATTAGGCAGCGCACTCATTTACTCAAGGTAATACTAAACATAAAGTAGACACTTTCCCAGATGCGGCTATATCTGCAGGGGATCATGCTCTGCTTCAGTATGTCACAGTACATGTTGGCATTCGTGGTTCCCTCAATGAAATGTAGCTCCCCAGTGCCGGCAACACTCGGCAAGCCCCAGACCATGATACTCCCACCACCATGCTTGACTATAGGCAAGACACATTTTGTACTCCTCACCTGATTGCCGGCACACTTGCTTGACACCATCTGAACCAAATAAGTTTATCTTGGTCTCATCAGACCACAGGCCATGGTTCCAGAAATCCATGTCCTTAGTCTGCTTGTCTTCAGCAAACTGTTTGCGGGCTTTCTTGTGCATCATCTTTAGAAAAGGCATCCTTCTGTGCAGAGTATAGTATGAGCACTGACAGGCTGACCCCCCACCCCTTCAACCTCTGCAGCATTGATTCTCAACCAAGGTTCCTCCAAAGGTTGCTAGGGGTTCCTTCAGCATTGGGCAATTTCTGCCTCTCAGATAAGTTCCCACTGACACCATTGATCTTTTTAGCTATCTCTAAGGAGATAATTCTTCCCAATGACCACCAGTGTAAGGACCGTTGTTCCCACTGACCATCACACTATTGTATCATGAGTTGTAGATTTCTAATTTTTAGCAGGGGTTCCCCGAGACCGGAGAACTATTTCAAGGTTTCCTCTCTGTTGAAAAAGTTGAGAATGGCTGCAGAGCAGCAATGCTGGCAGCACTCACATGTCTATTTCCCAAAGACAACCTCTGTATAAGATGCCGACCAAGTGCACTCAACTTTGGTCGACCATGGCGAGGCCTGTTCTGAGTGGAACCTGTCCTGTTACACCGCTGTATGGTCTTGGCCACCATGCTGCATCTCAGTTTCAGGGTCTTGACAATCTTATAGCCTATGCCATCTTTATGTAGAGCAACAATTCTTTTTTTCAGATCCTCAGAGAGTTCTTTGCCATGAGGTGCCATGTTGAACTTCCAGTGGCCAGTATGAGAGAGCGAGAGTGATAACACCAAATTTAATGCACCTGCTCCCCATTCACACCTGAGACCTTGTAGACACTAATGAGTCACATGACACCGGGGAGGAAAATGGCTAATTGGGCTCAATTTGGACATTTTCACTTAGGGGTGTACTCACTTTTGTTGCCAGCGGTTTAGCCATTAATGGCTGTGTGTTGAATAATTTTGAGGGGACAGCAAATTTACACTGTTATACAAGCTATACACTCACTACTTTACATTGTAGCAAAGTGTCGTTTCTTCAGTGTTGTCACATGAAAAGGTATAATAAAATATTTACAAAAATGTGAGGGGTGTACTCACTTTTGTGAGATACTGTATATACACATACAACGTTCTGGAATGTATTAAAAACATTACAATGATTGCATGTATTGTTGTGTTGTGGTTTTGTTATGCTACTTACAAACCACTGTTTGGTTCCAAGCATGCAGTTGAATTTCCTGCATTGAATTGTTCAAATTCACTGGCATGTGTTTTGATGTTATTACAATATGTTTGATATATTTCTATTAGATATGATCACTATACATGGAAAAATAAAGTCAGGACACATAAGAAGGAGAAAAATATAATTCATTGTTAACATACTGGAACCTTCTACTTTTTACACACACTTAGGCCGCGTACACACGCGCAGACTGTTCGCCCAACTTTGTCCGTCCAACAGTTTCGGCAAACAGTCCGCTCAAACTTAGCATGGACGGACATGGCCACACACGACGGACGAACAGTTTGCTGAAACCGTGCGCGATGACGTGAACGACACGTACGACGGGACGAAAAAATACAACGTCCTATACACTGCATTATAGCTTTCGGCGTGAAAATCCTTTCTGAGCATGCGCGCAACTTTGTTTGACGAACAAGCCTACACACGAGCGGGCTGTTCGCTGAAACAAGGTTTCAGCGGACAGTTTTTCGGAAATTCCGAAAAACCTTGTCCGTCCAACTGTCCGCTGAAACTGTCCGCTGAAAGCCCACACACGAGCGGACTGTCCGCCCAAACACTGTTCAGCGGACAAAGTTGGGCGAACAGTCCGCCCGTGTGTACGCGGCCTTAAAGTGTAAGTAAACCCTTCTATCGTTTTCAGCCACGGAAGCTGCCATTTTTGACCCTGTTTAATCTTCAACTGCCATGGTGCTGCACATATGATCAGTTATGACACCAGCCATTGGATGGTTTGACTGAGAGCACAACCAATGTGCAGTTAGCATTAGTAACCGTTTTTCGAAACTGTTAAATTGATGGGTTTACTTCCACTATAATATATAAATATAAATATATATATATATAAATATATATATATATATATATATATACATATATATATATATATATATATATATATATATATATATATATATATATACATATATATATATATATATATATATATATATATATATAATGAAGCAATCACTTATTTTAAATGTTTAAAAGTAAAAGTCCTGCCTAAAAGCAGGAATCACAAATATCATGCTAACTACCAGAAACATATTATTTGTGCAGTCCTGGAATCATTGTGCCTTTTCTTATTAAATATTTACCCTCTGTAATTTTAGAGCTAAGAACCAATTAAGACTGTTCCTTGTCAAATTAGAATGACCATAGTGTCCAGTGAGCTGTACTTATTGGATGAAAGTGGGAAATGGATAATGAGTGGGACTTAGCTCTGTGGGCAGAGCCCAGAGGTTGGGGAACAGCCATAGTAAAATGTTTGGTTTTAAAGGGTGGTGTGCAGAGCCTAGCCTTAAAGCTGGGTGCACTTACTGGTGAATTGACTTTCTATTTTATGCAACTTGTTTCACTCTCACTACTTTCAGTGGATTACTTGTAAACCCTATACAATTTAAAGCAGGCATGTCCAAAGTCCGGCCCACGAGCCAATCGCGGTTCGCGTTCTGGTTTTGAACGGCTCGCCTGGTTATTTGTACATATATATCTTTTGTGGCCCCCGACGATCTCCCAGCGTCGGGTCCACAAAAGAGGTATATGCCTTTAAGGGGACAGGGAGGAGGCGGGACGAGCGCCATACACATACAGGAGAATTTCCTGTTTATGGGCAGCCTCTGTAATAGCCTCTGTCTCCGGCGCTGCCACTGGAGGACTGTTCTGTCCATCAAAGGAGGTGGGACATTCTATTAAAGAGGCCGCTGTGTAAACAGGAGATTCTCCTGTAGGTAATCATTGGCGCTCGTGAGTGCATTCCTGGCAATGTTGCCGCATTCCTGGCAATGGTGAGTGCATTCCTGGCAATACAGGAGCAATACAATTCCTAGCAGTGGTGAGGCTACATGCATGGCAGTGGTGGGTCTGCAGATTGGCAGCTGTGAGGCTGCAGATGGGCACTGACCCTTATTTTGCTTCACAGTTCTTTATTTATCACCAGAGGCATGCTTTGAATTTAAAGTGGAACTAAACTTTAATATCTTTTACAGCCAAGGATTCTGTTATCTTAGATTATGGGGTTTATTTACTTAACCTGGAGAGTGCAAAATCAGGGTCACTTCTACATAGAAACCAATCAGCTTCCAGGTTTTATTGTCAAAGATTAATTGAACAAGCTGAGGTTAGAAGCTAATTGGTTTCTATGCAGAGTGAGCCTGATTTTGCACTCTCCAGCTTTAGTAAATAAACCCCTATGTTTGATTTGCAGATACCATGGCGCTCAACGTTATCAGCTACAGTACCAGATATTTGATGGCTTGAAATTTTGATTAACCGGTTCAGCCCCGGAAGATTTTACCCCCTTCCTGACCAGAGCACTTTTTGCGATTCGGGACTGCGTTGTTTTAACTGACAATTGCGTGGTCATGCGATGTGGCTTCCAAACAAAATTTACGTACTTTTTTCCCCACAAATAGAGCTTTCTTTTGGTGGTATTTGATCACCCGTGCGGTTTTTAATTTTTGCGCTATAAACAAAAAAAGGATGACAATTTTGAAAAAAAAATGCATTATTTTTTGCATTTTGCTATAATAAATACCCCCAAAAAATATATAAAAAAAATATTTTTCCTCAGTTTAGGCCGACACATATTCTTCTAAATATTTTTGGTAAAAAAAATCGCAATAAGCGTGTATTGATTGGTTTGTGCAAAAGTTATAGTGTTTACAAAATAGGGGATAGTTTTATGGCATTTTTATTAATTGATTAATTAATTAATTGTTTTACTAGTAATGGCAGCGATCAGCGATTTTTATCGTGACTGCGACATTATGGTGGACACATCGGACATTTTTGACACATTTTTGGGACCATTGTCATTTACACAGCAATCAGTGCTATACAAATGTACTGATTCCTGTGTAAATGCGGTGAAGTGGTTAACCACTAGGGGGCAGTGTAAGGGTTAAGTGTGTCCTGAGGAGTGTTTCTAACCGTGGGTGGGGCGTAGCTCTGATTACAGAGAGCAGAGATCAGTGACAATGTTCCTAGGCAGAACGGAGATTGTTTACATTAGCATCTCCCCTTTCTTCCTCTTCGTGAGGCGATCGTGGGTATCCCTGCAGCGATCGAGTCTGCGGGACCCACAACCCGACTCACGGAGGTCCCAACCGGCATGCACGTTGCGTACCACTGCATTGCGGCACATTTAAAGGGAAGTACAGGTACACCCATTTGCCCAGCCATGCCATTCTGCCGACGTACATCGGCTGGCGCTGGTCAGGAACCGGTTAAGAAACAAGCACCTCGGACAGTTGTCATGCATGGCATGGCTTAAATGTAACTGTTTTAGGAAACAGATAAATTAATGGGCTTAGTTCCACTTTACCTGTTTTGGAAAACTTACAAATAGGTGGGATTAATTCCATTTTAAGTGAAAGCAGTTCTGCCAACCAGCTCCACTTTCACCTACTGCTCCTTGCTCAGTGTATCTCCCTCTTACAAATTAATAGAAGCACAGAGGTGTGCACTGTTTCATCCAGTGTCCACCTAGAATTAACAGACTAAAGTGTATATAAAGGCATGTTTTTACCATTGCCACCAAGACAAAAAGTGATGGAAAACACAACATTTTTTGGAGCAAGAGGTGTGAGTAAATCTTCCAATTTGGACACATGTTTCACTCTTGTTTCACTCTTTAAGATGAGAGCAATATTAAAGCCTTGTTTTTTGTTTTGTTTTTTAAATAACAAACATGTTATACTTAAACGCTCTGTGCAATGGTTTTGCATGGAGCAGCCTGGATCCTTCTCTTCTTGGGTCCCATTCCGGCGCTCCTGGCCTCTCCCTCCTGCCAGGTGCCCCCACAGCAAGCAGCTCTGTGTGTCCATTCACACATGGAGCTGGGATTTGGCCCCGTCCCCCCTGTCTCCAGTAAGTATTGGGGGGCTGGGAGGAGCTGCTGCACACAGAAGGTTTTTTTTACCTTCATGCATAGAATGCATGAAGATGAAAAACCTTGTGCCTTTATAACCACTTTAACATTAGAGAAATAAGGAAATTACCTCCCATGTCCTGTTGCATCTCCAGGACAGGAAAGGAAGAGAAATGTCCAGAGCAGGACATAGAGTGGAAAAAATAACCATATAGAGGTTTTAACCCTTCTCTGCTTCACCTAAAACTATTTTTTGTTTTACTTTAAATACTGTATTCTGAATGCTGACTTCCTAGACTTGTAGCTGTTGAGTGTGAAACCACTTATATTGCAAGAGACTGCAAAAAAAATGTTTAAAGCTGTCAGAGAGAGCACAGCTTCAATAATATGGGTTTATTTACTAAAGACAAATAAACTATTCACATTGAGATATTTTCCACAGAATGTAGTGAATGCCTCAAAAATACAATTTGCAATTGGCAAATAATACCTAGTCACTTGATTTTTGCTTTCACATGATTGGATGATGGTCAGTATAGCTTCATGTCTTTCCTTTTAAACATTTTATTGAAGATAATACAGTATATAGTATTAGTACATATTTTACAATAAAATACGATATTTAACCCCTTCCCGCTGAGCGTACGCAGATGTGTGTACTCGGCTTCTGGGGGGTATACCGGGATGATGCCCGCACCTGCAGGGTATTCATAATCGCCGTTTTCGATTTGAAGTGTAAAGGAGGGATCGGGGGTCTGTCACCACCTGGGTACAGAGAGTAAGCTGCACTATTCAAAAAGCCCTCCCTAAAAGCAGCAACTCTAATCGTAATACTCCGATGTTAAAAACTATGTGTAATGGTGAGCTGCGCTAAAAAAAAAAAAAATGTGCTAGAATAATTCCTAAATGTGTAAAATAATGAGAACAAGCAAATAGCCTAGGCTAGATGAAAAATAAATAAATTTCCATCAATTCATACGGTAAGGGGTCAGTAACCCAAAAAGGATGACAATGAGCATTGAATGATATATAATGAAATAAATAATGTTAGAAATAATATAAATAAATCATGTCATTAATACATGCGTGAAAAAACAAAAACACAAAAAATGAGAAAATAATCACCAGTGTCAGATCACGTAAAATGACCCAACCTAATTAGACCAATCAAAAATCCTCAAATGAAGAGAGGTAAATGGCACAAAATGTGTATATCCCTTATAAATACAAACATGTAAAATCAAAGTGATAACGGAATCAAATTTCAATAAATGTGAAAATAATCAAAAAGAGTAGAATATAGTCAATTAGAGTCCCAAGAAAATGTCAATCAGCAAGTAGTGGTGATTCATCCAGAGTGAGAATGGAAAACTAACACCCACGTCACTTCGTGTAAAAAGGAATCCAAAAAGCCACCTCCACCAGTGAAAAAAAGGGGCCGCTTACCAGAACTTGAGATCTCAGTGTCATGTGAGATCAAAAGGGCATGTGTATAAATAGTCTGGATGAACCGTCACAGGAACCACACCGGACTCTCCTCAATGTAAATTCCCAATAGTGAAGCGATGGTGGCACAGTTCATATAAAAAACATAAGAGCACTCGCATAGCATAAAACCCCTTATTTATTAGATCTCAAATTAAAATCAGTGCACTCACATAAGCGAAGAAAAATCAATGCGTATTTCAAAGACGAGCCGGCCGACTCTCGGTTACCGCCCGCACTTCCGGGTCTGACGTAGAACGCGGTGACGCCAGCACGCCATATCTCCCTACGCGTTTCGTCACTAGACGGACGTGTTCACGGGATGCGGGATGGCGCCCTGACACACCGCTTAAATAATATACATAACAACCACGCCTCGGTCTGAGCTTCACAGTACGTGCAAATCCGCCATGTTGTTTGAGGGAAAGAGAGGGAAAGATGCCCAACTCACGCAACTAACAATCATAGAGATACGAAAATTAAAAATATAAAAATATGTAACCATAACAGTATATTATAATGGTGCAATAAACAAAAATAACTCTCCCTTGCGGATGACGGCATCTAGTACTTAAGACAGACAAAATGCAAAAAATGCAAAAACAAAATTAATAAAAATGAAGAATCACAAATTAGAACCATGAATATTGTGCATAGAAAATGCATTATAGAGATTAACCCTTCATAAATTGAAATTAATGTAAAAATTAAAATCAAAAAAAACTTTAAAATATATATATATATATATATTTAATAAATTTAATATATAAATAAGAAATACAAAAAAATAAAAAGATAATAATAATAAGAGTAGTAAAATTAAAAAATATTTTTTATATAAATATTATACAAAAAATACAGAGGACCAAAAATACAAAGTCCCCAACTCAAACCAGGATTCCTACATTATAATAGGTCAAAAAATATTATTCGGTCAAAAAATATTAACCTATGCCAGAAAAAACCTACATAGCATTTTCCACCCACTCGTGGAGCCCAGACCGAGTTCACAAAGACCAAAGAGACTGAGCACTATAAATAAATAAATCTATTTGGATCCATACTTTGAAAAGGGGTCATGCATTATCAATAAAAGCATTTATATCCACTTCTATGTTGAGGCCATGAGGAGTGTAACATTTCAATTTATGTATCCACATCATCTCTAGTTTTGAAATGCTTCTAAGGAGATGAGTCTCCCTCCAATGGGGCA
Source organism: Lithobates pipiens (assembly GCF_037356315.1). Taxonomy (NCBI): domain Eukaryota; kingdom Metazoa; phylum Chordata; class Amphibia; order Anura; family Ranidae; genus Lithobates; species Lithobates pipiens. The sequence goes on along the minus strand of NW_027507903.1, from coordinate 94,360,155 downwards.
TGCATTTATCAATCCCCAAAAAAATCATGTTGGAGGGGTCTCTGTTGTGTGCCATGAGGTAATGTTTGGATACTGAATGTTGGGTAAAACCCCTACGGATGTTCCCGATGTGTTTGTTCAGGCGCACATGCAAGGGACGTTTAGTCCGGCCCACATACTGGAGGCCACACGGGCACTCCAGTAAGTAGACCACCGCCTCCATAGAGCAGGCGATAAAAGGCTCTATATCGTAGACCTTTAAAGTGGTAGTTGACCTAAAAGCAGTACTTCTCCTAGTCCTACAGCCATTTATACTACACACAGGACATTTCCTACATTGGTAGTATCCTGTGATGTCTGAGAAGAAGTGTGAACGATTTGTAGGTGGATCCAGAATATTAGGGGCCACCCTATCTTTCAATGATGTTACTTCTCTATAAACTATTTGCGGCCTGTCGGGCAAGATGGTTTTAAGTATAGAATCGTTCTTTAATATGTGCCAGTGTTTATTTAGTATGTGTTTGATCTTAGTGTGCTGGCATGAATAGTTAGTAATAAATGGATGACGAAAAGAATCATTTGCATGGCCATCTCCCTGCTCCCTCAGTAGATCAGTTCTCTCAATCCAACCTACCTGTTCTACCGTAAGAGCCAAGGAATCTGGTGAGTATCCCTTGTCAATGAATCTCTGGGTCAGAACTTGGGCCTGTTCTAAAAATACCCCATGTTCAGTACAATTGCGTCTCAGTCTTAGAAATTGACTCTTAGGTACTGACCTCAGCCAAGCCGGATGATGACAGCTGGGGTATTTTTAGATTAATTAAATGTAAAGTAAGTGGTTAATGTAAAGTAAGAGAGGGGGGGAGGGATCATCAGAAGAATCAATGAATCAACGATGTTATGGATCATATAGCAGTAATGGGGGTGAAGCGATCTCAAGGTAAGAGAAATTAATTATTAAGTCCTGGTGGTAGAGTTTTTAATCCAGGGGGACCACATTTTTTCAAACTTAGCAATATTATCAAGTAAGGTCACTTCCATTTTGGCATGAATCATAGCTTGTGTTACACGCTGTTTAACTGACACAACGCAACGTGTATTTGATTTCCAAGCCTTCACTAGGGATTGTTTAGCAGCCGTTGTAACATACAGTAGAAGCTTGAATTGACAATGTATTAGATGGTTTGCTGTTTAAAAGGGCCACCAGTGGATCAGGTAATATGTTTATTGCAAACATCATAGAAAGTATATAAAATATTTTTGACCAAAAGGTTTGAACAATGGGACAGGTCCACCAAATATGAATATAGGTACCAGGGTCACAACAGCCTCAAAAGCATTGGGAGGGATATTGGTGAATACATTTAGATATTCTTGCAGGAACTAGATACCACCTAGTAAGAACCTTGTAGTTCGTTTCAAGGGCTACAATGTTTGGAGAAGCTAACTTTGTAGCCAGCCAAATTTGAGTCTAATCTAATGTGTCAGGTTGGAGATTTAACTCATTCTCCCATTTAGATGTGTAGGATGGGGGGGGGGGGGGTTAATTTGTGAATATCTAAAATTTTCATTATGTGGTAAGTTATGGGTATTACAAAGTATAGGAAAGGGTGTGATTTTGTCAGCTTTGTGTCTTTCACTAAGCTAAAAGAAAATTTCCTTAAAAAGTGAATAGTCCATTTGCCTTTAGTACATCAACCCCTATATGTTAGAAACAATAGATAAATGTTATCATGTAACATGTTCCCAAAGGTGAACTTGTCCTTTAATTCAAACACTGCACTCTGAAATAGACAGAAAGGTAATGCCCCTTACAATATAGTTTATGTTTTTGCTTAACCTATGAACAAAAATTTCTCTCCATGGTGCTGAACAGGGACTGAACACAAGAAAAACAGTGTTTTTCAGAATTTCCACCTTTGAGCTAAGCAGCAAGATGCCTCATATATAAAATTTAACAGAAGCTAAACTCTAAGCACACAGAAAAATCTACATCTGAAATGTATATATGTTTATTAGTTTACCTGCCAAAGAATTATGTACATACAGCGGCTCTAATTGAGCAATGCCTTCCTTATTTAACAGTTCAGTCTCCCAAGTTACTTCTGCACATCCAGGCTCTTCAGCACTGAAGAGTACATCAGCATCATAACCTTTGTCAAGTGAATATGAGCTGGCCTAGGGGGAAGCAGTAAAGCTTACCTATAAAAAAAAATAATAATATACCGGGACGCAGTAGAGTGATCTTTGAGTCTGGTAGAGGTGTTCATGGCACTAGAATGAATGGCCAAAATTACAAATCCTTTGACAGATAAATGACTATATACATTTCACTCATGTATTAAGATCTTTACATTACCGAAGTAATAATGCCAAAGAGGTTTTGTAGTGACCACTGACTACTTTAACCACTTAAGCCCCGGACCAATTTGCAGCCAAAGGACCAGGCCCCTTTTTGCGATTCGCCACTGCGTCGTTTTAACTGACAATTGCGCGGTCGTGCGACATGGCTCCCAAACAAAATTGGCATCCTTTTTTCCCACAAATAGAGCTTTCTTTTGGTGGTATTTGATCACCTCTTATTTTTTGTGCTATAAACAAAAATAGAGCGACAATTTTGAAAAAAATTCAATATTTTTTACTTTTTGCTATAATAAATATCCCCAAAAAATATATAAAAAAATTTTTTTTTCCTCAGTTTAGGCCGATACGTATTCTTCTACATATTTTTGGTAAAAAAAAAATCGCAATTAAAGATTGATTGGTTTGCACAAAAGTTATAGCGTTTACAAACTATAGAATTTTTATTAATATTTTTTTTACTAGTAATGGCGGCGATCAGCGATTTTTATTGTGACTGCAACATTATGGTGGACACATCGGACATTTTTGACACATTTTTGGGACCATTGTCATTTATACAGCAATCATTGCTATTTAAATGCACTGATTCCTGTGTAAATTACACTGGCAGTAAAGGAGTTAACCACTAGGGGGGCAGTGTCGTGTTATGTATGACGTTATGTGCTTTTTTTATTGTAGGGGGGCGTGGTCTGGCATGTGACATCACTGATCGTCCTTCCCTATAAAAGGGAAGAGACGATCGGTGACAGCCACACAGGGAAGCACGGGGAGAGGTTTGTTTACACAGACCCGATCGCGGGACACCAGCGGCGATCGGGTCCACTGGTCCCGCGGCCATGGTCATGGAGCACAGGACCGCGTCGGGAGCATGCCGCCGACGGCGCACTCCCGACCCAAGGCTGGGCACTTAAAGAATGACGTACCGGTATGTGATTGTGCCCAGCCGTGCCATTCTGCTGACGTATATCGGCATGAGGCGGTCCTTAAGTGGTTAAACCATGATCATAATTTTCACTTACATTAAGGCCGCGTACACACGCGCGGACTGTTCGCCCAACTTTGTCTGTCCAACAGTTTCGGCAAACAGTCCGCTCAAACTTAGCATGGACGGACATGGCCACACACGACGGACGAACAGTTTGCTGAAACCGTGCGCGATGACGTGAACGGCACGTACGACGGGACGAAAAATACGACGTCCTATACACTGCATTATAGCTTTCGGCGTGAAAATCCTTTCTGAGCATGCGCGCAACTTTGTTTGACGAACAAGCCTACACACGGGCGGACTGTTCGCTCAAACAAGGTTTCAGCGGACAGTTTTTCGGAAATTCCGAAAAACCTTGTCCGTCCAACTGTCCGCTGAAACTGTCCGCTGAAAGCCCACACACGAGCGGACTGTCCGCCCAAACACTGTTCAGCGGACAAAGTTGGGCGAACAGTCCGCCCGTGTGTACGCGGCCTAAGAATGCCTCTCCCCAGAGCCTCCTCTCTCTCTCTCTTCCTTTCTTTCTTCTGTTTTTTTTTTTTCACATACCTGGATTTAGTATTTTATTTTTTATTTAATGGTTTTTGAATTTTATGGTGTGTTTCTTTATGCATATGTCTATACGTGTATAAATGTATGCACTTGTGTACATGCGTGTGTGTACATACATGTGCATATTGTCACTACTACAAGGTGTGTGAAAATGAGTGGCATACACATGAATTAATGTGAAAAAAAGTGGCTGATACACAGCAACTAATAAACTCTGCGCCACAAAAAAATAATAAAAAAGATATCAAATTGACCAATAGTCAGTGGATCAAATATGTTGAATCAAACAACTAATAGCTGCTCCCTAAAAAAACAAAAAAACTTGTCATGCTGAAAATATACTGATGATAGGGGCGCTAGAGCAAATATAGGTATCAAAAAATGTGAAAATTTGATAATCAAATGGTATCTAAAATAATACACACCATATTCTAAAACTGCAATATACAGAAAATTACAACCAAAATATAGTGAAAAACAATCATAAATAAAGTCCCAGTTGGGTGATGACACCAAAAGGAAACAAAAAAAAAAAAAAACTTAAATAAATATAACTCCAAAGTCCAAAGACAGTGATTTTTTCAGTGAAAGACTCCTTCTGAATCCGTAAATCAAAAGACTGCTGGGATCTTCTATAACGTAATGAAACGTCCCTTCACCAAAAACTTATGGACATAGAAACAACACCCCACTTGTGAAGATAAAGGTGTCTTCTTACCAGATGCTGTTGACTACTTTAATTAAAAAGATAGTCAAATAGGCTTATGCAGGTTGATTCCCTGCTCACATGGAATAAGGTGGACCTCATATGGACAGAAGCTTCTCCTCATAGACTCAGATAGGTCATAAAAAAAGCCAAACAAAAACCATAGCGTAACACCGTTTAATTAATAAAAATAAATTTAAAAAACATAAGGCCAAATGGCTGCTTACATATGTTGGTGCCCAACCTGGCACTGGGGCTGCTTGCTTAAAACAAACGTTTCGTAATGGATACGTAGTTCCTCGTGGTGTAGGCGTGCGTTCCACCAAAGGACAGCCGATAACCAAGGACGACCGGAACTAAACGTAAACGAATGTGACTGGATACCGCCTCGACGTACGTTTCGTTTGACACGTCATCAGGAAGCGTACCCAGTCACAAAGTCAGCGTTCTTTATAGTGTCTCGATTAATCCATAGACCAATCGAGAAAAACTTAATTTAATACGCAGCCTCAGTCCCACTTAAGGCTAACAACAATAATGGTACATTAAAACATAACTAGCAAATAAACGTATAAAACATATTAGCCCAAAAACGAAGGGATGAATTATATATGCTAGAAATTAAAAAATAAAAAATAAAATTAGAAAAATACGCATATAATAATCCAATGGAAATGTCCATTGAAAAAAGAGGGATAAGTTGCTTGTAATTTCCAAATTGACCACTAGATGTCAGTCTATAGTCTGGAATTTTTTTTACCACTTATAAGACAAAAAAAGAGGGATTTTTCCTGATTAGTAATTAAATATTTCTAATAAAAAAATATATAAAATTCTTAAATATATTATTACCATTAACAAAAACTATGTCCGGCATTATCTCTGGCTAACAGATGTGAGGAAAAACCAACAAAGCCCACATCATAGGCCAGAAAAAAACGCTAAATGAATTCGAAAAATGTAGAAATGGCGGAAAATACCTAGACACAAGAAATACGAGGGACTTTTCAATCATTGGACAAAAAACAATTTAAATCGAGCTCTATGTTCATTCCTAGAGGCTGCATAGTTTGTAAATTGTATATCCACTTCGTTTCGTTTTTTGATATTTCCCTTTTCATGTGAGTTCCTCTCCAATGTTTTGAGATCTTATCGATCCCGTAAAATTTACAGAGTGAAGGATCGCTATCGTGATGCGTTTTAAAATGCCTTGACACGCTATGGTTGGGAAATCCTTTCTTAATATTTGTAAGATGTTCATTAATTCTAATTCTTAGCAGTCTAGTAGTTCGACCTACATACTGCATGGAGCAGGGGCATTCCAGCACATATGTTACATGATCTGAGTTGCACGTAATTAGTGGTTTGATTTTATACTCCAACTTCGTGACTTGTGATTGAAACTGAGTAATCTTCCTTGATGAACCGGGTCCTCTGGTGGTCTTGCAGGCTTTGCATCTCATGCAATAATGGAAGCCGGAACCATCAAGGAAGGTTACAAGTTTTTTTGGGGGGTCGGGGACATTGCGGGCTAGTTGATTTCTCAAACTCGTGCCCTTCTATAGATAAATTTGGGATTCTGTGGAATAATAGAGGCCAAATCTTTATCTCGTTGTAAGATAGGCCAATATTTTTTGAAAATAGTTTCTACTTGTCTATACTGCCTATTGAACCCTGTCACAAAGGCTATAGCTCCTTGATGTTCTGGTTTGGCTTTTGATACCAATAAAGTTTGTCTGTCCATCTGTGACACCTGTGTTACAACTTTCTCTAGAGTTTTTTGTGAGTAGCCTTTTTCACAGAACCTACTAGTTAGAACCTTAGCTTGTGAATGGAAGTCAGACTCTTCCTCACAGTTCCGTTTTAATCGCATATATTGTCCTTTAGGGACAGCTCCTATCCACTGTGGATGATGGCAACTATGTGTGGGCACGTACCCATTTCTGTCTGTGACCTTAAAATAGGTTTTAGTAACAAACTTATTATGCTTTTTCATAATAGTAAGGTCCAAGAAGTTCACTTCCACCTTACTAAATTCAGCTGTAAACTTCAAGCGATATTGATTAGCATTCATATTGCTCAAGAAGTCTTTAAAACTCTCTAACGTACCTCTCCAAAAAAGAATTACATCATCTATGTATCTTTTATAGAAAACAAGAGATTTGTGCATATTTTTATAGATGGTTTCTGATTCCCATTTATTAAGAACAATATTGGCTACACTGGGAGCATAACGTGCTCCCATGGCCACTCCTGATACTTGGTTGTAATAATCATTATTGGCCCAAAAAAAGTTATTACTCATAGCAAGATCTAGGCCTCTAATCAGGTAATTTATCTGAGCCTTTTTCAGTTTGGATTCTTTTGTTAGTGCCCACTTTATTGCCGTAAGTGCATCTTTATGTTGGATGTTAGTATAAAGTGACTCAATGTCTACCGTAATCATGATGATATCTTCCGATGCCACCAAATCCTGCAAAAGTACCAGCAGATCTCTGCTGTCTTTTAAATACGAGGGACTCTTTCTCACTAATGGTTTGAAAAAATCATCCAGATATTCTCCCAACCTTGCAAACAAAGACTCCATCCCGCTTATTATAGGTCGGCCTGGTGGTCTTTCGTTATTTTTGTGTATTTTTGGTAAAATATACATAACTGGAATTTTAGGAGCGTGTGGTACAAGGTAATCAGCTTCCTTTTGATTTAAAATATCTTTGTATAGGCCCTCAGTTACCCACTCTATAAGAAATGTTTTTATTTTTGAGGTCGGATCACTATTTAATTTTTTATAAGTGTTGGTGTCATTTAGTAAACGTCCCATCTCCTGATAATAATAGTCTCGGGATAATATCACGAGACCTCCCCCTTTATCTGCCGCTCGTATCACTATCTGTTTGTTTTCCTCTATCATTTTTATACCTTCCCATATAGTTTTATTTTTAGCCTGTCTTTTGATTTCTAAATTCCTCACATCATGTTGTACCATATTTTTAAACACTTCTATGTGATGGTGCGTTCCTTTCTTAGGGTTGAACACAGAATTGTTTTTTAACCCACTATGTACATGTAATGACTCAGTGGTGGAGATACTGGTTTTTATAATAGGGTTAATAAAATGTTTTTTAATATTCAGCTTCCTCACGTATTTCTCGATGTCAACAAATAATTCAAACTTGTTCACATCTTTATTAGGTGAAAATTTTAAACCCTGGTTTAATACTTCTAATTCTTTCTCAGAAAGCTCAACGCCTGCTAGGTTAAAAATACCTTCATTTACTTGTCTCTCTTTCTTTTTCTTTCTCCTGCCTCCTCTCTTTCCTCGTTTTCTATAGGTTCTTGTGTGGGGTAAGGGGTAGGAGGGATACGATACGACCCTTTCCATCCTCTCCCTTCCCCCCCCGGTGATGGTTTTGATGAGGCCCTGGTCTCCCTCTAAAATTACCTCTAAAGGCACCTCTAGGAGGCCTCGGTGAGAAATGATTTCTTGGTGGTTCATAATAATTGTAACCAGGATATCTGTTGTCCAAAGGACCATACCTATTGTAAGTATGTATCGGACGGGGAGAGGAGTGGGGGTATGAATTAGAGGGTGGGTAATAATGAGTTTTAGAATTACCTCCTTGTTTGATATTAATTTTTTTCGGGGTGCTGGAAACTGGTTTGGCTTTGGTCAATGAGTCTAAAGTGGGTTCCCTTTCACCCGAAGTCTCATTGCCAGAAGTGGCCAAAAGAGTTTCCTGCCATTTGTATACTTTATTTTGTTCAAAGTCTTTAATATCCCTCTGGTATTTTTTGATCTTTTTGTTTTTAATTTCGCTATCATATTTAGCTAAATGACTCTGAAGAGTTTTAGCTCTTTCTGAATATTCATCAGTGGCACTGAATGGCACCATTCTTTCTTTAAGGTCTGCGATTTTGGCGTCCAAAATCGCAGATTTGGCTTTCCTTTTCCTGACCATGAGTTGCATCAATTTTTGCTCACAGGCATTGAAAAACTGGTACCATTCATCCAACATTTGGAGATCTTCAGTCCCCTCGTTGGGACTGATAACCCACCCGAGTCTCCTTGGAGTCAGGCTCTTTTCCATATACATATCAAATGAGGCTACATCCCAACACAGCCTTATTTGCTTTTCCATGTCTGTTTGTAATTGTTTAAAGCCTTTTTCTAGGTCTAAATTAAGACTGGGAGTCTGTTGAAAGACCTCCTCTAAGTTAATGTGCCTTTCTTTCATAAAATTAAACACATCCATGTCTGCGTGAGTTTTATAAAGTGACCAAGAACAACTTGATACTAGAATAAATGTGAAAAAAAGTGGCTGATACACAGCAACTAATAAACTCCGCGCCACAAAAAAATAATAAAAAAGATATCAAATTGACCAATAGTCAGTGGATCAAATATGTTGAATCAAACAACTAATAGCTGCTCCCTAAAAAAACAAAAAAACTTGTCATGCTGAAAATATACTGATGATAGGGGCGCTAGAGCAAATATAGGTATCAAAAAAATGTGAAAATTTGATAATCAAATGGTATCTAAAATAATACACACCATATTCTAAAACTGCAATATACAGAAAATTACAACCAAAATATAGTGAAAAACAATCATAAATAAAGTCCCAGTTGGGTGTCATCATGTTTCCTTTTGGTGTCATCATTCAATTGGGACTTTATTTATGATTGTTTTTCACTATATTTTGGTTGTAATTTTCTGTATATTGCAGTTTTAGAATATGGTGTGTATTATTTTAGATACCATTTGATTATCAAATTTTCACATTTTTTTGATACCTATATTTGCTCTAGCGCCCCTATCATCAGTATATTTTCAGCATACACATGAATTACCCTATATGAATTTCAGCTGATTCTGAGCTTTTTTGGATAATTGCCTGCGGTCAATTAAGGCAATCAATGGGTGGAGCTTGTGATCTTTAGAGCTACTATTTATTTCAAAGTTTTATGTCTGTTATGTGGTTATGACTAAGGCCTTATAGGCTGAAACGTGTCAACTGACTTAATCTGCATTTGTTCACTGTGACTATTCAATAAAATGAAGACATTTTAAGAGCAACAAACAGAGTTCGGATCATTTTTTCTACATTACTCTACTCAGCCAGCGACTGTGGATCAAGCACCTGGGTGCTCTTATCTAGGGATGAGCCGAACACCCCCCTGTTTGGTTCGCACCAGAACCTGCGAACAGACCTAAACTTCGTGTGAACTTTAGAACCCTATTAAAGTCTATGGGACTCGAACGTTCACAGTCTAAAGTGCTAATTTTAAAGGGTAATATGCAAGTTACTGTCCTAAAAAGTGTTTGGGGACCTGGGTCCTGCCCCAGGGGACATGGATCAATGCAAAAAAAAGTTTTAAAAATGGCCGTTTTTTCAGGAGCAGTGATTTTAATAATGATTAAAGTGAAACAATAAAAGTGTAATATTCCTTTAAATTTCGTAGCTAGGGGTTATCTATAGTATGCCTGTGAAGGGGCGCATGTTTCTGGTGCTTAGAACTGTCCCTGCACAAAGTATCATTTGTGCAGGAAAAAAAGTCTTTTAAAATCACTTGCGGCTAAATTGTCGGCTCCCCGTAATACAGAGAACACTCAATGTGTGTTCTCTGTATTAGCCGACAATTCATTCATTCATTGATAAAAATAAAAAAAAAGCGTGGGGGTTCTGTCCAGATTATCACATGATTGAGAATCATGCTGATTGTTTTCTTTGAAATGTTTTGAGACCTGTGGTTGTCAGTGACATTGTTTTAGAGCTGTGTCATTCAGGGGATAATTTTTTACATACAGTGATTGTATGTCTATGGTCCCATTAAATCTTTGGTGCCCCCAAGAACCTTGAATACTGTACTCTTTATTTTGGTGCTTACTTAAGCAAGTAAAGGAGAAAAAAAGTAATTTATGTAGCGCTCACACTTCCTTATAGAGGTACTCTCTTAAATTGGAGTAACTACCTTACAGTATAAAACTAATAGACTATCCTCAAATGACACAGTTTTTATGCTGTAAGCTAGGTACACCCAATTTGTGAGAGTACCACTCTACCTCTATAAAGAAGTGTAAGTGTTACTTAAAGGACTTGTTTGGTTTCTTGGTGAATACTCTAGAAGTATTGGATTTTTTATAAAGATGCGTAGGATTAAAAAACAAAACAACAAAAAAATAACATACTCCTTTAGATTGCTGCAGCATTTATCTGAGCTGCAGTTGCCCCCCCCGCCAGCTCTACACTGAGACCTGAACAATCAAAGACTACTGATTGCACAGTTTTTAAGTTTGCTGTGCCCCTCCTCCTCAGCGGCATGCGTGAGCCAGATGACGGTCAGGAATATACGTGGATCCTGACTTTACTGTCAGGATCCCTGCAGAGCCTGGACTGCTTCTGTGATGACATTAGCCCACTGTTGACTGAATGTGGGTCAGAGAGGTGCAGAACTGAGTGTGCCCTTGTGACCCACAGGAGAAGTGTAGCCAAAAGAGCGTTGTCCATACTTCACCTTTAAGTTAACTGCTACAAGATTAGTGTATTTTTCCTCCTTGTGTGCTGTGAATGATTTTGTATGTACATTATCAATATAGAAGAACACTGAGACTTTAGACTGGCTTCAGTAGGTACATTATCTGGTTTATTTCTTTCTATCTTACCTTTGTTCACCAGGTTTGCAGTCTATTTCAGCTTCCTGTAGCATTCACATTCCACACAAAATATGGGTCCACTTATTGATGTCAGGACCACACTTGAAGCCTGCTACATCAAGTATATTGACCACTACTGCATCACACAATAGGCTTAAAGACCACTGCATACTAAGCAAGATCAGAGCATTTGCCATGCTGTGATACTCAATTAATAAAAAAAAAAAAAATCTCAGCTGACCCCATTTGTATATTGAAACCCCATCTAACATTTGACAAATAATGCCAAATAACTGTTTCCAATAACCTTGGGCACAAACCATTTAATATTTAACAATAGATTTATATTTACATAAGTTAAACAATTAAGTAATGGTAACTAAAAACAAGCTAAGCATTCCTAGATATATACTACACATGAAATGCACCTTTGTTTTAATTTAATTCGTTGAAAGGCCTAAACTCTTGATTTGATAGGCTTTACAATGTCTCAGATGTGCATCGGAACACAAGCGTTTCAGACAGGGAATACTCCACTGCCTGAGTCAGCAGTAATGACTGCAGGTTTCTGCTCCACTGGAGTCGTTCCTTCCCTTGCCTGGTGGGCTATAAACTCCTCCGAGAACCAGAGTGATTAATTTAATTCCTTCTGAATTTTTAACAGAAGTTCATTTTGTTAATTGGCTTCTTTTCAAACTCTACACACCAAAATGCTTAGGTATTCTAAGAGTCTTGCTCAGTGACTAACTTTGGGAACTTAAGCATAATTTTACATAGTTGGATTGCTCGTTCCTGCATTACTTTCACACTGCTCAAGACCTTTGGTTCCCGCCAGGCACAGTTTGCCCATGTTGTCTTTATGCTCTATGTCATTGTTCACAGCATACCAGAAAATGCAATATCAGCTCTCAGCAAAATGATAAAATAGTTTTCAATCTTTCAGCACAGCTTGTAGTGAGATACTGGTAACCACTTGGTAGAATTACCTTTATCCCATGGCATGCTTTAAATTGAGAAAGGACATTAAATTAAAGGTTTGCATATGACCTAACTGACAAAATCATAGCCGCATATATCCTCAACAGACTTTCCTGTATTTATTTTTTTTCTAATTCTTTATTAGTATAGAAAAATAAAGTATCCATCAGAATATAATATAAGGCTCAGCATAATAAAGACATCCGAATGGGAGAAGAGCAGGGCATATATCTTAGAGAGGGCATGGGGGAGAGGGTCCTTGTTCTCACAATATGATTCAAACGGAGTCCTCTGGCCACGAAAATGAGCCGAGAGCCCAGGGTTCGGAAGAAGTGCTGAAACTGAAGCGCTTGCCATCCAGCTGCGTCAATATGGAGATTATGGGCCAGGCGTTGGCAATTAAAAAATTGGAGGCTTGAAAGCAGTGCCTCTCCTGTAGGGTTCCCAAAAGGGCCATGTTCTATGCCTAGGGAGAGCTAAGATTTCCCAATATGGGGAACAGCAGAGAGTGGGTAGAGGAAAGGTCTGGTTTTGTACATGCCATGTGACCAACTCAGAGAATGGGACTTACAGTGGGATGTGATTTGAGGGAAGTTGGTAGGGATGCATAGCACCATGGCGCCCTATTCAGTGATGGGTGAGATTGCCACTTGTAGGACCGAGACATATGGGTTTAATCTAATCCTGTTCAGAAAGGGCTCCAGCGAGAGGGCAAAGAGCAGGAGGAGAGGGGGCATCAATGAGGGTGCCGTTAAAAATAATAAACAAATCTGGGAACACCCCATTCGCCTTAACCACAGCCCAATGGCGAAGAGTACACACTAGAGATCCAGTGAAGCATCTGTTCCCCAAAACCCATATGTCTCAGGACCGCAAACATAAAGGTCCAGTTCACTCTATTAAAGGCCTTCTCCTCCTCGGTGCTGAGGAACATTCAGGGAGAGTCCATTTGATCTGAGAGGTGAAGCAGATTGAGCACCTTAACAATGTTGTCGATTGCCTCGCAAAAAGGGATGAAGCCTACTTGGTCCAAGTTGACTAGTTGGGGTAGTAAAGACTGAAGTTGAGAGGCAAGTATTTTGGTAGAGCTTCAGGTCCACATTGACCAATGACATCAGCCAGTAACTGCTACAGACCAAGCGATCTTTCCCTTTTTTTAGGATAACAGAGAGGTGTACTAAGAGTGAGGCCAGTCAAATGATGTAGTCTGTCCTAGGCAACTAAACACTTTCACCATATGTGGGCCCAGCAGGGGTAGGAGGGTCCTGTAGTACTGTATGGTGAATCAGTCTGGGCCAGGGGCTTTCCCTTGTTAGGCGGACTTCACTGCCCTGCTCAGTTCCTCAATGGAGATGGGGATCTCAATCTCCCCTCGGATTAGGGATGGGAGGCGAGAAAAGTGTGTCAAAAAGAGGTATTCTTCCATGGAAGAGGAGGGGGGAGAAGGAGGGAGATTGTATAGGGAAGAATAGAATCCCCCAAATGTTTGGGTGATATCCTTGGGTAAGGAACATTTTCATTCGTCCTTCCCTTTTTTATATGGGATATAGGAAGCCTTACATTGGTCTCTGAGAGCCCTGGCTAGCCAATAGCCACACTTGTCACCGGATTCATATACTAGCTTCTTGCAGGATTGGAGTGCTGCTTTAGCTTTGTAATAAAGGAGGTCAGGGACCTGTCGATAAAGGTGGGCAAGTTCATGCCCCACAGAAGGGGCTGGAGACCTTTTATGTTGCATCTCAAGGACCCGGATATCAGCTAAGAGTTTTGTCAGTTGTGCCTCTCTTGCCCTCTTAACACGGGATCCATGTTTATTCAGAATTCCCCATATAACCGCTTTATGGGCTTCCCACACTATACCCGGGTCACTCTCAGGGATGTCATTCATCTGAAAATAAGCTGTGAGTTCTTGAACCAGGTCAGTTAATACCTCTGGGATCTGCAACAGACTCTCATTCAGGCGCCATCACCAATCCGGGAAGGTGGTAGAGTTGGACAGGGATAGACGTAACATAATCGATGTATGCTGTATGATCAGACCAGGTTATGTGTCCAATAGAAACATCCAGGATGAGCGACAGTAGCTGGTGGGGTACTGAAAAAAGGTCTATCCGGGAATATAGTTGATGAGGAGTAGTGAAGAAAGAGTAATCTCGTACTCCAGCGTGTAGGATGCGCCAGACATCCACCAGTTGCAGCTCATAAAGTTTTTTCAGTGTACATTTCCTGGGGTCGAGGGGGACAGAGGAAGTGCCAGAGGGGGACAGAGGAAGTGTCAGAGAAGGTATCCACACTAGGGTCTAGAGCAGGCATATCCAAGGTCCGGCCCACGGGCCAATTGCAGCCCGCATTACAGTTTAATGTGGCTCCTCTGGTAATTTGGATATATATATCTTTTGTGGCCCCCAGGGTCACAAAAGATATACACTGTATTTATCGGCACTACCTCGGCGGGTGCAGGGAGGGGGCGGGACAAGTGCCCTCAGATTACATACAGGAGAATCTTCGGTTTTCTCGACGGCGTCTATAATAGGAAGTCCCGTCTCCTGGGCTGCCATTGAACGAGTGTTCTGTCTATCATAGGAGGTGGGACTTTGTATTAAAGAGGCTGCCGTGTAAACAGGAGATTCTGCTGTATGTAATCTGTTGTCGCTAATCCCCCCCCCCCCCTGTCCCCTCCCCGTCCCCTCCCAGGCTGCAGATGGCCATAGATCAGGCTGTAATGATGGCAATGGTGAGACTGCATTCAGAGGCTGCATTCATGGCAATGGTATGGCTGCATTCATGGCACATGTGATTCTGCATTCATGGCAATGGTGAGGCTACATTCATGGCAATGGTGAGGCTGCATTCATGGCAATGGTAGGGCTGCATTCATGCAATGATGAGGCTGCAGATGGGCATTGATTAGGCTGCATTGATGGGCACTTACCCTTATTTTGCTTTCACAGTTATTTATTTAAAATTTTAGCTTTTTTCCTGAAACTTCCCTCTTAATGTGAAGGTGCATGTTATACGCTGATAAACATGGTATATCTGGGGCGTGACCAAGATGGCGACTGAGTCAGACGTCAAGGAGCAGAGCTCTGCTGCCACAGAGGGGAAATCACCCTGTATATCCACCCTGACCTGACAGGAGTACTCCAGAACTCCTCTGCTCATCCAGGTAGATGACCTGGAAGCCGAAATACAAAGCAGGGACCCATACAAAACAGCAAGGGGAAACCCCAGCTAAGCCCGCCGGCGCGGTCGAACACGTGGAGCAGACCTTTAAGAGTCTATGAGAGCAAGGGGTCGTTCCTTGGATATCTCGGTAATTAGTATCACCGTCTTCTGTCAGAAGGACATCGGTCCCTCACACAGAAAGCCACGGCTGCATTTTCTGTGCCCACCAGTGTCAGCTGCCACTGCGCACTGTGCCACCTACCAGTGCCACCTATCAGTACCCACGAGTGCTCCCTACCAGTGCCCACAGTGCCACCCATTAATTCCCACCAGTGCTGCCAATCAATTCCCATCAGTGTCTCATAATCAGTGCCACAGATGAGTGCTGCCTATCAGTGTCATCTACCAGTGCCACTTATCAGTGCCACCTATCAGTGCCCTTCAGTACCACCCATCAGTGTTACTTCTCAGTGCCACCTATCAGTGCTGCCTCATCAGTGCTTATCAGTGCCACCTATAAGTGGCCATTAGTGCCGTCTTAGGAGAAAAATTAATTGTTTTCAAAGTTTTATTTAGCAAAAAAAAAACAACCCAGCAGCAATTAAATACCACCAAAAGAAAGCTCTATCTGTGTGAAAAAAATTATAAAAAATTGAATTTGGGTACACTGTAGCATGACCGCGGAATTGTCATTCAAAGAGTGACAGTACTGAAAGCTGCAAATTGGCCTGGGCAGGAAGGGGGTTTAAGTGCCCAGTAAGCAAGTGGTTAATGAGACAACATAAATAAAAAGGAATTTTGGGAGTAACTAAATAAATGTATTTTTCGGATGAAACCGAAATTCCAAAACAAATCATTTCAGTGTGTATATGTCTAGTGCATATATGGTGGCCAATGATGTTGCCTATATGGCCTTTAAGAAAAAGATAACGCCGTTTGTGTCAACTGTCGGAAAAAGACCAGGGGGAACGGCTAGAGATAAGAATAGAAACGCCTTTAGATTTTGTTTCTAGATGGCACTCACTGGAGAACTCTCAGATTCATATAAGTGAAGGCCTATGTGGGGAAGTGGTTGGAAACAGCCAGAGGACAGAGCCCATGCCATGACCCTCCAGCATTGATGAAGACAAAAATATATATAGCAGCAAGAAACCATTTAGTATAAAAATTTAGGGAGGAAGTTAAATCAGTAACATTGTAGTAATAAGCAATAACCCGTAGGTCAACTTCAGATAACTCCAACTGGGAAGTAAACTCACATTTCTAAACCAGTCAAGGTGCAGAGTAAGGATAAGCCACCTGACCTACAGCATATATCTTGAGTTCACATATAGGCAACATATAATTAGACCCAGGGATGGGGGAGTTCAAAAGGCCCTCCAGGGGCAGCAGGGACTGCAGTTATGTGAGCCTTTGGGAGTGGGGGGGGGGGACAATAGACAATTTTCACTCCAGGGGTGTGAAAAAAATTGAGGAGCAAAGCGCTCCAGGGCACTACTGTTAGGAACTGGGGATGCAGATGTTTGTAGTGCAGGGTACAATCATAGATAGTTCAATAGTAAAAAGTGAACCAGAAAAATTCAGATACAAAGCCCTTCTAACGAGAGATAAATGGTTGTATTATATGCACTGAGTTGGGTGTGAACCTACAATGCTAAATTCACCATATGGGTAAAGCAGGTAACAGCAGCAATCTGAAATACAACAAGTGGCAGACTCTCACTTGGGTAGTCTTCAGAGGAACTAGGACTCACGGTCTCCAGGTAGGGAACAGTTGTGGGATCAACGTTGTCCCCTGCTCTGTCAGGTAGGGAGGCCAGGCAGTGCAGAAGAGGGAGCCAGGTGCCGTGATATTTGGCGCAGGGGTTCAAGCCAGTTTGGGACTGGAAAAGCTTTGGTTCCCAGGAAAGCAAACAGACCTGGCAGGTCAGCAGCATCAAACAGGGTGAATAACGCTGAGCCCTTCCACACTGTCAGTGATATAGGGAAACCCCATTGATAGGCACTGCTCAATTGCTGCAATCTATCCAGGAGGGGAAGCAGCATCCCTGTCGATGCAAGGTAGCCCTGTACAGATCAGGCAGTATTTTCACGGTGGCCCCATCAAAGTCAATTTAACCTACCTCCCATGCTCTGCGCATGATCAGATCTTAATGGGAGTAGTGATGTAGGTGACATATGACATCTCTGGGTTTGTTTGGATTTGAGGAGCAATGACCGAGGGCTCAATGCACCCTATCAAATTCCAGGTCCTTAAGGTTGGTCGAAGTAGCCAATTGTTGACAAATAGCCAGGACTGTGGGTTGCAGAGATCCCTGGCATGACTTTGGGGATGCCCCTCAGCCGTAGGTTGTTGCGGCGGCTCCAGTCATCAAGCTCTTCCATGTGTACCTGCAGTAAGGTGACCTGAGAAGGCAGTGAGGACTGTGCCCACTCCAGCTGAGACAAACAGCTCTCAAGGGATGACAGAGATGTCTCGCCCGTAGAGATTCTATCAGAAAGCAGCGACGCGTCCACCCTGACCAAGTGTAAGTCTCAGCGGTGCGCCTCCTCCAGGTGGAAAATCAGCATCTTCACGTCTGACTGCAACAGCAGTGCCTGAAGGAGAGCCCTGAGATCCAGGTCTCCCCGTACTAAAGGCAGAGGTGCTGATAATGCCGAGGAGACTGGCGGTGGGATGTCAAGTCCTCTGGGAAGCCTGTTAATGAATCCAAACCAGCCGGTGAGGCAGGAGGGGCCGCCATGTGTAGGTCTGGGTGAGAAGTGCCACGTGTCTCCATGTGATGTGTAAGCCCGGGTGCTGGTGAAGAAATGTGGTATTTCTGAATGAGGAGAGGATGTGTAGGTACCTTTCATCTTAGGCCGCGTACACACGGGCGGACTGTTCGCCCAACCTTGTCCGCTGAACAGTGTTTGGGCGGACAGTCCGCTCGTGTGTGGGCTTTCAGCGGACAGTTTCAGCGGACAGTTGGACGGACAAAGTCTTTCGGAAATTCCGAAAAACTGTCCGCTGAAACTGTGTTTGAGCGAACAGTCCGCCCGTGTGTGGGCCTGTCCGCTGTACTTTCGAAATGAGCGGACTGTTCCCGCTCGGAAAGTCCGCCCATTTCGAGCGCGTGTACAGGTAGGCGGGGCCCGCGAAGGAGACGTCGCGGGCTCCGCCGCCTGGAATGGGCTTAAAGGGGAACCCCAACGCCGAAAAAAATCGGCGTGGGGGTTCCCCCAAAGTCCACACCAGACCCTTGTCCGAGCACGCTACCCGGCCGGCCAGGAAGGGGGGGCGAGCGAGCGCGCCCCCCCCTCCTGAGCCGTACCAGGCCGCGTGCCCTCAACATGGGGGGGTGCCTTGGGGAAGGGGGGCCGCGCGGCCCCCCCACCCCAAAGCACCTTGTCCCCATGTTGATGAGGACAAGGGCCTCTTCCCGACAACCCTGGCCGTTGGTTGTCGGGGTCTGCGGGCGGGGGGCTTATCGGAATCCGGGAGCCCCCTTTAAGAAGGGGGCCCCCGGATACCGGCCCCCCACCCTATGTGAATGAGTATGGGGTACAATGTACCCCTACCCATTCACCTGTGAAATAAAGTACAAAAAAAAACACAACACAGGGAAAAAATATTTTATTGCACAGCTCCGGGGGTCTTCCGTCTTCGGGGGTCTTCTCGCCGGACTCCTCCGCTATCTGTGTGTAGCTCTTTTACTAGCGGAGGAGTCCGGCTTTCTTCCTCCCCGCCGCCGGCCTCTTCTCCCGACTTCGGGGGTCTTGTCCCCCTCTTCGGTTCTTCTGCCGGGCCACCGCGCCTTCTTGTAGCTCTTTTACAGGCGGTGGCCCGGTCTTCTGTCGCCGCTGTCGTCGTCGCCGCCGCCGCCGCCGCCGCCTTCCGTTCTTGTTCTTCTTCTTGTTCTTCTTCTTCTTCTCCTGGAGATGTTGACTCGACGATCTCTCCGGCCGGAATGCCAGGGACACGCTCCGCTGCCACTTATATAGTGACAATGGGGCGGTGTCACATGGTATATGTCACATGGGTTGGTCACATGGGTTGATGTCACATGGGGACTATGACATCGTAAGGGGGCGGGGTCACCATGTGACCAACCCATGTGACATATACCATGTGACACCGCCCCATTGTCACTATATAAGTGGCAGCGGAGCGTGTCCCTGGCATTCCGGCCGGAGAGATCGTCGAGTCAACATCTCCAGGAGAAGAAGAAGAAGAACAAGAAGAAGAACAAGAACGGAAGGCGGCGGCGGCGGTGGCGACGACGACGACAGCGGCGACAGAAGACCGGGCCACCGCCTGTAAAAGAGCTACAAGAAGGCGCGGTGGCCCGGCAGAAGAACCGAAGAGGGGGACAAGACCCCCGAAGTCGGGAGAAGAGGCCGGCGGCGGGGAGGAAGAAAGCCGGACTCCTCCGCTAGTAAAAGAGCTACACACAGATAGCGGAGGAGTCCGGCGAGAAGACCCCCGAAGACGGAAGACCCCCGGAGCTGTGCAATAAAATATTTTTTCCCTGTGTTGTGTTTTTTTTTGTACTTTATTTCACAGGTGAATGGGTAGGGGTACATTGTACCCCATACTCATTCACATAGGGTGGGGGGCCGGTATCCGGGGGCCCCCTTCTTAAAGGGGGCTCCCAGATTCCGATAAGCCCCCCGCCCGCAGACCCCGACAACCAACGGCCAGGGTTGTCGGGAAGAGGCCCTTGTCCTCATCAACATGGGGACAAGGTGCTTTGGGGTGGGGGGGCCGCGCGGCCCCCCTTCCCCAAGGCACCCCCCCATGTTGAGGGCACGCGGCCTGGTACGGCTCAGGAGGGGGGGCGCGCTCGCTCGCCCCCCTTTCCTGGCCGGCCGGGTAGCGTGCTCGGACAAGGGTCTGGTGTGGACTTTGGGGGAACCCCCACGCCGATTTTTTTCGGCTTTGGGGTTCCCCTTTAAGCCCATTCCAGGCGGCGGAGCCCGCAACGTCTCCTTCGCGGGCCCCGCCTACCTGTACACGCGCTCGAAATGGGCGGATTTGCCTCCTCCTTACGTGGGCGAGTCCGTTCATTTCAAAAGTTGAGCGAACTGTTTGCCCAACCTTGTTCGTCAAACAGTCCGCTCGTGTGTGGGCAAGTCCGCTCATGCAAATTTTGAGCGGACTGTTTGCCGAAACTGTTTGACGAACAAGGTTGGGCAAACAGTCCGCGCGTGTGTACGCGGCCTTACTCTTCTTTGTGGCAATCATAATGGGCTTTAACTTTTAAGCTGCATCAGTTGCTGAGTTGCTGAAGGGATGGTTGGAGCTCTGCTAAACCACGTCTTTACTCTGCCATGTCCAGACCACACCCCCAGAACTTTCCTGTATTTTAACAGAGCAAAAAGAACTTGTTGGTTACATTAAAAATCATCTAAGAAGCTCTCATAAGAGAATGAGGGTGTTTGTAGTGCAAAGAGCAGACTGAATATTTCATACAAGGGAGCAGGAGAACTCATCAAATAACAGGTATGAAAATATGGCAGCTAATTTGTGTGGGTATCCCAATGCAAAGCTAGCTAAATTATCTAAAGCAGGATAAAAAAAATAAAAATCCTTGACCTTTAAATAAGTGCATCAGCAAAACAACACACATCTATGAATGTTCAGTCCAGTGATAACTGCAGAGACCTCATATATATTAGCAGAAAATGTCTGTTATTCAAGCTATTGTATTTAGCAAAATAATCAGCTGTGACCTTGGTTAGAAACTTGTATGAATATAATTATCTTTTATCCAATAAAGAACAGTATTGATTTTTCAATCTCTTTTCATTTTTTCTTATTAACTTTTAAGGCTAATAAGATTAACAGTCAGTGAATTTACAAGAAGTTGAACACAATTTCATGTAAATGTTGACAATACAAATATTACCTATGTATAGAATTACAGTTTTATGATCACATTTCCCATTTTGGGTATACACACAACTAACAAATGTCCATCCTTTGGAAAATGTTGTCAGAAACGCAACAGCTGTGCTAGGGTTGCTACAAACTGGATGACAGTCGGTTATCAAGTGGTCCGCAACCGGTCTCTAATTGCTTTAATAGCAATGCTGTTTGTAGCTTTAAACACAGTTTTAATGAGATGTTAGGGGTAATAATACTTGCAGAAGCAGTCAGCCATTAAAGTAGAACTAAACAGGAAACTTTTTTAAATGTTTAGATATAGTAAGGGAGGGTTATATACCCTGTTTTTTGCCCTCTGTGTGCCATTGGGGAGATTTCCTGTCCCATAGCCAAAATAGGAAATGAGAAGAAAACTCTTTAAAATTAGGGAGTCTTTTGTTGTTACCACTGGTAAACACAAAAGACTCCCTAATTTTAAAGAGTTTTCCTCTCATTTCCTATTTTGGCTATGGGACAGGAAAACTCCCCAATGGAACACAGAGGGCAAAAAAACAGGGTATATAACCCTCCCTTACTAGGGTCACTAAACCTGATTTGTCCATTGGAAATACTGCAAGTACAGTAAAATGCCTGTTGATCCTTCCAGAATTCAGCATGCACTGGCATTTATGCCATACTCCTTTTTGAGGAAAAAGAGAATCCTCCCTCAACTCAAACAAAAATATTGTCTTCCGTACCAAGCAGAAATCACACCCCTTGTCCACTGCTTGCTAGTTAACCCCCAGCAACCCCTGCTTGCCTGTAAAGCACTGCGGGGAGAATACAAGGAGGAGGAGGGAGCAGGAAGGAGTAGGAGGGGAGTGTACAAGCACTGTCAGCCATGTTGCAGGGAGGATACAGGGAGGAGAACAGAGCAAGAGGAGAAAGGGATAATCCATGTCAAGCACACCGCCCACCACTGATCTGAAGGCTAGATTGTCAGACCCCTTCTATTCACTATCACCTCCACCCCTGGGTCTGATGACCTCCCACAGCCTCCGATAATCCAATATGCTGTCAACACCCAAATTTATCTCACTACTTCTGCTTACCCCTTTATCTCCTCATGTAACAATGATTTTACTAACTGACATATCAGTATGGATGTCACATCACTTCCTAAAGCTTAAGTTTTTAAAAACTGAGCTCATAATATTTACTCTTAAATCCCCTGGTGCCCAACCTGTGGCCTAAGGGCCACATGTGTCCCTTTGATGTCTAAGTGCAGGCACTGGACCCCAGCAGTCAGTTGAGGAAGCATTTATAAAGGGGCCCTTAATTGTAGTAAAGTCTAGTGATTTCATGCAACATGTCTATAGTCTCTGGCTGTCCCCTATAGCATGATATAGCATGACTTCAACCACTCCTGTAGAACAATCTCTGAACATTTCCTCTAGCAAGCCTTCTATCAGTGACAGTTACATTACATGTAATTAATGCTATATGCAGCCTTTTGGAGTCTTTGGGGGCTGCATTTGACAGTTGACAGCCACTGTTTAAATCTAACCTCAATGATCTATGCGAAAGCTGATGTTCAATCTTCAGCACAGCATTGTCTGCTTTTATTTGTCTTTACTGATGAATTTAATATGTAAAATCATTTTAATCAGATGGGAGAAGAACTCAGTAGCATACAGTATAGGCAATCTATGTGGACAGAGGCTCCAACAATCCAATCCAGCAAATGATATTAATATTAATAATTTTCTGTCACTCAATCCAGGCAGGTATAACTATTCCTATCACATTTTGTTTAGGTGGTGATAGGTATCTGGCATTCTCTAAGCTGTTTGTATTGTGTGCAGATGTCGCCCAATGCTTGGTAGCCTGTACTGAAATAATTTCATGCCTCTGTAACCTTTCCATTCCATGCAGTGTGTGTACATCATTCAAACAGCAATAAGATCACCAGATAGGTCAGTACAAAATGAGCAGTAATTTACCATTATTTTCAGGGGTAGAGAGGGTGTTGGTAGAGAGACTGACGAATGCATTAAACACTTGATCTTTAATTATGTTCTGTAAAACGATCTATTGTGCTTTTATGCTTACAATTTATGGCCCATGTTTGTGTTGTCTGTATGCCTCATAAGTAAACTTCCAGCTACTGTGTTACTCATAATCCCTATTTGCGCCTCAAAAATAGCAACATAGAAATGTGCAGGAATAAAAGCAATCTCACACTCCCCAATGCACATCCCAGGAAAGCTGTTAATTAAATCTATCATGCTGCTTTATTTAATAATCCCCTACAGTGAGAATATTATATTTACATGGTTCCTTTTCCTGAAAAACCCAAGCAGGAATAAGATACTTATCAGTCAGAAATATGCTTCACACAAAAGAACACCACATATCTTCTTATGGAAATCTCTATACATCACTGCCAATTAGACACTAATACATTCAAAGCTTTCCATGAAGATTTCTACAAAGGCATGTGTATTTGGAAACAGTTGTTATTTACCTTACACACATTGGCTTATTGCATTCAGTGCAGTGGACACAATAATTGTGTCAATAGATACTTTTATGCCGAGATAGTTTTCACCTTTTCTCTCATTTGTTGAAGCTTGTTTAGACCTTTGCATTTTTGGACACATATGCTTTCGGACTCTTTGCACGCTAACTATGTCATATTCAAAAATTCGCCATTATTTTGGTAACACAAATCTGGAGACCCTAAACAGACTTCTGGGATCCTATTTGGTGTTATGATCCACACCATGAATGCATTGGTTATACATTTTAAGCCATTAATTAGCTTTAATTCTTGATAGAGGGCAATAATTATGGTAACACTGGGACAGGTGTGGTGGCAATCAGAAACACTGTTGCTGGCTGCACTGGTCTGATTATACTGGGACTGGTATAGTGGTGGTCAGGAACACTGTTGCTGGCATACACTGGTCTGGTAATGCTGGGATTGGTGTAGTGGTGGTCAGGAACACTGTTGTTGAATCACACTGCTCTGGGATTCATTTGGCAGTGATCAAGAACACTGTTGCTTGCTGCACAGGTCTTGTGACACTGGGACTGGTATGGTAAAATACAAGAATATATTTGCTGACTTAAACTGGTCTGGTGAAACTGGGACCAATGTGGCTTTGATCAGGAACACTGATGCTGGCTGGACTGGTCTGATGGCATTGGTACTGGTGAGTAAATGATCAGGAACACTCTTTCTGGCTTACACTGATCTGATGACACTGTACTGGTGTGGTGGTGATCAGAAACACTATTGCTGTTTTACACTGGTCTGGTGACAACGGGACTGGTGTGGCAGTGATCAAGAACACTGATGATGGCTTAAACTGGTTTGGTGACTTTGGCCTTTGTATGGCAGCGATCAGGAACATTGTTGCTGACTGCACCGGTCTAACATGGTGGTGAATGATCAGGAACACTCAGGGTAGAGAGAGAAATGCCTACTAAGTGTAATAAAAGGACTGTATATTAAAACACAAAATTGGCAACTCACATTGTTAGGAAGCTTTTCAGGGCATGCACACTCCTTTCTCAAGTCAGTGTGTTTGAGAAAGGTGTGTAGTGCATGGTCTGAAGTAGATTGTTTTAAAAAAGGCCTGGATTATTTCCTAGATACACATAATATAACTGAATATGAATATTTATAGGTAAAGTTGATTCAGGGAGTATCCAATTGCCTCTTGGTAGATCAGGAAGGATTTTTCTCCCTGCTGGAGAAAATTGTATCATGCTTTATTGGGCTTTTTTTTGCCTTATTCTGGATCAGAAGGATGTGTATATAAGATTGTATTATTTTCTCCCCCTTCTACTGGTTGAACTGGATCAACTTGTGTTTTTTTTCAACCAGGCTAACTTTGTAACTATATATGCTGCAAGCTAGTACCAGGTCACGTTCCTCAGGCTTACCCCACCAGGAGGTGAGCAAGTCGGTGTCCAGTAGCAGATATAGCAGGTAGGCATCCAGCAGAAGCATAGTCAGTAAACAAGCCAAAGGTCAGTAACGAGTGGTTACAGGTTGGGATCTAGTGGAAGTGTTGTCCAGAAACAAGTTAAAGTTCAATACCCAATGGTAGTGAAGATAAGGACAGCTGCAGGTACACACAGGAGCAAGATATCAGCTGGAAAGAGCACAATAAACTGCCAAACAGGAAGTGCAAAGACAAGGCTTAAATCAGGAAGTTCAAGAGAGGAGCAAAGGGTTTAAGGTTCACCAGAAACAATAGACAGGGAAAGATTGTTCTAAAAGATCAGACAGGGAGCTGTTAGGCATCATAAGTGGCACAGCGAGAAGAGCCACAGCCGGACACCCCAGATGTCGCAGGTTCAGATCCACACCCTAGCACCACAACTTAATCTGCCTGCCAGAATATGGATTTGCCTACCATTTTCTACTGTGTGGAGTATGTTGTTTCTCTGTTGTTGTGTACAGGGAGCACTTTTGATTTCAGTGACTCCGTAGAGGGCAACATAAAGAGAATATTGCACTCAAGGCCGCCACGATTCTCTCATTTCTCTCTTCCATACATGTTTTGAACTTGACCAGAAATGATTTTTACCATTTCTTGCAACTTCAACATGCATTACAATCACAAACCAATATTAAAAAACAGTATCACAAACCCTTACCATAACTATCTCCAATTGGGTAACACAAATGGTTTTATTTTGGACAACACTAAGGGTCTTATTTCAACTACTAGATAAATTATTACTCAATTCAACACTAACAACTCTTTTTTATACCTAGATTATATCAAACCTCTGAATTTCTCCAAAGGACTGGTTTACGAGCTGACTGCTGTTGCAGCAGATGGGGTAATCTCTTGGGGAACCTTATACACCTTGCCTGGCATTGCCCAAAACAGAGGCGGTATCGGAAAAAAGGTGATTACAAGCCTTTATAGTCTGCTTGGTATCAATTTAAGACCTAGGCTGTTATGGCTCCTCCAGTATGGATGGTTGGTTGTATATCTGTCGTGATTACAAGATCACTTTTTGCTACATGCAGGAAGACAGCCTTGAACCTCTTATATGCAAGTCATTCAAGGCACCTGACACCCACCATCAGCTACTCTATATGAAGCCTATCAGCACAGCACATGCCCACATGAAATGACCCACTGTGAGGTAATTGTATTTTCCACTACACCTTACAGGGCTATCAAATCACAAGCTGGAGCACAGATTAACACACCTCTGCACTAATTACATTCAGGCAGTGGAAGAACTAGACAAATATTTAGAATGCCTTTTTCTCAAAATTGGCACATGTTTTTTATTTTAAAGAATGTTAATTAATCTTAGCATAGCTGATGTCACTTTCATGTGAGAATGGTAAATATCAGCTGTACATTACAAATAAAAAAATATATATTTTCTCTGAAAAATAAACAAAGACCTACTGTATTCAATTCCAATACAGTGATCAGGGATTTTAATAGGCTAATGAATGTGTTTTTTGAAAAACAGCACCATATCCTTTTTTGTTTCCAATCATTAAACATTGCAAGAATCATCCAAAATGACAATCTATAAAAAAATATGTTGTTTTAGCTTTGCTTCTACTTTTAAGAGCAGCATAAAGTACACTAGCAAAGGTCACCATATTACTACTTTTTGGGAGATGAAAAGTATACACCAAGGTTTGGGCAGAAGTTTGTCATATTGATTTTGAAGTGAATATGTCTACTGAGGTCAGAGGATAATTTAGAAAAGTCCCAGGATAGTCCACACTGAAAAGTGCAGACAGATTTGGGACAACCGGAATGAGCAGATAACAATCATCCTTCATTGAGAGTACATTGCCAGTGACACAGACAAGTGAATTTTCTGTCTGATGTTCTATTTCCTTAATAACCGGCTTTCTTGCAGATTGTTTTTTTCTTGGATGATTTAAAACTCCAGTGGCTTCAGTGATGGCAGCAGAATCTCCCCACACACTATTGTTTCTCTAACAAAAGTTACTTTCTTATTCATTTCCTATGACATAGGCTTGAAATATAGCTTACAATTTTCCTGTTCTACAAAAGATGAATTCTTTATGGATGCTTTAATAAATTACTGAATGTTGATGTTTTAGTTTGAGGAATACCGGAGATGTAAAGGAAGGTAGTAAATCTATTGCTTTTCAAACTTCCAGCTGAGAAAGCGGGTGAAAAATGCTTTTAGACTGTGCAAACACAATATTCATCTGCACTATCTTTAAGGAGAAACTATGGTATTAATTTTATTAATTATGCAAAAAAAAAAAACTAATATACCACAGACATAAACATCACAAAACAGTATCCTTTTGCCTTATAGCACACACAATGACACATGTACACATTTACTTTTGGGGTTGTTTCATAATGGTTACTATGATCTCCATATGATAAATCTTTTTCAGATATTCATATCAATTGATACTAGGAGCTTGGTCTCCCTAAAGAGCTGTATGCGGACCATATGATGTGACCAGAAGGTGACAGCGACAGACCATATAAAGGCCATGTATTATGACTCCATTTATTTGTTTCTCTATATAATTTTGAGCTTTTTTGGCAAGAGCCATGATTGGATAGAGTCACCAAGACAGTGTCCAATTATGGCTCTGACAGTGCTATATGCCCTGACTGGGCACATCTTTCATTGCTTAAGCCAATCAAGGCTTCCAATGCACTGCACAGCAGCGTAGTGTATTGTGGTCATTCCGCGGGCCGAACAAACGGTCAAACACCCTGATAATTTGGGTGTCAAACGGGCGAACAGCCAATGTTGAGCCCAAACTCATGCTCGGGTCTAAACCGTTTGCCCAACACTAATGCTCACTACAGAAAATTGCATAAGTACTACCACCAGTATTGTTTCCTAAATTATATTATTGAAATAAATATATTGTATGTTCATTTATTTTCCACTAAGTTTTCCCTCTAGAATTTCCCATTCAGTGAGTTTAAGGACATTAGAAACCTTCACAACTGCTAAGGTCCTAAGGCCAACTGGCTTATCACATTGGCCATGTTAAACAAAATATATGATTTAACTCCAGCCCAATTTTTATTCTGTCCTCAAATAAAATGGTTCTGTTTCAGACTATTATGTAAGATAATAGAAATTGCCAGCCAAATGGATTTTAATGAATATGCTATTTAGTAAGACAGATTGGCATCACCTTCAGTTTTATATAAGAAGCTTAAACAATTCAGTGTGATAAATATAGGAACTTACAGTAGGTGCAAATAGCACATTTATCAAGCTGATGCTCAGATATGGGATTTTTTTTTATCTGAGTGTAAATTAGTGAATACATTCATAATAAATGTAAAGAGGAGGGAATCCTATCTATGTTTAATACACAGGACAAAGTGTGCCTTTGATATTAATGCAAATCCCTGTTCCACGCTATTTGCTTAAATGTCTAAAATGTCAGACTTATAAGTTGATTAATTTCTCTGTATCTGGCATTGTCCTTCAGTCTCTAGCTACTGGCACTAACAAAATCACTTAGCCAAGTGAGCCTGTGTTCATACTGCGCACCCACTGATAAGCAGATTAATTTAAAGTGATACTAAACCCTCTGCTTTTTTTCTGCTAATCCTGCTCTTTTTAGGTAGTGTAGTATGTTTTCACTTACCTTTTCCTTCCTCAAGGAGCTTACAATCAAAGGTCCATAACTCACATGCATATACTAGGGCCAATTTGGACAGAAACTGGAGGAAACCCACACAGGCACAGGGAGAGCATGCAAACGCCAGGCAGGTAGTGTCATGGTTGGGATTTGAACCAGTGACCCTTTTTACTGCTAGGCAATCCCAAACATTGAACACTACCTGCCTGGAGTTTGCATGCTCTCCCTGTGCCTGTGTGGGTTTCCTCCAGTTTCTGTCTAAATTGGCCCTAGTATATGCATGTGAGTTAGGGACCTTTGATTGTAAGCTCCTTGAGGGAGGGGACTGATGTGAATGTACAATGTATATATAAAGCGCTGCATAAATTGACGGCACTATATACAGTTGTGTTCATAAGTTTACATACCCTGGCTGAATCTATTTCTTGCCCATTTTTCAGAGAATCTGAAGATAACACAAAAACATTTATTTCACTCAATGTTAGTGTTTGGCTAAAGCCATTCATTATAAATCAACTGTGTTTACTATTTTTAAATCATAATGACAACAGAAATTACCGAAATGACCCTGATCAAAAGTTTACATACCCTGATGATTTTGGCCTGATAACATGCACACAAGTTGACACAAAGGGGTTTGAATGGCTATTAAAGGTAACCATCCTCACCTGTGATCTGTTTGCTTGTAAATAGTGTGTGTGTGTGTAAAAGGTCAATGCGTTTTTGGACTCCTGACAGACCCTTGCATCTTTCATCCAGTGCTGCACTGACATTTCTGGATTCTGAGTTATGGGGAAAGCAAAAGAATTGTCAAAGGATCTGCGGGAAAAGTTGAACTGTATAAAACAGGAAAGTGATATAAAAAGATATCCAAGGAATTGAGAATGACAATCAGCATTGTTCAAACTCTAATCAAGAGGTGGAAAATTAGGTGTTCTGTTGAAACCAAGGTCCTGGGTTTGAGGAAAGATGAAAGCTTCTGTTTGCCTCTCTGAAGCTGTGTAAAGTGGCGTCAATGAGTGGGTGTTCTTTTAGTGTTTTAGGAACGAGGAGTGGGAATATCCAAGGGGTGGTTTTGATTGACAGGCTTGAAAAGGACTCTTCCAGTTTCACCCAGTCTTTTGTATTTTCATGTACCGCCCAGTCCACTATTCTCCCCAGGTGACATGCTTGGGAGTAGTTTCGGAGGTCTGGGAGGCCGATTCCCCCCTTTGTTTTTGGTTTTGAGAGTTGGGCATAGCTTATCCTTGGGCGTTTGTGTTTCCATAAAAACTGCAAGGATATCCTCTTTATGGACTGGAAAAATGAGGAGAGGGTCTAATGGGGATTGTTTGAAGAAGGTAGAGGATGCGGGGCAGGATATTCATTCTATTCTATTAGCCCAGAAAAATATTTCACAAATTTGACTCCCATTGATTGGGGTTTGGGTTCAGCGTCTGAGCTTCTTTGAAGTTCCTCAGACCCTGCTCAATACAAGCGGAACACTTTCATTTTTGTGTTGCCTGGTATTTCATATGTGTATTTAGCTGTTTGCCTGGAGTTCAGATTTAAATAACAATTTTTGCTACAAAGATACCAAACATTACTGGAAGTCATTTACTCTTCCGATAATTGTTCTAATGAATTACTGTGCTTAATTGGCACTGGTAACCGGTCCAGTTCACCTAATTTTCTGTGAGCACAAATATTTAACCGCTTGCCGACCAGCCGGCATCATTATACTCCAGGAGGGCGGCACGATCCCGTGAACCGTTGTAGATATACATCGGCTCGCGGGATAGGGCTAGCAGGCGCCTATGCACGATCCCGCGAACCATCGTAGATATACGTTGGCTCGCGGGATAGGGATAGCAGCCGTGCATAGGCGCCCACTGCACAGTGGGGGTACCAATGCTTTTGGGGCGTCGGTCGTGATGCCCCGCCGGCCACAAGCAATTGTGAGCAGGAGACATAGAACAGGGACAAGTGTGTGTAAACACACACTTCCCTGTTCTGTTCTGACAGGAGTGACAGATCGTGTGTTCCTATTAGCTAGGAATCACGATCCGTCACTTCCTCTAGTCAGTCCACTCCCCCTTCAGCTAGAATCGGCTCCCAGGGAACATAGTTACCCCCTTGATCGCCCACTAGTGATAGCTCCTTCACTACCAGTGAAATATATACAGTGATCAATGCTTTTTTATAGCATTGATCGCTGTATTAATGCCAATAGTCCCATAAATGTGTCAAAATTATCCAATGTGTCCGCCAAAATGTCGCAGTCATGATGAAAATTGTAGATCGCCACCATTACTAGGAAAAAAATAAAATAAAAATGCTATACGTCTATCCCCTATTTTGCAGACGCTATAACTTTTGCGCAAAACAATCAATATACACGTATTGAGATATTTTTTTTACCAAAAATATGTACAAGAATACGTATCTGTCTAAAATGAGAAAAACATGTGCTTTTTAAAAAAACAAATGGGGATATTTATTATGGCAAAAAGTACAAAATATTGTGTTTTTTCAAAATTGACGTTCTTTTTTGTTTATAGCGCAAAAAAATAAAAACCGCAGAGGTCATCAAATACCACCAAAAGAAAGCTCTATTTGTGGGAAAAAAAGACGCCAATTTTGTTTGGGTGCAATGTCGCACGACCGCGCAATTATCACTTAAGCGACGCAGTGCCGAATCGCAAAAAAAATGGCCCGGTCATTCTGCAGCCAAATCTTCTGGGACTGAAGTGGTTAAGAAGTATTAGATTTAGAATAAGTAATTGTTATTATCATCAACTGAGTGACATAAATGATATATAGAGATTTCTAATTTAATGTAAACATATGCATCTCTTTATTTTTTTTATTTGACATTTTTGAACAGGTCCAACATGACATAATTGTCTGCATAGCAAGAATTCCCTGGGTGCCTGCCAAGTAAAAGCATTAGTTATATCATCTGCCAAAGTGTCTGCCAAAAACTGGCATTCTTCCTCTTTAGAGGGATAACGTTAATCTCCCCTCATTAGCCCAGACATTAAGATATTTTAATCACCTCCAATTGGAATAGCATTACTATGTTGTTTATTGAATAACTCATCCGATTGATGACATGTAAAGCAAAATATAGCACAATGAACAATTTCTAAGCACTTAAAAGAGAAGTTATAAGGATATAAACAAGACAAACGGAAATGCTCATCTAGGTGGGTGTCTTCCTCCACCTCTAAACCAAAAACTGAACGATCAAAGACAGCTGATCTCTCAGTTTTCAGAAAACAGAGCAGAAAACTGGTGGCTGTCAGTCACTGGCTCTCTGGTCTGTCCCTCCAGTGCTCGCTGGAGTGCTGGGCTGGAGAGGGGGCAGGAATGGCTGGCTCAGGCTCTCAGTGGCTCACTTAGTGGCTGAGCTAGCTGCCAGTCTAGGCATCTGGGTGGATCCCAACATTAAAGTCAGGATCTCTCCGGGGTTTGGACCGGCTGAGTAACGTCAGCCAACAGCAAGCTTTAGCTTGCTGTTGGCTGAATATGGGTCTCAGGAGTGCAGAAAGAAGTGCACTCATGGTGATCCCAAGGAGAAGTAGGGCTTTGGCCCTACTTGTCCTTTAACCATTGAACAACCAGTTGCCACACTTATACTGCAGCAGGTCGGCTCTCCTGCGCAAACCAATGTACCCAAATGTTGGTCTGTGCATGTGAGATTGCAGGCGTGCGCAGACGCGCTGCTTGCCGAGAGAGTGTATGCGTGGGTCTGGCGGAACTCGATGTCTGCTGGCCACCCGCGATCACTGTACACAGAGGCAGAACGGGGATTGCCATTGTAAACAAGGCAGATCCCCATTCTGACAGGGGACATCTCAGAGATCTGCTGTTCCCAGTGATCTATGTCATGTCTCAGGCAGCCCACCCCCCTACAGTTAGAACACACTGAGGGAACACATTTAACCATTTGATTGCCCCCCTAGTGTTAACCCTTTCCCTGCCAATGTCATTTATACATTGATCAGTGCATTTTTATAGCACAATAAAATAAAATATTGCATTATATATGTAATAATGTCACTGGTCTCCAAAAAGTGTAATTCGAGGTCAGATTTGTCTGTCACAATGTTGCAGCCCCACTAAAAATCGCTGCCCTTACCAGTAAAAACAATAAAAAATACCTAAAAGTCCCTAAATCCATCCCATAGTTTGTAGACCCAATACTTTTTGTGCAAACCAATCAATGTACGCCTATTGCATTTTTTTTTACCAAAATATGTAGAAGAATACTGATGAATATATATATATATATATATATATATATATATATATATATATATATATATATATATATATATATATATATATATATTTATATTTATATATATATATATATATATATTTTTTTTTTTTGGATATGTAGCAGAAAGTAAATTGTGACTTTCGTTTATAGTGCAAAAAATAAAAACCGCAGAGGTGATCAAATACAAAGAAAGCTCTATTTGTGGGGGAAAAAAAGGACATATATTTTGGTTGGGTACAACGTCACACGTCTGCACAATTGTCAGTTAAAGCGAACTAAATATCATTGGTTTAGAGATGGGCCACATCAGGAGTCCTCTGATGTGGCCCATGACCTTAACCACGGGTAGTGCATGCCCATGCTCTAGGATGGCAGGTCAGCAAACCCAGATCGCAATTAACAGGTTGCCGACCCACCATCCCAGAGCATCAGAGTGCATGGAGCCAGAGAAGCAGGGAGCAGGAGCCGCTTAAGAAAATGCTTCCTCTGTAGTGCCAGCTTCTGTCCCAGGTGGAATGATGATACCAAGTATATTTTGCCCAGGACATTTCTGATAGCCTGGTTATCAATCATAGAGGAAAAAGTCAGTGTATTAAACATCACATACACTGAACATTTTCAATGTGCATATTAGCAGTTATAAAAAAGCTTTATTAGGCTGCCTTCACATTGATCTGCAGCTGTAGCACAGTTTTCTTTCAGGTTATCTGACTTCTATTATATTGTGTGTGTTTGGTGGCCTGCGACCAGTTACCAAATCACTGAAGTGGCCCTCACTCTTTAAAAGATTGAGCACCCTCATTTTAGCGATAGGGCACATAACTTAAATTTACATTAACCCCTCAGTTCTTTAGCCCTTTTCACCAACTGATTTAATCATTTCCTCAGTATACTTTTTTATCCTTTAATCTTTGCAGATATTCCAGTTTAGGCTGGTTTCCTGTTTCAAGTCCACTCTTGAAACATCCTATGGCATCAACTTTGCATGCAGTGATTAGATATGTGTCTCCCAACACTGTATGTATCAATAGAAACACACAGCCCTTATAGACCAGGGTGGCAAGGCACTCCCCTGCTTCTATCACCTCCTCCAAGCTAACAGGGTGGCTATCTACTGTTAACCCTTTCCTTTGAGGACCAGACATTCAAGGAAGCAGCACTGAGAGAGCAGGAGTCAGCAGCATTGAATGTTGTACGGCCAAAGGAAGATTTTGCAATGCTGGACTGTGCAGTATCCATGTGCCAAGTGTTGTGGCGTGGTCCTATTCACTTACATAGGGGAGTTTGACAGGTGGTGCGACCTGCCAAGGTTGGCATGTTGTAGCTCATGCAATTTGTATTCATCCAAGCATCACAATGTCCACTATTAATTAGGTGGGTAGTCGAGGGCAGTAAAAACATGGATAAACTCGCTGTTTTCTACTGCCACTGTCCTGCTGTGTTAAAGGAACCTTACTGGCTGGATCAGCAAGTGAACATAAAGGAAAGAAGCATGAAAAAATTAAATACATGCAGCCACTACATCTAAGATTAGGTAATCTAAAATACTGTACATTACATTTTTGTTTTTAGGTTTAATACTGCTTTCAGTAAATATGTGACAATAAAATGATGATTGATAATGTCTATCTAGAATAATAACAAACCAATAAAAACAATTAGTGCGTATGATATTTGGAAAATGTTAGAAATAATGAAATCTGGCTTTATATATTCAAAAATGAAACAAATTATAGATTAAAAAGTAAAGATCTTCAAATAATCTGAAATAAAACAGTATTTTTTTTGTCAAACTGTATTCCTTGTACCTAGATTAATACCGACACATGCTAGCATACAGCTCTGTTTATTGCAGTATCTCCTGACATATCATAAAAATATTATAACAAAATTCAATTGAAAATAATATGTTATTAAAAATGCATGTGCATGTTCTCTCATTACTAAGAATAAAGAGTAAATAATGAGGAGGGCAATGCCAAGGGAAAGGATGTAGTCACATTTAATGTAATTACTGGACCATCTGGTTACTCCATTCTGTTTAGCCAAGCCTGTACCATCTGAATAGTGGCTCAAGAAAACACTGCAGTCTTTGTTTTATATGCATAATGTGTACACTAGATAGCCTATAGCTTCCTTGGGAAAAAGATGGCTTACAGTTTATTGTACAGCAAGTCATAACAACACATTAGGTAAATGAAAATCATCAAATGGATTCATTGAAGATTGTTACAGTTTGTAAGGTCCTTTTATAGTGTAATGGAACGCAAGCTTGTAAAGCATTCTAAAACATTCTTTACATGCAAATCCCTATTTTATTTAAATAGTACTGATTAAAACAGTTATAAAGTCATAATCTAACTAATCTAACATAATCTAACTTTAAACCTCATGCCTCTGGCTTGCTGTTTTCAACAAATATCAATGTAGATGCCCTTAAATATTCAGTAGTTTGCTAAAGCAAAATCTGTATGGGTAAGACTGACTTGCGACTTACTTACTTACTGGTACTTAAAGAGGAAGTTAACTCTTATGGGTCCTTGCTGGTGGCCGCACCCATCTTCACCCCTCTTCCTTCTGGGGCCATGGACTCCGGCTCTGTGACTGGCTGGACTTGTGTGATGTCACTCCCGCACATGCGCACAGGAGCCGACGGTCACGGCATGCTGCTGAAAAAAGGGCACCGTGCCCTTTCTTCAGTGCGGATGTGCCGATGACATCAGCGCAAGCGTATATGGCAAATATCTCCTAAACTGTGTAGGTTTAGGAGATATTTCCAGTACCTACGGGTAAGCCTTACCTGTAGGTAAAAAGTGGTATGTAAGGGTCTACAACCACTGAAGCCAGCCATAGATGGAGCAATTTCCTTTCCTGCAACCACGGGTCAGTGTTGATCAGCGGGGGAATCCCTCCCGCGAAGCTATTGTTTGCTTCCAGCATATGGAGCCGCCCCGACTGGGAGAACACAGTGATCATTGCTATAATTGCTATAGCCGCTGACATTAATCGCAAGAAAGATCCAACAGGCTGGTTGTACTCAAGTTGATCGATCAATCAACTTTGGGTACAATCAGCCTGCCCATACGTGGTTGAAATCTTGCCCAATCCCTGCAGCCGAATGAGATTCGAACCATCTATGGCCAGCTTGAGATTCCAGTTTGAATCAGATAAATACATTTCAGGTGGATTAAAAATACAATTCAACAAATCCTTGACACATCATTTTACTGCACAAATGGAGAAAACAAACAAAGGAAATGGGGGGAGATTTTTCTATGAAGGAAGAGGAAGGTATGGCTAGCACTTAGAGATTATACCTACCTACTGCAGCTCCGCTTGGGCCATGCATTCCACGGAGCTGCCGACGTCACTTCCGGTTACCCCTGACACAGGGAAAAGTGACATCGTAACCACGATAGAAAACACCGCTCATGTCCTAGGGCAGTGCCAATGTCTATCATGCACCCGGTCATATACATACCACGGAACATACCTACTACGGCACCGCACCAGATTCAAAAAACCCTGCCACCCATTTTGGTAGCTTTACCAGTAAATGAGGCAGATTCAGGTAGTTAACCACAGGCTTCAAATGCAACAGTAGCATTGTCACCTTCTGCTTTGTACTTCTGGCAGCCATGCTGACTCACAACATGCCCTTAGGCCTATGCCCCCCTGCACTGACCCTCCGTGCTTAACTGATGGGCTGATGGTTCATGTGCTTCTTTATGTCTACAGCCCAACCCTGCCAAAAGTGACTGAAATATGACCGTCATAGGACTGCTGATGAAACAACACTAACTTAAAGGCAATAGATTTTTTTCTTAGTGAAACTAAACATACAGTGGTGTGAAAAAGTGTTTGCCCCCTTCCTCATTTCCTGTTCCTTTGCATGTTTGTCACACTTAAGTGTTTCGGAACATCAAACCAATTTAAACAATAGTCAAGGACAACACAAGTAAACACAAAATGCAATTTGTAAATGAAGGTGTTTATTATTAAAGGTGAAAAAAAATCCAAACCATCATGGCCCTGTGTGAAAAAGTGATTGCCCCCCTTGTTAAAACATACTATAACTGTGGTTGTCCACACCTGAGTTCAATTTCTCTAGCCACACCCAGGCCTGATTATTGCCACACCTGTTCACAATCAAGGCATCACTTAAATAGGAGCTGCTTGACACAGTAAGGTCCACCAGAAGATCCTTAAAAGCTACACATCATGCCGAGACCCAAAGAAATTCAGGAACAATTGAGAAAGAAAGTAATTGAGATCTATCAGTCTGGAAAGGGTTATAAAGCCATTTCCAAAGCTTTGGGAATCCAGCAAACCACAGTGAGAGCCATTATCCACAAATGGCGAAGACATGGAACAGTGGTGAACCTTCCCAGGAGTGGCCGGCTGCCCAAAATTACCCCAAGAGCGCAGCGACGACTCATCCAAGAGGTCACAAAAGACCCCACAACAACGTCCAAGGAACTGCAGGCCTTACTTGCCTCAGTTAAGGTCAGCGTTCATGCCTCCACCATCAGGAAAAGACTGGGCAAAAATGGCCTGCATGGCAGAGTTCCAAGGAGAAAACCACTGCTGAGCAAAAAGAACATCAAAGCTCGTCTCAATTTCTCCACAACACATCTTGATGATCCCCAAGACTTTTGGGACAACATTCTGTGGACCGATGAGACAAAAGTGGAACTCTTTGGAAGGTGTGTGTCCAAGTATATCTGGCGTAGAAGGAACACTGCATTTCATAAAAAGAACATTATACCAACAGTAAAATATGGTGGTGGTAGTGTGATGGTCTGGGGCTGTTTTGCTGCTTCAGGACCTGGAAGACTTGCCGTGATAAAAGGAACTATGAATTCTGCTGTCTACCAAGAGATCCTGAAGGAGAATGTCCGACCATCTGTTCGTGTACTCAAGCTGAAACGAACTTGGGTTCTGCAGCAGGACAATGATCCTAAACACACCAGCAAGTCCACCACCGATTGGCTGAAGAAAAACAAAATGAAGACTTTGGAGTGGCCTAGCCAAAGTCCTGACCTGAATCCTATTGAGATGTTGTGGTATGACCTTAAAAAGGCCGTTCATGCTCGAAAACCCTCTAATGTAACTGAATTAGGACAATTCTGCAAAGATGAGTGGGCCAAAATTCCTCCAGGACGCTGTAAAAGCCTCATTGCACGTTATCGCAAACGCTTGGTTGCAGTTGTTGCTGCTAAGGGTGGCCCAACTAGTTATTAGGTTTAGGGGGCAATCACTTTTTCACACAGGGCCATGATGGTTTGGATTTTTTTTCACCTTTAATAATAAACACCTTCATTTACAAATTGCATTTTGTGTTTACTTGTGTTGTCCTTGACTATTGTTTAAATTGGTTTGATGTTCCGAAACACTTAAGTGTGACAAACATGCAAAGGAACAGGAAATGAGGAAGGGGGCAAACACTTTTTCACACCACTGTATGTTTAGTTTCACTAAGAAAAAAATCTATTGCCTTTAAGTTAGTGTTGTTTCATCAGCAGTCCTATGACGGTCATATTTCAGTCACTTTTGGCAGGGTTGGGCTGTAGACATAAAGAAGCACATGAACCATCAGCCCATCAGTTAAGCACGGAGGGTCAGTGCAGGGGGGCATAGGCCTAAGGGCATGTTGTGAGTCAGCATGGCTGCCAGAAGTACAAAGCAGAAGGTGACAATGCTACTGTTGCATTTGAAGCCTGTGGTTAACTACCTGAATCTGCCTCATTTACTGGTAAAGCTACCAAAATGGGTGGCAGGGTTTTTTGAATCTGGTGCGGTGCCGTAGTAGGTATGTTCCGTGGTATGTATATGACCGGGTGCATGATAGACATTGGCACTGCCCTAGGACATGAGCGGTGTTTTCTATCGTGGTTACGATGTCACTTTTCCCTGTGTCAGGGGTAACCGGAAGTGACGTCGGCAGCTCCGTGGAATGCATGGCCCAAGAAGTGTGAAGTGTGACAAACATGCAAAGGAACAGGAAATGAGGAAGGGGGCAAACACTTTTTCACACCACTGTACACTGTTGTCTTAGTTTGCAAACAGCAGGATTTCCAGTTACTTTGACTTACAGAAAAGTCTTGCAACTTGCAACTTCACTCATAATGCTGCAATTCTGAATTTAACTAAAAAAAAAACACTTTTTATTCTGCCAGCACGGTTAGAAATGACAGAATGAGAGTTTTTTTTAACACCTACCTACTATTTCATCATGCTTACAACACATTTATGATACATATCTTGATATGGATGCAATCAAAATCTCAACTTTCTTCACAGTGCTGTTAAAAACTACTCACCCCTTACAGTTTTCTGATTATCTGTCTCATCTGGTAGACAGATCACACAGCAGAAAGGCAGCTGAAGAGGCCCACCATAAAATAATAAGAAAGATATTTTTTCAATCACAACTTGCCTAGGGAACACTAGTTTTAAGGAATACTTAGCAGGAAGAAAGCTTTTAGCATTTCAGGCTTTTGTTAAAGAACTTCTGAAGGGCTCACTGACCAGCAGGTTACAATTAATGTACTTTACTAGACTGAGATTTTAATTATACTGTACATTTACCTGAATGTCAGTCTTACAAAAATACCTTTTTATGGTACTCAAGGCAAGTAAACACATTTATAAATGTGCTGTTGCATATAATAGCAAGCCATTTTAAAATGTTTTGTTACATTTGTGTTCAGTTTATAGATATAACAACATGGGCCACATACAAAGCACCAAAAAGGTTACACTTCAATTACGTTAATGGCAACTCAGTTTACCATGAACAAAAACAGAGTCCCACCTGAAGACCACTCATCTCTTATGAGCTTCACCCAAAAGGGTTTAATTATAGAGAACTCCTCTGTGTAAAATACATTAAAGAGGAGTTGCCGTCAAATGAGGCTATGTCTATTGGCTTTCATGGCTGAATAAACTGAGATGACAAGGACACTATTGGAGTGTAACCTTTTTGTGTGCATTGCATGTACATGCAGGGTGGACAGGCTTCTGGGATCAGCATATGCCATTTGAGAGAATCTTCTAGAACAATGGTTTCCCTGTGATCTTCAAATATAGATGTAGTATTACTGTCAGGAGAATTAGTAGACCAGACTGTGTGGACTGCACAGAGATAACCAAAAATGCATGTAAAGTGAATAATAATAATAATATTTATTAAGATAGGTGATAAATAAGAAAATACAAACAATGCACAACCAACCCACCAAACCCACCAACAACAACAGTATATACAGCAAGGGACAGTACCAGAAACACAGATGTCAGCCAGGCCAGGGTCATACACAGCAGGTCAGCAGAAGAACAAGGGATGCTCCAAAAACATAAACGTTAGCCAGGCCAAAGTCATACACAGGGAGATCAGTAGAAGAGGGACTGGGAACAAAATGGACAAGAAGGGGATGGAGCAGAATGAAGGTTAAAGGTAAGGGTACAGGAACACAGGAGGGACAGGATCAGGATGGGATTGAGATCAGGTTCAGGGTTCAGGATGCAGGTTCAGGGTTCAGGATGCAGGTTCAGGATGCAGGGCACAAGGAAGATACCAAGGCAAACATGTGAATTTTTGCCGGGTATTTATATGCCTGTAATTGGTCTCAAGTGACACCTGTTTGCAAGAGGTGCTGTCTGCTCCACACTGCCGTGATCCATCCGCTGGTGGACGCCAGTACTGCGGCCCAAAGATGACATAATACTACCAAAAAGGGAAAGCTCCCCTGGCAGTTCCAGACTGCCAGGAGACACCTGCTGGTGGACCACAGTACTGCACGCCAAATGTCAGGCAGTGTCATCAGCCGATGGAACCTTCCCTGGCAATTACCCTCGAGAGGGCTGCCCTCTTTAGCTGCCTTGACATTGTAAGCACCTCGATCTTTCTGAAACTCTAGGTTCAGTCATTGATTTCACCCACAATACTTAGCACCCTTGCCGCTAGTGATACCAAACACCAATCAAAGCGATAGACAAAGTTCAGTCAACACTCTTGTACAGTATTTATCATTTCAAAGCAGTTCTGGTTGGTAGCAATTTACATGCAGCAATACACAGTCAATTGATGTTGACAAGTAGATAGGTTGAAACAGATAACAATGAACTACTAGGTACCGTAGAGTATTTTAGACTGTAACACTGTTCTCTGGAGATGCAGCTCAGATTGTGAACTGAAGGCCTACTGTCAAGCCTAGTCTATATATAGTGCAGTTATGAAAGGTGAATATTGAAGTTCTATGCTTAGCACAGGCAGAAAGGAAAACACCCCTAAGTCTCTGATGGATATATGTGTCAAGAGGGGAAGTTAATGTCTGAAGTTGATGGCAAACTTTGGTGCCCTTTAACAGTTGAAGTATATGGGACAGTTATGAAGGTAAATATGATCTGAAATGGGGGAAGGTAATAGGATCTTTTAGCTGAAGTGGTAGTGGTGGTGTGCTCGCAGTGTTTACATGGTAGTAATAGAGCAAAAGTGAAAAGGGGTAAAAATGACTGCTAACAGTGTCCATAAGTAAGGAACAGAGTAAAGGCTGGGCATATGCTCTCTCACAAATCCCAGCTGAGGATAAATCTCAGATATAGAAGGAGAGAATGAGCAGGTTCTGGAGTGGTAGCAGGATGATGCGAAGAATGCACAACAGTTGTAGGGTAGATAATGGGAAAGCTCAAGGGATTTATGATAAGCAGGCAGCCCCTCCTTACACATCCCCCACTGGGATGCCGATCCACACCTTTTGTCTACATCCCATGACCTAACATAATTGAACAAAATAACAAGGGGGGGGGGGGGGGTTTGGAGAAGGGATGCAACTTACAGTATCTCCCAAAAGTGAGTACACCCCTCACATTTTTGTAAATATTTTATTCTATCTTTTCAGGTGACAACTCTGAAGAAATTACACTTTGCTACAATGTAATGGTGTGAGTGTACAGCTTGTATAACAGTGTAAATTTGCTGTCCCCTCAAAATAACTCAACACACAGCCATTAATATCTAAACCACTGGCTACAAAAGTGAGTACACCCCTAAGTGAAAATGTCCAAATTGGACCCAAAGTGTCAATATTGTGTGTGGCCACCATTATTTTCCTTCATTGTCTTAACCCTCTTGGGCATGGAGTTCACCAGAGCTTCACAGGTTGCCATTGGAGTCCTCTTCCACTTGAGCATGTCCCACAGATGCTCTAAGCCAGCGACTTAGACATTAATGGCTGTGTGTTGAGTTATTTTGAGAGGACAGCAAATTGACACTGTTATACAAGCTGTACACTCACTACTTTACATTGTAGCAAAGTGCAATTTCTTCAGTGTTGTCACATGAAAAGATAGAATAAAATATTTACACAAATGTGAGGGGTGTACTCACTTTTGTAAGATACTGTACATAGAGACCTAATTACATTATTCCAATGCCATTTTGTCTCCAAGTCCCTTGTTCTCTGCTGGGCCATAGTCTGTGGGTAGGAGGCCAGCCCACAGCCCCCTACAAAACACACAGTGACAGTGGGTTCTGTGACATTTCTCCCCTTTTAAAAACTGACTCACCAGGTCCCTGACCCTTAACTGGTCTGGGTCTGCGCTAGTCACAAACTCCCACCCCAGGCAAACAGCAAAAGAAACAGCATGACTCTGGCGCTGGGGAGTAAAACCGCACATACTGTCTCCCGTGAATAAAATCAGCCGCTGCAGAATAGGACTGGCTGTCTGCACACCCGTGATCCGGGGCCAGGTTGCAGACATTGCGGAGAGGCGAATAACCCTCTGCCCCGATGTCAGCGCTTCAGCTGGTAGGGAACGTAGGCTGAATATCCAAACAAAAGAACTCACTGCTCCAGGTGAGACAGGACGCCTAATGA
Organism: Lithobates pipiens; assembly: GCF_037356315.1. Classification (NCBI taxonomy): domain Eukaryota; kingdom Metazoa; phylum Chordata; class Amphibia; order Anura; family Ranidae; genus Lithobates; species Lithobates pipiens. The sequence goes on along the minus strand of NW_027507903.1, from coordinate 94,317,112 downwards.
TATCACAGGTGCTGTTTTTACGGCTTAGGGGTTCCCCTTTAAATACATACCAGGCAACGGGGCTAGCGAGGTGTCAATCTCACCGATGGAGGCGGCGACATTGACTTCCTTCGCTAGTCCCGTCTACTTGGAGTCACGTTCAAAATGAACAGACTTGTGGGCAAGCCCGTTCATTTCAAAAGTCCGGCAAATCCCTGCCAAAAGTCCGGTGGATTGTCCACCAGACCTAGTCCGCCAGAAAGGTCCGGTCGTGTGTGGGCAAGTCCACTCATTCTGAAAGTCCGGCGGACCTCTGCTACAAAGTCCGGCGGATTGTCTGCTGGACTAAGTCCGCCGGATAGTCTGATCGTGTGTACGCGCCATTACCGAACACAATAGACCCCAAATTATAGGGGTCATACTTGCCTGATATCCACAGTGTCAGCTGTGATGTTCCACCCGGTTCGCTCCATAAAGGAATAGCCCCTCTCACGTCTGAGACAGCGAGATGGTTTAATAACTTTCCAGCCTTACAGTCACTCTGCTCGCAATTCCTCCAATAAGTTCAAAGGGATTTAGAAGAAAAGAAGAACTTCATGGTACAGTAAATAATGGTAGTTTATTCCAAAATCTTCCTTAAGCACAGCAAAGAAATACAATACAACACACAGCTACAAGCTATCAGACTGCCAGCCGCTGCGTGGTGATGTCACAAGATTCTCTCCAACTGACGCGTTTCCCTGTCACAAGCATCGACTGGGAATGGAGATGTCTTTGGGATGTCAAACACCATGTAATCTATACTAGGCAGGGGAGACACCAGAGGTGCAGAATTCATCTGTTCCTACCAGGTGTCACAAATGACATAGTTTTTTATGCGGCAAACTTGTTTTAAAATTCATATTTAAAAAACAATAACATTCATAAACAATACTAATAAAGGTTCCACATGAGCTGCCACATTAAACATGTCACAATAAATTAAAAAAAAAAAAAAAAAAAAGCTTAAAATATAAAAATGAATAAAAAAATTTAATTCTTTTGATGCGTTTTCTTAAGTTATATATATACTTATAGTTACCAACAAATAAATGTCAAATATCACCCTGAATCCTACACCAGAGAAATATTAATAAGACACATCTTGAATTGGTCAGATGTACAATTCACTAGAGTATTAACCTATAAATAGCAAAATTCATCTGGCAAGCAATAATATCACAAGGTGATATTAGTAATACACAGAGCAAGCCAACCACCAAAATTATGATAACTGATGATAATAACAATAATTAATAATAATGAATGAAAATGAGAAATTTCACACATTTTTAGAAAGAAAAAAAAACTGAATTTCAGATACACCAAAACAATATGTTAATTCTAAATCCTCATTAGTTAATACCCATGTACAAAAAAATAATCAATAATACTAATCCAGCTGTATAGCTATCCCATCTGACAGCCACTAAAGATGGGGTCAGCACCACTTATGCCATAAAAAATAAATACATTTATGGAACAGGTTATATATTCAACTGTTATTGATGTAACAGTTGATATCCCATTCTATATTGAGCCCCATAGGATTGTAAGAGCAAAGGTCAAAAATCCATTGAGTTTCTCTTCTGGAAATCTGTCTTTTCAAATTACTACCTCTCCAGTGGGGAGAGCACTTTTCCATGGCAATGACTTTCAATTCAGAGGGGTCCCTCCTGTGACATTTGCAAAAATGTCTATAAACATTATGGCCAATAAATCCTGTACAGATATTAGTCAAATGTTCACCAATTCTAACCTTTAAATCTTGTGTGGTTCTCCCCACATAATGGAGCCTACATGGACAAATAAATAGGTAGATAACTCCTACTGTCCCACAGGTAATAAAATCGTCAATCCCATACACCTTAGATGTAACATTAGAGGAAAAAGAGGAAGTTCTCATGGTTCTAGATGTTCTACACATTTTGCACCTTTTACATGGATAGAAGCCTTTCAGGTTTCCAAACACACCCATTTTAGACTCAGGTGGATTTATATTGCTTGGGGCCAAAATATCTTTAAGTGTGGTGTTTTTCCTAAAAATTATGTTTTTCTGGAAGTTTAGGACCCAATAAGGAAGATAGCCCCAAATGGATTATACCAGTGATTATGATGAATATACACAAAGTAAACCCAATTGGGGTGGGGGGGAGGTCAATATAATGATTATCAGAATTCCCCAAGAGCTACCTATGGGTATGAAATTCAGACTGAAAACCACTGTGATTAATTACAGAACTATTCAGAAAATCAAGAGGAAGATTCAGCATATAGGGAATGGGACTATAGACAACCGCAAGACAATATAAGATGCCCAAATGGGTCAGATTCACTCATCAGTTCAGTGCATCTTCCATTCCCTTTTTAGATTTAGTGAGTTACAATGAGCAGCATTTTCTGTTTACTAAGACACACTTTAAATCTACTGATCGGAATGGTTACATTCCGACAGAAAGTTGCCATCACCCTAGCTGGCTAAAAGTTATTTCTAAGGGACAGTTTCAACGAATCAGAAGAAACTGTTCAAAGCTGGAGGATTTTTCAATACAGGCCGAAACCCTAACAAAACACTTTATAGAGAAAGAATATAATCAGGTTAGTCTGAAACAAGAATTGGAAAAGGTCCAAGATATGGATAGAAGTCAATTATCGATACCAAGGATTAGAGGGCCAAGGGAGAATAATCCATATGAATGGGCTTTTGTTACGACTTTCTCTTCACAGTTATAAAGAAGCACTGGCAAGTGTTAAAACATGATAACATTCTGGGTCCTAAACTTCCAGAAAAGCCTAACATCATTTTTAGGAAAAACACCACACTTAAAGATACTTTGGCACCAAGCAGTATAAATCTGCATGAGTCTAAAATGGGTATGTTTGCAAACCTGAAAGGCTTTTATCCATGTAAAAGGTGCAAAATGTGTAGAATATCTAGAACCATGAAAACATCCTCTTTTTCCTCTAATGTTACGTCTAAGGTGTATGGGATTGACGATTTTATCACCTGTGGGACAGTAGGAGTTATCTACCTTTTAATTTGTCCATGTGGGCTCCATTATGTGGGGAGAACCACACAAGCTTTAAAGGTTAGAATTGGTGAACATTTGACTAATATCTGTAAAGGATTTATTGGCCATAATGTTTCTAGACATTTTTGCGAATGTCACAGGAGGCACCCCTCTGAATTGAAAGTCATAGCCATGGAAAAGTGCTCTCCCCACTGGAGAGGTAGTAATTTGAAAAGACAGATTTCCAGAAGAGAAACTCAATGGATTTTTGACCTTTGCTCTTACAATCTTATGGGGCTCAATATAGAATGAGACATCGACTGTTACATCAATAACAGTTGAATATATAATCTGTTCCATAAATGTATTTATTTTTTATTGCATAGGTGGTGCTGACCCCACCTTTAGGGTCTGTCAGATGGGACGGCTATACAGGTATACAGCTATATTGGTATTATTGATCAATTATTGTACAAGAGTATTAACTAATGGTGATTTAGAATTAACATATTGTTTTGGTGTATATGAAATTCAGTTTTTTTTCTATAAATTTGTGAAGTTTCTCATTTTCATTAATTATTATTAATTATTGTTATTATCATGAATTATCATAATTTTGGTGTTTGGATTGCTTTGTGTATTACTAGCATCACCTTGTGATATTATTGCTTGCCAAATGAATTTTGCTATTTATGGGTTAATATTCTGGTGAATTGTACATCTGACCAATTCAAGATGTGTCTTATTAATATCTCTCTGGTGCAGGATCCAGGGTTGACATTTATTTGGTGGTAACTATATGTTTATAGAAACTTAGGAAAACGCATCAAAATAATTGCATTTTTTATAATTTTTTATATTTTTAGTTTTTTCAATTTGTAAAATTGATTGTGACATGTTTAATGTGGCTGCTCATGTGGAAACTTTTTTAGTATTGTTTATGAATGTTATTGTTTTTTAAATATGTATTTTAAAATAAGTTTGCCACATAAAAAACTATGTAATGTGTGACACCTGGTAGGAACAGATGAATTCTGCACCTCTGGTGTCTCCCCTGCCTAGTATAAATTAGGTGGCGCTTGACATCCCAGAGACATCTCCGTTTCCAGTCGATGCTTGCTACAGGGAAATGCGTCGGTTGGAGAGAATCTTGTGATGTCACCACGCACCAGCTGGCAGTCTGATAGCTTGTAGCTGTGTGTTGTATTGCATTTCTTCGCTGTGCTTAGGAACATTTTGGAATAAACTACCGTTATTTACTGCACCATGAAGTTCCTCTTTTTCTTCTAAATCCCTTTGAACTTATTGGAGGAGTATCGAGCAGAGTGACTGGAAGACTAGAAAGTTATTAAACCATCTTGCTGTCCCAGACGAGAGAGAGAGCGGCATTTCCTTTTTGAGTGGACTAGGTTGAACATCACAGCTGACACTGTGGATATCAGGTGAGTTTGACCCCTATAATTTGGGGTCCATTGTGTCCAGTAAGAGGCCATCTGGCTTTTTTTTTTAGCTCATTTCTCCATTTGGATATTAAGCATTGACCAGTCACCATTGCAGATTTCCAGGGGCTGCATCAGAAGTTGACTTCATTGTCATACTAGTTCAAATTCATCGTGTCTGTTTTGGGACTTTCTAACACATTAATTATAAGTTGTCTTTGTGGATTCTTTATTTTAAAGTTCCTCCTGTGTTTGTTGGGACTTTTTCAACACAATAATAATTGATTTATAGTGACTTATTCACTCACATGCTATGTGTTTTCTGCATGATTATTTATTGATGTGTTTGAGTTTTTGCGCAATCTCTTTTTTCTATATATGAGACTTTATAACATTGCTTGTATAAACACATGCATGTGTACAGGATTGCAACCCTTGATGCAGACATATGACAATGCGATAGGCAATGTGCCATTAACTCTGCCTGCCTACTGTTTATGGCTGCCTAACACACATGGGGGACTGATGTTTATGCGTTGAGAGTGTGCTCTTTCCAATCTCCCAGCACAAAGACTGAGCTGTCGGAGACAAGAATAGGCAACCAGTAGGACCATCTTTGATTGCTGATTCTTCCCACCCCCCAGAATTATTAAAGGGACGCTTGGCTGGGCAGAAAGGGGTTAAAGGTTAATAAATATTGCCCTCAAGGCTGAGCAATATGCACAGGCTTTGATGTTTTATACCCCGACACTGGAAAAAATTGCTAATAACCACCTGCAGTGTGAAAATGCAAGTATGCTATTAATCTGATGTTTAGGAAAGGAAAGGAGAATTGTTTCGAATTACAGTTATGTTAGAAAGTAATTTGCTTACCTTAAGCGTCAGTCTCACTGCACTGCACTCCTGCAAAGGGTTGAGTTTCAAGGTTTCTCCAGGGTTGCTGCAGCCAGATGTCTGATGCTGCATTTCACAGCAAACACATACTCCATCACTATTGATGTTTATCTAACAAAAGAAGAAGACACAATTTCATTTGTATTCAGAATAAAGTTAATAATAACTTTAGCAAAATAAAACTGTAACATCATCAAGGAAAGATAGGGTTTCTATTAAAGTCAAACTATGTATGTCTCCAGTAATCTCATAAAGCCAAATTTCTCAGACTTCTTACATAGCTTCGGAGGCAGCTAAAACTCTTGTCATAAGATTCCCCCCCACCAGCTGCTGATTGCCCTATGCCAGACTATGCTCAACATGCAAAATCCCATTCTTTCTAATTGTCCTCGTTCTGCGCATGAGCAATTGTGTGTGCTCTGAACCCTGTGCTTATAAAAGTACATGAGCTTTTTTTAGAGTATTCAGGCATTTTTGGTTACATAGACTTCAAAGAGCATGTGTAAACCCATGATACATGTGTTTTTGCATATTTTTACTCCTGAAGAACTCTCCTCATATAAAACCACTCTCCTTCCCTTTCCCAGCCCAGGAAATAAGCTCCTGAAACTCAAAACATATGCAAAAATGCTTGTAAATTACATATAATATGCCTGTAAAAAAACTGAAAAAATGATTCAAAAATAACCAGGAAATATGCTTTGCTTTGTCTCTACTCATTTGTGAATGCAGACTTAGCCCTAGTTCACACCAGAGTGATTTGAAGTGCTTTTCCCGAAATGCTTCAATACTCAACATCAAGTTTCCAATAAAATGTAATGATGCTCATTCACATCCAAGTGTTGTGTCGCTTAAATCTTGTGGCTCAAAGCAAGAAAATACATGACTTTTTTGGGTAAATTTTTTCGTTTGTTCAGTGGAAACATCTGAAAAACTTCTAAAAATGCAAAGTTCATGATGTGGAATTTCTTGCCTATCCTTCTCCTAGTAACTTGCTTTCCACTGGCTAAAACAAAAAACACTCAAGCCTGAAAACGCCCCCAAAAACACTTGTACAAATGTACATAAAAAACACTTGAAGAAGCTCAAGCTCAAGTGTGAACCTAGCCTGAGTGTGTGGGCAAGGCTGAAGTGAACTTAGAGCCAAATGCTGAAATGAAAGGTAAGTAAGTAGTAAACCTGGAAATGCATGCGCTGGAGAAATTAGATGCTAAACATTAAAGATGCCAGCATTCTGCAGATAATTTGAATCCACTTGGTTAGTTTAATTTGAATGTAAAAAAATCATATCATATGTAAAAAAAAATCAAATAAAAGGCCCAATAATAATGGAGCCATACACTTCGTTTTGTTTATATTATTTTTGTATCTTTTACATACTGTCTTCAAAGCAAGTGCAGTGTCACCAACTGTACTAATGTGGCAGTAATTATGTATAATGCCGGCAAACAATCAGGCAAACAATCGGCCGGACTTTCTAACGAATGGACTTGGCCACACACTGACACTCCGAATTCTAACGCGACAGAATGTATGACGTACAGCATGTACGATGGGACTAGAAAAAGGAAGTTCAATAGCCAGTAGCCAATAGCTTGCTTCTTGTACTTGCTTCTGAGCATGCGTCATTCTTAGGCCGCGTACACAAGGGGCGGATTGTCTGTCCAACTTAGTCCGCTGAACAGTGTTTCAGCGGACAATCCGCTCGTGTGTGGGCTTCAGCGGACTTTTTCAGCGGACAGTCTGACGAACAAAGTCTTACGGAATTTCCGTAAGACAGTCCGTTCAAACTTGGTTTTGTCCGTCCAAACTTGGTTTCAGCGGACAGTCCGCTCGCGTGTAGACAAGTTGGACGGACTAAGTATGGCGCATGCTCAGAAAGGGTTTACACGGCCGAAGGTTGCATTGCAGTGTATAGGACGTCGTTTTTCTAGTCCCGTCGTACGTGCTGTACACGTCATCACGCACGCTTTCAGCGGACTGTCTGCTCATCGTGTGTGGTCAAGTCCGTTCATGCTAATTTTGAACGGACTGTCTGTCGGATTGTCTGCCGAACTTAGTTGGGCAGACAATCCGCCCGTGTGTACGCGGCCTTAGTCCGCTGGACTAGCACACTGACGAACGGATTGTCCTCTGAAAGCCAAGTCCGGCGGACAAATTTTGAGTCAAAACTACTTTCTAAGTCCACCGGACTTTACGATGAAAAAGTCAGCTGGAGCCCACACACGATCGAATTGTCCGGCGTAATGCGGTCCGGCGGACTAAGTCCGCTGGACAATTCGGTCGTGTGTACGTGGCATAAGTGTCCCTGATTATTGCCAGATCAGTCCAGGGATGAATCGGGGGGGGGAACGGTGCAATTGCCCCCCTGAAAATATTACTTACGGACTCCAGTCCAGTCCCGAGTCTCTCTCTCTCTCTCACATCAGTATCATCAGTGGCTCAGAGAAAGAGAGGCTCTATTGTCATTACACTGTGCTGTAGCCTGGAGAAGATGGAGGGAGGAGTTGGATCCCTGTACCCATTGATAGCGCCTGTGCCGCCTGGCGTCTAGCAACCAGTGGCGTCAGTGACGTCAGAGCCACTGCTGATGAGGAGGAGAGTCCCAGCATTCAGAGCGGAGCCTTCTTCCTTCTCTGCCCCTGAGCTGAGTGAGAGTGTTAGCTCCACCCACCTCCTCCCTCCATCTTCACTGCAGCGCGACATGAACATAGGGTGAAGCAGTGACTGTGTGTCACTATGTGATGCTGCCTGCAGACAGTGTGCAATCCCGGTTCCCGCTCATCTCCATTGATCCTGCATGGGAGGCCCTCCCTCCACTAAAGCACCAACTAAAGTGCCACTAAAGCAATATTTTAATAAAAGTGAGTAGAGCTTTGTTTTGGTGGTATTTGATCACCTCTGCATTTTTTTTTTGCGATATAAACTAAAAAAGACCGACAATTTTGATAAAAAAAACAATATTTTTTACTTTCTGCTATAAAAAAAGTCTTCATTTGTATTCTACTACATATTTTTGGTAAAAAAAAAATCCCAATAAGTGTATATTGATTGGTTTGCACAAAAGTTATCACGTCTACAAAATAGGGGATAGATTTACGGCATTTTTATTTATTTGTTTACGAGTAATGACGGTGATAAGCAATTTTTAGCAGGGCTGCAACATTGCGGCGGACAGGTTGGACACCTAACTCCCACTTTTTGGGGACCAGTGACACTAATACAATGATCAGTGCTAAAAATATGCACTGTCACTGTACTAACGACACTTGCTGGAAAGGGGTTAACATCAGGGATGATCAAAGGGTAAATTGTGTCCCTGGGAGGTGCTTGCTAACTGTGTACAGGATGGATTCACTAGATTAACAGAGTTATCCATGTTCCCAGTTAGCAGGAACACACAATCGTTCTGTTCATCTCTGACAGAACGGAGGTCTGCCTTGTTTACATCGGCAAACCGCTGTCCTATCACTGTGGGGAGTGAGTGATTGCGGGTGGCCTGCTGACATCGCTTCCACTGGACTCAATGATTGGCTCCCCCTCCTGCCAATCTGTACACATGCCTTCACTGGCTATTGCACGAAATGGCCTACAGGTACACCTTATTTTCTGGCAGTGCTCCTCCCAAGACTAGACTCTGGATCCACCCCTGCATCAGTCACAGTGTCCCTGATCACCACCACACCAGTCTCAGTGTTCCTGCTGCTACCCTAAGTGTCAGGACCTAAATCTAAACCTGGGACCTCTTCTGTGTCTGGTGGTAACTCTTCTTGATGAGCTACCCGAGATGCTAGAAAGATCCCTGTCTGATCTCTTAAGACAACTTTGCCTTGTGTCTTGTTTGTCTTAAACCTTGAACCCTTTGCTCCCCCCATTAACTTTATGTCTAAGCCATGCCTTTGCCCTTCCTGTTTGCCATTATTGTGCTCTTTTCAGCCAATATCTCACTCTTGTCACTCTTGCTGCTGTCCAAATCTTTGCTACCACTCGTTACAGACATTTAGCTTGTTCCTCGACGATGCTTCTGCTTGATCCCAACCTGTAACCACTTACTGACCTTTGGCTTGTTTACTGTCCGCGCTTCTGCTTGATCCCTACCTACTGTATCCGCTACTGGACCCAGGCTTTCTCACCACCGAATGGGGCAATCTTTAGGACCTAAACCTGGTATTGACATGCATCAAAACTCATCTCCACCATCAGAAGCTCTGGTAAATACCATTTAGTGGTTGGACCCCACACATTGGGTGAGCCCACGTCATCCACCAGGTTGACCTGCATGTTTACCTATCCTGCTGGTCGGTGGGAGTTTTTCAACTGCTAAACCTACCTGTTTAAAATAAATTATAAAAATGTAATGTGTGTACAATGTTTTTATCATTCAAAATGTGGAAGCTCTGAAATCTGAAAAATGGCCAGGAAGGGGGTGAAACAGTCTAGTCTTGAATTGGTTAATTTGTAAACATCCCACCTTACCGCATAGCTAATACACTATATAACATCAAACTGTCTAATACATTTTAATGGGTGTGGTGCTATATAAACCTAAAAACTTGCAAGTGCAAAATGACCAAAAAAAAGTGTAAAGTGCAATTAAATGGCACAGAACAAAAAAGCGCAAACTGCATCATACATTCAATATTAAAAAAACATATTAAACCGATTGAAATAGTGTCTGGGTGTTCAGTACAAATAAACAAATAAAAACTTTGAGTCCAAAAACACACTCCTTATGTATGTGTACAGTGATTCATACAAACTTCTGATAACAGTGTTATTTATGTACTAACCCACCCCTAATGGGTAAACTTTCACCCTTTGAGGTGGATATTATTTTTAGTAAGGGCATGCAAAGCTTTACCCACTATGGGGTTAACAGACAGCAAGGATCCAGATCAGCTTAAATACCTTGCATGTTGCGTAGCTCAAAAGAAAACATAAAAACATATCATAGTGTTTTCTATATATATACATTTTTTTATTATAACCTTTTCAGCATTTTTCAAATGTTTTGGCTAGAGAAGAGAGTAGAGCAGTAGAGAAGGGCTAAGCTTCCCATAGGTGTATCTAAATTTGGTGTGGACAAGCAGGACTTTTGATCCATCTATGGCTGCTCCTGCTTGACATAAATTGAATTGGACTGTTGAAAAAATGTTGTCGATCAGCAGCTGCAGCCAATCAACTGCTGATCAGTGTATTCTGACAACAGAGTCCCACTGTTATGCCCCGTACACACAAGTGGATTTTCTGTCGGAAAAAACTCGGATGGTTTTTCCTACAGAATTCCGCTCAAGCTTGGCTTGCATACACACGGTCACACAAAAGTTTATTGAACTTCCGATCATCAATAACACAGTGACGAACAACACTGCGACGAGCCGAGAAAATGAAGTTCAATGCATCCGAGTATGCGTCAAATTGTTTCCGAGCAGGCGTAGGAATTTTGTGCGTTGGAATTTGTACAAGCGATCGGAATTACCGATCAAAACTTTTTCCGACTGAGAAATTGAGAATCTGCTCTCAATCTTTTGGTGGCCGAAATTCCACCAGCAAAAGTGTGATGGAGCATACACACGATCGCATTTTCCGACCAAAATCTCTCATGAGACTTTTGCTGGCAGAATTTCCGATTGAGTGTACGGGGTATAAGAATACAATGGCACAACAAGGAGAATTCCTCTATCCACCTGCCATGTGAGTGCGTGTGTTTTTTTTTCAATCAGCCAATTGGCTCTAGAAAAAATGAAGCATCTATGGCTTGCCTTAGATCTTCTGTGAGGTTTCTATTGCAGTCTGGTGACCATGAGGACCAGGGGTTGGGCAACAGGCTGATAAACCATTTTCTCTTTCTCTTTGTTTTACAGTAATATTATCATCAAGTAGTAAAAATTGCACAAACGAGTTTAATCAGTCGGGTGTCCATAAGGTAGTATGATATCTGAACACAGCGCTGATGAAGACCACAGGTATCTGTATACATTGGCTTAATTCTATATTCTGAGCAAAAAAAATGATCAAAGCAGCATACTGTACACCCTTATTGTATTAATTTCCACTGTGTTAGTTATCTTTATTTTAGAATAGATAGGCAATCATGCAGTAAATACAGCATTAGATCACTATTTCAAATATCATAACTAACTGAAAACACAATGCAGTATATAATTATATACCCCTGGACATCTGTTTACTAATATCCAGAAAGAAATATTATAGAGACACAATAAAATAAAAATAGGAACAATGTACAATAATGTAACTTTATATGCACCTGGTTTAGAATATGAAATCGTCTTTCTACAGAAGTACCTGGGCTGTTATATTAGCTGGAACTATTCAGTAAACTAAATATGTAATGCTGGGTCACTGACCCCTCCTGGGGATGACAAAAATAGACTCAGGTGCTAAAAAAACATGTACAGGCTGGGAATTCACACTTTGAAATGTGTGTTCTTTGCTACATTGAGGCAGTTTCACTGCAGAACGAATCTGTAATAGTAAATGATACACTAAAAAAAATCAATACTTTCTTCCCCACTTGGCTTGTTATTGCATGTAGTGTTCAAAGACAGAAAAAGGCAAAAAGTTACACTGAAAAAAAAAATGTGTTTATTAATTTTATATTAAGAAATGTCAATTGAATAAAATACCATTGATACAGTGTACCAAAAATACCGGCGCTACTGATCTTTATAGTAGCAGAGTAAAAGCCAATCAATGTTCTTATAATTATTAAACCTCCATACACAACATTCAATTGTGTTATCCTGGTGCTATTATCTCCTATTAATCAACTGTGTGAAACATAAATTCATCATTCAGAAGTACTCCTGTGCATGAATGTTTCAAACCAAAAAATACATAAGTCAACTTTCCTATCTCATTAGTGAACTGTAATATAATAGTCCATATACAAAGTGTCCAATTGCTTTCCAATGCTGTTCCTCTGTAAATCAATCAGTAACGTCGCTTTCAAAGGTCTTCAGGAAGCGTCATGAAGACGTCATGTGACTAAATGTACGCCAGCACAGGGATAGAGGAAGCTATCTGTGCTGGACAAGAGCCTGACACCTGGGAGAAGTGAGATATTGAGGACGGTCTGCGCTCGTACTGAGAGATAGTGGAGCCGACCGGTTATACAAAAGCGATTCAACCCGGGTGCAAGAGGAATGCACTTTTTATGTAAGTGCATATATTGGTGTTTTTTTTTTACATTATACTGTATTTAAATATAATGGTTTTACACTATTAGAGTTCTCTGTCTCTTCTATTTTTTGACAAAAATTACCCTGGAGTGGAAAAACTGCTGCCTATGATTATTAACCCCTTGGGGGAAAAGCGTATTTAAACCATACTCTTTCCAGAGAGGTCATGGTCATCTGATGAGTGTACAAGTGTGGTGGGGACGCACATTGGAGGAAAAGAAACACAGAAGAGAATATATGTCTACAATTTGTTGGCTCTTTGAGCACAGAGCACTTTGAAAAGTGACATCACTGATTGCTTTACAGAGAAACATCATGGGAAAGCAATTGGATACTTTGTTTATAGACTATTATGTTAGCATTCATTAATGAGATAGGAAAGGCAATTTTTGTATTTTTATTTTTTTATTCATTCACGTGCCAGAGCACTTTATGTGAATGATGAATTTATATGTTTTACGCAGTTAATTAATAGGATATAATAGCACCAGGATAACAGAATTGAGCGCTGTGTACTAAGGTTCAATGGTTAACCAGTTCCCGACCAGTTCGTGTCTTTTTACAGGGGCAGAATGGCTTCACTGCATGAAACCCTGTACGGGTATGGAGCTCCTTTAAGAGCTGCCACATGGCGCGCGTAACCACTACCGCGGTCAGAGGGGCACACATGCGCACGCTGCATGGTGGGGGACCCGATGCGTGTGACTGGCAGTCGTGATCGCCGCCGGCCAGGTGCAATCACATGCACGAGCACCAGCACAGGGATTTGTGTAAGTAAACACACAAATCTCTGTGCTGCCAGAAGAGAGGAGACATGCTGTTTGTTCCTAGTAAGTAAGAACAGCGATTTGTCTCCTCTCCTAATCAGTCTGATCCCCATACAGTTAGAACACACTGAGAAAACACACATTTAACCCTTTGATCGCCCCTAGTCTTTATCACCCCTTCCCTACCAGTGTCATTTACACAATCAGTGCCTTTAATCTGCAAAATCTAAAATCAGCTTATTGTGAAAATATCCATCTAGTGTGGGAGGGGAGAATATCCTATGATATCTACAAGTATCTATAAGTAGAAAAAAATAATAATATCCTATATTAAGGTAAATCCAATAATGAAAAAAAATATTATATCAGTGCATTTTACAGTAGTGAAATAACTGATTGCTATCTTAATTGTATAAAAAAAAAAATTATCAGACAGTTGTACAATTCATTCATCACCATTGCCAATGCTTAAACTCAATTAAAAAGATTCCAACAATGTAATTATTTCCTAAAACAATATAAATTTAATGTATTTGGGGGTGGCATACTCTCTTGTCAGGTAAGACCCAATAACTCAGTAATAGAGCAAATGTTTAGTAAAATAGCCCCAATCATAAATTGTTTATATCTTAACAATAGTGGAAGAATGGTTGTGCATGCATATACAAGCAAACAAATAATAAGTTTGATTAAACCAATATAAAAATAAATTAAAGAAATGTTACACTTTTAAATGTTTTTGTTGCTTTAACTAAATATTAGTGTAGTTATATTCCTTGTGCTGTTTGTTTGATTCACCTGGTAATTATGTGCTCACATGTTATGGTAGCAGTTTTTTGTATCATGATTTGAATGGTCCCCTATGTCCATGTTTTTTAACAGCTAGCCTGTCCCATATTGTGAAAGGGAAAAGTACATTTTCTGATATGGTTCATACAGTGTTCAGTGAAATGTGCTTTGTGTCGCATCACAAATGTGGGCTTACTAATGTAATAGAAAAAGCTCTCTGTGTGCTAGCTCTCACTTATACCAGCAATAGACTGAGAGTCCCATGGATTGTGGGATATATAGTTTTTTCAAAGAAAGTGTTAATTCTCAGACTACATACAGAGGTCATGCTTTAACCTGTGCAGAGTCATGTGGCATGCCTCTTGCTTTTACACAAACAGAAACATCTGACAATAGAATATGAAAATTTACACTACTATGGGCTGTCCAACAAATTCTATCATGGATGTATGAGACTTTCCTGGCAATAATTAAAAAATAGAAAAATATATTTAAAAACAGTTTGTTAAATCTTTATTGCACAACTTAAAACCATATCTCAAAACATACACTGCGAGCTTAAACCACAGGTGTATATAGGGTCCTATTCACCAATGGTTTGAGAATATAGTGTTTGTTTTGAGATTGTTTCTATTAGGGATGCACCGATACTGATACTGGTATCGGTATCCGTGCCAATACTAGCCATTTACGCGAGTATCGGTACTCACGAAAATGCTCTGATTCCGGAAACCGATACCGGAAGTGACGTCACTTGAAAGAGGACTGCCTCCTCCTCCCCTCTGGACAATGCCATCCCTGCCTCCTCCTCCTCCCAGTGGCATCGCAAGGTGCAGGCCCGCCAGCCTAACAGCCAACAAGACTCGTCTCCTCGCTGCACACCTCCCTCCTCCAGCTCTGACTTCCGTCCACACAGAGCACTGGAGCTAGGCTCTCCCTGGCTGGATACTGAGGCAGAGAACAGGGGGGCTCTGTATGAAGACACTCAGCAGCAGGGTTCTCTCCCTGTACCATGCCTGCAATCTCTGGCACTCTCCCTGTACCATGCCTGCATTCTCTGGCACTCTCCCTGTACCATGCCTGCATTCTCCGGCACTCTCCCTGTACCATGCCTGCATTCTCTGGCACTCTCCCTGTACCATGCCTGCAATCTCTGACTGTCTCCCTTTACCATGCCTGCAATCTCTGGCACTCTCCCTGTACCATGCCTGCAATCTCTGGCTGTCTCCCTGTACCATGCCTGCAATCTCTGGCTGTCTCCCTGTACCATGCCTGCAATCTCTGGCACTCTCCCTGTACCATGCCTGCAGTCTCTGGCTGTCACCCTGTACCATGCATGCAGTCTCTGGCTGTCTCCCTGTGCCATGCCTGCAGTCTCTGGCTGTCTCCCTATACCATGCCTGCAGTCTCTGGCTGTCTCTCTGTGCCATGCTTGCAGTCTCTGGCTGTCTCCCTGTACCATGCCTGTAGTCTCTGGCTGTCTCCCTGTACCTGGCCTGCAGTCTCTGTCTGTCTCCCTGTACCGTGCCTGCAGTCTCTGGCTGTCTCCCTGTACCATGGCTGCAATCTCTGGCTGTCTCCCTGTACCATGCCTGTAGTCTCTGGCTGTCTCCTGTATCATGCCTGCAGTCACTTCTGCCCGTTGTCTCTGGATGTCTCCCTGTACCATGTCTGCAGTCTCTGGCCGTCTTCCCTGTACCATGCCTGTAGTGTCTGGCTGTCTCCCTGTACTATGCCTGCAGTCTCTGGCTGTCTCCCTGTACCATGCCTGCAATCTCTGGCTGTCACCCTGTACCATGCCTGCAGTGTCTGGCTGTCACCCTGTACCATGCCTGCAGTCTCTGGCTGTATCCCTGTACCATGCCTGCAGTGTCTGGCTTTCTTACTGTACCATGCCTGTAGTCTCTGGCTGTCTCCTGTATCATGCCTTCAGTCACTTCTGCCCGTTGTCTCTGGATGTCTCCCTGTACCATATCTGCAGTCTCTGGCCGTCTCCCTGTACCATGCCTGCAGTCTCTGGCCGTCTCCCTGTACCATGCCTGCAGTCTCTGGCTGTCTCCCTGTACCATGCCTGCAGTCTATGGCTGTCTCCCTGTACTATGCCTGCAGTCTCTGGCTGTCTCCCTGTACCATGCCTGCAGTCTCTGGCTGTCACCCTGTACCATGCCTGCAGTCTCTGGCTGTCACCCTGTACCATGCCTGCAGTCTCTGGCTGTATCCCTGTACCATGCCTGCAGTGTCTGGCTTTCTTACTGTACCATGCCTGTAGTCTCTGGCTGTCTCCTGTATCATGCCTTCAGTCACTTCTGCCTGTTGCCTCCTCCTTCCCTTTTCCAGCTCTCATCTCTGCCCCCATGTCTTCCAATAACTCTCCTACCCCCCCCCCCCCCAAGTGATCACAGCCTTTTCCATCACAATGCTCCCACCCCACAATCTATTTCACCCCACTCTCAACTACCTTGCCCTCACTTACCCATCCCCTCCCACCCTGCTGTCAGCCAACTCCCGAACAACAACCCCCCGCCACCTCCCAAACCACTCCTCTTCCTAGGCGATAGGTATTGTAATTTGTATCGGTGAGTACCAGCAAAAAAGTATTGGTACTCGTACTCAGTGTTGAAAAAATGGTATCGGTACATCCCTAGTTTCTATGTTCTGCAATAAATGTTTTATATGATTTTTTCTTTTTTTTTTTTCAATTATATTTAGTACTGGGAATGTCCCACACGCCCAGAATATGATTTGCTAGATTAAAGTGATGCTAAAGTCTCTTTTTTGTTGTTGTTAAAAATAACAAACATGTTATACTTACCTCCTCTGTGCAGTGGTTTTGTACAAAGCAGCTCTGATCTTCCTCTTCTCAGGTCCCTCTTAGGCACTCCTAGTCCCTCCTTTCTGTTGCGTGCCCCCACAGAAAGCAGCTTGTTATGGGGACACCCAAGATGCATCTCCCTGTGTAAATTCAGACATGGAGCCATGGTCTGGCCCCGTCCCCTCTCTCTATTCATTGGCTCGCTGACTTTGATTGACAGCAGTGGGTGCCAATAACACTTCGCTGCTGTCTCAGTCATTGAGGAGGGAGAGTCCCGGACAGCTGAGTCTCTTGTGCAACATCGCGGGATCTAGATGGGTTCAGGTAAGTATTAGGGGGGGCTGAGGGGGGCTGCTGCACACAGAAGGCTTTTTATCTTAATGTACAGAATGCATTAAGATTAAAAAAAAAACTTCTGCCTTTACAGCCACTTTAACTATTTCTCACTCAAGTGGCCTCTAGTCACTCCAGTTATCTTTTATTATTTGTTCTAAAGGCTGTGTGTACACCATACAACTAATGAAACTTCATGATCAATGCACATCTTATGCAGGTGAGAAATGTGCAGGTAGGAAGATTTATAATGCTTTTATTGAAAATCAATATAAAACTGTGCTGTATAAAAACTGGAGTTGTTGCCAAACAACCAATCAAGTTTCAACCTTCGTTTTATGGACAACTAAGCAGAAATTCTACAGTATTGTGACTGGTTCTATTTGATGTAGTATGTATATTTATATAGAACTCATGCCATTCAGCCCCACTGACAATTCTGAGAAGAGAAAAATAAATGTTGCTTAATTTCACAGTTTCTGAATACTTTTACTGTATGAGTATAACTACATTAACACATAAAAAAGACACAATAATCAATTTGTATGTACATTAAGAGCTGTCAATATGGGAATACACTGTGACTTCATATTTTGAATTGACAGTCACTTTTTTTTCAATTTTTGAGGCATGTTGTGTACGTTTCATAAAGCATCATCACATATTTTTTGCCTATCAGGTTAACAAGATATATATTAAATGCATATATACGTATATACAATGCACACGGATGTGAATATTTCCAGTGCCTTTCCACAGAAGACTGCACACTTGGTGCAGACACAGAATGAAGACAGAACGTAGTAAATATTCAGCTTCCAGTCAATGGTCGTTTGAATATGCCACAGATTTTTAAGTGACATAATTTACTGAAGTGCTTTATGTTTAATCATGACTGACAGTTTTCATTAGCAGCTGGGGTTTAAAAATAATTTGGCATTCTGTACAGGCACACAGCTTTAGTACAGGCTTCTTAAAGATGATTTCTGCCTGCAGAAATTAATACTCATCAGCCCTAGAAAGCACAGACAGTGTCTTTTAGAATTCTAGATTTATACCTTGCATGATACACAGCTTAATGTTTGCTTGCTTGATTTCCAAGGTGAAGTCATGCTGGCAGTTTTAACCATGGTAGGCACAGTTCACCCCCTTAGTCTGGTTAATGTGTGTAGTGTAGATGATCTGTACTGTGCAGAAAATTATTAAAGTGATATTAAAGTCTTGTTTTTTTTTTTGCTTACAAATAACAAAGTATGGTATACCTACCTGCTCTGTGAAGTGGTTTTGCACAGAGCAGCCCAGACCCTTCTCTTCTCAGGTCCTTTGCTAAGCTCCTGGCCCCTCCCTCCTGCCCCCACAGCAAGCAGCTTGCAATGGGGGCATCTGAGCCAAGTCATTGCTCTGTGTGTTAACCACTTCAGCCCCGGACCATTTTGATGGTCAAAGACCAGACCACTTTTTGCGATTTGGCACTGCGTCACTTTAACTGACAATTGCGCGGTCATGCGACATGGCTCCCAAACAAAATTGATGTCCTTTTTTTCCCATAAATAGAGCTTTCTTTTGGTGGTATTTGATCACCCCTACGGTTTTAATTTTTTGCGCTATAAACAAAAATAGAGCGACCATTTTGAAAAAAACTCATTATTTTTGACTTTTGGTTATAATAAATATCCCCGAAAATTAATAAAAAAAACATTTTTTTTCCTCAGTTTAAGCCGAAACGTATTCTTTTACATATTTTTGTTAAAAAATCGCAATAAGCGATTATTGAGTGGTTTGCGCCAAACTTATAGCGTTTACAAAATAGGGGATCGTTTTTATGGCATTTTTAATAATTTTTTTTTTACTAGTAATGGCGGCGATCAGCGATTTTTATTGTGACTGCAACATTATGGCGAACACATCAGACATTTTTGGGACCATTGTCATTTATTCATTTATACAGCAATCACTGCTATACAAATGCAGTGATTCCTGTGTAAATGACACTGGCAGTGAAGGGGTTAACCAGTGGGTGGCAGTGTAGGGGTTAAGTGTTCCTAGGGGTGTGTTACTAACTGTTGGGGGCTGGGCTTTCATTTAGTGAACACTGATCTCTGCTCCAATCACATGGAGCAGAGATCAGCGTCACTAGTTGCTAGGCAGAACCGGGGGGGGGGGGGGTGCTGTTTACAACGGCATCTCTCCATTCAGCCACCCCGTGAGATGATCACGGGTATGCCCGCAGCGATCGAGTACCGCGGGACCCGTGACCGGACTCAAGGGGGTCCTGACCAGCACGCTGCCAGCGGCATGCTCGCGATGGCAGGGCGGCATTAGAGATTGGCCGTACCTGTACGCCAATATGCCTGCCCTGCCATTCTGCTGACGTACATCGGCGTGCGCTGGTCGGGAACCGGTTAATGAACTTCACCACATTTACTAAGCTTTGGGGGAAATTTCTTTTCAGACTGCAATTTCCCTTGCAAAGTAAACTACATATTTGCCTTTAGTAATCTTGATGTCAACATTAGTGATGGGAAAGTAAGAAGAATAGACTGCTTCCTTCTCTAGGGATACTGTAACTGTAGTAGAAGTGTGCAAGGACACTTCTAGCTAATTAACTTGTTAGTTAGGGTTAGCAGCAGGGAAATGTTCCAATCAGAGTATCACATACTTTATAACAGCCACCAAGGCCCAAGGAGAGAGGCACTCTTGAACTGTGGCTTATTTAAGATCCCTTTAGTGCCTGTTAGTGAAATAAATAAAAATAACATCTTGGTCTAAATTGTAAATTAGTCCTCTTCTACATGTCATAGAGGTCTTATATTTAATCCAGAACTCGGGTTGGTACCACCTGAAAAAAATAAAATGACTTCTTCAACAGTATTTTTTTCACACTCTAGGAAACACTGACCTAGACCAACGATAAAAATAATTGTTTCTTTTTCTTATATGACACCTGCTGCTGAGGTTTTCAGCAATGAGACAGATTGAAGGTGAAGGTAACAGTCACTGTGTAAAATCATACTTAGGTTTGGAAGTATAAAAGACTTCCAGAGTATCTGTCAAGTGATCCAAACAATTGAGCTGTCTTGTTAAGTGTTGAAGGATATCCTCTTAAAGTCCATAAGGATGAAAGTACATTTTGACAAGCATCAGGTTGAGCTTTATGAGAACATAGTTACTGAGGGAATCTCACAGAACTTGACAATGATATTGAGGCTGCAACTGTTCACATTTACCCAAAAACAAAGTTAATAGATTTAACAGCTCTCTGTTCTGCAGTTTGCAACGTAGCAAAGTTTTGGCTTCACTCCTAAACTTAGACCTGTAGGACAGTTTTTGGACCCTCGGTGTACTGTATTTACTTACTAAGACCAAGTTGTTTTAAACTGGGGACACTTCATTATGAAAAAATTAGTAAAATTGTTTTTACTTAGAGCCACTTGCAATAGAACATTATGGTAGTGCATGTTAAAATCAATTTTTTGCCATAGTTTGCTTACTTTTAAATTAGTACCCTAACACAACAGACAATGCATCCATGCTGCAATGTACCACAATGCACATGTCATTCATTAAAGTGGTACTCATCTTCCCCCACACATGTCTTTTTCCCACTTACCTATAGTGCTGATCATGCAACCTCCTGGGAAATGTAAAGGAAGTATGCCATGAGGTTGTAGGACCATATTTCTAGCCTAAGCCAGAATGAGGGTAGGGGCGAAGCTAAAAATGTAGAAAACATCTTAAGAATAAAACAAAACAAAATCACGCAATTCTGATTTTTAAAGCAAAAATAACTACCTTTTGGGAGTAAATTTCTGCTTTAAGTTGTGCTGCCAGCCAAAATGCAGCCTGCTTTAACATATGGTAATGCATATGTGTAGTTGTAATGCATGGTATGAATTAGCCTTTAAAAATAGCTGTGTTTTTCATCAGAGAAGTAAATAACTGCAATGTGAAACAGAAGTAGTAAAGTCATGAAATCACTACACTGATTGATTCGTATCTCACTTAATAATAATACATGTTAATCACCATGTAATAATGTAAGTCAAAGCTCATACACGTACCATATAAACTTTGATTTTAGTAGTAGCCCATGATCATAAAAGGGTCATTTCTGAAGTTATAATGCATTGTCATTAGGTTAATGCTGAAGGTTAGCAAGGAAACCTTCTTGTCTAGTGAAATAGTTTATTGGTCAAGTCCAAGTTTTATGAGGTTAGCTATTAATCCAAAGCATAAACTGTAAGGTTGAAATTGGCAGACGCTATGTAAATTTATGGCGACCAAAGACAATACTATAAAAATAACATAACAGAATGTCTCGCTTTGAGGCAATGTTAATAGCATTAATAACAGTAATAATTTATTGGTGTTCCCTTACAGAAATCAAAAGATTTAATTAGTAAAGCTGTTATACAGAAATATTTACGTTATATATGCATATACAATATACACAGTATCTCACAAAAGTTAGTACACCCCTCACATTTTTGTAAATATTTTATTATATCTTTTTCATGTGATAACACTGAAGATATGGCACTGGATATGACGCAGAGCACGTGCACTTAACTTCTTTGGTCGACCATGGAGAGGCCTGTTCTAAGTGGAACCTGTCCTGGTAAACCACTGTATGGTCTTGGCCACTGTGTTGCAGCTCAGTTTCAGGGTCTTGGTAATCTTCTTTTAGCCTAGGCCATATTTATGTAAAGCAAAATTCTTTTTTTCAGATCCTTAGAGAGTTCTTTGCCAGAGATTGAGACCGATTACACCAAATTTACCATACCTGTTCCCCATTCACACCTGAGACCTTGTAACACTAACGAGTCACACGACACCTGGAAAGGAAAATGGGTATTTGGGTCTAATTTGGACATTTCATTAAGTCTACTTTCACACTGAGGCACTTTACAGATGCTAAAGCTCTAAAAATAGCACCTGTGTAGTGCCTGTAAAGAGCCTCTCCTGTGTCGCCAGTGGACTTTCACACTGGAGCAGTGTGCTTGCAGGACGGTCAAAAAAGTCCTCCAAGCCGCATCTTTGCAGCGCTATAGGAGCAGTGTATTCACCACTCCTAAAGCGCACCTGCCCATTGAAAACAATGTGGCAGCACTGCGAATGCTTTGCGGGCAGTTTTAACCCTTTTTCGGCCACTAGCGGGGGTTAAAACCTCCCCGTTAGCGGCCGAATAGCGCCGCTAAAATGACGGTAAAGCGGTGCTAAATATAGGGCTGCTTTACCGCTGGCCTGCGCCTGCCCCAGTTTGAAAGTAGCCTAATGCCCTGTACACACGACTGGCCTTTCCGGCAGAAAAGGTCTGACAGAATCATTAGATCGGATATTCCGATTGCGCGTGGGCTTCGGCTGACTTTTTTTTTTTTTTATTCTGACGGACCTAGAAATAGAACATGTTTTAAATCTTTCCGACGGAATCAATTCCTATCAGATAAACCGTTCGTCTGTATGCTATCCTGACGGACCAAAAATGACGCAAGGGCAGCTATTGGCTACTGGCTATTGAACTTCCTTTTTCCAGTCCCTCCATACGACATCACGTTCTAAACGAACGGACTTTGGTGTGATCGTGTGCAGGCAAGTCTGTTTCAGCAGAACTCCATAGGAAAGACCGTCAGAGTTTATTCTGATGGAAAAAAGGGTCTTGTGTACGTTTCACACTGAGGCGCTTCTAAACCGCCAGTAAAACTCTGAGCACCTTTGAAGAGCTTTTAAGGCACTTTTGAAGAGCTTTCCATTCACTTCAATAGAGAGGGGTATTTTTTAACCGCCCTGCCAGCGCACTGCCCCAGTGTGAGAGCATTCATTGATTTTAATGGAAATAGGTTTTTGTGAGATTTCCAGTTGCTTTTTTACCGTGAAAGCACCTGAAAAGAACCCTTTCCCACTGAGGCATTTTTCAGGCATTTTAGCACCTGTGAAGTGCCTGAAACCTGCCTCCCACGTCGCCCGAATGTGAACGCCTGAGTGCTTTTACACTGGGGCGGTGTGCTTGCGGGATGTTAGAAAAAGTACTGCAAGCAACATCTTTGGGGCAGTTTAGGAGCGCTATATACAGCGCTCCCAAAACGCCCCTGCCCATTGCAATGAAACGGCAGTGCTTCCGAAGTGCCTGAAAAGCGCTTTGAAATTGCCGCAACACAGGCGATTTAACTCCTTCTTCGGCCGCTGGTGGGGGTTAAAAGCACCCCGCTAGTGGCCGAAAAGCGCTGCTTAAATAGTGGTAAAGCACTGCTAAAACAAGCAGCTTTACCACTAATGCACAGGTGGCCCCAGTGTGAAAGGGGTCTTAGGAGTGTACACACTTTTGTTGCCAGTCTTTTAGATTAATGGCTGTGTGTTGAGTAATTTTGAGGGGACAGCAAAGTTACACTGTTATATAAGCTGTACACTCACTAACTGTCATTTCTCCAGTGTTGTCACATGAAAATATATAATAAAATATATACAAAAATGCAAGGGGTATACTCAGTTTTGTGAGATACTGTATATGCAGTACATACTGGTTATGAACTTAATTTCCTTATTCTTGATAATTTTCAGGTTCAGTAACCAGAATCAGAAACTATAATTGTGTGGTCTGTCTTTAAACATTGTGGCTGCTTGCTATGGGTTACTGCAGGTAATAATTAGCTCTTAAAATAGTTCTAAATCTAAAGCTTCTTAACCTTTTTTTTAACCTTAATGCATTCTCTATATTAAGGTAAAAAACTCTCAATTACCTGTCCTACCCAGCCCCATCCCTACACATTTGCCTAGATCCATGTCACTGTACCTGCTTTGGCTCAGCTGCAGCATCACCCCTCCAATTTCATTCTTTCACAGGAGGCACCAAGGGCAGTGAGTGTAAGTGTCTATGGATGCTTACAGTGCTGTGTAAGTGTCTATGGATGCACACAGCCTTATTCGTGAGCACATACACACAGTTGTCTCCATAGCATCCGGCATCTTAAAGAGGCACCTGGAGCAGGGAAAGCCGATTGCGTTGGCAGGGGACTGCCTAAAGAGAAGGTAAGTGACATCTCTGTGCAATACCATTGCACATACCAGGTAAGTATAAAAAAGTATAACATCTTTTTTATTTTAACTACTTCAGCCCCGGAAGATTTGGCTGCTCAATGACCAGGCTGTTTTTTGCTATACAGCACTGCGTCACTTTAACTGACAATTGCATGGTCGTGCAACGCTGTACCCAAACAAAATTTACATAGTTTTTCCCACAAATAGAGCTTTCTTTTGGTGGTATTGGATTGTACCTTTTTGCTATAATACATATACCCAATTTTTTTTTTTAAAAGCGAATTTTTTCCTCATTTTAGGTTGATATGTATTCTTCTACATATTTTTGGTAATAAAAATCGCAATAAGCGATATATTGATTGGTTTACGCAAAAGTTATAGCATCTACAAAATAGGGGAAAATTTATGGCATTTTTATTATTATATTTTTTTTTACTAGTAATGGTGGTGATCAGCAATTTTTATTGGGACTGCAACATTATGGCGGACATATCGGACACTTTTGACACATGCTATAAAAATGCACTGATTACTGTGTAGATGTCACTGGCAGGGAAGGGGTTAACACTAGGGAGTGATCAAGGGGTTAACTTTGTTCCCTTGTGTGTGTGTTCTAACTGTAGAGGGATGGGAGTGTCTGGAGGAGATGACAGATCATTGTTCCTAGCTAGTAGGAACACACAATCTCTCTCTCCTCTCCTCACCGAACAGGGATGCATGTGTGTTTACACACACACATCCCTGTTCTGTCTCTCGTTTCCCGTGATCACGCGTGGCCGGCGGTCATCGCTACCACCGACCACGTGCATTGGTTTCTATGCAGAAAGGAGCCTGATTTTGTACTTTCCAGCTTTAGTAAATTAACCCCATTGTGTACTTAAAAGTGGGGTATGCCTGTACTTATTTTGGATGCAGTGAATTAAAAAATATTTGTTTTGAACAGTGTATGGGATATTGACAATCACAACCTGGGAACACCCATTTTGGAAGACAAGTGTCCCGACATAGAAATCAGTATCATACATAAATATCTGGCACCACGGATCACACACCAGACTGAATTGGTGCAGACCTGTTTGTGAAATGCAAAATAGGGAGCTGCAGACTGCCACCTGTTTACCATCTTTAATTTCTTATTTAAATATTTGACTAATAAAGATGTAAAAGTAATATCTAGTTTCATGTCACTAATATCATTTTGAGGAAATTAACCAGGGTCAGAATTACTGTCTATTACAATTTAGAGTATGTGGCAGGAGTCAGAAAAAAGCAATAGCTTAAGAGACATTTAAGTCTGGCAGATAGCTTTCTGAATGATTCTGTTTAACGCTCTAACATTTCCTTTTTAGTTTTTGGTAGAATGTGGATCTTCTGTCTGTTATCCTTTGATGAGTTTTTTCTTCTACTCCTTGATCTATGACACCAGGATAAGGAATGAGGGGTATGGGTATCATTAGTGCAGTATAATCCAAAATCTACTAAAACAAAAAAGAAACACGCTGGATGCCTAAAATATATATATATATATATATATATATATATATATATATATATATATATATATATATATATATATATATATATATATATATATATAGGAGATGTATATATGTATGTATATTATTATAATATATAATTAATAGCTGTTTTCACAATACCCTAATACAAGGCATACATACAAATAAACCCAAAAGTACAGGACTTATAATTTAGAATACACAATACTTTGAGTACATACAAAGCATGATCCACGGTTGTGTATAAGGTCCCACAACAGAAACCAAGAGATCTCAGGAGTGCCTTGTAAACTTTATAGCAAATGAAGAGGTGTATCCCAAAAGGAAGGCTTCCAAATTCCAGTAATTAACTCCACTTTGTAAGTCACCCCAGTGGATAAAAGTTGGGGGCTTACCAAATCCCAGTGACCCTCACTAAAGAGAGGACAAAGAGTGTCAGTTCTAATTGTCAGCAATCATTGATCCCTCAGTGTCTCACCTGTTTATCATCATCTGCTCATTAGTCCCACCTACAGTCAGCCTCTTCTGGTTATTTAAACAGCCTTGTTCATTACTTTCCTACCTTCACCTTGGTCAACATGTCTGGAGAATCTTTGCTGTGTTCTTGTGAAAGACTTTGCCCAGCTGACATCCTTTCTAGATCCTGATCCTGTTCTTCTGCCTCTGACTGCGCTGATCTCTGGTTTCCTGATTACTGGCCTGTCTGACTACCCACTTTGGTTACCAATCCCTAGCTTATGTTTTTACCACGTTTACTAATCTGTACCATTTTTACCATTATATTAAAAGGTGCGATTTTTACTGCATTTCTGTCTCAGTATGATTCATGGTTCCTGGCAAAAATTAGTTTGTTAATATATGCAATTGCTCCATAAGACCTCTGGTCCATTCACTGATGAAGATCAAATAGTTGGCATGTGGGTAGAGCCATAACACATGCCATTGTCCATGCTCCAACTAGCAGCAGCTGTTTTGCTTGTAGGAAAGACACGAGTCTGTATTGTTTGGAATGTCTATTTAATATTCACCTTTGTAAGTGCAATTTTTATAAAATATTGCTTTTAAATCGGTTTACACTATGGAGAGCGCTCTTTTCTTTCATGGCAACACCTGTGTATGGAGCTTCAACGCCCAATGTTTGTTGTGACATGCTGTAATTTATACTATTTTGTCATGACCCCAGTGACTGGACTGGAGATCTTTATAGTACGATCAACGACTTATAGTGGGACTGTAATAGTGTGGCAGGCAATCTGACACTAAGTGACACTTTGTGAGAACTGACTAACTGCCACTGACATTTCCACTGACACCAATACAGTGATCAGTGCTAATAATGTCACTGTACTAATGACACTGACTGGATATGGGTTAACATCTAGAGATAGTCAAGGGGTTAATTGTGTGAATAACAACGTGTGTATTATTTTCTGCTTTTTTCTACAGATTGATTTGTTTCTTTTCCCTGCTTTGCAGGAAAAAGAAAAAAAGCGATCATTCCCTCAGTTCAGAGCCCTCTATCAAATAAATCTGGACTGTTGAGGCCTGTTTATACCTAAGCCATCTGGACACTGCTGGAGGGTAGTCTTCAGTAGAGCAGGATTACACAGCAGGGTGTGTATAACAGAAGAGTGCATATCAAGATTCTTCTTCTGGATAAGGATTCACGCATACCCCCTGGTGGTAAGAGGGTATGGGAATAATAGAGCAGAGCCTCAGATCTCCTGGTGATATGAAGATTCAAGTACTTAATTGCCTTGCCTTCAACCAGAAAATCAAAAGACAAGCTGTTGCTGGAATACTGACCATGGCCAAGGCGCCTGCGCGTAGTTCAATAATGCCATCTACTGGATGATACTGAGGAGAGTAACAGCATACTGGATGAAGAACAGTACAGGGAGGGGGGAGGGGAGGGTGTTTGGATGGGTGTGGCTTGTGTGTAGAATAGAGGTCCAGGGTACGCCGTGGTCTGCCTCTCTTTCTCCTTGAGCCCAGCTAGGATACAGAACACTTAGGACGGACTTACATAACTTATCATTTCTGCCCTTTTATTTCTATATGCTCTGTAATATTTTTGTTAGTTTTCTATGTTAGTGTTTTACTTTCTTTTTAAATAACTAAGACCTTTGCTTCTTTGAGCATGGTGTTTATTTTTATAGCTAATATTGTTAATATATTATCACCATTAATATTATCAGAGCTTTGCTAGATGAGCTAATTATAGGAACAGACAAGTACATATTTATCATTTAAGTAGGGGAAAGTCAAAACCACCCCCTATATATTTCACCTGTGTTGTTTGCCAACACAGGGCTCTATCCGAATCCCAGAAGCAGGCAGCAACATATGGGTATGTTGTTGTGCGTGTGGGTAAAATAAAAAAAGATAACTGTAAGCGCAAAAGATAGTGTGGCTGCGGACAAAAAAAATGGGCAATAATCCAATAAAAATCCATTAAAAAATATGTTAGTCCATTAGTTCATGGGGGTCAGTTCTTAACCGCTTGAGATCGGCGCTATAGCCGAATGACAGTTACAGCGCGGACCTGCTTTGCCGGGACTACGTCTATTGACGTCGTCCCGTGCACGAGCGGCCTGCGCGCCCCCTGAGGGGTGCGCGCAGCACGCTCTGTGATCAGCGAGTCTATGAGACTCGCCTGATCACGGATCAGAGCAAGGGGTCGATCCTGACCCCTTACCACGTGATCAGCTGTCAGCCAATGACAGCTGATCATGTGATCACAACAGAGCCGGTAATCGGCTATTTTTCCTCCTCGCGCTGACAGCGCGAGGAGGAATAAAACAAGCCGATCACCGGCGGCCGTGAGAGGGACTTCAGTCCCGATCACGGCCAAGTCATCAGTGCCCACCTGCCCCCTGCCAGTGCAACCTACTTATAGTAAAAGTCAGTACAATCAGTACCACCCCTTAGTGCCCATAGTGCCACCCATTAGTGCCCATAGTGCCACCCATCAGTGCCCATAGTGCCACCTATCAGTGCCCACAGTGCCACCTATCAGTGCCCACAATCTGCCTCAACAACAGTGCTGCACCTCATATGCCACATATCCGTTTCCATCACTGTCATCTACCAGTGCCCATCAGTGCCGCCCATCAGTGCCCAGCAGTGCCACCTATCAGAGCCACCTATCAGTGCCACTTATCAGTGCCCATCAGTCCCATCTATCAGTGGTACCTATCCGTGCCCATCCGTGCCACCCATCTGTGCCACCCATCCGTGCCATCTTATCTGTGCCCATCTTTGCCCATCAGTGCCACCTTATATGTGCCCATCAGTACCACCTTATCTGTGCCTATCGGTGCCACCTTAACCGTGCCTATCAGTGCCCACCAGTGAAGCCTATCAGTGCCCACCAGTGCAGCCTATCAGTGCCCACCAGTGCCGCCTCATCAGCGCATTTCAATGAAGGAGAAAAATGACCTGTTTGCAAAATTTTATAAGAAACTATTAAAGCGGTTCTTCACCCTAAAGGGGAAGTTCCGCTAATCTTATCCCTCCCCCCCTCCGGTGCCACAATCGGCACCTTTCAGGGGGGAGGGGGGTGCAGTTACCTGGATAATCCAGGTAACTGCACCCACTTCCGGCCAGACCGCCGCAGACCCCCGCAGACGCTCCGCCCCCCCCCGTTGTGTTCTGGGAAACACACAGTTCCCAGAGACACAGCGGGGGACCATAAGAGACGCGCAGCGCGACTCGCGCATGCGCAGTAGGGAACCGGGCAGTGAAGCCGTCATGCTTAACTTCCCGATTCCCTGACAGAGGATGGCGGCGGTGGCAGCAGCGAGACGAGCGATCGCTCGTCATCTGCCGCCGACATCGCTGGAACCTGGGACAGGTAAGTGTGATTTTATTAAAAGTCAGCAGCTGCAATATTAGTAGCTGCTGGCTTTTAATATTTTTTTTTTAGGTGCAGCTCCTCTTTAAACATGATTTTTTAATTTTTTTTTATTTTGCCAAACTCCGAGATGTAATTAAATACCACCAAAAGAAAGCTCTATTTGTGGGAAAAAATGATAAAAATTTCATTTGGGTACAGTGTTGTATGACCGCGCAATTGTCATTCAAAGTGCATCAGCGCTGAAAGCTGAAAATTGGTCTGGGCAGGAGGGGGGTTTAAGTGCCCAGTAAGCAAGTGGTTAAAATAGAATAGAAGGCAGCAGCTGTCCTCAGAGAAAGACAGCTCTGTAAACGGTATAAGAAGGAGAGGAGAACACAGGAAGCGCCCCCCGAGTGTAGTATGAAGGTACAGTTTAATGGCAAGTAATGCACTTACAAGATAAATGATACAATAAGGTTCATCTGTATGAGGGTGTGAAGGATAACTCTCCCGTCACTCAGGTGGCTCTTCCGCTGTGTCTGCAGGAGCCTATCCTATCGCAGCATAGGTAAGCAATGTAAGCAGTTAAACTGTACCTCAGTTCTTTGGGGCCTGCAGTTGCTTGGTGACATGGAAGATCCATGACTTCCCTGACACTAAATTCACAATCAGACTGGATGACTATAGGCAATACAGATTCTGATTGTTATGCAAACTATTATGAAGTGTCTACACAAGAGCCCCCTAATTAGTTAGAAAGATATAATAGCTAAATGTAACACTACTAAAGGCCAGGCATTCAGATTAGAGTGCTCAGATGTGGCTCCTGTGTGTGCGTAGATGTAATAAATATTTCTTAATGAAGATGTATACGTGAAGAATGTTCAAGAAGACAGATAGAAATGCATTTGCCGAGGAATTTGCTTACACACAGATTATTAGTCAAGCTTTTGTTTGATTATACCTATAATTTAGACAGAATTTATCTAGTAAGACATCACATTTCCAAATAATTAGAGATTTAATACCAGTTACCTAGTGACACTGTTTTTGTTAATTGTAAATGAAGGTATCTTTTTTTGATGTAAGGTATAAATATTCTAGGGTTCTAATTAAACTCGTTTCTTAAAGTAATGATACATTTAAATTGTATCAAATATTTATGTGGCATTATTGTAATAATACATGAGGGAAGATACTCAGAACTGTGAAAACATGGCAATGCATCCATAAAAGTTAATATAGCACATTAAAGCAGAGTTCTGCCCCCCCCCCCATTCCAAAAGTTAAAGGTCAACAGTTAAAAATACTGTAGCTGCTGACTTTTACTATTAGGGCACTTACCTGTCCAGGCATCCGACAGTGTCCTCAGCTGAGCTGATTCTTGAATCGGCTCTCAGATGCTGGCGCCGCCATCTCGGATAAGGGAAACCGGCAGTGAAGCGTTGCGGCTTTACAGCCGGTTTCCTCCTGTGCATGCATGACTTGAACTGCGATCTTTGAATGGGCTGGTGCCGGGGGGAAAGAGGGAATGGGGCCGAACTTCTGGCTCACCTCACCACAAACTCAGCTGGAAATGGGAGCGAGTACCTGTCAAAACCAGGTACCTGCTCCCCCCTTCCTCTTTTGAGTGGAGCTCTGCTTTAAAGTGTTAGTCCAACGACAACGTCAATTACCATTTTCCAAACTGCCTAAAGCTGGTCATAAACTGATCAAAATTTGCCATTTCAATCATTGTGTGGTTGTCCCCTGTCGAGTCATTTGTTTGATCTACTTCTGTAAAAGGAATATGCTAGAAAACTTTTGTCAGTCAGCTGCTGCAGGCATTGACAGAACACAATGTCACAGCGGGGGGGACTCCTTCACCCCCCTCATTTGTGTGGATGGAGGAATATGTTAGCTTTTCTTTCATTCAGCCCGCTGACTGAATGAGAAAAAAATAAAATAAATAAGAGTGGATGGCCAGCTTTACTGAAGCACATAGCAGTTTATTATATCTCCCATGGAATTGGAAAGTCTCTTGGGTTGTCAGGTATGCTCAGCTGCACATTACAGGGGGTTTCATTCCTTCTGTTGTGTTTTTAACATGAATAACAACCAAAAGCTCAAGGTCAGGGAGAATAGAGCCAGAAATTATGGCATGGATACCCCAATGTTGGAGTCCTCAGGAGATAAGATGGCAGAGGGTAACTCATTTCAACAGGCTCTATCCATAACCAAAATGTATCTTTTGCATTCACTTTTAAGTATATCTAAAGTCAAAACCTTTCTTTTTAGCTTTGGATATGTGTAGAACCTCTGCCATTTTTTTCTGCAGTGTCCCTTTAGCAAGATTTAACACCACTTTCCATCCTAGAGACAAAACAGGAAGTAAGAAAATATGAATCTAGAAGGAGAAGTCTTCATTTTGACTGCTCTCACCAGAACAGGTGTCCTCATTGGAATATTCAATTTTATTCCCCTTGTGGTATAACATTTTGGATTTCCCATCACTGTCCTGGTGGCAATGGTTAGTAGTGTCAGGCTGGGTTCACACTGATATTACATGACAGTCATATGTCTTTCATCCTAATTTGCTCTGCGACATCAGCCTATATCGGTCCTACATCCATCTGACTTGAATGAACAGGATACTACTTTGTTCCAACTTTGTGATAGTCAGACTTTGACCAATTTAAAGGGACGTACCTGTACGCCCATTTTCCTGTCCGTGGCATTCTGCTGACATACTTCGGAGTGCGCCGGTCGGCACGTGGTTAATGAGCGAGTTTGGGGTGGAGGAACTTGATTAGCCTGACCGGATAGAAACCTTTGGGATGAATTAGAGCAGGGACTGTGAGCCAGGCCTTTTCGACCACAACAGTGCCTGACTTTACAAATGCGCTTTTGGACGAATAGTCAAAAATTCCCATAGACACACTCCTAAACCTTGTGGACAGCCTTCCCAGAATAGTTTAAGCTGTTATAGCTGCAAAGGGTGGGTCTACTCAATATTTAACCCTATGGACTAAGACCGGGATGCCATTATAGTTAATGTGTGTGTGTAAAGAAAGGTGTCACAATACTTTTGGTAATATAGTGTATTTGTTCATACTGCGATTATATGCAAGTGATCGGCCCTGGATTCAGACTGCCTGTGCCCAAGGCATTATGGCATATGGTCGCAGCACGATTACATGCGAGTGGGTGCAATTAGCTGCCAGGAGCCTCCCATTGCTTTCAATGCTTTCAACAGGGCTGCCTACTCACAGCTAACCATGGGAACCCCCCCCCCCCCCCCCACACACACACACTGGGGTTCTCTCATGCCTACTCTATTGAAAGCTAAAAAAAACTAAAGTTTAAGTTACAGATATACTTTTAAGGGTATCTATAGCCAACACGATTATTAGCTTTGGATAATGTAAACAATGGTAAAAGAAAAGTTTGGGATACACCAAATCTAACATATTTCAGCAGCTCCGGGCCACCTTAAATGTTGCTACATTAGCTTTGATTATGGCTTTTTAAGCGCTTTTTTACACTACCCACATTGAGGTAACATGAGGTAGCGCACCATGTATGCATTAGTACATTGTGGTGTGCACATACTGCAAAACAAGGCCACACAACCTATAATTTTGTGTATTGAGGACCTTACAGCCCATTTGCTTTCAAAGGGTTACTTAACACAATGTGCCTGAAAACACAAAATGTTTGAGTGCTTGGAACATTGCGTTCAGGTGGAAAAGGCTCCTATTGGTATGATAGCCTCAGCATAAACCTTCAGCCAATGCAACATGTCTTACTGGAACCCTTTGTTACACCTTTGTAGCACTCACAGTTAGTAAGAGCTTGCCTAAAGAAAAGGTGCTGTAATAAAAAGATGACTGGTTTTAGATGACTGGTCTGTGTTATGACAATAGACGTACATAGTAAAAGAAAAGAATGTGAAGCATAACAATATTAAAATAATAAAGCTATTATAATATTATCCTCATTGGCTGAAAATATATTTTATTAACCACTTTTCACAGAAATACAGAACATAACTGCATACTGCAGTATAATATTAAAGAACACATACTCTTTTCCTCTGTTCTAGTATAATTATATTTTATGTTCCAGTTTGTAAGAAAAAAAATAACACAATTACCAGTAATTCTGTAATTGCATCTCAACTATCAATGCTGGAACACAAAGAGGATTAAATATGCCTCATATGCCATTACCACAGGCCATTACTATAGCTGAAAGAAGATACTGAGCTTCATTTAAGAAATTAATTCAAGTCATTAAAAAAATAGCTCTACTTTTATATCTCTTTATTGTAAAGCAGAACTCCAGATAAAACTTTTTGTTAGCTTTGGATAAAGTGGTATTATGTATAGAATCTCATTACTGAGGCTTTTCTTCATTTTTCACCTAGTGAACACACAGATAGTAAAAAGAATTGTGTGAGAATTTTAGCATCTAGAGTAGTAATAATATGGTATTACAGTTTTTGATATGAGATGAGAAATCTGGACAGATGCCATTGACATTTCATTGCACCCTTAAAAAAATTCCAGCTGCAGCTGCGGGCATCATCTCAGTATAACCCCCGAAAGCCAAGTATGCACATCTGTGTACACTCGGCGGGAATGGGTTAATACTTTATGGCCAAACAAAAAATGTAATCAAATTAAGGCCATCAATAACAAACCCCACATTTCGTTCATGTTATGTGCACATTTGAACATTTCTCTAGTTCTTTTTATTGAATAAATAACACATTTTTACCTTTAGGCTGTAATTGAGTAAATGTATTAGTGCGGCAGTGCTCCTTTAATATCTGAGGAACCCTTTTATTGCAGGTGAAAAGCTAAAATGGTCTTAGCACCAAAAATTTGCTTGTTTCATCTATTGAAAAAACTTTGAAAGGAAGGTGTTAAAATAACAAGGGAGAACTTTGATGACTTAATGATGCATTGAACTTTTCCCTCAAAATGTTTGCTGTTAAAAGCGCCTCAAATGTTTTTCATCTTCATGAATCAAGAGCTATTTTTAAATCTGATAATGGTGCTTCAAGATGACATTTTCAAGTGACCTTGTTGCTAAACTACAGTACTCTAAAAAAAACTGTACCCATAAAAGTTAAGTGTAAATACGTACCTCTCCTGCTGTCCATATCGCCCAACGCCATTGAGAAATCATCACCCAAAGTCTGCTGGAAAACGGACATATTTGGGAGTGTGCATCTCCTATGTCCCTTGTAGTGCTCAGTGGCCCATTTAGCCTAACTCTATATTATTACTTTGTCTTGCAGTGGCACAGAGGTTGGTAAAAAGAACCAATGAGCACTGTCGGGGCAGTCCAGCAAGATAGATTATTGTGTTCTGACACTCCCCGTCACGAGAACACATTTTCACAGCAGGATTGATTCCCTCGTCCACTTTGAACATGTGGGGCCATTGGCACATTTTTTATTTTTTATTTGCATTTAACCCGCAAGATAAATAATATAAAATGTATAATGTATGGCATGCCTTAGTCCAGGGTAGTCCTACAAAGCTGGAATAATTGCCCCAGGTTAAAAAATAAAGTGCTTGCTCTCTGTATACAAATTAAAATAAATAAATAAATGCATTACAAATAAGAATTGCTGTTTACTTTTCTGAACATGTGCAAAGACTGATTTCTCAGTCTGCTTTGCATACATTTTTACATCCTCTAGATCAATGGTCTCCAAACTGGCCAGATGTGCCCCTTTGCTTATCTTTATCGGACCCCTTGAGTACTGTTCCTACCACTGATATGAGGTACTATTCCTCCCACTGACATCAGTATGGGGTAGAATTCCCTCCACTGCCACCAACAATGGGGCAAAATTCCTCCCACTGATATAAATGATTGGGCACTATCCCTCTCACTGACACCAACAATTGGGCACTGTTTCTCCAACTAATACCAGTGACGGGGCAATTTTCCTTCTCCTACTGACCACCAATTCTGAGACATTGTCTACTCCCACTGGTACTGAGCATGCTCTGCTTTTACTGGCCCTCCTAAAGCCTGAGGGACAGTAAACTGGTGCTTGTTTGGAAAGCCCCTGCTCTAGATAGACCGCAGTATGGAGAGGATTCCACAAAAATATAGTGCATGAATTACATCTTAAAAGATATATATATATATTTTTAAATACTCTTCTTTCTCAGAGTTAGTGAACCTGATTGCCTTGTATCCAAGGTTTAATTCTAATTTACTGTAGTGTAAAAAAGGTTAAAAAAAAACAAAAAAAAGTTATTTCTGGGTGTTGATATTTCTGCCCAATCTCAGGCTGCTTAGAAATGCACAACAATTTGCTGTCATGTTGCTGCATACTACCCAGATTGTTTCTAAGAAAAACAAGTTCTCCATTACTTTTTTTTAGTGTGTTCTTAACTAGAAATTGGCTATAAGTTCAGGCAGAACTTTTGTTGTTCAGGCGTTCGGCGAACATCTGAAGAAACAGGTTTCTGACTGTTGTTCCAACCACAATGCATTCCTGCGCTGAACAGTGCGTTGCAAGCCCTGATTGGCTGAAGTAGTGAAAGCTTCAGACAATCAGGGCACAGAGCACTGTCAGAGTCATGATTAGACACTGTCATCACGACTTTATCCAATCACGACTCATTCCCTTCCCACAGTATAAAAGTATTCTTTCAATGATAGCCATTTTCAGTGTGATTTTGGTGTGGAGAGAGATAGAACAGGGCTCCGTTCAGTGCTATTAGTTAGTTAGTGTGCTGTACTGTGCTATTTGGCTTCAATTGTCAGTGTAGAATATTGGTTTAGTGTCAGTCTAGGGATAGTGTGAGTGTAGTGAGGAGGACCATCATTCAGCTTTGCATAGTGTGCAGCTAGATTAGGGACAGCTCAGATAGTTTCACTGTAGTGTAGTGAGACCGTATCATCCATACATACATTAGTGTAGAGTAGGGACAGCTCAAATCGTTTCAGTGTAGTGTAGTGAGACCGTGACAGTAATCTTTACATTAGTGTATAGCTAGAGTAGGGACAGTTCAGATAGCATCAATGTAGTGACGGTTGAACACTGTCTATTTGACTGTGTTACTGCCAGTTTAGCACCATTAACTTCTGTGTGCCTTACTGCCAGCTTAACGCCATAAAGTTATGCATGCGTTACTGCCAGTTTAACGCCATATAGTTCTGTGTGCGTTACTGCCAGTTTAACGCCATATAGTTTTGTGCTCTACTGCAAGTTTAACGCCATTTACTTCTGTATGCATTTCTGCCAGTTTAACGCAATATAGTTTTGTGTGCGTTACTTCCAGTTTAACATCATATAGTTTTATGTGCATTACTGACAGTTTAACACCATATAGTTCTGTGTGCGTTACTGCCAGTTTGACGCATATAGTTCTGTGTGCGTTACTGCCAGTTTAATGCCATATAGTTGTGTGTGCGCTACTGTCAGTTTAACGGCATATAGTTTTGTGTGCGTTACTGCCAGTTTAACTCCATATAGTTCTGTGTGCGTTACTGCCAGTTTGACGCATATAGTTCTGTGTGCGTTACTGCCAGTTTAATGCCATATAGTTGTGTGTGTGTTACTGTCAGTTTAACGCCATATCGTTTTGTGTGCGTTACTGCGAGTTTAGCGCTATTTACTTCTGTGTGCGTTACTGCAAGTTTAATGCCATATAGTTCTGTGCGTCACTGTACGTTTGGCACATTATATTACAGTATATTATAGTGTATCCATGGAGTGTGTCTGTGTAGTGTGAGTACTCAAATTAAAGTGCACCAAACACCAATCTACATTGATTTACGTGCATCTATGTACAGATTTCCACGTACAGGCATACCCCACTTTTAAGTACACAATGCGGTTTACTTACTAAAGCTGGACAGTGCAAAATCAGGCACACTTCTGCATAGAAACCAATGAGCTTCCAGGTTTTATTACCAAAGCTTGATTGAACAATCTGGGGTTAGAATCTCATTGGTTTCTATGCAGAAGTGAGCCTGATTTTGCACTTTCCAGCTTTAGTAAATAAACCCCATTGTGTACTTAAAAGTGGAATATGCCTGCACAGACATCCACATCTTCATTGCATATAATTGCAATTTTTTACAGCAAGGCCAATTCTTGCTTTCATCAAGAGTACCTCTATAGGGTTACGGTGGGAAGGCGCTACCGCACCTGTTACTTCTATCCAAAGTCAAAGTGACACCAGAATGTATCCAAAAAATCTCTAATCTTTTTACCAGTGCAATACATTGTGGACTCATACACACTGGCTCCCCAGCTGTTGCTGAGCAAAATAAAGGCAGATTGCAAGGAAAACATTTTTTTGGTTTTATAAATGCAATTACTGCTGCAGCAGATTCTAGACATGGTGCATATCTGCCACTTTACAGCTAGACTAAGGTTACCCCCCCCCCCCCCCGGCACTGTATTGGAAGGAATTTTTCATTTTTATGCTTTTCAAAAATCAGTGCTCATTTAAAAATTAAGTTTTTCACAAACTTTTTTTTTATTGATTCATATCCACCAGGTCGGGACCCGGACCTCCATAGCCATTGTATTCCCAATTACTTGCATATAAGCCTTCAAAATGGGCACTTTTGACGTTCGGGTCTCATTGACTTTAATGGGGTTCGTTATTTGGACCTGAACATTCGTGGCATTAGAAAATTCTGGTGCGAACCGAATAGGGGTCCATTCGGCCCATCACTATTCTTAAGACACACATATATCTTCCTTGTTTCACCATTAGCCTCCCTGCATTGTCCAAGATTTATATGCTGTAAACAAGGAGGGGTAATTGAAATGAATTTTTTAAAACATGAATGTTTGCCTAATTTTAATCTGGACAATTTACTAAATAAGCAAAAAAAAAAAGGAAATCTACCCTTTTGAGGTTCTGATTTACTGTGTTCATCTTACCTTTTGTGTTACTTTTCTCTGTTACACAGAAACACTAGTAAAACATGCCTTTTTATTTATTTTAACCTACTGTATACACATTTATAAAGATATGCAAATTGAGGACATTAGGATTATTCAGCCAGAGTAAATATGTCTAAAATGCATTCTCTTTGAAGTAATTTAATAATAAAATCTTTGTTTTCTAGCATTAGGCAGTGTTTTGTAATGTTTAAAATTAGAAGCCAAAATGCATTTCATGCAATTTCACGCAAGCAATTGCACTGTCACAGGTAAGCATTTAGACCTTGGTCCTCCAATAGTCCCAGTTGAGATCAAGACAGGGCTAGGAGCAACAAGTATGATACTGGCCCACTTCTGAAATCAAATCTAGTTAAGACTGCTAGAACAATAATGTTTTTATGTTTTCTCAGAGAACAGTATTGAAGACTAAGTACAGATTGGGGTATATTTATGAAGCAGTGAATGGACATTTATCTGAACATTCACAGCAAGTAAATCAGCCACTGTAACTTAAAACATATGCAATCAGAGGCTGGATGTCAACGTTAATCTTGACACAAAATCTCTCAGTTTCTAAACCCAAGGAAAAAAATGTATCGAGAATAATTATGACAGGTACAACTTTTGCATCCTTTTCGTTACTAAAATTGGTATCTGAGAGATCATGTTTTAAATCAGCCGAACCTAATTTATCCTTGACGTCACTCCAATTATAGTATTACTGTTTTACTCCTATTTTCATATTACCATTGAGCATTTCCAACTTCAATCTAGATAGTCGATTTCCTATTCATCATCAATAAATCTCCTTCCACTCTCATGTTTCTATGCTTTGGACCCTTTAATACACAGCCTTTAAAGGTTGAATTTTTGTTAGCTTCTTAAAAAATTTTTTATACACTGTTATGTTTGAAAAGCTTGTTTTTATGTAGATACTCAACATAAATCCTACCACGCCTCCAATTCGCATATTAAATGGGGCATTTGAGTCATTATTGTGGGCACTCCATGTTAATATACTTTCATGGCAATTCTTTACATGTCTACCTTATCAAAGTCTCATTTCTATGATGTTTGATATTCCCTTCTTTTGCAAAGAGCTTGATTGTCCTATGATTGTACAATCTCTTTAACCACTTAAGGACCGCCTTAAGCCGATGTATGTTGGCAGAATGGCATGGCTGCCCACAAGCACGTACCTGTAAGTTGCTCTTTCAGTGCACAACCATAGGTCGGGAGCGCGCCGCTGGTGGTGCACTCCGACCCAGTCCTGAGCTCTGTGACCATGGACGCGGGACCAGTGGACCCGATTGCCGCTGGTGTCCTGCGAACGGGTCACAGAGCTGAAGAACGAGGAAAGGTCTTTGTAAACAAACCTCTCCCCGTGCTTCCTACTGTGGATATCACTGATGGTCTGTTCCCTGATATAGGGAAAGACAATCAGTGACGTCACATGCCAGGCCACGCCCTCTACACTAAAAAAAAACATGTAACGTCATACATAACCCCTCCTCGCCCCCTAGTGGTTAACTCCTTCACTGCCAGTGTCATTTACACAGGAATTAGTGCATTTAAATAGCACTGATTGCTGTATAAAGGACAATGGTCCCAAAAATGTGTCAAAAATGTCCGATGTGTCCGCCATAATGTTGCAGTCACAATAAAAATCGCTGATCGCCGCCATTACTAGTAAACAAAAAATATATTAATAAAAATGCTATAAAATTATCCCCTATTTTCTAAACGCTATAACTTTTGCACAAACCAATCAATAATAATCGCTAATTGCGATTTTTTTTACCAAATATGTGTAGAAGAATACATATCGGCCTAGACTGAGGAAAAAAAAAAGTTTTTTTGTATATTTTTTGGGCATATTTATTATAGCAAAAAGTAAAAAATATTGAATTTTTTTCAAAATTGTCGCTCTATTTTTGTTTATAGCGCAAAAAATAAAAAACGCAGAGGTGATCAAATATTTCAACCTTAGTTGATTGTTCAAGTTTGAGTCAACGTGCTGACTGCCATGATCTCTGGCTAGAGATCTATTCAGCCTTGAAGTACCCAGCTGCGAGTGGCTACTCTCTGGGTGGAAATAGAGACTTTTGCTAGACCTGCAGTTCAAGGTGCCTGAGTTCTTCACCCGTGCCCTCTGTTCCCTAAGAGACTGTGTTAATTGGGAGTTCTTACTGCAAAATAAAACCTTTTAAAGAGGACTTCATCTGTGTCAGTGTTCAAGTTGGTGGGTATCAACCCTGGGAACCCCTAGAAGTGGAAGAGCAGGCCAAGAGAAGGTAACTGATAAGCCCATAAAGTCAAGGCCGCCCTGCAACGGGTTATGGCCGCTACAAAAGCATAAGAAATGGGCATCGCAGTTTTTTGCATATGAGGCTGTGTAGCACAGACCAGTCAGGGTGCCTGTGTCCACAGCCAAAAGTGCCTACAACGGGCATGTGAACTTTAGAACTGGACCATGGAGCAATAGAAGAAGGAGGCCTGGTTCGATGAATAACATTTTATTTTACATTAAGTGGATGGCCGGTTGTGCATGTGTCACCTGGGGATAAGATGGCACCAGGATGCAGCATGGGAAGAAGGCAAGCCAGCATAGGCAGTGGGATGTTTTGGGCAATAGTATGCTGGGAAACCTTGGGTTCTGCCATTCAGCAGGATGTTACTCGACACTTACCACCTACCTAAACATTGTTGCTGACCAAGTGCATCTCTATATGAAAGTGGTATTCCCTGATGGCAGTGGACTCTTTGAACAGGATAATGCACCCTGTAACACTGTAAACACTTTATTTTTATACAGTCACCCACAGACACTTAATTTAAAAACTGAGGTCTATAGGTATGGGCCGTATGGTTCGTTCATAAATAAAACATTGGTTACAGGGGCACGTACAAAGGGTGGTGATAAATAATGTGACCTTAGACTGGTCTGTAGTAGTAAGTGGGATGCCCCAAGGCTCTGTCCTGGGACCATTTGGGTTTTGCTGATGACACAAAAATAAGTAGGGCAATAACTTCACAGCAGGCTATATCAACTTTAAAAGAAGACCTGAATAATAATGAGGTGGGCAACTACATGGTAAATGAGGTTTAATGTTAAAACATGTAAAGTAATGCACCTAGGGGGCTAAAAATATCAAATATAAGTTACTCACTAAGTGAATAACCTTTGGGGGAATCCAGGATGGAGAAAGATGTGGGGGTCATAGTTGAAGACAGACTAAGCAATAGCATGCAATGTCAAGCTGCAGCAAGCAAACCTAGCAGACAACTGAAATGCAATAAATAGGGAAATTACTCCAGAGATAAAATTATAATCCTGCCACTTCATAAAACTCTGTTTAAGCCACATCTGGAGTATGCTGTCTAGTTCTGGTCCCCAATCCTCAGGAAGGCTGTGCTAGAAATGAAGAGCATCCAGAGAAGGGCAACAAAATGAATATGGAGACTGGAGGACCTCAATTACGAGGAACGACTACAAGCACTACACTTATTCTCCCTGAAGAAGAGACACTTGAGAGAAGATATGATAGCGATATATAAATATCTCAGTGGTGATCCCAGCATAAGTAGGAAACTATTCAATCTCAGGGAGTGTAAGAAGACACGGGCCACACAAGAAGATTGGAGGAGAAGCAGTTTAACCTTAAGCTGCATAGGGATTTTTTTTCACTGTAGGGCAATAAGGATGTGGAACTCTCTTCCACAACTGGTGGGGTCAGCAGGAAGTATTGATAGTTTTAAAAGGCTTTTGTATGTGCATCTTAGTGAACATACTATACAGGGATATGGGAAATGATTATCAACATGAACACACATACACCAAATACAGAGCTTGAACTGGATTGACTAATATCTTTACTCAAACTTTCCACCTATGAAACAATGAAAAATGGTTCAAGAATGGCTTGAGGAACACAACAACAAGTTTGAGGTGTTGATTTGGCCTCTAAATTCTCCAGATCTCAATCCAATTAAGCATCTGTGAGATGCACTATTAAAACAAGCCTAATCCATGGAGGTCCTACCTTGCAGCTTACAGGACTTAAAATATCTGCTGACATATATACTGAAAATATACTGACAGCTTGGTGCTAGGTAGAACAGCATATCTTCAGAGGTCTAATGGCATGCATGCATGACGAGGACTGTTTTGACAGTAAAAGTGGGATCTACTTAGTATTCCACTATATATATATATATATATATATATATATATATACTGATTATATAATAAATATAATTTGATGAGGTGAATGTTCCCAACTTTGCAAACTGTATTGTAGCTATTAACCACTTCAGCCTGGAGGATTTTATCCCCTTTCTGACCAGAGCACTTTTTGCGATTCGGCACTGAGTCACTTTAAACAAAAAAAGAG
Organism: Lithobates pipiens; assembly: GCF_037356315.1. Taxonomy (NCBI): domain Eukaryota; kingdom Metazoa; phylum Chordata; class Amphibia; order Anura; family Ranidae; genus Lithobates; species Lithobates pipiens. The sequence goes on along the minus strand of NW_027507903.1, from coordinate 94,274,146 downwards.
CAACAATTTAAAAAAAAAAATAATAATTTTCTTTTACTTTTTGCTATAATAAATACCCCCAAAAATATATTTAAAAGAACATTTTTTTTCCTCAGTTTAGGCCAATTTGTACTCTTCTACATATTTTTGGTAAAAAAAAAATCGTAATACATTGATTGGTTTGTGCGAAATTTATAGCATCTAAAAAATAAGGTATAGTTTTTATGGTATTTTTATTTTACATTTTTTTTATTAGTAATGGCAGCAATCTGTGATTTTTATCAGGACTGCGGCATTACGGCGGACAAATCGGACATTTTTGACACTATTTTGGGACCGTTGTCATTCAAACAACGATCTATGCTATAAAAATACATTGATGACTGTGTAAATGACACTGGCAGTGAAGGGGGTTAATCACTAGGGGGCAGTGAAGGGGTTAAGTGTGTCCTAGGGAGTGATTCTAGCTGTTAGGGGGCTGGGCTTTAACACACAGGACAGTGATCACAGCTCTTGATGACAGAGAGCTGTAATCTCTGTCCTGTCACTAGGCAGAATGGGAAAATGCTTTGTTTACAAAAGCATCTCCCCGTTCTTCTTCTCTGTGACACAATCGCAGGCACCCGGCGGACATCGAGTCCGCAGGACCCACGGTCACAGAGACTGCGGCAGGTGCATGCCCGCGACACCGCTTCTTAAGAAACCGGCACACGCCGATGTATGTCGGCAGAATGGCACGGCTGGGCAAATGGGTGTACCTGTACGTCCCTTTTAAATTTGCTGCCGTGCCATCACGTGCGAGCCGGCCGGGACCTCCATGAGTCGAGTTGCAGGTCCTGCGGACTCGATGTCCGCGGGGATACCCACGATCACCTCACGGAGAGGAAGAATGGGGAGATGCTATTGTAAACAAGCATCTTCCCTTTCTGCCTAGTGACAGTGTCACTGATCTCTGCTCCTTGTGATCGGGAGCAGAGATCAGTGACGTGTCACACTTAGCCACGCCCCCCCCCCCCCACAGTTAGAATCACTCCCCAGAAAATACTTAACACTTACACTGCCCCCTAGTGGTTAACCCCTTCACTGCTATTATCATTTACACAGGAATCAGTGCATTTGTATAGCACAGATTGCTGTATAAATGACAATGGTTCCAAAAATGTCTGACGTGTCCGCCATAATGTCGCAGTCATGATAAAAATGCCACAAAACTATCCCCCATTTTGTAAACGCTATAACTTTTGTGCACACCAATCAATAAATGCTTATTGTGATTTTTTTTACTAAAAATATGTAGAAGAATATGTATCAGCCTAAACTGAGGGAAAACTTTTTTTTATATATTTCGGGATATTTATTATAGCAAAATGTAAAAAATAATGCTTTGTTTCATAATTGTCAATCTTTCTTTGTTGAAAATAAAAACCGCAGATGTGATCAAATACCACCAAAAGACAGCTCTATTTGTGGGAAAATAAAGGACGTCAATTTTGTTTGGAAGCCATGTCGCACGCCCGCGAAATTGTCAGTTAAAATGACGCAGTGCCGAATCACAAAAAGTGCTCTGGTCTTTGGCCAGCAAAATGGTCTGGGGCTTAAGTGGTTAAAGTGACATACCTTTACGCCCTTTTGCCTACCAGCGCCATTCTGCTGACGTACATTGGCGTGTGCTGGCCAGCAAGCAGTTAACATATGTTCTACTAAAAGTTCCTAACACTATGATTTTTTGCTAGATTTACAAGTATTTCTAAAGAGGCTCTTTAATAGCGAAACAAATTATGTATGTATACACATCCATAAAAGATAAACTTATAATTAAATTGATAATAATCTGTATGAGAGGTACTTTGTAAAGTGTGCTAGTGCTTTTCTTATCCAAAAGCTGTTACTTGTACTCCAAATTTAATTTCTTTATGCTAGGGGCCTGGAGTGTTGAAACTGAAGACTCGTGTTTATGAAGTGTTGCGTTGTGGTAGCACATTTTACACCCTGGGTATTATGGAGAAACAGTAAATTCTTCTTTTATATCCTCTGAGATTATTTTTCAATATGGAAAAATACTCACAACTATTTGCTTGTGACTGCTGTTTTTCTGGCTCATTTTCATTTTAAACATATCCAGCCTATAAATCCATATACAAGTAAACACTGGCAGAAATTGCATGCAGTTTTTCATACTGTACCATGAGAAGGACAGAAACATTTACACATGCTACAAGAAGGGATTTTTTGCTTGTTTGTTTTGATAGTAGCTCACTCTTTTTGAGCTAACATAATATGTTCTGGTCAATGGTCAACATCGATTTTCTGAAATGACGCCTTAAAAATTTGCACTCTCAAATTAAAAACTTGCGTGGGCAAAAAAAGTAATTTTACCCTTTTTTTTGTATTTGGATATGGGACACACTTCCCCTTAAATTAACCGCTTACTGAACGCCTCATGCTGATATATGTCAGCAGGAGGGCTCGTACATGCTGAATCACGTACCTGTACGTTGCCCCTTAAGAGGCGGCCAGCGGGCACGCGCGTGCCCGCTGCACGGTCCATGAGTCGGGTCACGGGTCCCGCTGACTCGATCGCCGCGGGAATATCCGTGATCTCCTCATGGGGAGGAAGAATGGGGAGATGCTAATGTAAACAAACATCTCTATGTTCTGCCTAGTGACAGTGTCACTGATCTCTGCTCCGTGTGATCGAAGCAGAGATCAGTGACGTGTCATACACAGCCACACCTCCCCACAGTTAGAAACATGCCCCTAGGACACACTTAACCCCTACACTGCCACCTAGTGGTTAACCCCTTCACTGCCAGTGTAATTTACACAGGAATCAGCGTATTTGTATAGCACCGATTGCTGTATAAATGACAATGGTCCAAAAATGTGTCAAAAATGTCCGATGTTTTCGCCATAATCTCGCAATCATGATAAAAATTGCTGATTGCCGCCATTTTAAAAAAAATAATAATTATTAATACACATGTCATAAAACTATCCCCTATTTTGTAAACACTATAACTTTTGTGCAAACCAATCAATAATCGCTTATTGCAATTTTTTTTACCAAAAATATGTAGAAGAATACATATCAGCCTAAATTGAGGAAAATAATTGTTTTTTTATATATCTTTGGGGGATATTTATTATAGCAAAAAGTAAAAAATAATGTGTTTTTTTTTTCATAATTGACGCTCTTTTTTTGTTTATAGCGCAAAAAATAAAAACCGCAGGGGTGATCAAATAACACCAAAATAAAGCTCTCTTTGTGGGAAAAAGGATGTCAATTTTGTTTGGGAGCCATGTCGCACAATTGTCAGTTAAAGCGACGCAGTGCCGAATCGCAAAAAGTGCTCTGGTCAGGAAGGGGGTAAATTCTTCCGGGGGGTGAAGTGGTTAAAGTGGTATTAAACCCAAATTCAACCATTATATTTAACCTCTTCCCGCCCACACTATAGCCAAAAAAACGGCTACAGCATGGGCCTAAATTGCCAGGAGGGTGTCGATGTACCTTCTACCATATATGTGCTGCCTGTGCCCTGTGGGGCGCGGGCAGCACGCTCTGTGATCAGTGAGTCCAAGGCCCCAACCTGAGATCCTGGCCCCCTACCACACGATCAGCTATCAGCCAAAGACAGTTGATCACGTGATGTAAACAGAAGCCGGCAATCAGCTTTTTTACCCTCACGCTAAGTGAGGAGAAAAAAAGAATCAGACTACCAGCTTGTGTAAATGGGACATTAGTCCTGTACACTCCACACCCACTGCTGCTAAGCAGTGCCCACCATTGCCCCCTTCCAGTGTCCACCAGTGCCACCTATCAGTGCCCATCAGTGCTGCCAATCAGTGTCCATCAGTGCCTCATCATCAGTGCCACCTTTCAGTGTCACCTACCAGTGCCTATTAGTGCCCAGCAGTGCCACCTATCAGTGCCCTTTGGTGCCGCCTATAAGTGCCATCAGTGCCACCTACTAGTGCCCATCAGTGCCACCTATCAGTGCAGCCACATCAGTGCCTTCTAAGCAGTGTCCACCAGTGCCACCTCATCAATGTCCATCAGTGCCACCTTATCAATGCCTATCATTGCAGAATATCAGTGCCCATCAGTGCAGCCTTAACAGTGCACATCAATGAAGGAGAAAAATTACCTGTTTGCAAAATTGTATAACAAACTATGAAAACTGTTTTTGTTTGTTTACCAAAAATTAAAAACCCCAGTAGTGATTAAATGCCACCAAAAGAAAGCTCTATTTGTGTGAAAAAAAATGTGGGTACAGTGTTGTATGGCCGCGCAATTGTCATTCAAAGAGTGACAGCGCTGAAAGCTGAAAATTGGTCTGGGCAGGAAGGGGGGTTAAGTGCCCAGTAAGCAAGTGGTTAATTATATTTATTTATATTTAATTACATTTATTATATTGCATTTACCAATTCTTTAATGTGAAGGCTGTATTCATTTTCTTTTTTAGGCCTTTTTTATTGACAGTAACACACGCCTAATAAAGTTACCACATGGTTCTATTTAAGATACACATATAAAAAAAAGTTTTTACATTTTTAACCAAGTTTTAAACTAAAAGTCTACAAATTAAAATGTGCTTTTCACATTGTCCCCATATATCCTGCTCATTAATAATACGCCTAAAAAGAAGGTTTCAGCAATGCAAACCCAGCCTATTTCTACAGAGGTAAAGTTAGGATATTGCTGCACTCTCATTAATCTTAACTACAGCCTGTCTGAAGTATCATAACTTCCAGCCTGGAATGCCTGGATATTAGTAAAAATATTCACAGAGAACTAAGGCATATTGGCTGATCATTGATCTCTCCAGCCAGTAATGATAGCTCAGTCTCTGAAGAACAAGTTTAGCTTTGTAAAGGATTTGTCAATGCAGCATGAGCTCAGTAAAGCCATTAATGATATTATCACCATTTATTTAATATTAACATTAGACACCAGAGAGCGAGAGAGGACAGAGAGATTGTGAAATATCTACTGTATTTTCCACATTACCACAAGTTCACTGGATCTTCATTAAGAGTTGCTTGGGGGCTTATTTAATAACATATGAGGAGCTTTCAGCATGAGATTTGGCAGGTGAATAAAAACGGACACGTCATTTTCAGCCCTATAAACATTCCAATCGATGGTTTATATTGCTTGTTATGTTAAAACAAATAAAGTCAGGTATAGTCAGGGCCATACATCTAAAATAACTACTCAGAATACACATACCTGGATTGATCAGTAATCAAAGAGGATGCATAACATGCTGTAGAACAACCTTTCTCACACAGTGTGCCAGGCACCTTGGGGTACCTTCTGGTTTCTTCAGAGGGGCCCCTTGTGTACAAGCCAGCGGGTGAACCAACCCTGCCTTTTAGTTACACACTAGGGTGGATTTACTAAAGACAAATAGACTGTGCAATTTGCAAGTGCACTCATTTTCTCAGAGATTAGTATATGTGGTAAAGCTCTACTGATTTCCATCATCCAATCAAGTGCAAGCAAAAATGCTGTTTTTCCCTCCCCTAATTCTCTCCATTAGCACTGGGGTCAGCACAGTGAGGGAGAGAAATTCATTAATATTGGAATACTAGTCAGTACCAGTATGCAGAGGTGTATTTGCTTTGGAAGAAATAAAATAAATTTATAGAGCGAAAGTGTGTGTATAGACTGGTCTGGCCAATCCAAATAGACAAACAAAAATAGGCCTGGTGCACAAGGCACAGCACAAGACCAGTCAGGATTTTTTGTAGACAGACCAGCGAGAATTTAAAATATATATTAATTTTATTAGAAAAAGTTCAGGAAGTATATAAATTAATGAAACACTGTAAAATCAATCAATACAACAGCGTATGCATCGCAGTATTTGCCCTACATAAGGCCTAAAACAGGTAATTGGCTGAGGATGATGCCAACATGTTTCAGACTGTACGTCCTTTTTCAGAGGCATTTAAGTCATCTCATATAGTTACATAGTTAGTCAGGTTGAAAAAAGACACAAGTCCATCCAGTTCAACCACAAAAAAAAAATATATATATCATACCAGTCCATATACCCAATTCTATACCCACAGTTGATCCAGAGGAAGGCAAAAAAAAACAGCAGAACATGATCCAATTTGCTAAAGCAGGGGAAAAAAATTCCTTCCTGATCCCCCGAGAGGCAATCGGATTTTCCCCGGATCAACTTTACTTATAAATGTTAGTACCCAGTTATATTATGCACACTTAGGAAATAATCCAGGCCTTTCTTAAAGCAATCCACTGAGCAGGCCAGAACCACCTCTGCAGGGAGTCTATTCCACATTTTCACAGCTCTTACTGTGAAGAAACCTTTCCATAGTTGGAGATGAAATCTCTTTTCCTCTAGACGTAAAGAGTGCCCCCTTGTCCTCTTTGTTGACTGTAAAGTGAATAACTCGACACCAAGTTCCCTATATGGACCCCTTATATATTTGTACATGTTGATCATATCCCCCCTTAATCTCCTCTTATCAAGAGTGAATACATTCAGTTCCTCTAATCTTTCCTCATAGCTGAATTCCTCCATGCCTCTTATCAGTTTGGTTGCGCTTCAATGCACTTTCTCCAGTTCACCAACATCCTTTTTGAGAACTGGTGCCCAAAACTGAGCTGCATATTCCATGTTCTATAATGTAAACATATTAATATTGGTACAATCATATAATTGTAGTGAATTTTGTTTTACAGCTCAGTCAAAACAGCCATTAAATATAGAGCGATAATTACAGCTTAAATAGCAATGCTTAAATAGCTAGTAAGGCTAGTTAGAGACAACTGAAGACAGGCACAATCAGCGCCTGCCTCAGCTGTAGCCGATGAGACAGACTGTTGCGCCGTAGGCTGCAACAGATCTGTCTCAGACTTCCCTGGCAGAGCGGCATTGGCCCGTGGGCACGTCCTCAAGGGGGCAGAGCAGCGCCCCCCGTCACACCCCCACTGGTGCACATAGAGTGGAGCGCAAACAGGAAGAAGCACGGCCAGAAGGCTGGGTTCCAAAGGGCCAAGGGACCGCATGACCCCGACAAATTGGCAGGGGTCACTAAGTTTCCCGCACACCGGGCAGTGAGATGGAACCCGAGGTCTGACCACAAATGAATATTTTCTTTCCTGTTTTCCTCCGGAGCGCAGATGGGTGGGCTTGGGGGCATCGTGTGCCCCGTGCTGCTCTGCCAGGGAACTCTGAGACAGACCTGTTGCAGCCTATGGCGCAACAGTCTATCTCATCGGCTACAGCTGAGGCAGGCGCTGATTGCGCCTGTCCTCAGCTGTCTCTAACTAGCCTTACTAGCTATTTAAGCTTTGCACCAGCGGTAGTACACACACTCCTGGTACATGCTGTTTGGATCTTGAAACCATATGCAATTTCTACTGGGTAAGCCTTTCCTTCTTTGAACAACCAAATTGGCACTTTGTATATCCATGATCAATATTTACTACACATTGACATGCTTACCTATACTCTCTATACCTCTATTGATATACAGATATGAAAACCTGTGTATTTTAGCCGACCACATACTGAAAGGAGTTGATACTCTAATCAGTGGGAGTTCCTGCAGTGTATATTGGTCCCAAGTTTTTTCTGCCTGCTCCATCTTTTAGCTTTATCCATCAGCCACATATACTTATACTACACCGCACTGGTGCATACATACAGGCCTCAGCCACACTGATAGCCCCCCTCTGCACGGCACGGCAGCAAGCCTGGGCATGTGAGTACAAATAAACAACCAAAAAACCCCCCTTTTTCTGTAATTATTGCTCTATATTTAATGGCTGTTTTGACTGAGCTGTAAAACAAAATTCACTGCAATTATATGATTGTACTAATATTAATATGTTTACATTATAGAACATGTACATATGAGATGACTTAAATGCCTGTGAAAAAGGACGTACAGTTTGAAACATGTCAGCGTCATCCTCAGCCAATTACCTATTAAATGAATAATAAATAATAATAATAAAATGTATATATATTTTAAATACTCACTGGTCTGTCTACAAAAAATTGTGCTGTGCCTTGTGCACCAGGCCTATTTTTGTTTGCTTTGTTTGTGGGGTGTCCTGCATGTGTGAATGTTGCTGCATTATGTACACTGTATGTAAATTGTTAGTTTAGCTCTTCTTACATTTTAGAAAGGGGTGCCTTCAAATTGTGCATAAGTTAAAGGGTACCTTGACTGAGAAGGTTAAGAAACACTGTTGTAGAAAATGCTATGACTACAGTAAGACATAAACTAAAACCTGAGAAGTTGCTCTTGAGCTAAAGAGCTAATGCTCTTTGCACATTCTGTTTATGCACTGATTTAATGCATAAACGCAAATTATCAAGTATATAATGAATGGAAGCATAACAGATACTGGATCTAAATGTGGGATTGTATAAGTTACCAAAGTGTCTAAACCAGGGGTGCTGGTTTCCTCTGATGTGGCCCCCCACCTCTTGGTCTGGGATGGTGGGCCGGTAAGCCCAGATTGCATGTTCCTGACCCGCCATCCCCGGCATTAGTGTGAAGAATGGAGTCTGCGCTAGAAAAAGCCGAGCCAATGGTTCCTGTATAGCTTCGGCTCCTGTCACAGGCGGAGTGATACCAACTGTACTCCGCCTGTGACAGGAAGCTCCGGCTCCTGTCACACTGATACTTGGGGGTGGTGGGTCGGGAACCAGCCAGCAATACCCACCAAAAGTACCCTTCAGCAGTACCAGCCAGCAATACCCATAAATGGTACCAGCCAGCAGTACCTACCAACAGTACCAGCCAGCAGTACAAGCCAGCAGTACCCACCAGCAGTACCCACCAACAGTACCAGCCAGCAGTAACAGCCAGCAGTACTCATCAGCAGTACCAGCCAGCAGTACCCACCAAAAGTACCCTCCAGCAGTACCCGCCAGCAGTACCCATCAGTAGTTTCAGCCAGCAGTACCCGCCAGCAGTACCCACGAACAGTACCCACCAGCAGGTACCTGCCAGCAGTACCCATCAGTAGTACCAGCCAGCAGTACCCACCAGCAATACCAGCCAGCAGTACCCGACAGCAGTACCCACCAGCAGTACTAGCCCTGGAGGACAGCCAGCAGCAGCCACCAGTCATACTCTCCTGGGGGAAAGCCGTAGACAGTGATGCCTGCAAAAATCCTGAGGAAGCAGTGGAGATTGAGGTCAGTTGAGGTGCAGGTAAGCAGCATCAGTGTGAAAGCAGTCTTAGAACCTCTTTACACGATCGGTCCGATTGGGCCCACCTGTCAGTTTTTCATGTGGACCCAATCCGACCCTCCATTCACCTCTATAAAGCAACAGATGTAAATGGGCTTGTGTCCTTTTACAACCACCTATCTTCAAAAAAAGTGGGTCCATCCCATTCTGTCTGGGTGGATCGAAGTGCCCATAGAGTATAGCTGGCTGTGTCTGCTCTGCATATGCAGAGTGGACACAGGACCTGTCATACAGTATGTCCACTCGGCTCATTGTGGCCCACGACCAGTCACCAAGTCGCTAAAGCGCCCATCTCTCCTCAAAAGGTTGGGCACCCCTGGTCTAAACCATAGTATATGGAAAAAAATGCCACCGGTTATGTAACAGCCCTGCTGTTCAGCCTGACATTACATAGAAACATATTTTTAAAAACTATTTTTTGGTTGTTTTTGTTATTTCTTTTAATAACTTTTTTGTCTTAGTATAGATTTATCAATTCTTGATGCCTGTGGCTGGTGGAGGTGGTGTCTGACCACACATTTTCCTACCCATTAATTATTTTCCTTGCCTATAGTCTCTGGTGGACAGGCTGTTCTAAATAGGCTGTGTGGCCACAAAGCACCCACTCACACTGCTCCCAGCCATAACAAGAATTTTGGGTGGTCCTAGTGGCTTCACAGTTAAAACACAATTTTTATGTCTAATTAGCCCAAGGGGGGTGATGGATCAAGGGATTTGTAAGATAGATCTTTAGACGCTTAGCGTTAGCATTGTAATTAAAATGTGTTGCCTGTATTGTTAACTTATGTTTGTACCTGCTCTTGGTTAGAGATGAATTCAGGTGTCCTCTGAACTTATCTCTAACCCGAGTCTAAACTCCTACTTCTTCACTTCTTGTACTCCATTGAGCTGTGGCCCGCCATATAGCTTATTGGAGTCTAAACAAAGTAGGAGTTCAGCATTAGAGATGAGTTCAGAGTTCACTTTTGGCAAAAATTCCGCACAATATTACAGCAGTTTGACCCTTATTTCCTATTATTAGTTGAGGATTACAGATCTGGCACATTCCTGCAGCACATGTGGACTATTCATTTGTTTTGCATTTTCTAAGAATCTCTGTGACTTTGAGATGATCCTAAAGACCAAGATCATTGTGTTATGAACACCCATAGGACCAGTGGAAAGCTCCTTGCAGACACTGTGATATCTTGCTCTTGTTAACAAGTTGGTTCCTTATGAATACAAATATATCTGTTTTTTCACTTTGTAAATTTATCTTTCTATACTTTAGAGGATATCTAGACAGTCCTGACCCATATACTACTTTTCAGCACGTAAAACATAATAATCTGCCATAAATGAAAATTATTTATACAGCCAACAAGATGTATTCATCAGAGAACAGACAGGTCTAACAAATTATAAACACGTCCTTCTAGATTCAACTCTTCCTCCTTTCTGAATTTTATTTGCTTTTATTGAGTTTCAAAGCTATGCATACCAGAGCAGATTACAGTCTCAGCAGACTTTATTTCAGCAATATATTACCTCCATGATTTTTTAAATTATACAAAGTACCCTCAGGGCACATCTTGAGTGACATGTAATTTACACACAAAGTGCAAATATAGGGTATTCTTACTTTTTTTCAGTCAGCTAAAAATTCAGTTTGGTGATAATATTTTATTGAGATGTTCCACATTCCATGCTTATACCTTATAAAAAAACAAAAAAGTACAATCACATTTATTTATTTTACCTATTTTCTACAGACTTTTAAATTCATATATATTTCAGGCGCATTAAAAAAAATGGATTAGATCTAATATGTTTTTTTTTTTTATTCTCTGGCAAATGATCATGAATAATGCTCCAAAGAAAGAAAAAAGACTAATATCATTTTTAAACATAAAACCCAACATCGTCGTGCCATACAGTACAGCACATACAAATTGCTTCAATGAATAGGTGCATTTAATTTTCATTGAAGTGGAGCTCCACTTAAAAGGGGAAGCTCCTCCACTGCCACATTTGCCACTTTTTAGGGAGCAGGGAGTGGGTACCTGATTTTGACAGGTACCTGCTCCCACTTCCAGCTCAGATCGCCACAGCGAACTGAGGCAGAAATTCTGCCCCCCCTCTCATTCCCCCGCATTCCTTTTTCATGGACACATCACATGTCCCAGAAGACTACGGGACCATTCATGAATACATGCATAGTAGGAATCACAGCCTATTTCCCTTACTAGAGATGCTGGCGTCTGCACCCAAAGTCAACTGAAAAATTGGCCCTGGTGTGGATATTGTCCTTATATTAAAAGTCAACAGCTACAGTATTTGTAGCTGCTGACTTTCATTTTTTTTCTGAAGGAGCCTGGAGCTCCTCTTTAAGGCTGGCTTATTATAAGAATCATTTGTGGTAAATTTAGAATGCCATCGCAAAACACATATACAGTAACTGCCAACATATCTGTAATGCAGTACACCACCATGAACATACTATGTATTGTGGTTTACTGCTCTACCTGAAAATTCTGCATGCAATGTTCATGCAATTAAGTAAGTTACCAGCCCATTAAAAATGTATTGGCTGCCTTAATGCAACATGCCTCTACATACAAAAATGTGCAAGCTTACACATGTGCATTAATGCATGCAAGTGTGAAGGGGTCCTAAAGCTGGACTCCAGGCATAAAAATAAAAAATAAACACTAATAAATGTAGTTATTTACTCATAAGCATCATAAGATGTATTTTAAAAGCAGTTAGTGTAAGTACCTCAAAATGACTTTATATTAGCCCACTGTATAATAACAGACTGAAAGGGAGGGGTAGCACTGGGAAACAATCATATATGTGACTCGTGCATGTACAAAGAACATACCTACAAAGCCATGGAATTAATTATTAGTATCCTGCTGCAGTTTCACTGTTCACTCACAGTGTATATATCTTAAGATTGGCTAAGCATGTGGACTTCAAACCTACTGAGGTCACCTGCACTCTTTACTTACATGAAACATTTCCAAAACGTTACGTGATTGTATCAACGGATAAAATGTTTTATTTTTTTTCATAGCAGCTCACCGGGCATGCATAAAACATGAAAGAGGAACATGAATGCTCCACATAGTGTAAACAGATAAAACCGGCCCACCAAACCTGAATAACACTTACAAGCATATATAAGTATACTCAACAAATTTCCTCATCCAGCCTTGGCAGGTGTGTTGACACCAGTGAACTATGTTCATCCCAACATGTTTCATCACAGGTGACATTGTCAGGGGCTGGACCATAAATGCTGACAGATTGAAGTGCATTAATGGGTTTACTTGAATGTGGCATGAAAAAATATCACCCCCGCCAAGGATTATTTTGGTCTATGCACTAAATCAGCATATAAAGAGAATGAAATTGGCTGATAGCAACTTCTCAAGTTTCAGTTTACTTCCTACTATAGTCATATAAGGACATAGCCACTTAGGACATTCATTAGTCTACAGCAGTGATTCTCAACATTTTTTCAGTCAAAAAGCCCATTAAATGTATGCACATCTCGAGGCACCCTATTCTAAAATGTAAAAAAACTAAATTAACAGTTATACATAATGCAGCAACATTTGCACAATTAGGACACCCCGCGTTAGAGGCGATGAATTCTTACAAAGCAAATACACCTGTGCAAACTGGTACTGACTAGTATTCCAATTTTTCTCTTCTCCCTCAGTTTCTCTCCCTCGCTCAGCTGACCCCAGTGCTGACAGAGAAAAGCAAGGGGGGGGCAAACAAGGATGCTGTGCAGATACCCAGCATCCTCCCAATCAACCTATGACGTTAATGGTTATTAGCACGCTGGCAGCTAGTATTTTTTGTGGTGATGCATGTTTTGTGAGCTTCCGCAAGTAAAAAGTACTGGTTTATGGCATCCTGTAAAATCTTGGAGATTTCCCATATAAGTAAAGAGTGACCTCAGTAAGTTTGGGGTCCACATATTTTGGTAAGAGGCTTGATTTTTCACAGTGATGGAGTGTGCACAAAGGATGGGATATATTTAGAGAACACCTTTTACATTATTTTGTTGGGAAGCTTACACTAATCTAGCGGTTTGTTTAGACTTCATTATTTATTTATTTAAACATGATTATATAATCACAGTTGCAATTTATCATAAGATTATGTAAATGTGACATAAAAATGTTGCACATTTGACATTTTATGTATAATTTAAAAGGGATAGCGCTACATTGTTTTTTTTTTTTTCACATAGTTTTATATATTTTATATATTGATATTATGTGAGTCTCTTCCTGTTATTTTTTATGCTTTGTAGATTTAATTTGATTTATTTAGAGCACTGAATGCAAAATGTGGGGTTTAAAAAATTATTTACTTGCAGCAACCAAAGAATGAGTTGGAGTTTACATTATAGGACACTTACATTATTATGTATGTCTAAATACACTTAAAAAAGCTATTTAATATGTCATATATTAACAAGTTAAACATTGCAATAAATAAGAATATAGTTACTCTTTTATTTAAAAAAGAAAAAAAACAATTATTATGTTTTTCCTTTTTTTCAGATATTGCAATGTGTATTCCACAAATTACAATTTTACCTGTAATTTTTTTCAACTGATTCTAAAACTGTTCAACACAAATCCACCTTTAACATTAATAGGTTAAAATCAACTGCTAAAAATAGATTTGTGAAGATGTTACTTAGGCTAGAATTTCACATGACATAATTTTGTGTAATCTTAAACTGCCACAAAATAAAAAGTAGGTACCAATTTTGACAATTTCACGTCCAGACACAGAGATGCCCCTACTTTCCAGGAGCACAAATGAGCTCAAATTGTGTAGATAATGTAGCTGAATGGTGCTGAGGGAGCCAAGTGTGAATTCTCTATTAAGTCCCAGCCAAAAGTTACTGCTTCCAGCTCTGGGAGAAAATGATACAACTATCAATAACTAAGAGCATTGTGTTCTTTCGAGCAAATAGGCTTTGAAATTACTCAAGGGATTTAGAAGCTTCCAACTGATCTCCAATACCTTTAGTATCTGACAACAAAGAAAGTGTACCAGTTGCTAAAACCGCAGTCAAAAGGTTGCTATCGGCTATGAAAATAGCAGGTTTCATTATATTTTTGGCATTGTTAGATAGTCATGCATATCTAGAATTAGTTGATCAATCAGTCAATTAAAGATAGCAGCAGATCTGCACAGTAGTTGTTCTCTGCACATCTAAATTTGGACTGGGCACATTTGACACAGCAGATGGTGAAAATATTGGTTTCTTTAACTATTCAGGATATTGGCACATTGCTGTGAACAAAAGTAACCTTTTGAAAGGATCTTTTTTATAGGTCCATACATTTGAAACTTTAACCACTTCCGGACTGTCTCATGCGGATATAAGTCAGCAGTTTGAAGAGGGATATCGTTGCTATGGCAGCACCTATCTACCATAACTCCGGCATCCTCTTCTTCAGTGAGTGGTCCGGTTTCTGATGAAAGTGGTCTCTGCGGCAGATTCACCGCAAGATCACTTTTATCGGCAGCAGGAGAGGGCCCCCCCTCCCTCTGCTCTCTGATGCCTCCGCAGCTTACCGTAGTCGCCGACAGTGGTGGAGGCGATCAAATCCTTCTCGGTGTTAGGTATGGAGACGAGTGAGGGGAAGATGACATCAAAACATCACTTCTGTTCATAGCTGGACATTTTTTTATTTCATTTTCAAATGACTACATTTTTTAAAATGTTTTTATTGCATTTTTGTGTAAATATGAGATCTGAGGTCTTTCTCGCCCCAAATCTCATATTTAAGAGGTCCTGTCATGCTTTTTTTCTATTACAAGGGATGTTTACATTCCTTGTAATAGGAATACAAGTGACACCATTTTTTTTAAAGAACAGTGTAAAAATAAAAAATAAAAAGTTAAATAAATAAGAAAAAAAATAAAATAAAGTTTGAACATGCCCCGTCCTGCCGAGTTTGCTTACAGAAGCGAACACATCCGTGAGTAACACCCGCATATGAAAACAGTTTTCAAACCACAAATGTGAGATATCGCCACGATCGTTAGAGCGAGAGAAATAATTCTGTAATTCTCTGTAACTCAAAACATGCAACCTGTAGAATTTTTTAAACGTTGCCCTTTGAAGATTTTTAGGGTAAAAGTTTGTTGCCCTTCCACGAGCGTGAAATGTTGGGTATCAATTTACTCAGTGTAACATTATCTTTCACAATATAAAAAAATATGGGCTGACTTTACTGTTGTCTTATTTTTTAATGCAAAAAAGTGTATTTTTTCCCAAAAATGTGCGCTTGTAAGACCGCTGCGCAAATATGGTGTGACAGAAAGTATTGCAACGATCACCATTTTATTCGCTGGGGGGGTTAGAAAAAAAAAAAAAAATATATATATATATATATATATATATATATATATATATATATAATGTTTGGGGGTTCTAATTAATTTTCTAGCAACAAAAAAAAACTGTTTTTAACTTGTAAACACCAAATCTCAGAAAGAGGCTTGGTCTTTAACCGGTTCCCGACCAGCGCACGCCGATGTACGTCGGCAGAATGGCAGGGGCAGGCATATTGTCCAATCTTCAATGCCGCCCTGCCATCGCGGGCGCGCCGCCGGCGGCATGCTCGCGTGCCGGTCGGGACCCCTGTGAGTCCTGTCGCGGGTCCCGCGGACTCAATCGCTGCGGGCATACCCGCGATCGTCTCACGGGACGGCTGAATGGAGGAAATGCCGTGTAAACAGCATTTCTCCATTCTGCCTAGCAACTAGTGACGCTGATCTCTGCTCCATGTGATCAGTGTTCACTAAATGAAAGCCCAACCCCCCCACAGTTAGTAACACACCCCTAGGAACACTTAACCCCTACACTGCCACCCACTGGTTAACCCCTTCACTGCCAGTGTCATTTACACAGGAATCACTGCATTTATATAGCAGTGATTACTGTATAAATGACAATGGTACCAAAAATGTGTCAAAAATTTCCGATGTGTCTGCCACAATGTCGCAGTCACAATAAAAATCGCTGACCGCCGCCATTACTAATAAAAAAATAAATAATAAAAAATTATTAATAAAAATGCCATAAAACTATCCCCTATTTTGTAAACGCTATAACTTTTGCGCAAACCAATCAATAATCGCTTATTGCGATTTTTTTACCAAAAATATGTCAAAGAATATGTATCAGCCTAAACTGAGGGAAAAAAGTGTTTTTTTATATATTTTTGGGGGATATTTATTATAACAAAAAGTAAAAAATAATGCGTTTTTTTCAAAATTGGCACTCTATTTTTGTTTATAGCGCAAAAAATAAAAACTGCAGGGGTGGTCAAATACCACCAAAAGAAAGCTCTATTTGTGGGAAAAAAAGGACGTCAATTTTGTTTGGGAGCCACGTCGCACGACCGCGCAATTGACAGTTAAAGCGACGCAGTGCCGAATCGCAAAAAGTGGTCTGGTCTTTGACCAGCAAAATGGTCCGGTCTGTAAGTGGTTAAGTGGTTAAGCCACAGAAATCTAACATATTCACATTTTGCTTTGCACTCTGGTATACTATCTATACTAGCCTGAAAACCTTCTACATAGCTGGAGAGCTTTGGGGCTCCTTAAATGTAGAAGCTTGATAGATCCAAAATACAAACACATACTATTTTACTCTCCAGTGGACAAGAGTACAGGATAGTAGGTTGGACTTAGCTTTGTGAGTGAACTGTCTGGGTTTAAAAATGACTAATAATAGAAGGGACTCTGATTTGTCATTAATCTTATAAAGCCTCAGAGTATCTCTAGTTAAACTCCAGAAATTATTTGTATTATATACTTACATTGGTTCAGCTTAGCGCATTACTCATACCTGATGGGCCGCTGGGTAAGCTGTAAATCATCATAGCAGTGTTCGCTACTGCAATGATAGCCACGATCTTCTGTGTCCTGCTCAGGTTCTATGTGATTGGCTGCCCCATGGCACATTGACCCCAGAGGGGGGGGGTCTTGATGGCCACCACCACCATTAGTAGGACACCTTGGGGTTGATTTACTAAAACTGGAGAATGTAAAATCTGGTGCAGCTCTGCATAGAAACCAATCAGCGTCCAGGTCTTTTTTTGTCAAAGCTTAATTGAACAAGTTGAAGTTGGAAAGTTCAGCTGCACAAGATTTTGCAATCTCCATTTTTTTTATTGCATGAGATAGAGATTGTGACATCACTGCTCCACTTCTCTAGAGCAGTGTTTCTCAACTCCAGTCCTCAAGGCGCCCCAACAGGTCATGTTTTCAGGATTTCCATTATTTTGCACAGGTGATTTGAACAGTTTCACTGTCTTAGTAATTACCCCAACTGTTTCATCTGAGGGGAATCCTGAAAACATGACCTGTTGGGGCGCTTTGAAGACTGGAGTTGAGAAACACTGCTCTAGGGAGAACTCTTTGAATGCATTGAAATAAAATCTGAATGAATGTCTAGCAAGTGCCCCATTGTGGTCAGTATGCAGTGGGAAGTCATTTGCATAGAAGCTGAGCAGGACCCAGACAAGTGTTGCTTTTACTATAGTAGTGCTGACTGTAACAGTGATATCCAGCTTACCCCATGGCTTATCAGGTTTGGGTAATACATACTAATAATGTGCCAAGCTTCCTCCCCCCCCCCCCCCCAAGGCCAGTCCCCAAAGCCCTTCATCTTCACTAATTGACCAGTAATAGCACTCATATATATACAAATGCAATTTATGATCAGTGGTCCTGCATTGTACACGAGGACACCAAGGGGCTTCCAGCATCCTAAGAGCAATGCAGAGCAAGAGTTGGGGCTTATAGGAGGAGCAAGAAATAAGGGTAGTAGACATGTTTTACTCTTAGGTTGTAAGCTCTAAGCTGTCTGATCCCTCCTGTATTAAATAGTTTTTTAACTGTACTGTCTGCCCTCATGTTGTAAAGTGCTGCATAAACTGTTGGCGCTATATAAATCCTGGGGGGGGGGGCATTGCAAGGTTAATTTCTTAGTATAGCTTCATTTAGTTCCATAAGTTATAAGAGATACAAGAAAGAAATCTATATACTATATAACAAATATAGAAGGGTTAAATCTGTATATATTTTAACACATAGCTCAGATGCTGAATAATATAGTTTGCATTGACTAAATTAGGCACAGTTGGACGATGTAGTTAGAAATCAGGGTATTATTCAAAGAAATGCTATGGAAAGCATCTTCCTTTCAAGTTTTATGATGGTGATATGTTGTCTACTTACCTCGGTTATAAAGAGTGAATGTGCATATTTATTTTGCTTTGATACAATTTGTTTGTAGTCTAAAATACCTCAGAGTTTTTATAATCACTTTCATCTACATCAGTCAGCATGATATTGTCAATCATTTTCATTCAATAGGTGCAATACATGCAGCTAATTGCCTATCCATGTACGTACTCCAAAATAACGGAGATATACTTTACAAGGAAGAATTAACCAACCCTTTAAAAACTCTTTGATATATTCTGTGTAAAAAATATTTTTTCCCTCCATTTTGTTTATATATATTTCCTATAATAGGGCAATTCAAATATTTCCCTGCACATTTCAGCACGGAAATCCTTTTTTTGTAACATACATTTGTAAATACATGTAAAGGCATACTGCTCTTTCAAAGATCCCTTGTAAAGTGTGGTGAGTACTCAAAATGATCAGCGTTCTAAACTATGGGACATATATAGAAATGAATACATTATGAGAAGGCTTGTATGGAAGAAGCCACCTCCTCCTTGCAAAAGAACTAGGATCAGGCTGACATTTAAATATTTAAATATTTTAATAAGCAGTAAAAATTCTTTAAAACAAGCCCTCACTGATATACAGTATTTTGCTGCAGGCACCATGGAGTAATTAACCTTCAAAATGTTTAATTCCTCACTGCTTGTTAAGAATATGTAAATATTTGAATGTTCTTAGATTCACCACAATTCTACATTAAAGGGAAAGAAAAAAATCATCCAAACCAAGTTCTACATAAAGTCCAACTGTCATGAACAGGGGTCAATATCGACTGAGAGTGGGTCAGACCAGGAACCAGATGAGTACACCTGGGGCTGTGTGGAGCTGCAGGTGTGCAAGAGGCACCAAGAGCATAATGCAGCCAAAGAAAGTGTAGGAAATATTATGCCAGGCATCAGCATGCACATTTCTGGGCACAAAAGTCTAACTAGATGTGTGACTTTGCATGGATATATGTGCAGCATGCGTGCATGTCCTCCACAGATACTGGCCCCAAGAAGGCTATTGAAACCTGACCTCTACATAGGCTCATTGCTGAATGGTATTTTAGTCTTTACTTCTGCTATCCCTGATGCTGAACTTGTGCTTAAGTAGTCACTTGGGATAACCAAAACTACATAAAATAATGTTATAACATTTTAAATGGTACAAACACATTATCTAGTAACCCTACAGGGAAACGTGAATGAGCTTTGAAAGGTATGATTTGCCAAGGTCAAAATCAAGGTATCATTAGTAAGAAAGAAATTGTTTTTTGCGCCCTTTGGCTATTAGAATACCAATATTTTATTGCTGGCCCAATATACACAAGAGTCTATCACAACCACCAGGGAGACCAATATTGGCTCTTTTCTTTCACACGCTGGGGAATTATTCAATTTTTTTTTCTACAGCCTTTAGCATCTACCACTCCCTCTTTTATAAAAGACGCTAAACAGGTATTGAATGACCTCCAGACAGTCACTGTAGATCCACAAACATTTATGGTCACTGCAGATGTGGCCTCGTATAGCAATATTGCACATGTGGATGGCATGGAAGCAATCCGTTTTTATTTAGATAGAGCTGATGATATCCCATTTATACAAAAAGATTTTTGCTAGCTCTTATACATTTTGTGATGATTCACAACTAATTTTGACAGTAAAAATAGAAGAAAGCTGCGCACAAAATTAGACTAAAATTAAACTAAAATGATAGTGACAAAAATAAACAATAAATTGCACCAGATGATCTCCATAATGAACATTGAATCATAATGATAAATAAATATGCAATACGTGATAAATAACCAATCCTCAAGTAAGGAGGATAGTAAGAAAAAAATTATGTTATATATGAAAGTCCAGTGAATTAAGTGATGACTTAATCAAATCCTTCTGTGCAGATAAAACACCAGTGCTTGTGAGCCTTCACCACACAACCTATGTGCTTACCAGAAGGCAAGCAATATAAAACCTGTAGTATTAGATCAGCAGCCACACATCAGAGCGAAAATGGCAGGAATCAGCTGTGACTACACTGAGGACAAGCCAGGGGTTCCAGACTCGATAGGCAGACCAGCAAGCAGTGATCACGGTCTCAGTGGAAAAAGAAACTCAACATAGTATAAATCCATAAAAAAACTATTTATTTTGTAACCAAAAAAATATTGCACTTACATTTTAAAAAAAACAATAAAAGCTCATAAAAGGAATGCCAGACGGCTTGCAGACACCCGTCCTAGACAGCGATGATGTCGGCACGCCACCCCCCCCCAACGTATGTTTCGTCAAAGAGTGACTTAGTCATGAGGAACCGTGGCACCAGTTATCAATGAGATAATATAAAGTAATGGTCAAGTGTGGCGCTGTTAATGAAATATAGGTAAAGTGCTACAACCAATAAAAGACTGTATGCAATAACAAAGTATCTGTATAAATATATACTGTGATAATCCAAATAAACAAAGTATCTGTGTAAATATAAACAGTGATAATAAAAATATGAATGTAATTAAACAATAATCAATAATGATATATATTGTGCAAAGAATATAAAGTCCAATCTGTGCACAGAAAATCCAAATAGGTGTTATAAAAACTCAAAAAGTGGGTGGTGACACTGAAACTATCTACCGTAATAGAAGCAATGGTGCAACAAATAAAATCCTATAAGTCCATGAAGAGTCCAAAGAGTGCTGTAGATACTGGAAAAACAAATGATTTGCCTGAAGATAACCACCACCTTATGGAATGAGGCTTACCGAAAGCAGAAGCGATGGACCCAACTAGGCTTATGCCCACTGAGTCATTAATGTAATCACACCTGGGGATGTTATATCTCCGAACTTCCATACACATCAAACGTTTAAATTAGACTCTTCCATATGTGGATTGTAAATGGATCTGAAATATAGTAGCCAGGTATACACTGTGAGTCTCTCCCAGGTTACATATACCAAAAAAGGAGGAAATGGAGGCACATAGTGTATTACTGTTATATATAAAAAACGTTTATTCAATAAAAAATGGGTACTCACATGTGAGAAGACATTAAAGGCATGTACATTAAAATTCAGGCAATGCAGTGGCATCAGCAAACCTCTACCGACGCATTTCGCCTTAATAAGGCATCAGCTGGGGATGCTGACTCACTGTAACCACTACATATTTATAGATATGAATGATCCTTACATTGGGGTCAGTTCCCTGGCAGATAAACCACTTCCTGTGACATCAAAATGGTGCCCATGGCTTGTGGTTCAAGCCTCATTCCGATGTAAATGAATCTAAACACATGTTCCTAGCTGATGAACCAAGGCTCATTCTAGAAATTATATCCAGAACTGGCTCTTTGTCAGACCCACTTCCTGTGACATCAAAATGGTGCCCATGGCTTGTGGTTCAAGCCTCATTCTCATGTAAATTAATCTAGACACATGTTCCTAGCTGATGAACCAAGCCTCATTCTGGAAATTATATCCACAACTGGCTCTTTGTCAGACCTAGAAATGGGAACTTCTAGTAGTAGTTCTATTAAAGATGGCGTCAGCAGGCTTGTGGGAGGAGGATGTCGTCTATCAGGCAGGGGGATCCTCCCTGGTCCTATGGGCCAGGTATATAGATGAAATCCTCCTGCTATGGGACGGTACTCCTGAATCTTTGAAAACATTTTTTACAGTATTGAATTCCAATGATCGTGGTATCTCGTTGACATTTGAGTGGAGCTCCATTAGTGTACATTTTCTGGATTTGGAGATTAAGATCAATTCTGGCAGATGGACATTTCAAACATTCTTTAACCCAACTGACAGAAATGGCTTTATCCCGAGTGACAGTTGTCACCATCAATCATGGCTTAAAGCTATCCCTAAGAGCCAATTTATAAAACTTCAAAGGAATTGTAAGGATATCGAAGTCTTTAAAAAACAAAGTCTTGTTCTAAGAGACAAATTTTTAGCTAAGGGGTACGATGTAGAAGCAGTGCAATCACAATATTGTGAGGTGTTAGGAATGGCCAGACACGCTCTTTTTGAGCAGTCATCTAGAGTGTGTGATACTTCCTATAAATGGTCTTTAATAACTTCATATTCCATTCAACATAGGGATATTCAGACCATTCTCAATAAACATTGGAATGTGTTGAGGACCGATAAAATTCTGAACAAGCTAAAATTACATATAGGGGTGCTCCCTCATTTCAAAGTAAGATAGCTCCAAATATTATCAACGCTCCGGTTCGTCCCACCTTTTCCCACAATTTGAAGGGTTACTACCCATGTAAAAGATGTGATGCATGTCGTCACAATGTAAATGGAAAGTCTAAAAGTACACAATTTTTCTCCACTGCTACACAACGTACATAACAATTAAAAGGATTTCACACATGTGCATCCAGATACGTAGTTTATCTGATCACATGTCCCTGTGGGAAACAATATGTTGGGTGTACTGCCCGTACTTTTTCCATCAGGGTAGGAAAGCATCTTACAAAGATTAGGAGTGGCGACGTCAACACACTGTCCCAAGACACTTTAGAGAATGCCATGATCGCAACCCTGAAGGCACTAGTTTTCTTGTAATTGATAGTTATATTCCACCATGGAGGGGTGGAGCCATGACTAGGGGTGTTTCGCAACTCGAAACTTATTGTATTTTTGAACTCCGATGTTATCAACCTTGGGGTTTAAATGTGGAATGGGATATTAATGCCTTTCTAAACAAAGCATAATAAATATATGAGGAATGTGTGGGAGAAATTATATTATATTTTTTTCTAAATTTTTATATTATTTTTTTTTATTTTTTTTATTCATTTTCATATATTTTAGATATTTTTCGCATATATTCTTTATGTATCTTTTGCTATAAGATTATTCCTTTGGGGGCAGTTCCCTGTTTTTTATATATTTTTATTTTTACTTTTTTTTCATTCATTGTATTTAAAATCCTTTTTTTTTTGAGAGGTCATTTTGATATGTATATGTATTTGGGGTATTTATAACCCGTATATGTGTACACATATATAAAAAAAATGTATTGTTTGTAATGACAGAAATACAAACATCTTCTTGTACAGCGATCATCTACTACAGGGTATATAACTGTCCCCATCTATCGGTGTCACCGGCTTACAGTCGGATTGGCACTCGGAGATGTGGCTATCTGTTTGCTAATAGGCTCGTGCTCCTCACTTCCTGTCTAGAGATTGAGGCTTGGACTGTGGTTCTATGGACTTAGCGTCATTTCCAGTTTGGGCGTCATTTTGTGGTGGACACTCCTGCCCGGATGCCATGTTCTGGGAGCCTGAGGAAACCTTATTTTTCTTACTGTCAGTTGGTTTGTCTTTATATCATGGAGTGGTGCGCTCCGTGGTGGGGGCTGTGTTTGATACTGACTGAAATACCGGGAAATATATTACTTTATTATACATATAGAGAGAGATGTTTTTAAGAATATCTTAGAATTGGTTTTTATTATTTACTTATATTTAAATACCAAAATGAGGCTTGGTTTACAAGCCTGCTGATGCCATCTTTAATACTAATAGAAGTTCCCATTCCTCAGGAGTACCGTCCCATAGCAGGAGGATTTCATCTATATACCTGGCCCATAGGACCAGGGAGGATCCCCCTGCCTGATAGACGACATCCTCCTCCCACAAGCCTGCTGACGCCATCTTTAATAGAACTACTACTAGAAGTTCCCATTTCTAGGTCTGACAAAGAGCCAGTTGTGGATATAATTTCCAGAATGAGGCTTGGTTAATCAGCTAGGAACATGTGTCTAGATTAATTTACATTAGAATGAGGCTTGAACCACAAGCCATGGGCACCATTTTGATGTCACAGGAAGTGAGTCTGACAAAGAGCCAGTTCTGGATATCATGTCCAGAATGACGCTTGGTTCATCAGCTAGGAACATGTGTCTAGATTCATTTACATCATAATGAGGCTTGAACCACAAGCCATGGGCGCCATTTTGATGTCACAGGAAGTGTTTTATTTGCAAGTCCAGGGAACTGACCCCAATGTAAGGATCATTCATATCTATAAATACGCAGTGGCTGTAGTGAGTCAGCATCCCCAGATGATGCCTTATTAAGGTGAAACGCGTCAGGGAGGTTTACTGATGCCACTGCATTGCCTTTTATGTCTTCACACATGTGATTACCCATTTTTTTTACTGAATAAACAATTTTTATATAATGGTAATACACTATGTGGCTCCATTTCCTCCTTTTTTGGTATATGTAACCTGGGAGAGACTCACAGTGTATACCTGGCTACTATATTTCGGATCCCTTTACAATCCACACATGGTCTAATTCAAACGTTTGATGTGTATGGAAGTTTAGAGATATAACATCCCCAGGTGTGATTACACTGTTAAGCCTTAATGAGTGGGCATAAGCCTAGTTGGGTCCATTGCTTCCGGTAAGCCTCATTCCATAAGGTGGTGGTTATCTTCAGACACATCACTTGTTTTTCCAGTATCTACAGCACCCTTTGGACTCTTCATGGACTTATAGGATTTTATTTGTTGCACCATTGCTTCTATTACGGTAGATAGTTTCAGTGTCACCACCCACTTTTTGAGTTTTTATAACACCTATTTGGATTTTCTGTGTACAGATGGGACTTTATATTCTTTGCACAATATATATCATTATTGATTATTGTTTAATTACATTCATATTTTGATTATCACTGTTTATATTTACACAGATACTTTGTTTATTTGGATTATCACAGTATATATTTTACCACATAGATTTTCCGTTGTGCAGTGAGCTAATTGCGGTTGTGTTTTTAGACAGCGCGGTTTTGTCTTTTTATTTTTTCCCCATCAATGAGATAATAAACAGTTGCTTTTAGTTAAGGACACTTCATGTCTAATCCTATAGTAATTTCATAGAACAGGGCTTGATTTATTTTCTAAGATTGGTCTTTTGCTTTGTAGCATGCCCTGTAATTGTATGTGTACAGGTCATGCATGGCAAGCTTGTTTTAGTAATTTCTTAAATCCCTGGGAAACAGTTTCCCTTCCAGAAAAGGGTAAGCATCTGAAATTCTGACACATTGATTTCACATCTGATTGCACATTAATCTTGTGTACAAATTTTTTTGCACAGCTGAGTGAGGTGTTGCTGAGTGCTAAAACCTTGGACGCTAGTAGTATAGGGGTAACCTGATTTGGTAACACACTGCCCAGCTGTTACTGACTTGGGCTTGTTTCCTGGACTCTGTCTTTGCCTCTTGATTCAACACCACACTGCCTGCCTTTTAATGAACTCATTATTTTCGAGGACTCTGTCTTTGTCTCCTGATCTGGTACCAAGTTGTTCCCATGCCTAGTTCCTGCTCTGTGATCCTCAGCCCCAGTTCTATACATCTGACAGCAACATAGATCCAGCCCTCATGCTACTCTGTGTCTTAACATTCTCTGTCACCTTCTTCAGTAGTTGTTGGCAAGAGATGCAAGAGGAGCCCTGTCATCTACTCAGTCTCCACCAGGTACATGATATCCACTCAGATCTAAGAGGCAACAAACAGCTTGGTTGGGTTGGATTCTACCTATGAACATTTTAACACTACATGGGCCTACTTTTGCTTTTCAACCTACCCCTTTCAGAATGCATGCCAAATTTAAAATATGTAATTTTGACAAGCACTGGCATTACATGGATTTGACATTTTTCCCACAAATAATATTTATGGAGCTAGTTCCATACAGCAATTAAGCAGGGAGACTCCCATTCTGACATAATAAAGAAATTATATATCACGAGTATTTGCTACCTTTTTATTATTTA
This sequence comes from Lithobates pipiens, assembly GCF_037356315.1. NCBI lineage: Eukaryota > Metazoa > Chordata > Amphibia > Anura > Ranidae > Lithobates > Lithobates pipiens. Next base: position 94,247,833 of record NW_027507903.1, on the reverse strand, counting down.
ACCACTTCAGGACCGCCGTATTGCCATTGTACGTCAGCACAATGGCACAGGCAGGCAGAATCACGTACATCTACGTGATTGCCTTCCAGCGGGTGGGGGGTCCCATCGGACCCCCTCCCGCTGGATACAGCGGTCCGATTCGGTCCAGGAGCGCTCTGTGAAGAGGGGATGGCCGTTCGTTTTCGGCCACCCCCTCTGGATCGCTCCTGGCCAATGAGAAGCTTCCTCCCCTGTGTATTGTTTACACAGGAAGGAGGAAGTGATGTCATTCTCCTCGGGGCGGTCTTTTTGACCGGACTACGAGGAGAAGAGTAAAAGTAAGTCTGCACGAACACTACACTGACATGTAGGTACACACAGGCACACAAACCCCCCCCGATCCCCCCCCCGATCGCCCCCCGATCCCCCCCCCGCCCCCCCTCCCCCCCCAGTCACAGTGTCACTGATTGCATTGATCATTTCTTTACTGATCAATGCATTCAGTGTCAGTTGTGACAGTAAAAACTGTCAGGACAGTTAGTGTTAGGTCCAGGGTAGCCCCCTATCACCCCCCAATAAAGATTTAACCCCCTGATTGCCCCTAGAGTTAACCCTTTCACCCCCTTTTGCCAGTGTCACTAAGCGATCATTTTTCTGATCGCTGCATGTGTCGCTAGTGTCGCTAGGTAGCTAGTTATTTTTTTAGGTTCACCGCCAGGTTTTTATATCGCTAGGTACCCCGATATACTACCCAATAATGTTTTTAACCCCCTGATTGCCGCTAGTTAACCCTTTCACCCCCTTTTGCCAGTGTCACTAAGCGATCGTTTTTCTGATCGCTGCATTAGTGTCGCTACAGTCGCTAGGTAGCTAGTTATTTTTTTAGGTTCACCGCCAGGTTTTTATAGCGCTAGGTACCCCGATATACTACCCAATAATGTTTTTAACCCCCTGATTGCCGCTAGTTAACCCTTTCACCCCCTTTTGCCAGTGTCACTAAGCGATCATTTTTCTGATCGCTGCATGTGTCGCTAGGTAGCTAGTTATTTTTTTAGGTTCACCGCCAGGTTTTTATATCGCTAGGTACCCCGATATACTACCCAATAATGTTTTTAACCCCCTGATTGCCGCTAGTTAACCCTTTCACCCCCTTTTGCCAGTGTCACTAAGCGATCGTTTTTCTGATCGCTGCATTAGTGTCGCTACAGTCGCTAGGTAGCTAGTTATTTTTTTAGGTTCACCGCCAGGTTTTTATAGCGCTAGGTACCCCGATATACTACCCAATAATGGTTTTAACCCCCTGATTTCCGCTAGTTAACCCTTTCACCCCCTTTTGCCAGTGTCACTAAGCGATAATTTTTCTGAACGCTGCATCAGTGTCGCTAGTGTCGCTAGGTAGCTAGTTAACTAGGCTCCCAAAAAGTCCCCCACATGTGGTATCCCCGTACTCGGGAGAAGCAGCAGAATTTATTTTGGGGTGTAATTTGACTTCTGCCCATAGCATGTGTGAGCAATATATCATTTAGTGACAACTTTGTGCAAAAAAAAAAAAGTTTGTAATATTCCCGCAACTTTTGGCAAAATATAAAATATTCCATGGACTCAACATGCCTCTCAGTAAATAGCTTGGGGTGTCTACTTTCCAAAATGGGGTCATTTGGGGGGGTTTTGTGCTATTTTGGCATTTTATGGCCTTCGAAACTGTGATAGGTAGTGAGGAGTTAAATCAAAAATTTGCACCCTTAGAAATCCTGAAGGTGGTGATTGGTTTTCGGGGTGTCGTGCGCGACTAGACTCCCAAAAAGTCCCACACATGTGGTATCCCCGTACTCGGGAGAAGCAGCAGAATGTATTTTGGGGTGTCATTTCACATATAACCATGGCATGTGTGAGCAATATATCATTTAGTGACAACTTTTTGTAAAAAAATTTTTTTTTTTTTTTTTTGTCATTATTCAATCCCTTAGGACAAAAAAAATAAATATTCAATGGGCTCAACATACCCATCAGCAATTTCCTTGGGGTGTCTACTTTCCAAAATGGGGTCATTTGGGGGGGATTTGTACTGCCCTGCCATTTTAGCACCTCAAGAAATGAGATCGGCAGTCATAAATTAAAAGCTGTGTAAATTCCAGAAAATGTACTCTAGTTTGTAGACGCTATAACTTTTGCGCAAACCAAAAAATATACGCTTATTGACATTTTTTTTACTAAAGACATGTGGCTGAATAAATTTTGCCCTCAATGTATGACTAAAATTTAGTTTATTCGATTTTTCTTATAACAAAAAGAAGAAAATATCTTTTTTTTTCAAAATTTTCGCTCTTTTTTCATTTATATCGCAAAAAAAAAAAATCGCATTGGGAATCAAATACCATCAAAAGAAAGCTCTATTTGTGGGAAGAAAAGGACGCAAATTTCGTTTGGGTGCAATATTGCATGACCGCGCAATTACCAGTTAAAGCAGCGCAGTGCGAAATTGCAAAAAGACCTCTGGTCCTTAAGGTATTTATTGGTCCGGAACTGAAGTGGTTAAATAATGTCACAGGAGATGTGTAACAATCTTTTTTTAATTATAGTGTTATCTCTCTGTTGCAACCAGCATTATAAATGTAGAAATTAAGTTCTTAGAAGATTAGAAGATAGCCCCACATATGTCACAGAACTCCCATGAACAAACACATTTAGAGTGCACAGGTTATTTCTCAAGTCTTGTGTTTGTTATATTCCAATTCATGACTTCATTACTGAATTATTTATTTCTCACAAAACACCTTGTTGTCTCTAAGCTTGATATTTAATAATTGAGCCAAATTTAAATTTTATCCATTTCATATTAACTAAGAATTTATTGATGATTCCATACAATAAAACAGAGGAATTTGTAAAATGCACTATTTTTCTCAAAGACATCAACATGTCTAAAATGTAAAAACTTAAATGCTACTTACCAATGTAAAACTTGAGCCTGGGAAAATTCACACATATTCTTTGATGAAAATAACTTTACAACAAAAGACACCCTTCAGATCAGAGGTCCCCCATCATTTCATAGCTCCTCCTTTCAAGTAGAGGCCCCCCTATACTTCAGAGGCCCCCATCAACCATACAGTGACATCATAGATCCCCCAAAATGCGTGGCCAGTTTAAGGAGAACAGTGAATTTGTGGGCTTTTCTAACTGTACCAAAGCAGGCCACATGCCTTTTAACATTAGTAAATACCTTACTAGGGAGGTTAGTGAACCTTCCTCGTTGTAAGGCACCTCTAGTGGCCCAAAAAGGAGGTGATAGTATTATTTGAGGACTTCCTATGCAATCTGGAAGCCCTCTTTATGAGAATGGGGCCCTCTGATAATACCCACCTACTCCCAGGGAAATTGTTATATTATTATTATACAGTGCCAAGAACCATTAGAACCTCTTACCCATTCCCACAAAGACTTAAGTGTAAATAAATACACACACACACACACACACTTTATGCCTCATACACACTACACACTGGATGTTAAAATAACGTTATAAAAATGGCAATAAAATTTTTGCAATAGTGTTTTTAGCGTTTATTAGCTTTTTTTTTAATGGATCAAAAAAGTTTAAAAAACGCTGGTACGGTGCAATTGTGAGCGTTTATAAGCATTTTTTGATGTTAGAGCATTTTTACAGTTTAATAGCTGAAAACCCTTCTCAGAACCAACTACTTTTGGGGTTTTTTAAAGCCAAAAAACGCCCCAGCCAAAAACTGCTGATAACAGCCTATGTGTGTGCCTGCAGGTCCTGGGAACACAATGCAAATAACTTTTTTATTTATTCTCATTTATTCAGGGAAAACTAATTTATTCAGGGAAGCCTATCCCACACCCACCTAACTGTCCCCATGCCACCCCCATAAAATCATTCTCTGCAGCTAGTACCTTTTGTACCACCACCCCCTCCCTTTAGAATGTAAGCTCTACGAGCAGGGCCATCCTGTACCTTTTGTATTGTACTGTAATTGTGTTGTCCCCCCTATACATTGTAAAGTGCTGCGTAAACTGTTGACGCTATATAAATCGTGTATAATAATAATAATAATAATAATATTTTTTTACAAATGGAGCTTGCCTGTTCCTGAGATGACTACACTGGAATTCTACTTGATAAAAAGAGTAAATAATGGCCATAGCAAATAATCATAAGTGAGTCATTGTGCACATCAAAGGGTAAACTATGGAATTATACAGTGCTTAACAAAGAAAAAGTAGAAAATATCATGAGAACTATAAACAAATGAATGCAAATGTATCATTGGCTGGAAAAGCTAAGCTCTATTTTCAAAACTAGCACATCGCTTATCAATGTGGTGATCCTTATAACATTTTGTAATAAAAAATACAGCTATATATACAAACCAGTACTTTTTTGAATTACATTCTATTTTGTGTTTTTGTTCTGACTGTATTTTGAAGTATAGTAAAAGATACATACTCTATGCTGTACTTTAGATAAATGTATTTAAATAGCAGAAAACAGGACTTTGCTGGCATGAAACGAGCTGTATCTGCTGTGCGCAGTCCTGGATTACCATCACTAATGCTAATAGACATACAACCTTTGTCACCCTATGCAACACCCTTGTGCTAGGATCATCTTTTCATGATATGAATATGATATGAATTTGCTTGATTTAATGGTCCCACTCCCAACCTAGCTAAGAATATTGTCCCAGTGTATAAATAAGCTTGTATACAAAGACTGTATTGCTAATTATAGAGGCAAAAAACAACATTACAAGGAAAAGCCAGCACTTTATCTCTGCCGCTTACAGGCACAGTTCTTATGTGCCTTATGATAAATCTGACCCTGCATACACCCCAGAGAACTGCAGTTCCAGAGCTTATAATATCATAATACAGTATTTTCCTGTATATATGCTAGAGTTTCATAGAGGTTACATAGCCAGTGTCTCAATTGAAGGTGTAACAATCAAAAAAAATGGCAAAATATTTTAAAGTGTGAAAGAACAGCAGAAGTAAAACAGCTCCATCAATTATTCGATTTTAAAATCATTAAACTTTAATGGGAAGTTCTGGAGTTCAGCATTTAAGGAATTTTATTTACTTCCTTTATGCCTTTAAGAACCGAACATTTTTTTTTCCTGTTGCAAAACACATTTGTGGATTTGTATGAATTAATGAATTAAAGTTTTTCTGGATGTAAAGTGCAGCCTTTCCAATATTTTGTCCACTCCCATATTTTTTTCTAAATATCTCCAGGTATGAATGGGGCCTTCAATATGGCTGTCTGCTTTACCTCTAAAGCCTCATACCCACGATTTTCTGAAGACAAAACCTCCACCTTTTGTTCGAAGGCGTCTGTCTGGATTTTGTCTTGCATACACTCGGCAAGGAATTGTCAGCCAACAAACACAAAAGTGCTGATGTACTACGTGGTTTTGCAGCTCTTTAGAGCCACCCTTTGGGTTCCTTCCACAAATTTTGTATTAGTAGAAGTTTGGTGAGTGTTGTTTTGCGCTTTTCGTTTTGCGCTTTTAATTTCGCACTTTTCATTTCGTGCTTTTCAGTTTGTTTCTGAATGGCCGTTCATCAACCAGACATGTTGTGGACTCGGAGGAGATAATGTGTTATTTCTTATTGGCCTTGGAGTTATTGCTTTGACCCAATTCCAGTCGAGGAAAAGGAGGAGGATGAGTTCTTGGACCAAAAATGGGTTGCTTTATTAATCGTGACCAATTATGTTATATGCCATTGCTGCGGGAGCTCCATGAGAATAATCCGGATGATTTTCGGAATTATCTCTGGGTGATGGACCCCTGCTTTCACCAACTCTTGGTATTGTTGACCCCCTATATTAAGAAGCAGAACACATGCATGAGGCTATTTTATTTTTAGATTGAATAATAATAATTTGATTTGGTATATTTTCTATATTTTTGGATGCACAGTATGCACTTTTTGGTTAAGTTCTATTGGCAGATAGCATGCCTAATTTTTTATTTTTTATTTTTTTAATGCAAAATAAAAAAATTTAGTGGAATAATACTTGGCTATGTGTTTTACTTTAAATGACAGTTTGATAGTAGGCAGTTATATTTTTTGAAAAAAATACAATGTAAAATTGACAGGGGACACCAACATGTATCTTTGATCTCAAAAACTACAGGATAATGGTGTTGTGGTAACTTGCCCAAATGAAGAAAAAAAAAAAGAAGCATAATAATATTATTCTTGATATCACAAAAAAAAAAAGCCTTTGAAAATTTGTTTGCAATAACTCCATCAGTATCAAAGCAGCTTCATTATTATCCCATTAAAGAAGAGAATAGTGCGCTGCATTTCGAGATTTCATAATTTGCCACATCACGAATGTTAATTCTCCATTACGAACCCTAGTTTACAAGACTGTCCACTTCTGGCTCATCCCTGTATACGAGCATGCGTGTTTGTACTTTGGACTTTTGTCTGACGGACTTGTGTACACATGCTCGGAAAATCCAACAGACATTTGTCCGCGGAAAATTTGAAAACCTGCTATCCAACATTTGTCTGCGGAAAATCCAACAACAATTGTCCGATTTTCTGCCAACAGCCTGTCATCACGCATTTCCCATCGGAAAATTCGATCATGTGTACGAGGCTTATAAGGATTATTATCAGGGGATAGATTTATGAGATGTAGTTCTTCAGAGGTTTTAGCTTTTATTAACATTATCATCTTTTTCTAATAAGCTTCTGAAACTTTTATATGCACATTTCTGGAAATGTTATTATTTTCTATTAAATCTGAGCTAAATTGCAATTTAAACTTAATTGCCTTTGATGACTTAACAGTAAAACATAATGAGTGAAAAATGTTTTGATTGCTATATGAAAAGACTTAAAGTATTACAATAAACAAAAAGTAACATTTCTAAACCAGTGGTTAAAATGTCTAAATCAGCATTATTTATAATCTGTAATCCTCTTTAGTTAGTGCCTTACTGTGGGGCAAGTCATATTTGTTATTTAAGTCTTTGTTAAAAGCAACTCCAGGCAACAAAGAAAATCAATGATTTAACTTCTCATTCTCCCCAGGAAACTGCATTAGTTTCAGAAAGTTTTACTTAGAGCCTTTTAACACTGACAGCACTGTCATTTTAGAGGTGCTTTTCGACTGATAGCGGGGCGCTTTTAACCCCCCATAGTGGCTGAATAAAGGTTTAAAAGCACCCGCAAAGTGCAGGTGCTTAGGTGGTGCTGCCCATTGATTTCAATGGGCAGGGGCACTTTAGGAGCAGTGTATACACCACTCCTAAAGTGCCCCAAAGATGCTGCTTGCAGAACTGTTTTTAACATTCTGCCAGCGCAGCGCCCCAGTGTGAAAGCACTTTCACACTGGGATTGCAGATGAGGCATTTTTTGGCGCTTTACAGGCACTACTTTCAGTGCTAAAGCACCTGAAACACACCTCCCAGTGTTAAAGGGGTCTTAGTGTATCCTAATGTAGAACCATAGCCATGCTATAGATGCTAAAATGTTTAAATATTAGGTGTTTTTACTTCACAAGCAGTAAAAACAAGCCCACGGTGGCCAATGTAGCTGAATCTACTCTTTTGTGTCTGTAGCTACATATGCCTGCTATGTAGTCATATAGCTGTTATACATTCCCCCACAAAAGTCTTGATTCCACAGGACTCTCATAGGATTTCAAGTTAATCTGGATGTCCTGTGGATCCAGGCTGTGTCCCAGAACCAAGAGCTGGAGTGCTCCCACATCAAAGGCTCACACACAGCTCATAGAGTGTGTCCAGATGATCACATGGTCTTGTACCATGTTATTGCTATGTCCAATCACATTAATCAGAAAGTAAACAATAGAAACTGAAAGTAAACATCGGTTTCTCAAACAGGTCGGCTGTGAGAGCTGAGGGAATCATTGCTGCAGTATGAGAATGTACAGTAGCCTGTCATAGTGCATATACACTCACAGACTGCATTGCCAGCCTGCCCCAGTGTCCCTTATCACTGCCCCAGTAGCCAGCCCCTGTCACTTGTACCCATGTTGCCAGTGCTCACAATAACACTGCAATACACCATATCAATATCCTGATCACTGCCATACCAGTGTCCTGATCACTACCATATGCCATAGAAGAGCTCTGATCACCACACCAGCGTCCTGATCAGCACCACATTATACCAGTGCACTTGCAGAGTGCAACTGCAATTTGCAAAATGCACAGTCTATTTGCGTTTAGTAAATCAACCCCTTCATGTCTTTCAGAAAATAAACTTGGCATGTTGGCTTTCCAAAATGGGTCATTTTGTGGGTGTTTCTCATGTCTTGGTGCTCCAGGTTCTCCAAAAATGTAGTTGGGTAATTTTATGCATAATTTATGCCCCTGGGATGCCTAAATGTGCTCCTTAGATTTTGCACCCTTCTATACATCTAGGCTATGAAAAAAATCTCACACATGTGGTATCCCCATACTCAAGAGGCGTAGCAGAATGAGTTTGGGGGTGTAATTACAAGTATGTCTATGATGTGTGTGAGAAATGGCTTGTTACAATGACAACACATTTTATTTCATTTCTTATGTTTCCAAAAACTGTGACAAAAAATTACAACTTCAAAACACTTACCATGCCTCCTACTAAATACCTTGGATTGTCTACTTTCCAAAAAGGGGTCATTTGAGGGGAATTTGTACTGTCCTGTTTAGTGTATCAAAAAATTAGGCAGTCAATACATCAGGACTGATCAATTTTCAAATATACAGGTATATCCCATAGTTTTAGATAGTGTAACAGCCTCGAATTCAAATAAGATACCATCGTCCCAGTTAGTATATACAGGAGAACTGAGCATACGCTCAAACCATCAGGGAAAACAACTCAAAATTAGAGAGTTTCCTAGTAGTTAAGTGGGAACAATAGGGACTATTGCGGTATCATGTAGTAATCAAAAAAATAATAATTCATAAAATTTACTCATTTTTTATTATAAATAAATATACACAAATATACACATACCAAAACAAAAATAGACAAAATATATTCAGCCAAAAGAAGACAGAATAAATTCAAAAATGATTTAGAGGTTTTCCAACAAAGGGATTTTTTACAAAGGTATAGAATTGACGTAAACATCCTGGATCCTGGATGTTTACGTCAATTCTATACCTTTGTAAAAAATCCCTTTGTTGGAAAACCTCTAAATCATTTTTGAATTTATTCTGTCTTCTTTTGGCTGAATATATTTTGTCTATTTTTGTTTTGGTATGTGTATATTTGTGTATATTTATTTATAATAAAAAATGAGTACATTTTATGAATTATTATTTTTTTGATTACTACATGATACCGCAATAGTCCCTATTGCTCCCACTTAACTACTAGGAAACTCTCTAATTTTGAGTTGTTTTCCCTGATGGTTTGAGCGTATGCTCAGTTCTCCTGTATATATCCCATAGTTTGTACACTTTATACCTTTCACACAGACCAAATAATATACACCATGTTGGGTTATTTGTAACAAAAAATGTAGCAGAATACATTTAGCCTAAATGTATGAAGAACAATCATTTATTTGCAAAATTGTATAACAAAAGCAAATACAAAAGTGGTTTACCACCAAAAGAAAGCTCCTTCTGTCTTGAAAAAAAAAAAGATAAAATGTCATATAGGTACAGTGTTGCATGCCTGAGTAATTGTCACTAAAAGAGTGCCAGCACTGAAAACTTGATCTGGACTGGAAGGGGGTGAAAGTGTACAGACTTGAGGTTAGCTGAACTTGGCACATCCTCAGTGTACTACCAGCTGTACTCCTGCTCACCAGACAGCAGCACTTTCAAGTACTAGCTCACAATATTTCCACCCTGAACCTTTGCCTTTCTATTGCCCTTGCAGACCCTGCCTGAACTTTTAGGGATGCTTGGACAGGAACTGTGCAAGAGGCCACCCTAGTGTCTCCACCACATACAGGTATGTTACACACTACTTGCCCTACAGTGACACAGCACACTAAAAATGCTGTATTTATTGAGGAGCATTATTGTCATACTATGTTGCTCTCCTGAAAACTAGGATGATCAATGACATTGTTTGACTTTCATTTTAGTGCACAGGAACTTACAAGGACACTGGAATTCTGGCAGGATCAGTTATTTTTATACTGCAGAACATGTTCTTAGCCTGTAAACGAAAATGAATGTAGCCACCACATTTAAGGCCTGGTAGGATGCAATTTATTATATTTACAGTGCAACATATTACATTTTATTATGCTATTTATTATTTAGACATGCTCAAAGGTGTATTTACTGATTATTAAGAATATGTACATATTTGAATATCCATAATCACAGGCAGCTAGATTCTCTCATTATTAAAAATGAGTGAGGCTGTAACAGGTTCAGAGAGAGATTGATGCAGGAATCATGGAACACATTGGCTTGCATTTTTAAATAATATTTATGGCTGCATTCTTCAGCTCAATTAGTCCAGCCATTTTTTGTTTTTACTTTGAAAAAAAAAAGAAGGGAAGTGTTACAGCATTTGTCAGATATTTAGGCCTGGTGCACACAAGGCGTTTTTACTGCCGCACTTTTTTTTTCACAGCTTCAAAGCACCTCTCCATGTTATTCTATGGACATATAGGCTTTTAGGAACTTTTAGTGGCATATGAGTATGTAAAAAAAAAACCTGTATAAGCTGTAAAAAGAAAACAAAAAAAAAACAGGGCCAGCGCTTTCTGGATCAGAAGCATTTTGCCAGAAATACCGCTGACATCTCCTAAACGATACTAAAGTCTCCCAAATTCTGCTAAATGCCGGTGTCCAGCATTTAGCAGAGTTTTCTTTTTTTGATGCGAAGGCCACCGGCATCCCTAACAACCAGCGATTAGCTGTTTGTTAAGGAGTAGGCTGGGATACCTTAACAACGGATGAGTCATCAGCTGTCAGCTGGCTTCCCTGCCGACAGCTGAATGAAAAAAATGTTATGCTGGCAATACATCAATGTGAAAAAAAATGACACGGGGTCCCCCAAAATCCATACTCATTCACATAGGGGACTAAGATTTGGGGGCCTCCTTGTTAAAAGGGGCTTCCAGATTCAGAAAAACCCCCTGCCAACAGACCCCCACAGCCCAGGGTCGTGGGGAAGATGACCCCTCTCCCCAAAGCCTCATGTTGAGGGCATGTGGCCTGGTATGGTATAGAATGGGGGGCACCCCCCCTCCTTTTCCTGGCCTGCCAGGCCACATGCTCAGATAAGGGTCTGGTATGGAGTTTTGGGGAGACCCCAAGCTGTTTTTTTTTAATCCATACCAGGCCCAAAAGGCCTGGTATGGATTGGGGTAAGGGAACATCTTGCTATTTTTTAAAAACATTTTGTATTGCAGTGTTTTTGTTTGTTTTTTTCATTCAACTGTCAGTGGGGAAGCCCGCTGACAGCTGATGACCTATCCGTTGTTAAAGGATATCTTAAGTTACATTTTTTTAAAAACAAACATGTTCTACTAACCTCCTTTGTGCAGTTGGTTTTGCACAGAGTGGCCCTGATCCTCCTCTTTTGGGGTCCCTCAACTGACAGCAGTGGAAGTCAATGGCTGCGCTGCTATCAATCTATCCAATCAGGACACAAGACACCGGCTGAAGCTGGTGTGCTCATTCTTGGTGCAGGAAAAGCAGAGTTTAGGTAAGTAAATGGGAGCACTGGAGGACTGGTGCCATAAAGGAGGTTTTTCACCTTAATGCTTAATAGAATGCATTAAGGTGAAAAACCTTAAGGGTTTACAACCCCTTTAAGGATGCAATGGTCGGCTTCCCGGCCCGCTCTTTAAACTCCCTGGTGGTATTATTATGTCAGATTTAAAAGCAGTACATTGTTTTGCATGGAAATTTGGCATGTTACATTGTAGGCATGTAAATCTTATGCAGCATACACACGATCAGACTTTCTGGCAGACTTAGTCTGGCGGACCGGAATGCGTCAGTAATTCGATCGTGTTTTTCGACTTTTCGACTTTTTTTCACCAAGAGCCGGCGGACCTACAAATAAAACATGTTTCAAATCTATCCAATGGACTCAAGTCAGATAGACAAAAATCGAGAAAACCATTTGTCTGTGTGCTGGTCCGACGGACCAAATATGACGCAAGGGCAGCTACTGGCTACTGGCTAAATGAACTTCCTTGTTTAGTCCCATTTACGTCATCACGTTCAAAATTAATGGACTATTGAACGGACTTAGTCCGATCGTGTGTGGCCAAGTCTGTTCGTTCAGAAAGTCCATCGGACCTCTGCCGAAAGTCTGTCGGGAAGACCGTCGGACCTAGTCCGTCGAAAAGTCCAGTCGTGTGTACGCGGCATTAGGAATAACTCAATTAAATCTGGTCTAAAACCACTTTTGACATAAAGGGATGCTTTTTGGTTGCCATGGATGATCTCAAGTTTTCAGGTAGAAAGAACAGTATATATAATATAAAAATGCATGCAGGGCACTGGACAAAGCACTAGGGACAAAAGGGAGGTGAAATTATTTGATACAGTAATGTAATCTGTAAGATTACAGTGTACTGTATGTGTTCTGTTTTTTCACTTTTTTGAAATTCCCGCAGGCTACGTCCCCATGTTGCGACGCTCTCAGGGAATGGAGCCCGGAACACAGTACATTGAGTAGAGGATCCGGTGGAGGACACAGCCGGGAGACATCGCAGAATCCTGGTGACAAGGTAAGTAACCTGTGCCAGGATACTGCGATGCAATCCCGAGTGTGTCTTGGGGGTTGCCACTAAGGGTACTGAAATTTAACCCCGAATGTCTCAGGATTACTGCTAGGGAGGTTAACAACCAGCTATTCACTAGTTGCTCCAGCTATTAAATGTAGCTTACGCACTAGGTTAAACACTGCTAAATGCTGGCAACAAATGCTAAAACATTAGCATTTTTTTGTTGGGTGTTTTTACAGAAATTTTTAGCTTTCTCATGTACATGAGGCCTTATTCCTGAGTGTCCCTGCTCTGATTCACTTTTTATCCCTCTGACGTGATAACAAGAAGTTTGGGGAAGTCACTAGTACAGAGAGGCACAGAGGAATAGAAACCTCCCAAAGTTTCTAACCCACCCCACTTTAATGAAAATTTGTTTTGGCTGCCACCTCTGTCCCTATTGGAATGATTTCCCCTCACTCTCTGTCCCAGTGGCCTCTATTTACTAGAACAGAAGAGCCTATCTGCAAGGAACAGCATCGAAATGTCGCGCTATCCAAGTAAGATAAGAAAAGCTTTGCCTGTAGTTGAATTTACAATTGGGATTAATTCCAGTCTTCTTGATGTCTTTCAGAAAACATGCAATGGTGTGGTGTACTAAAGGTGCAGAGACGGTTCATTCATACAAGTAAGATGTGATCACTTTAATAATTATATCATATGCAACATTTTTATTTTAACTTCCCTTACACGTGATTGGGTATTTAGCTTTATTTGGCAGATCAACATTTTATACAATAACATATTCATAAATAATAATAAAGTGAAATTTCATCTAACAATAAAACATATCAAATCCTTTAAAAAGGTTAACTATTTTTTAGAGCTCAGGAAGGACGGTATTATGTAAAAGGCCAGAGGCTAATAAAGGAGAACTTCAATTTTCTACCCCCCAAAGTGCATTCTGACATGCTGGTATCACTTGGATGGGTGGAGCTTGACAACATGTTGGCAAATTTACTCCCACTTCCCTGATCCCTCACCTCTTCAGTGGCCTTGCTTTCTGGTGGATGTCTGACAGAGGCTGAAAGCAGAGGCTTAAAGCAGAGGCCGTGGGGCTCATTCCTTTTTCATCAGTGCATGTTTAGGATTTTCTACTGATCCCAGGGTGTTTTTCACGTGCGAGTGCAACTAGTTTTTCATCTGTTTTTACTTCGGTTTTTTACATCCACCACCTAGAGTCCTTAACCACTTGAGTCCTGGAGTCATTTTTACATGCAAAATTTGACCATTTGTCCGTTTACATCTGTTTTTCATCCGATCCATTTTTTTTTACGGAAGAAAAACTGAGCTTTGACCCATTCCAAAAAATGGATGTTGATAGAAGCTGATGTAAATGGATATAAATGGATTATCATACATTTACATCCGTTTTTCCATAGTGATGCATTGATGTCCATTTTTCATCAGTCAACAGATCGATGAAAAACAGACAAAGGGTCCGCATGTGTGAAAGGAGCATACAGGTGTCTTTTACTCTGTTTATAATTATGTTTTTCTTTATCATAAAGACTTTTGCCAGCCAAAAATTTTTAAAAATAACAAAACAAATTAAGCAGCTCTTGCTGAAATATCACCTTCAGTTAGTTGCTGTCCTCTGCAGAAATTCCTAACCAAGAGTAATGGTGGTACAACTCCAGGTTGAAGGACGAAAAGCATAATTTACTCCACATACTGTGAGCCCTTAGGGTTACGTTATCATGCCAGGCTGGGCTTACAGTAATGCAGTACAGAATATCACTCAAATGTCATTATGTGAGAGATTTCCTGCACTATAAAATGTGTAAAATGGACCCTCGCGCCACTATGTGCTAAACGTGAAATGGATCTACGTGCATCAAAATAGAATATATAACAAAGTATAATGTAACAATCTGTGGAATAACAAAAGTGCAAGTGCTGCTAAATAAAACAAAAAATGCAGCGGGACAAAATAGTAAACACAAACAGATTTCCTGCACTGCTTTATGGACCTACACCACCAATAATGCAACAAGACTGGCCAGAAGACACCTGGAATTAAAGTATGCAATTGGGGAATTTCTAAAGAATAACTGCTGGAGGAAGGGGTTAGGCGGCTTTAGGGAGATAAGTGGTAGGACTTCACATGCAAAGAATATTATAATTAGGTTTTGGGTTTAATTGTTTTAATTAAAAGAAATGTCTTACAATCAAGATCGCTGTGTTTTAATGAAGAACAAAAGGTAACGATAACAATGCTTTAATTTCTATTTGCATTTCATGCATAGAAAAAAGTATAAACCCATGAAACAAGTTATTTCTCCTGGGAACACAATACCAAATGCTCCCCAGTGTGCGTTAATTGAAGACACACATTCATATAACTTTTTTTTTCTATCTGTGGTATTTAATGACCTGATATTTTCCAAAGGGGCAATATTGAAGTTAATTTGAGTTTAATAAGTTAATTGTTTTGCTTACAATGTAAAAATGTATTATTGGACTGATAAATCAATATAGAAAATGTAAGCTTTCCATTTATTATACGCTGTCAACTTTTTGGTAAGTGAGAAAGTAGTACAAGGGACATAAATCTGAAATAAATCATGCTAACATGAAAAATGGGTTTAATCAAAGAGCTGACATTTACCGAAGTATATTGGGTAAGACTTCAGATAACTTAGAATTTCAAGGTAAGAGGTAAGAACAGCACTGAAAACAGACAGAGCTGGAAATAAAAGCACCATATCCTCTCGTCTCATTTTCCATTGTTCCATTTAATAGCAGCTGAATTGAAGACATTTTGAGTAGGAGAAATACAATGTCATACGGTTCAGTGTATTGAACAAGGTGGCTGTCATCTTGTTGAATTAAGGTGGTTCTTGTACTTGAACAGACTTCTATTCATAAAACAATGGCTATGACTTTCACTAACCATTCTATGGAGGAGAATCTTCCTTGTTCATGTGTGTCAAATGACAGTAATTGATTCTCTACCAGAGAAAGTTTGGTGAAAGTCTCTTTTAGGGCTTAAGGGCTCTTTCACATGGGTTCTCCGCCCGACAGACTCCGCTTTGCTTAGCGGAGGATTGATCCGCTGATCCTTGCTGAGCAGGCGGATCACAGGTCCGTCTCTGCTCACTATGGACCTGTCAGAGCCCCGCTCTCCTCTATCCATTTTCATCCGATCCTTCAGCCTGATGAAGAATAAGGTCTCCATCCATCTGGATTTCACGGACAGGATTGGATCAGATATTGGTGGATGTCAGTGGACATGTCTGACAGGCGGACCTGAATGGAAAGCCTGTGTGAAAGGGGCCTTATAAATAGACCTTAGTATGATGAAATGTGATTTGCTGTAGAGCACCCTGGCACATTGGACACTGGAACATAGGTAAAAGTACATATACTGTAGGTAATGCAAGGTGCCTGATAGGCAACCCTGCAAACAATTTAGCAGCTTTGTAGCTGAGCTTGAGTATTTTTGTTTCAAACATTTATTATATTGTATTTTTTCAATTCTTAGATGTGGTGATTGCATTAGCTTCCTTTTTATGACCAAGCTATCCATCAAAAGTAGCAGTTAGAGGGTTAAGAATGAATGTATGAATGAATGAAATACTTGTATAGCGCACAATGCGAACTGAATCGCCTCAAGGCGCTGACAAAGACAAACTATTTAACAATGTTAGGATTGCTTACAATGGTCAGTTTGTATTTATTTATGTAAAACCTTTATCTTAAAAGAAAAACTGTTACTATAACTGCTTAACCACTTCACCTCCGGAAGACTTACCCCTGTTCATGACCAGGCCATTTTTTGCGATGTGGCACTGTATTACTTTAACTGAAAATTGCGCGGTCATGTGACCTTTCACCTAAACAAAATTGACGTCTTTTTTTTCCCCACAAATAGAGCTTTCTTTTGGTGGTATTTGATCACCTTTGTGTTGTTAATTTTTTGCGTTATAAACAAAAAAAGACAGACAATTTTGAAAAAACAGCAATATTTTTTTACTTTCAGCTCTAAACATATCCAATTAAAAAATTTAAAAAATTGAATTTTCGCATCAGTTTAGGGCAATATGTATTCTGCTACATATTTTTGGTAAAAAAATCCCAATAAGTGTATATTGATTGAATTGCACAAAAGTTATAGCGTCTATAAACTATGGGATATATTTATAGAATTTTTGTTAATTTATTTTTTACTAATAAAGGCGGTGATCAGCAACATATAGAGGGACTGCAATATTGTGGCAGACAAATTAGACACCTAACTGACACTTTTACACTTTTTGGGGACCAGTGACTCTAATACAGTGATCAGTGCTAAAAATATGCACGGTCACTGTACTAATGTCACTGGCTGGGAAGGGAGTTAACATCAGGGGCAATCAAAGGGTTAACTGTGCCTAAAATGTGTTTTCTAACTGTGGGGAGGTGCTTTTACTAGTGGAAGGCATGGATCAGCGTTCATGCTTTACAGGAACACAGGATCCATGCCTTCTTTACTGACAGGATGGTAAATTGCCTTGTTTACATAGGTACACTGCCATTCGGGCTGTGTGCAAAATGATCAGCGAGTTCCGTGGATATTGGGTCCACGGGAACCGCTGATCAGCTCCCGCTGTGTAGAATCACTGCGGGAGCGCGCCCAATACCTGGAAGTGCATTTATATATAGGTGATCCTCCGCAGAGCCGCCACTCTGCAGCAGTAAATGTGCTATGGGGCGGATGGCAAGTGGTCAAAGTGGAACTAAACCAATTTTTTTTTTTAAACTAGAACCTTTTTGTTGCAGAAAAGACATGCCATGTATTACTATGTCAATGCCATGGCTTGTTGGAAAAGTTTTCTCAATCAGCCATATGCTGACAATGGAGACCACAGTGAGCAGCTTCAGAGTTCCTGAAGTTATCTTCCTGGAACACATTAAACCTGTCAGATGTGAATCTATGAGAAGGCAGGCACCTAATTAGGCCAGCCATACACAGTTCGAATCTCAACCGCAAGAACTGGCCGACGCGATATGAACCGTTAATGGGCAGGCTAAATGTACCAAGTTGATCGATTGGTACAACCAGGCTACTGGATTGTCTTGTGATTATCGTAAGTGGCTGCTATTACTATTAGCGATAATCGCTGTTTTCTCCTAGCCTGCTCCTACCCCCCCTGCCAGAAAAAGACAATGACCCGGCAGGAGGGATTCCTGCATCAACATTAATTTCTGTGGTTGCAGGAAAGAAAGTTGATCCATGTATGGCTGGCTTTAGACTTAAGACTTAAAGTGGTTGTTAAGCCACTAACTGATAATTATATCATCCCCTCCATCACAAAAAAACTGTATCCTAGTGCTTGTGCTTTATAAAAAAAAAGAAGATTTCCACCTGTTTTAACATGTCTTCCAGCGATTACATGACTCCTGGCTCTCAGCTCTGCCCATCTGATATCTCCTGTGGATGGGGCTGAGATTCCCCTGCTAACATCAGCCAGGAGGGCGGGGAGGAGAGAGCAGAGAGCCTGGAGTCATGTGATCGCTGGAAGACACTGTTAAAACAGGTAGAACCTGGCTTTTTTTTTTTTATAAAGCACATATACTAGGACACAGTATTTATGTGACAGAGGGGGTGATATAATGATCTGTTTGAAGCAGTGGGGAGAGGAGCAGAGCGGCGCTAATGAGAGTTGACAAGCAGGGTGGGAAGGGGGGAGGTTCTCCTTCCCCTCTCCCCTCCCTACCTGCCAGCTCTCACTAGCGCCACTCTGCTCCTCTCCCTGCTGCTTCAAAACGTACTGATCATTATATCATAGTGAGAGGGAGACAGAGGAGAGCTGCAAATAGTAGCGTATGAGGGAGGCACATACACTGACCAACAGCCCTGATATATCGTGGTCAGCTTACAGAGGGGAGGGTGGAAACTGGCAGGATCAGACAGGTATTTCAGGTGATATAGGGGGCCAAAATACAACACACTGTGCTGTTATTCATGCTTTAAGGGAACAGGGTCCATTTTTTTTTTGGGGGGGGGGGGGGGGGTTGCCAGCACATCTCAAAGACACCTTTCTATCAGAACTAGCATTTTGAGCTACAGTAGCTCCTCTGTTGGAATGGACATCACAAGCATCAATGCGCATTGACCACCCATGACCATGTCACCAGTTTGCAGAATTACCTTTCTTGGACCAATTTTGGTAGGTCCTGACCACAAGAGCTGCAGTTTTGGAAGTGCTCTGACCCAGTTATGTATGACTTTCCACTGCAGCAAGAGGTTCTGAACAGTAGACAGGTGAACATTTACTTTGTCCAAACAGGCAGAGTTTGGAATAAATCCTACATAAATCTGAACCTGAATTTCAGGTATCTGTTGTCTGTACACAGGGCAGGACTTACCATGAGGCTTGACTGGGCTCAAGCCCATGGGCCCCACCCAATAGGGGGCCCCCCTGAGATACATAGCTGAGTGTACTTGGTCCGCTCACAGTCATGCCCAGTCCTGCCCTATGATGGACATAACACGGGGACTGGGCGTAACTGTGAGCCAAACCAAGTACACTCGGCTACACTCAGCACCGCTCGGTACTGTGAGAGACTGAGAGCACTCGAGAGCTGCCAAGAGGACCTGAGAGCCACGAGAGGACCCGAGAGCCGCCAAGACCCTCCGAGAGGACCCTAGAGCCGCCGAGAAGACTCTGTATCTCAGCGGCACCATTTATAAACTTCAAGACTGCAATGACAAGGCTGCAAATGACACTGTGGATAGGCTGCAAATGACACTGACAAGGCTGCAGATGGATAGCAAGGCTGCAGATGGACACTGATAAGGCTGCATTGATGGGCATTTCCTTAAAATTCCCTCCTAAACTTGGGGTGCGCGTTATATGCCGATAAATACGGTAATGTATAGAAGGTAGGGCCCGAAAGTGACTCAAGCCCAAGGGCCCTCACCGCCCTAAGTCCTGCCCTGTCTGTACATCTAATATAAATTAATTGTTCCTTAAGTTCTGTTTTAGTATACCATTGGAAGCACTTTGTTATATCTGTTTGATAAATGCAAACAAATTTGTTGATCTTGTCAGAAATTTGGAGTTGTCCTGTGTACTCTGCATACTTCCTGTGTTATCTCAAAGATTCCTCCTAGTTTTTTTCTTGGACTACAAAATGATTCACTATTTATGTTGTACAAATCTGAGAGTAAGAGTCGCTGAGTAATTCTGGGATAAGACACTGGGCAGGGTATTACTGCTACTAAATATGACAGCTTCCCGCTCAGGGTATAAAAGTAGTAAAGTAAATAAACACAACATACAAATCCTTGATAAGTTCTTTAATATAAAAAAATCCCACAATGTAAAGCCACCATCAATCACATTGTCCTGTGATGTAGATCCACATACATCACAATAAACTGTGCCTACTGATGTAGTGAAAAAAACAATTCACCATTATATCTGCTCCAGACAGAGACTCACTGCGAATGACAGCTCCAAGGCCTCTGAAGCGAAATCCCCAGTGACATCTTTGACCAGATATGGACATGATCACATCATGTCACAATCATGCCATTGACCAGATATCGTTATGACAATATTTGCTCAGTTATGGTACCTAAGATTACCCAAGTCTCTGTTTCCATTCTGCTGTTAGCTGGGGAGCTGTCATTTGGGATGAGTCTGTGTTTTTCATTTTCACAGGTCTTTTTGTTGTTTTATTGTAGGCTGCACTTACCAAATAGATGCAGATAATGTAGGTACACAGCAGATATAAAGCAAGGCCAGGCTCACTTATATCACAGATAAAAGCATTATAAACATTGAGAAAAAAGGATAACGTGCTTCTGATTGGACTTTGTTTTCATATATATATATATATATGGTTATAGATTCATATGTTTTTGAAAAAAAGAACAGAAATGATAAGACTGTTCCTCAGAATTATTTATTGCAATTTAAAACCTTTTATTGAGGATACAAGGATATAGGTAAATGCATTTTTGCTCTTCTAAGTTAGTCAAGGTTACAAACGCAGTACAGTCAATATTTGGATTCACACCAGGTTAATCTGTTAAAAGCCACGCAGATATATCTAAGCTTTGGTCAAGGATGAAAATATTTTAACCAAGAAGTTCCATTTCTATTGTTATACAACAATTGCATATATTTTTTACGCATTTCTAGTGGCTTATTTGGTCTTTGCACATAATTAGTCCTGGTATCTATCATCATATGATCTGAGGAACAGTGATACAGCTAAAAATGTTATTATGTAATGCTCCTAAGAGCTCGAATTTTGTAATGCTTTCCCCACATCTGCTCTAGAGATGAGCATTGGGTCTGGGCTGAACATTAGTTTAACCCAAACTCAGCCTGTTTTACAGGTTAAAAAATTGGTCGTATTTGACTAGTTTGCCTGCCTAATTGCATCCGCCACAGAACAATCAGGCTCTGACCAGCTTCAGTTTTCCAGACCATGACCATTTTTGCTTAATGAAATCACCCAGGATCCCTGACCTATTTGTTTACATACAGTAGTTGGTCAGGGGTTGTGTAATTTTTATTGCGAGTAATCAGGCAGTGGGTAGCCATGTTGGTGGATGATCATGATTGATGTGGATCTACATCAATAAATAATATGATTGACATTAGATTTATATCGGATAATTATATTTATTTATTTCCGATAAAGGATTTTTCATGATGTTTGTGTTTTTATTTACCATTTTCATTTACAGTATTTGTGAATAAGTACTCTGTAGCTAGTACTCTTTTACCCGATGGCCCCCTTATTTTGAAGGGGGCTTCCATATTCTGACAAGTCTTCCAAATGATTCTTCAGTAAATTAGATTAAGGTATACCATGGTCATTGTAAGCATATATTTATTATCGGATTGTTTATTTTTGAATCATGGATATATTCTGTTTGAATTAAAATAAATGCTAATAATATATATTTGAAAAAACAACATTAAGAAGCAGTAAAAAGAGTAACCTGCAGAAAGAAAAGCTGCTTTTCTAGGGACACAAACCTCTGATAGCATGAACAGGAAACCCTTTAACCTTTTATAACATTAGCTACCTCACACTTTTTATTGTAAAGATCTGGAAATTGTGATTTGACATTTATACCCTTTATTGGCCAAATGGAACAAAATGGCAAGTTTTTGAGACAATGCATGTTTCTTCGTCAGGCATGGCATATAGCACAAGAATGAAGTCTACCATAAAACTGAAGCAGGCTTTGAAGCTTGCAGTTTTAATCTGCTCAGCCAGTAAAAGGTATAACTTCAGCTTTATCCTGCTTCTACTGAAAGATAACAGCAAAGCACTTAGAGATTTTTAGGACAAGAAGCAAAAAAAAAAAAACAGCTCCAAAAGAGAGCCAAAGAGAGATCAGAGGGAACAAGAAAGATAAAAAAAGGAAGAGATGAGCAAAAGATAAGAGAGAGATCAGAGAGAAATGTAAGAGAGAACGATTAAAACGAGAGTGAAGAGAGAAAGATGAGAGAAAGAGATGAACAATAGAAATATATGAGAGAGAAATGAGTAAGAGAAAAAAGAGACAAGAACAAGAGATGGTATAAAGATGCTAGGAAGATGAGAGAGTTCCGATAGAGAAAGACTGGAATGCAGGTCAGGGGCACATGGAGACAGAACACCAAGGCAGAAATGAGGAGTATGGACAGAGTTTAAATAAACTTCCTGCAACCAACATCATGACTGATTGCATGAGATGATGTGAGCTTCTGGCTGCTGAGAGACACCCGCTGGTGTGCACGGGAACTGCAGCCTACAGATCTGAGAGCCACGTTGTCACCAGCAGGTGAACTTTTTGCTGACTGTACCCCCCTCTAAGGAGCGACCCCCGAACACTCCAACCAGCCATTGCTTAAGGAGTCCATAAAAGATACCCACTTGCTGTATGAGTCCAGAAGGAAATTTTTTCATAGGCCAAAAACGTGCCAGGTTCCAAATAAGATGTCTTGCTGCTAGGAACAACCATAAGCTAGGTGTCCCACTGCCTGGGTGTGGTGACTGGCTAGGTATCCAACCACTGGTGTTAGGCAACTGGCTAGGTATCCTGTTGGCCAGATTCTCAGAGACGTATGACATTTGATCCCTCAAGACAGTAGGTATCCCAATGATGGGGTACCATGGGTCATCCACAAACTTAGCCCTGGGGTCATGTGTCAACACCGTAAATCTGACACTGGAATGTCTGGTTACAACTGTGTAGCTTGCCAGGTTTCCAGGACTTGTTCCACACATCAGCGGCCATCTAGGTTTCCCCAAGGCACTGGTTACATGCACCTGGAGTTGTGGTAATCGCATCTGGATCATGGCAAGGCACAAATGGTACTCTGCTACTCCCCTGGCGCTCACCACTACTAAGGTCATGAAGACAAATGTAGCTACCAGTTGTGAAGGGTAAGTCCAGACCACCAGTCTTTGGCACAACATACTGTAAGAGGGACCCAACCAAGGTGACTGAAAAAAGAATCTGAGGCCAAACAGGTAACCCATACAAGGTACACGAAAAGTTTCAGAGGGGTCAGACCCAACAGCTGACGGAATCCTACCCTTAGCAGGACAATCCAGCTGAGCAGTAGACATAGAGTCAATTAAAGCTAGCTGGGTAGTAAGCGGAAAGTCAGTATAAACCGGCTGGGTAGTAGGTAGAGGATCATTAAAATCAGGCTGGTCATTGATCAAAGTTTAAACAGAGGCGGGCTGGAGATCGGGCACTGGATCATCAGGCACCAGATCGCCAGGCTGGGCAGCAGGCACCGTATCAACAGGCTGGGCAGCAGGCACCAGATCATCAGGCTGGGCAGTGGGCAGAGACACATCAGGCAAAGCAGCGGACAGAGGCACATTAGGCTGGGCAGTTGGCAGAGGCACATCAGACTGGGCAGCGGCACATCATGCTGGACAACGGGCAGAGGCACATCAGGCTGGTCAGCAGGCAGAGGCGCATCAGGCTGGGCAGCAGCATATCAGGCTGGTCAGCAGGCAGAGGCACATTAATATGGGCAGCAGGCAGAGGCACATCAGGCTGGGCAGCAGGCAGAGACACATCAGACTGGGCGGCAGGCAAAGGATCAGCATGGTCAGGCGGGTCATCAGGTTCGGGACTGTCAGAGGCTGGCCTAACCCCATTGGGAATCATAGAGGCAGGCTTGAGCAGATCGCTGGCGTGGAGGCAGACTGGAGCAGATCGGGTGGCGTGGAGGCAGACTGGAGCAGAACAGCTGGTATGGAAGCAGACTGGAGTAGATCTGCTGGTGTAGAGGCAGACTGGAGCAGATTGGTTAGCGTGGAAGCAGACTGGAGCAAATCGGTCAGCATGGTGGCAGAAACCATGAATCAGACCGAGACAGAAGTACAATTAAATCACACTTGTTTATTAAATAAAAATAAAAAGGTAAATAGAAAAAGCGTAGTCAAAGCATAGCCAGAGTCCAGTAACCGGATAGAGTAGTCAGCCAGGCCAGAGTTCAATAACCAGATTGGGTAATCAGCTAGGGCAGAAGTCAGGGATCCAAGTAAAGCAAAAGCAAGCAGGATAAGGAGCCAGAAGGGATGTCAGCAAGCCAGTCTTTAAACAGAACCGCAGGAGATGGTTTCTTGTGATGTGACCAAGGCGAAGGCAGAGGTGAAGTGAGCTGGACAGCTTTAAGTAGGCAGGTCAGACGAGCATGATCAGGAACAGCTGGTTACTGTGGAGAGAGATGAGAGCTGGTATTTAGCTGACAGCTGAGCAGCCAGCCCAGAGAAGGAAGGACTAAGCCAGCCCTGACACATGGATAATGGCAGAATTAGTGCAAGTTGAGAAAATCTTTGTCTTTTATCTAGGTTTAGCCATTGGGGTTCTGCATGTAAACGCAGAACTGTGAGCAGGGGGTGCAGCTGATGGAAGCGAAGAGCTGAGGGATGGGGAAAAAGAGGGAGCAGCTGCTAAAGAGGATTTCTGTAGAATTGCTGGCAGCGAAGAGGAGGTACTCTTCAATGGGTTAGCTCCTTCAGATCCGCGCTCAGCCCATCACCAGCTTCAGTGCAAGGGACATCAGTCCTGAAGAGGAAGAGGCAAAGCCGCCTCATCTGTGCCCACCAATACCGAGTGCCATTGCCCACAGTGCCCACAGTGCCCACAGTGCATAAGTGCCAGCAATCAGTGCCACCTATCAAGGCCCACGAGTGCCACCTATCAATGCCCACTGGTGGTGCCAATCAGTGCCTCATCAGTGCCACCTAGCAGTGCTGCCTATCAGTGTCACCTACCAGTGCTGATCAGTGCCTATCACTGCCACCCATAAGTGCCCATCACTGCCACCTACCAGTGAGAGCTACCAGTGCCACCTATTAGTGCCCTTCAGTGCCACCTATCAATGTCTTTAGTGCCACCCATCAATGTCACCCATCGGTGTCCACCAATGCCAGATATCAGTGCCCACCAGTGCCACCTCATCAGTGCCCACCAGTGCTGACTATTAGTGCCCATCAGTGCCACCTTATCAGTGCCCATCAATACATATATGGATGGTGCATGGGGGGAACTATATATATATGGGGGAGACTGTATATATGGGGGGAACTGTATATATGGATGGTGTATGGGGGGGTGGAGAACAGTATATATGGATGGTATATGGGGGGGTGGAGATCTGTATATTTGGCTGGTGTATGGGGGGAGAACTGTATATATGGATGGTGAATGGGGGGGAGAACTGTATATATGGATTGTGCATGGGGAGAACTGTATATACGGGTGATGTATTTGGAGGCGGAGAACAGTATATATGGATGGTATATGGGGAGGGGGAGAATTGTATATATGGATGGTGTATGGGGGGATTGTCTATATGGATGGTGTATGGGGGGAGAACTGTATATATGGGGGGGACTGTATATATGGATGGTGTATGAGGAGGAGAGAGAGAACTATATGTATGGATGGTATATGGGAGGGGGGCTGCAGAAATGTATGTATAGTGTATGGTGGACGGAGGGGGGTGTGTATCTATGTATAGTGTACAGTGGGGGGAGAGGTGAGAGTACTTTGAAATCCTGACATACTAACATGGCAAAAACTTACCTTACAAGCTTGGCTCCAGTCCCAGCGTGATCTCTGTACACTTTCCAACAGAACAGCAGGGAATGGGGAGGCTCGTCTTCAACCCCTTGTCCCTTCTGCAGCCAGCCAGAGGACTAGAGGAGAGCACCCGGCAACATGGAGGTACCGCCTCTGCCACGGTGTCCCGTCTGCAGCACACAGAGCAGATGGAGGTGCGCTGACAGTGAGGGGGTAGATAGGGAGGCACTCAGGCAGCAGGAGCAGAAATTAAGCGGTGCTGCGGACCCAAACTTAAGGAGACACGGCCGCACTGGTGGCACAGCTTCGACACAGCCACTGGTGGCTCTGAAATGAATAAAGTGCCTGGGTCTCAGGCAGGCAGAGAACCAGGCACATAATTCAAAACCTGTACTGTTCGGGTGAATCCCGGACAGGTGGTAACCCTGAAGATGTAGGATACAGGAACACTGGAACGCAGGTCAGGGGCACATGGAGACAGAACACCAAGGCAGAAATAAAGAGCACAGACAGGGTTTAAATAGACTTCCTGCAACTAGTATCAGGTGAAGCCTGATTGCATGACATGATGTGAGCTTCTGACTGCTGAGGGACACCCGCTGGTGGACACGGAACTGCAGCTTATAGACTTGGGAGCCACAGTGCCACCAGCAGGTGAACCCTTTCCTGACAAAGGGGAATGGCCCCCCCAGCCAGAACATTTCGGTCAGCCATTGGCTGAGAGAGCTGACCGTGAGGCGGTCTGCTGGTGGTTTTCCAGCATGCTCATCTGACAGAAGCCGTTTTTTTTTCGGACCAGCTAACATACACATGGGCTGAATCTCGGTTGTTTTTTATTGAACTTGCCAATGTTTTAAATTAACATTTGTACAAAAATGCATATGAACATTCGTACAAAAATTCTCAGTATATTCAGTAACCAGACGAAAGTTTTTCAAAATACTTCAACATTTTATAGCTTTTGGCTTTTAACATTCAATTTTGGAATGAATTTCCAGAACAAAAGCCACAAATGCTGTTAGAAATTTGTTTATTTAAGAAATTTTTTTGATCTGACTCAACTAAATATTAGAAAATTGAAAAATGAAATTTGTTTAACTAAATTATTCTTTTGTATGGTCAGTATTAAAAAGATTTGATATCGAAAAAGAGAGGGAGACAGAGAAAGAGAGCCCATTTTGCCTGAAATGATCCTGCTTAGATTTTTCACCAGACCATGTTTAATAGCTGTTAGTTTGATGGCTGTTTAAGTGCACAGGGCGAGCCTGACGTGCATGTCCAGCGAGCTGAATCTGTTTTGTTTGGTGTTTTTCTTATTAAGCTAATTGCAAATGATTGGTAATCCTGACAGCTGCAAATAGGGTGTTGCACTGAAATGCATATTTTACAGAGAGATTAAGTTAAGGTCAAGACCTGGTTTAAATTGCTGTAGCTTAAACAGATCCCTGTGCCCTAATAAAGAGGCCTACACCAGGCTTGAGTAAGATTGCCATTCAAGGCATTATTAAATATTGTGAATTTAAATGAACTATTTTATGCATGATATAGAATGACTACTAATGTTAAATGAAATTGGATTCATCAGCTTTAATAAGGGGGAATACCAAGAGACGTGAAATAGAAAAGGCTGAAATTGAAAACAGCACGCAGCTGATTAAGTGGAAACAAAGATATAATGAAAAATTGAAGGGCCGCGTGAAAGAATATGTTAGAATACATTTGTTTTTGTTTCAGACTGGCGGGTCTAACAGGTCCACTTTAACATACTATATTGTGCGTTCATTGTTTTATGCCTATGTTTTTTTTCCTTTTTTTTTTTTTTGATGGCTTATGGTTCGTAAAATGCTGTTAGCCTAAAAGTAAAGTAAGTGAATTGATATATATGTTCTAAGCAAATCCCAGTAAAAAAAAAAGCCCACACTAAAAAGGTGTAAATATTATTAGTATGTAGCGCCGGCTCCTGAAGAGCACATGCTATGTGTTTTTGTCATTTAACTTTACCCTTAAACCGGAGTTTGGTTTTGGGTTTAACTGTTCTAAATTTTGAACTCAGCAACAGTCTGACTAGACTGCAGGGCATTCTCCCTATCCATAGGTGGCATTGTCACTAATGGCAGGTATTGTAACACAGTTTAGTTGGGTGCATTAAGATTATTCTCTTTCAGAACTAAGGATGAGCCGAACACCCCCCGGTTCGGTTTCGCACCAGAACCTGCGAACAGACCTAAACTTCGTGTGAACTTTAGAACCCTATTAAAGTCTATGGGACTCGAACGTTAAAAATCAAAAGTGCTAATTTTAAAGGCTAATATGCAAGTTATTGTCCTAAAAAGTGTTTGGGGACCTGTGCAAAAAAAAGTTTTAAAAATGGCCGTTTATTCGGGAGCAGTGATTTTAATAATGCTTAAAGTGAAACAATAAAAGTGTAATATTTTAATTTCGTACCTGGGGGTGTATATAGTATGCCTGTGAAGGGGCGCATGTTTCCCATGCTTAGAACTGTCCCTGCACAAAGTGTAATTTCTGAAGGAAAAAAAGTCATTTAAAATCACTCGTGGCTATAATGAATTGTTGGCTCCCCGTAATACAGAGAACAGTCATTGAAAGTCATTGATTAAAAAAAAGTCCCTTCAGGTCTGGTATGGATATTTAGGGGAACCCGCATCAAATTAAAAAAAAAATGATTTGGGGTTCCCCCCAAATATCCATACCAGACCTTTCATATCTGGTATGAATTTTAAAGGGAACTCCACGCCAATTAAAAAAAAAAAATGCGTGGAGACCCCCCTAAAAATCCATACCAGACCCTTTATCCGAGCATGCAACCTGGCAGGCTGCAGGAAAAGAGGGGAGACGAGAGAGCGCACCCCCTCCTGAACCATACCAGGCCACATGCCCTCAACATTGGGAGGATGCTTTGGGGTCTCCCCAAAGCACCTTGTCCCCATGTTGATGAGGACAAAGGCCTCATCCCAACAACCCTGGCCGGTGGTTGTGGGGGTCTGCGGGCAGGGGGTTTATCAATATCTGGAAGCCCCCTTTAACCACTTGCTTACTGGGCACTTAAACCCCCCTCAGTCCCAGACCAATTTTCAGCTTTCAGCGCTGATGCACTTTGAATGACAATTGCGCGGGCATACAACACTGTACCCAAATGAAATTTTTATCATTTTTTCCCCACAAATAGAGCTTTCTTTTGGTGGTATTTAGTTACAGCTCGGAGTTTTATTTTTTGCTAAACAAACAAAAAAAGATGCAAAAAAATAAAAAATAAAAAATCATGTTTTAATAGTTTGTTATAAAATTTTGCAAACGGGTCATTTTTCTCCTTCATTGAAGTGCGCTGATTAGGCGGCACTGATGGCTGCATTGGTGGGCACTGATGGGCTGCATTGGTGGGCACTGATGGGCTGCATTGGTGGGCACTGATGGGCTGCACTGGTGGGCACTGATAGGCATAGTTAAGGCGGCACTAATAGGCACATATAGGGCGGCACCGATGGGCACAGATAAGGCGGCACTGATGGGCAAAGATGGGCACATAAGATGGCACGGATGGGTGGCACAGATGGGTGGCACGGATGGGTGGCACGGATGGGCACTGATAGGTACCACAGATAGATGGGACTGATGGGCACTGATAGGTGGCACTGATAGGTGGCTCTGATAGGTGGCACTGCTGGGCACTGATGGGCGGCACTGCTGGGCACTGATGGGCGGCACTGCTGGGCACTGATGGGCGGCACTGGGGTGCAGCACCTTTGAGGCAGATTGGGTGGCACTGTGGGTGGCACTGTGGGGTGGCACTGTGGGTGGCACTGTGGGTGGCACTGTGGGTGGCACTGTGGGCACTATGGGCACTGACGGGGGGCACTGACGGGGGGCACTTACTTTTGCGTTTTATTTAATTTCAGGATGGCACTGCGGGAAGCAGGTGGGCACTGGCAGGTGGCAGGTGGTCCCTTGTATTGATGGCCGTGATCGGGACTGATGTCCCGATCACGGCCGCCGGTGATCGGCTTTTTTTTTTTCTCCTCGCGCTGTCAGCGCGAGGAGGAATAATAGCCGATTACCGGCTCCGTTCTATCACATGATCAGCTGTCATTGGCTGACAGCTGATCACGTGATAAGGGGTCGGGATCGACCCCTTGCACGGATCGGTGATCAGGCGAGTCTCACGGACTCGCCGATCACAGAGCGCGCCGCGCGCGCCCCTCAGGGGGCGCGCAGGCCGCTCGTATCCGGGACGACGTCAATAGACGTAGTCCCGGAAATGTAGGTCCGCGCTGTTGCCGTCATTTGGCAATAGCGCGGATCTGTAGTGGTTAACAAGAGGACCACCAGATCCCGGCCCCCCTGTTTGAAATAGTAAGGAGTACAAAAGTACCCCTACCATTTCACAAAGAAAGTGTAAAAAATTGTTTAAAAAGATAACATGTTATCCTATGTGTCCATGCACACTACTTTAGGCTATTAGCTTTTTTTTGAGCTTCAGCATCTAGGAGCAGAAAAAAAGCAGAAACACTCCTAAATGCGGCTAAACCATACCAATGCTACTAATAACGTTATTTTAATTTTTTTGTCATTTTACAGCAAAAATATGCTAATGCTCTTAAACACTCCAAAATGCTCCTAAAACGCTACTACAATGCCACTACCTAAAGCTATCACCACCATTTTTTTTTTTTTTTATCCAGAGGTTTTTCCACAGTTTTTTTTTTAGCTTAAAGTGGAGGGCCACCCTCAAAAAAATTACATCAAACTGTTCCTAAAAATATGAAAAAAATATATTATTTTTTTTAACCACTACAATACAGGACACTTTTGCCCCCTTCCTTCCCAGCCCAATTTTCAGCTTTCAGCGCTCTCACATTTTCAATGACAATACCCAAATTAATTTTTTATCATTTTGTTTGCACAAACACAGCTTTATTTTGGTGGTATTTATTCACAACTTCGTTTTTTATTTTTTGCGATATAAGCAAAAAAATAGCCTAAATTTGAAAAAAAAAACATTTTCTTCTTTCTATTTTAAAAGAAATCCAATAAAATCGAATTTTGTCAAAAAAGTAAGCCAAAATGTATTCTGCTATATGTTTTTGGTAAAAAAAAGTGTATAACAATTGGTTTGTGTGATCACAGACATATGTATGCAAATGATCATGTACAGATGTGTGCAGGTGATCACGACATATGTATGCAGATAATCACTGGGACATGTGATTTTAGTGGGACATATGTGGGGGACATGTATTTGTATTATTGGGGCCATGTGTGTTTATTATTAGGGGACATGTGTGTTTTAGGAACATGTGTGGGGACATTGTGTTTACACTGTGTTTTAGACTAGGTTGGTGATCAGTGAGTAAAAAGCTGTAAAAAACAGCTCATACTCACTGATCACCAGCCGGGTTCAGCAATCTGCTCTCCTCTCCTCAGCGATGACTTCCATGTAAGTAGAGGAGAGCCAATTGCCTAGCAAATGGCTGCTTGTTTACATCACGCTGTGATTGGACATGGCCGTCATGTGATCAGGAGGGCCAATCACAGAGCCCTTCTGCCGATCCGAGATGCGCCATGTTGGGTGACACGAGCGCATCGGGATTGCACCGCTGCACACACGTGCACGATCCCCCTGCTTCTGAAGGACGTTCAGGCACGTCCAGTCAGAGGTAGAGAGCTCCCACCCGGCCAATGTATATATACGTAGTTAACTTACCAGAAATGGTCCTAATCTGCATCTTCCTATTCTGCGGTGATCTTCATTCTTCTCCTCCTCGTGTTATCTCCTGGGGAATGGGCACGCTGTGTTCTGGGACACACACAGTTCCCAAAGCACAGCACGCCCCATTCAAAAAGCGCTGCTCGGCTCGTGTATGCGCAGTAGGATATAAGCAGTGAAGCCGCAAGGCTCCACTGCCTGTTTCCCTTAGTTAGAATGGCGGCGCCAGGACCCAAGAGCCGAGGGACGGGTCAGCATTGGGCGGCCGACATTGCGGACACCCTGGACAGGTAAGTGTGCTTATTAAAAGTCAGCAGCTACAATGTTTGTAGCTGCTGACTTTAAAAAAACGCTATTGTGTATGGAGCCTTTAAATGTGGAAGTTGTGTTCTGGACACCTAATTATGCATACCTCCCAACTTTTTGAGATATGAATGAGGGACACCTACCAGCAAAAGTATGCAGGCATAGGACACACCCCTTGCCATGCTCCCTTAAAGGA
This sequence comes from Lithobates pipiens, assembly GCF_037356315.1. Classification (NCBI taxonomy): domain Eukaryota; kingdom Metazoa; phylum Chordata; class Amphibia; order Anura; family Ranidae; genus Lithobates; species Lithobates pipiens. The sequence continues at coordinate 94,215,828 of NW_027507903.1, read as the reverse complement.
GATTGTAAATTGAGAATTGATTAAACCCACAAGTGCTTTTTTTACACTACTATTCCTTTTATCTTGACTTTTGGAATTTACAGATGCAGCAATTTAGAAATAAGGTGAAAGGTTTAGTGCTGGGAAAAACTTTTTGCTAGATAAAAAGTGCATTTTATATACATCTATATATATCAGACCAAAATGAGGGACAAATGAGGGGGAAAGAGGGAGAGAGGGACATTGTGTCAAATCAGGGACAGTCCCTCGAAATCAGGGACAGTTGGGAGCTATGAGTATGTCTATACCTATTCGGGCAGTATTCAGGACTACATGAGTATGTACAGATCACACTCTGGTGTCCGTTTATGAAGCGGTGATCAGCAGTGATCCAGAGGATCGCCGCTGATCACAGCCCATAAACAGTTTATGAACCAGAGACAATTGGGGGAGAAGTGTTTGAACTTCTTCTCCTGCCGATTATCTCCACACATTGAGAATCCTCATTGAATGACACAGTAACGGCCAGTTTATGAAGCTACGATCTGAGCGCTTCACTGGCGATCTGTGTCAGAATTCACACTCCCCGATTCACCAACTCAGAGGTGGAGAATCGGGGAGTGAAGAGGGAATGTGGGGGGATCTGAAGAGAAAAGAGAAGATAATTAACTTCCTTATGCCTCATTCAAACCGCCCAAAACTGTAGCCATGTCCCCCTGTCATATTTATGTGTATACATATATATATATACATATATATATATATATATATATATATATATATATATATATATATAATGTGTTTGTATATACATGTATATATAATGTCTGTGTGTGTATACATGTATATATTATGTAGGGGAACTCTTTATTTTACTAACATTAATCACACCGTGTGTCAGTGTATTGAGCTGTGAAAATTTATCACTGCTTAATAAATTGACATCTCTGTGTATCGGTGAATTTCTAGTACTGTAATCTCGTAAAGTCTCACGAGATTCCAGTATTAGGAGCCGTTCTCCAGTGTTATAAGCGTTTATAGATCGCTTCACTCCTCCAAGGGTGAAGCGATCTACTCCGCTTTATAAACTGGCATACAGAGGAGAAAGATCTCCTCTGTGAATGCCGGAGAATGAAACAGTGAATAGATTTCACTGCTTCATAAAAGGACACCTCTGAGCACAGAGGAGCAGAAGACAGCCAGATGCAGTTAATACAGGGAAACAGAACTGACATTGCCTGACAACTATCCTAAACCTCATAGGGGTTGATTTACTAAAACTGAAGAGTGCAAAATATGGTGCAGCTGTGCATAAAAAACCAATCAACTTTTGTTTTTTGTCAAAGCTTACCTGAACAAGCTGATATTAGAAGATGATTGGCTACCATGCACAGCCGCACCAGATTTTGTACTCTCTAGTTTTAGTAAATGAACCCCATAATGTGCATATACCTGTAGAAGTGGTACATATTTTGAGACTTAAAGAGTCTCTGTCTCTATAACAAAAACAAACAAAAAATGGTATGTACATTCCAGTTGGCCACTGTGACAGTACATCATATTGATGGCCCAATAGAAATGTGAGGTGCTAGGACTTGGTAGCAATCTGCACCGCCACCCAGAAGGTTGTAGCTTTGCCAGTCAGAAGGTCCCCTTATTTAGCCATTTCAGCAGCAGTTTTATTTTATTTCTACAGATGGAGGTGCTGGCTTATTAATTTCAAATAAGCAGTTCACTCTGCTTGTGAGTTTTTACTTTGCAAAGGAAGTTTCCCTTAGCTTAGTGAACTTTGCAAAGAATACCCAACTACTTGCAAATACAAAAAAATAAAAATAAAAATCTGTTTGCACATGATTGGACAGAATGTCACCTCATTCACTAAGCTAAGGTAAAATTCCAATGCAATGCAAACATTCCTATGTGCTTTAAAGTGGTTGTAAAGGCTCAAAGTTTTATTTTATGTTCATGCATTCTATGTATGAAGGTAAAAAGGTAAAAAACATTCTGTGTGCAGCAGCAGTAGCCCCCAGCTCCCTCCCCCTTCCCATTCCATGCCTCAGTCCCATCTTGATCCAGCAATGTCCATGAGGGCCTCATCTGTCCTGGGTCTCTCCCTGCTCACTTGCTGAGACAGCAGTGGGAGCCATTGAATCCTGCTACTGTCAATCACAGCGCAATGAGGAGAGAATGGGGTGTGGGGTCGAGCTGTGGCTGTGTGTCAATCAACTGCTTGGGTGTCCCCATAGTAAGCTGCTTGCTGTGGGGGCACTTGGCAGGAGGGAGGGGCCAGTAGTGCTAGCAGATGACCCGGGACGAGGAGGATCAGGGCTTCTGGATGCAAAACCATTGCACAGAGCTGTCCAGAGGTAAGTATATTTTGTTATTATAAAAGTTTAGTTGTATTGTATAAGTGTAGTTTGTTATTTAAATATATACTGTGTGTATGTATATATATATATATATATATATATATATATATATATATGCGTGTATATGTGCCTTTACAATCACTTTAAGCAAATCAACCCCAACATTTTAGTAAACTAAACTTTTTTAGTAAATCAACCCCAAGTAGTCAGATTGTAAGTGCAACAGCTAAACTTGGAGGCACTGAAAACATGGAGTACTGCACCTCCTGCAGACAAAGGGACACTGTTATTCACATGTGAGGAAGAAAAAAAATTGCACGCCACATTCAGCTCATTTAGCATCTGTTGCAGACTTTTCCAGTGTACAGGAGATGACATCTTTAGCTTTTCAGTGCTGCCAGATTTGATGATATGTGCTTGCAGCAAAAGTGCCACACTGAATTGCAGCACAGGTGCAGACGGCAGAACAAAACAGCAGTCAACCATGTCCCACAGCAGTAAAGGTCAGTACAGTCTTGCCTGAATCTGCCATTTGCTTTACAAGTGTTGAAATTCAGACTTTGAATATTGTGTTTTGTACATAAACACAGTACTATAGTAATCAATGAAGCCATATACACAGCTAGCTGTATTTACATGCAAAAAAGTGTGCTATGTTTAGCAGCATACCAAAAAAAGTAGGACACAGCTGAATCCAGGAACTCCTATATCTGCAGATTTTATGCTTTTTAATCATTAGTATTTAAGGTACATATCTTATGTAGGATCTTCTGCTAGCTCTGCCAGCAAGAACCTGTGATCCATGCAGAAAATAAACATATGCCCAAATGAATAGCGCTAACAGCAGCAGTGGACTTGTGACAGCATGTTCTGAATTGAAACTGTATACATGGTAGCTGTAAGGATCTCATCACAAGTCCTTCACCTCTGCATGTCCTACCACTTACATCTGTAAAGAACTGCATTGCCTGTAAAACACTTTATCCCACACTTTTAATCACTCCTTAAACTATCCTTAAACTATTTTACATCACAGTATATTTAAAATGGACAGAATCCTGTGGGATCTATAAGCAATAAAACATTTGTGTCCGCATAAATGTCCGCATAAATGTATATTGTAAATAATTTAAAGCATTGGAGAGGAAATGAGTACAGAAATGAAGTTCATCTGCTGTTTAAAGGACTTCAAGTGTGTTAAGAGTTGGTGCCTGGCCAATACACTTTACTAAATATAAAACATGGAAGCCTCTGGGTCTCTTACCTCATTTGTCTGCTGGACACAGTTATTCTAGCACACTAAGAAATGTAACAAATTTTACCTGACTTTACTCACAAGGGGCCAGCAATTGTATTTCTGCTGGCACTGCATGTTATATTTCTGTAGTTAACTTGTTGTCTTCAGGATTACAAGAGTCCTTCCTGTAATTTCTCTTTCAAATAGTCACAAGGGCTCTCCCATAAAGATTAAATAGGTTTACAAACTCTACAAGACAAATATGCCTAATTCACTTATAAACTTCAAGTCACTGCTTCGTATTTAACATACAGAAAGGAAGAAATTCAATTATTTATATAAGTCAGAAATGGATCACATGTTCAAATAGAATATGTTAAAGCTACTGTATTGGTAGATTTAAAGTATATGTCCAGCCTAACACTAAAATCGCCATATCTATAGACATCCACGATCTAACACTAACCTATCTAACCCTGTAAAGAAGAAATCAGTATACATACCTTCTCTGAAGCCAATCCCATGCTGAGCTGTCCGCTGCGGCTTTGCTTTGGAGGCGGGTGCAGAGGACACAGCCGATAATGGAAGCCCCATAGTAACTCTATGGGTGATGTCACTTCCCATTCATTTCCCAGCCAAGGTCAGCTGTGTCCTCTGCAGAGCTTCCATTGCTGGAGAAGGTATGTATACTGAATTCTTCTTTACAGGGTTAGATAGGTTAGTGTTAGATCATGTCTATAGATGTAGCTATTTTAGTGTTAGGGTGGACTTCCACTTTAAATGATTTTAAAAAGGCCAACCTGTAAAGAAAATAATTCATACCAACTCCTTTACTCTCTTGAAGAGCTACAGTGGTTTTCGGGTATGTGGAATGCCTGGTCCCCTGCAGCATATTGTGTATTTTTTCACTGTCTCTAATGTTGCTACAGGCAGGCAGTAGGGTCCAGTAGATGGCAAAGCAGGGAACTGGCCATACCAAGAAGTGTACTGGATGTTGATGATGTTTCAGCCATCATAACTTTGAGCTCTAAAGTACAATTTCAGAACTTGTTTATTCCTTATTTATGTCTGCAATGGAAACGTATGCCCTGTACACACGACAGGCTTTTTCAACAACAAATGTTGAATGTGAGCTTGTTGTTGGAAAGTCTGACCGTGTGTACGTTCCATAGAACATTTGTTGTCAGAATTTCTGCCAACATATGTTTGAGAGCAGGCATTAAGAGAAAATTTTTTTTGATAGAGAGGGAATCTTAGCAGATTAAGGATACCACATCCCCATATTAGTGAATACAACAGAGAAAAACAAGGGGGGCCAAAAGAGGGCTGGGGAATCACCAACCCCCGGGACTTTAACGGTATCGAATCAAAAAATATTTACCAAGAAAAAAATCTTGATGTATAAAATATTACAATTTTATTCAAGCTATACACAATTTTAATTTAGACATTCATAAAAACGATGATTTGACATCAATTTGCAAGAAAAGGCATATTCATATTTAATCCCATTTATCACCAAACAAGAGAAGTGAAGAAAAGGCAAGCTGCAATCATTCTCAACATGTTTCGCCCGGAATGGGCTTCTTCAGGAAAAACTGATTGAGCAGCCAACAGAGCGGTATTGCCAATGCTCCAAAGAATTCAAAGTATTAGACGAAAGTCATTCTAAGACAGTGTTAAAAAATCTATATTTGTTATAGCGAAAAAACGCACAAATCAGGATGAAGTTTGTCGCCTAATGGGAATCATGATAATGAAGTTGAATCAATGAAAATTATTGAAAGAGGTTATGTAAACTTCCAAATAGGTCAAAGTCACAGTCCACATAGTATATTGGAAATAGACGTAGTAGTTAAAGCCATAGTTGGCTGTCTAATGTGTGCAAACTATGCATCCAGTTCCATCAATTGCCATGTTTGAGAGCAGGTTCTCAAATTTTCCAACAAATTTTCCAGAAATTCCGAGCGTGTGTACACAATTCCAACGCACAAAAGTCCACGCTTGCTCAAAATCAAGCAGAAGAGCCACACTGGTTATTGAACTTCATTATTCTTGGCTTGTCGTACTTGTTGTACGTCACTGCGTTCTTGATGTTTGGAATTTCTGACAACATTTGTGTGACTGCGTTGTATGCAAGACAAGTTTGAGCCAACATCCTTGGGAAAAAAATCCATGGTTTTGTTGTCAGAAAATCCTATTGTGTGTACATAACCTAAGTTTTTCCCTTACAGGGACACACAGAGAAATAAAAACACGACAAAGATTCCAATTCTTCCATGCATTACTAGAAAGGTACTTTGTGTCTCCTCATTGGAGAGATTCTGCTCACTTTCTTCGAAAATAACCAGTGTCAGGGTGCTGTTTGGAATAAACATGAACATGTGCTGAAAAGGACATAGAAGAATAAAAATGCATGTGCTAAGGAAAAGACCTGACATAGTTGCCAATACTTTACATAGTCGTGGTAGTTTTTCTTCACACACATCTGCAAACACCCTATATAAGGTCAGTGGCAACACTTAGACTTTGCTGGATGATTTTCAGCTACCAGTACTCATTGGTCCTGTGTAGGGATGAGCCGAACACCCCCCGGTTCGATTTGCACCAGAACTTTCGAACGGACCCCACGTTCGTTACGAACGTTAGAACCCCATTGAAGTCTATGGGACTCGAACGTTCGAAATGGAAAGTGCTAATTTTAACGGCTAATATGCAAGATACTGTCCTAAAAAGGGTTTGGAGACCTGGCTCCTGCCCCAGGGGACATGGGTCAATGCAAAAAAAAGTTTTAAAAACGGCCGTTTTGGCGGGAGCACTGATTTTAATGACGATTAAAGTGAAAAAAAAAAGTGAAATATTCCTTTAAATATGGTGCCTGGGGGGTGTCTGTAGTATGCCTGTGAAGTGCCACGTGTTTCCCGTGTTTAGAACAGTCCCTGCACAAAATGACATTTAACGGAAATAACACCATTTAAAACTGCTTGCGGTTTTAATGCTATATCTGGTTCCTGCAATATGGTTGAAAATCATTCAGAAAAATGGCATGGGTAGCCCTCCCTGCCCATTACCAGCCTATTTGGGTCTTGTACGCATATTAAGGGGAACCCTGTACCCATATTAAAAAAAGGAAATGCGTGTGGCCCCCAGGCCCTATATACTCAGAACAGCAGTATACAGGCGGTGCAAACAAGACAGGGACTGTGTAGGTTTGTTGTGTTAAGTTGAATCTGTTTGTAATTTTCAACTGGTACATTTTTAAAATGTAGCTCCAGTCAAAAAAACTATTTTTAAGCTTTTTGGAAAACATAGGGAAGGGTTATCACCCCTGTATAATTAGTTTTGTCGTCCATCTTTTTTCATCTCACTTGCTGCTGTCTCCTTGCGTTTGCAAGTAGGAGATGTTAGTAAGTTGGATGTTTGAAAGTAGGGGCCTGCCCTATATGCTCTGCATAAATGGCGGAACAAGGTGTTGGTTTTGCCACAACATTGTAAGCCCTCAAAGTGACTCTTGCTGGGCGCTGGAGCGCCCTGCTGTGAACCATTATATCAAGAATTGTAATTACATGCCATTGTTGAACAGTGGTAGAAAAATTGACCTTTGGTGGTTGTGGTGCTGGTGCCACAACACTATAAGTCCTCACCGTTACTCTGGGTGGGCACAGGAAGGGGCCCTCCTGTGAAATATTATATCAAGAATTGTAATTACATGTCCCTGTTAAACAGGGGCAGAAAAATTTGGCCTTAGGCACTGCTGCTGGTGCTACCACACTGCAACCTCTTCCATATACTCTAGTTTTTTTGCTGGAATTAGCCCTGCTGCAAAGCATTGCATCAAAAATTGTAATTAAACGCCCCTGTTAAACAGGGGCAGAAAAATTGGGCCTTAGGCACTGGTGCTGGTGCCACCACACTGCAACCTCTGCCATATACTCTAGTTTTATTGCAGGAATTAGCCCTGCTGCAAAGCATTGCATCAAAAATTGTAATTAAACGCCCCTGTTAAACAGGGGCAGAAAAATTGGGCCTTAGGCACTGGTGCTGGTGCCACCACACTGCAACCTCTGCCATATACTCTAGTTTTATTGCAGGAATTAGCCCTGCTGCAAAGCATTGCATCAAAAATTGTACTTAAACGCCCCTGTTAAACAGGGGCAGAAAAATTGGGCCTTAGGCACTGGTGCTGGTGCCACCACACTGCAACCTCTGCCATATACTCTAGTTTTATTGCAGGAATTAGCCCTGCTGCAAAGCATTGCATCAAAAATTGTAATTAAACGCCCCTGTTAAACAGAGGCAGAAAAATTGGGCTGCTGGCATCACCCAGAACCAAAAATGTTCTTCCAACATATCAGCGGAGGAGGAAGAGGATAGACAATCAACATAACAGGACAGTCACTCAGCATCAGCATAGGCAGTCTTGAAGGGATGTGGTATTTCAAAAAAAATTATTCGGTTACATCAGCTTCAGGTGCTTGGTAGCTGTGGGTGATCCAAGACTGATTCATCTTGATGAAGGTCAGTCGATCAACTGATTCGGTGGACAGGCGCACCCTGTGATCGGTAACAAAGCCACCAGCAGCACTGAAGGTGCGTTCCGAAAGAACGCTGGATGCAGGACAGGCCAGTAGCTCAATTGCATACTGTGCAAGCTCTGGCCAGTGATCCATCCTCAAGACCCAGTAAGCCAGAGGATTTTCGGTGGGAAAGGTGTCCAAGTCTGACCTTGCCCCTAGGTATTCCTGCTCCATGTAAATTAGACGCTGGCGATGGGTGCTGGAACCAATCATACCTTGGGGCTGCGGACTAAAAAATTGTCTGAAAGCATCAGTCAGACGGCCACCTTCTCCACCGCTCCTTCTGACCGATGCCTCAGCAACACGTTGTCCAGGACCAGGAGTTTGTAACCTCCCAGTCTCTGGGAACGCGTTGCACAGACCTTTCTGCAAGGCCTCCCGGAGATGTCTCATCCTCTGCTCCCTCTGCGATGGCAAGATAAGGTCGGCAACCTTACCCTTGTACCGTGGATCAAGGAGAGTGGCCAGCCAGTAATGGTCCCTCTCCTTGATCCGAAGAATACGAGGATCCTTCCGCAGGCTTTGCAGGATCAGGGAGGCCATGCAGCGTAGGTTAGCTGAGGCATTCGGTCCGGAGTCCTCTGGGTCACTAAGGACAACATGATCCGCAGCTACCTCCTCCCAGCCACGTACAAGTCCACGTGTTTCTTGGGACTGTAAATCATCCCTATAAGACTGCTGCTGCTGCTGCTGATGCTGATGCTGAGTGCCAGCCTCCACCTCCATGCTGACACAATCATCCTCCTCCTCCTCTTCCTCCTCCTCATCCTCTTCCTGTGTGATGGGTGGCACAGCAGGAACACTGTCTGGATAAAGGGGGCCTTGAGAGGCAAGGGAGTCCTCCTCTTCCTGCCTCTGTTCTGCCTCAAGTGCCCTGTCCATTATTCCACGCAGCGTATGCTCCAAGAGGTGGACAAGAGGTACAGTGTCACTGATGCATGCACTGTCACTGCTCACCATCCTTGTGGCCTCCTCAAATGGTGACAGGACAGTGCATGCATCCCTAATCATGCCCCACTGGCGTGGTGAGAAAAAACCAAGCTCCCCTGACCCTGTCCTGGTGCCGTAGTCGCACAGGTACTCATTGATGGCCCTCTGCTGCGTGTGCAGCCGCTGCAGCATGGCCAATGTTGAGTTCCATCTGGTGGGCATGTCACATATAAGGCGGTTCTTGGGCAGGTTCAACTCCTTTTGGAGCTCAGCCAGCCGAGCACAGGCATTAAATGATCGGCGGAAATGCACACAGACTTTCCTGGCCTGCTTCAGGACATCCTGTAAGCCGGGGTACCTGCCCAAGAACCGCTGCACCACCAGGTTAAGGACGTGAGCTACACAGGGCACATGGGTCAGTTGTCCCTGTCGGAGGGCGGAGAGGAGGTTGGTGCCATTGTCGCAAACCACCATTCCTGGCTTAAGCTGGCGTGGCATCAACCACCTCTCGGCCTGCCCCTGCAGAGCTGACAAAACATCCGCCCCAGTGTGGCTCCTGTCCCCCAAACAAACCAGTGCAAGCACGGCGTGGCATCGTTTTGCCTGCGTACTTGCGTAGCCCCTGGAACGCCTACGGAGCACCGCTGGTTCTGAGGACAGAGCACTGGAAGAGGCCATGGAGGAAGAAGAAGAGGAGGGGGTGGAGGAGAGAGGTGTGTCAAAACCAATAGTAGCATTTTGGAGGCGTGGTGGCGGAACAACCTCCAACACTACTGCACCTTGTCCTGCATCCTTCCCAGCAGCCAGAAGAGTGACCCAATGGGCCGTGAAAGACAGGTAACGTCCCTGTCCATGCCTGTTGGACCATGAGTCAGCGGTAATATGCACCTTACCGCTGACCGCCCTGTCCAGCGAGGCAAGGACATTGCCTTCCACATGCCGGTAGAAAGCCGGAATCGCCTTCCGTGAGAAAAAGTGGCGTTTGGGGACCTGCCACTGAGGAACCGCACATTGTACAAACTCACGGAAGGGGGCCGAGTCTACCAACTGAAAAGGCAGCAATTGAAGTGCTAGCAATTTAGCCAAGCTAGCATTCAACCGCTGGGCATGTGGATGGCTGGGAGTAAACTTCTTCCGCCGGTCCAGCAGCTGGGGCAGGGACATTTGCCTGCTATAATCGGACGTGGGTGTACCACTAGCAGAGTTCCCGGAAGCACTTAGCTGTGACACACCTAATTCTACACCTTCATTCCTCTCAGAGCAGGTTTCAGAGAGGACTGAAGGTCTAGTGGAGTTGGAGATGCCAGCTGATGAGGAGCAAGGAGAGGTCCGCTTTGTTCTTTGGTGTGGGTCTTTGAGGTACGCTTGCCAACGAGCTGCATGGCAGGTCAACATATGTCTGGTCAAGCATGTGGTGCCCAAGCGGCTGATGTTTTGGCCACGTGAGATACGCTTGAGACATATGTTGCAACTAGCAGCGGTGCGATCTGATGCACTCGTCTCAAAAAAGGCCCACACCAAAGAACTTTTAGAATAACGCGCAGAGGCAGCGCCCTGCACAGGCGGAGCTCTGCGGTGTGATTCAGTCGGTGTGCTGCCCCTAAGCTGGCCCCCGGAGGGCATCCTGCCTCGTTGGACATGTGCCTCATCCTCCTCCTCCCTCCTTCCAGGCACCCACGTGGAGTCAGTGCCCTCATCATCCCCTCCCTCTTCATCGCTGTAGCAAACCTGGCAGTATGCTGCAGCTTGTGGAACATGACTGCCAGATTGCTGTCCTTCTTGAGCATCCCCTCTCTCTGCGCTCACGCTACTGCCTTCCTCTAGCTGAGTGTCATCATCAGAGCCCACCAAACACTGGGCATCCTCCTGGAGCATGTACCCAACACTGTGTTCAAAGAGTTCAGGAGACTCGTCAGGAGGACGTGGTGGGTCTAGGGAAGGAGTCACTGATGATGACATTGAGAGGAGGGAAGACGATGCGTTGGCAGCTGCTTTGCTATTACCCTGAGACTGGGTGAGAGAGGATGAGGAGGATGAAGAGGGCTTGGTCATCCACTCTACCAAGTCGTTGGCATGTTGCGGTTCAACATGTCCAGCTGCCGAAAAGAAGGACAAGCATGTCCCATGGCCACGTGCTGATGACAATGCACCGCGTCCACGACCAGCACTGTTGTCTCTAGACACAGAGCCTGCTTGCCCTCTTTTATCGGCTCGCGCCTGTCTGCCTCTCCTTGCTGGCCTTCCAGACATGGTAATGGCCTGAAGGGAGTTGGGTAAAACAGCAGTTGGGTAGTTTATATTGTGCTGGAGGCACACAACACCCACTAACTCCTGCCTTTTTTATAGAACACCAGAGATAAAGGGGTATATACAGATGTATACTGTGCTGTGCTGGAGGCACACACAACTTCCAATAACTCCTGCAGATGGCAATTGGGCTCAAATAGAGAACAGCTATGTAGGTGGATTATAGCGGTATGTACTGGGTACAGAGCACACAGACAGCACGCACTATCTCCTAACACTACTGACTGCAAGCTCTATTATTAAAGATAGATCACTAGCTATATAGGTGAGGTGAATATCGCGGTGTATACTGCGGTCAGGGCACGCAGACAATAACCAGAAAACAGCAGAGATAAAGGGGTATATACAGATGTATACTGTGCTGTGCTGGAGGCACACACAACTTCCAATAACTCCTGCAGATGGCAATTGGGCTCAAATAGAGAACAGCTATGTAGGTGGATTATAGCGGTATGTACTGGGTACAGAGCACGCAGACAGCACACACTATCTCCTAACACTACTGACTGCAAGCTCTATTATTAAAGATAGATCACTAGCTATATAGGTGAGGTGAATATAGTGGTGTATACTGCGGTCAGGGCACAGACAATAACCACTACACAACAGCAAGATAGGAAATCAGCCAAAAACGATCGGTGTGTACTGTGTTGAAGGTACACAGAACACCCACTGCTTCAGATGCCAACATACTACACGAGGCCGCCTCAATGGCGGCCTTATATAGTGTGGGGCGTGCACTACACAGCCTGAGCTATGATTGGCCACAGGCATCCTGCCTGTGGCCAATCATGGCTCTCCTCGCTGCTGGCGCTGCGATTGGCCAAGCATGCAGGGTCACAGTGCATGCTTGGCCAATCATGAGCCAGCAATGCACTGCGCCATCACAGTGCATTGCGGGCCGTGAGCGCCACGCGAATTTTGACACGAACGGACCAAGTGTTTGGATTTCGCCGAACGGACGAACAGCCAATGTTCGAGTCGAACGTACGTTCGACTCGAACACGAAGCTCATCCCTACTCCTGTGTTCCTGTGTTCTTTGTATTACCTGCTATCGACCTGACCTCTCTGCTGCCTGATCTCTGGTTTTGCCCTGGCTGGCTCTAAAGACTCTGCTTCTCTTGCTCTATCGTGCAGGACCCTGGCTTTACTACCCTTCTGCTTGCTCCACTGGATCCCTGTGAATGATCGCATCTCTGTCTGTAACCACGCATCTGCCTACTACCCGGCCTGCCTTCCTGTGTATGACTTTGACTCCCATCCTAACTACGCTTCTTCGGTCCGGTCCTCCCAGCCTGATCCTGCTTCCTTCCTGGGTGCCAATCTACCTATGGACACTGGGCTGGTTCCATTACATCTCTAGGGGCTACGGGGGTCCTGTCACCTGTTCTGATAGACCAGCTGACAGCTATCCAGTTCCACGTTGCTGCAAGCAGCTTCCAGCAGATCTACCTAAATGGACCCGTGTTTCTTTGAGTCTAGCACTCTTTGTTCTCACTTTCAGGGGTGCTTGGCAGGAAGCAAGGCATACTGGTAGAATAAAAACCCAACATAGAATTGTAACCCTTCCCAACTTTATTTAAAATGTGAAAAAATACATTTTTGATAGTGTTTTTTGTTTGTTTGTTTTTTAGACAGAAATAGGCTTTCATATATTGTTTATAATCATTGAATTAGTTTGGTTACACTTTACAGTGTACTTTGCACTGTAAATTTATTTTTTCTCCTTCCTATCCCCCTCATTGTGCCCCATCCTATTGGGTTTCTTATAGCTTTTGCTTTCTGTCTTCTAGGCACACACTCTGTTCTGTTTCTTTTCACAATCTCTTTAAGCCTTGAACACACTAGTCGTTTTTTTTTCATTCAATGCAGGGCTGAAAGAAAGAAAAAACGCTGAAAGTTCAGAAGGAGTCTCTGTACTAACTCCTCGCTCCCCCTGCTGTTCTATTGTGTTCTGGCAGGGGGAATGCCCCACCAGAACACTCAGGTCAGTGGTCTCAGCCATTGGCCATTTGTATTTAAAAAATTTCAAATATTTATATTCACCTTTACACTCTCTAAAAAAGTTCATAAGTTAAACCTGCTGCTGAGTAAAGCCACCATAAGAATCTAAATTGTACCTTTGTACTTAGAATAACCCTTTTGGAGGTGCTACTGGAGGCTCCCAAAACTCCTATCACAATAACTTTCTAAGCATCTACAAAGGCTTAGACGTGCACCACCCTGCCCTCACCAGCACCATCTTATAGTGCTTGGGCCTGGCAATAGGCCACTTGGATTCTGAGTAGCGATGGGCCAAATAGACCCCTGTTCGGTTTGCACCAGAACTTTCGAACACCTTGAAAAGTTCAAACCCAAATATCGAATCCTATTAAAGTCAATGGAACCTGAACATAAAAAATCTAAAGTGCCAATTTTGAAGGCTTTTATGCAAGTAATTTGGCTATAGGGGTCCCGGTCCTGCCCATGGGGACATGTATCAATAAAAAAAAAATCCTTTTTAAATGAGCAGTGATTTTTAGATTTTTAAATGAAAGCATAAAAATCAAACATTCCTTCCAATATAGTGCCTGGGGACCCCCTTACTCTAGTCCATGGAGTCTTTGGACAGACATGTTCTATGATCAGTAACAAAACCTCTGGAGCAGCACTGAATGTCCGTTCTGAAAGCACGCTGGATGCAGGGCAGCCAAACAACTCAATAGCATACTGGGCAAGTTCTTTCCAGTGGTCTATTCTGGTGACCCAATAAGTCAGTGGATCGTCAGCTGGAAAACTCTCCATCTCTGTTTTGGCCCAGAGGTAATTGTCCACCATGTGATGCAAACGCTGCCAATGGGATGTGGAAACTGACAGCCCTGGGCAGCGAGGACTAAAAAAATTCCAAAATGCCTTACTTAGGCAGACGCCTTCTCCAACGCTCCTCTTTTGACCAAGAGAGGACTCAAAACTACGTTTTCCACGACACTGTAACCTACTGGAGTCAGAAAAACGTTCAATAAAATTCTCTTTAATGTGTCCTCAAGCGATTTTATCTTCTATGCTCTCTGTGGGGACGGGTTGAGTTCTGAGACCTTCCCTTTATAAGTGATCAAGGACGGTTGCCAACCAGTAATCATCATTCTCCTTTATGCCACGTATTCTTGGGTCCTTTCACAGGCTTTGAAGCATGAGGTTGCCCATTCGCCTCAAATTTGCAGAGGCTTGAGAAACAGGCTCCTCGGGGGTCACTCAGGATGACAACACCTGGAACTTCCTCCTCCCAGCCACGTACTACTCCTAAGGGTCCTGGGGTTGGAAAGCCATCACTTACAGATTGACGCATGTCTTCCTCTTCTTCGAAGCCTATAAAAGTGCCAAAATCCTCCTCCTCATCATCCTCCCCTCTTTCCTCTTGTGTGTTCTGTGACATAGGAATGATGGTGTCTGGATAAAGTGGGCCTTGAGAAGAAAGGAAGTCCTCCTCTTCCTCCTGCTGCTCTGCCTCCAGTGCCCTGTCCATAGTGCCATGCAGAGTCTACTCCAGCTAGAACACAATAGGGATTGTGTCACTGATGCATGCACTGTCACGGCTCACCATCCTTGTGGCCTCCTCAAATGGTGACAATACAGTGCATGCATCCTTAATGACGGTGATGGCGTGAGGAAAAAAAGCAGAGGCGGCCTGAGACTGTTTTGTGCCGTATTCAGGTACTTGTTGATGGTCCTCTGCTGCATGTATAGCCGCTGCAGCATTGACAAAGTCGAGTTCCACCTGGTGGTCATGTCGCAAATCAGGCAGTTTATGGGCAGGTGGATTTCCCACTGAATTTCAGCCAACCGAGCACTGGCTGTGTATAACCACCTGAAATGGCTACAGACTCTTCTGGCCAGCTTTAGCACATATTGCAACCCTGGGTACGTATTTAGGAAACGCTGCACCACCAAATAGAGGACATGTGCCAGGCATGGTACGTGTCAACTTTCCTTGTCTAGGGGCAGACAGGAGGTTTGAGCCATTATTGCACACCACCATTCCTGGCTCCAGCTGGCATGGTGTGAACCATCTCTGGGCCTGTCCCTGTAGAGCTGCAAGAATCTCTGCTCCGGTTTTGTTCATGTCCCCTAAACACATTAGCTGAAGCAGTGCATGGCACCTTTTAGCCTGACTCTGGGAAAAGCCATTTGAAACCTTAGGGAGTACCTGATGTTCATAGGATAATTCTGCAGAAGAGGGCATGGAGGTGGCGGAGGAGGAAGAGGAGGAGGAAGAGGGAGTAGAGCTTACAGGTCTGGCATCATCACAACCAGCTGTATGGAGACGTGGGGGCACAACAAGCTGCAGCACAGAGCCCAGTCCTGCATCCTTTCGAGTTGCAAGCAGTGTTACCCAGTGTGCTGTGAACAAAATATATCATCCCTGCCCATGCTTGCTGGACCATGTGTCAGCAGTAAGGTGTATTTTACAGCTGACTGCCTTGCTCAACGCTGCCGGAACATTCCCTTTCATGTGATGGTAGAGATATGGAACAGCCTTACATGAAAAGTAGTAGCGACTGGGAACCTGCCATTGTGGTACAGCACATTGTGTGAATTCACGTAAGGGGGCAGAATCCACCGCCACCTGAAAGGCAGAAGTTGGAGAGCCAACAGCTTTGACAAGCTTGCATGTTGATGCTGGGCATGTGGGTGGCAGGGACTGTAATTTTTTTCCCGCTGCAGCAGATAGGACAGAGAAATTTGCCAGCTAGTCTACAGCTCGTGGTGTGCTGCTGGCAGATGTGCTGCTAGGACCTGGGACACCCTGTGCTATACCATCATCCCTGTCAGTGGAGGGTTCTGAGAAGTAATGACTCGGTATAGCAGGGGCAGACTGAAGTGGGTAAGGAGGAGGAGGAGGAGGGGGACAGATTTGTGCCCCTTTTGTGTGGTTTTTAGGTGCTTTTGCACTTTTGGACCTTAAATGCCTTGTTAAGCAAACGTAACCCAAATGGCTGGTGTTTTTGCCACGTTTGATGTGCCTGAGACACAGTTTGCAGATAGCAACAGTGTGATCTGCTACAGATGTGCTGAAAAAATCCCAGACAGCTGAGCTTTGGGGAGTGGGCCGGGAGATAACAACTGCAGAATGTGATGGAATAGAGTGGCTGCTCTCTACTCTTTCTTGATGACGGCCTCTTGGGGTTGTGCCACCTCATCTTCAGTTTCCTCCTCTGCTCTATCTGGCACCCAAGTCGCATCAGTGACCTCATCATCATCATCATCTCCATCATTATCACTGGAGACAGCATGGCAATACGCTGTGGCTTGGGGAACATGAATGCCAATTTGTTTACCAGTGCTCTCTCTAGGCTCATGTTCCTGTCATCCTCAACCTCAGAACTGACATCTGAATCAAGTAATGGCTGGGCATCATCAAGGAGCAAGTGGCTGATGCCATGGTCAAATAACGCAGCTGACTCCTCAATGGCTGATGTTGGGGCTATGGCAGGAATAGATGTGGACAAGGAGGCAGGTTTATCCACTCTGGCAACTGCAAGGGACTACATACTTGTCTCTGCTTGCATGACAGGGGATGAGAAGGATGAGGAAGGTTTAGTAAGCCAGTCCACCACCTCCTCTGCATGCTGTGGCAGGATAACACAGGCAAACTCACTAAACAGAGGAAATGATGCCCTGCCTGAGGACTGACCACCACATCCACCTTTGCCTGTGTACACAATTGTTGCTGGCCCGCTTACAGTGCCAAGGGAATATCTGCCTCTCCTTGTTGTTCTGCCAGACATTATTGGGAGGGGGGGGGGGGGTGCCTTTAAGCAAATATAAAGAAGAGGTTGAAATCTGTACGTAGATACACTTTAACAATGTAAAGAGGTGTTTGGTGCACTTTAATTTTAGTACTCACACTACACAGACACACTCCATGGATACACAATAATATACTGCAATATAATGCGCCAAACATACAGTGACGCACATAACTATATGGCGTTAAACTGGCAGTAATGCTCACAGAACTATATGGCCTTAAACTGGCAGTAACACACACAGAAGTAAATGCTGTTAAACTGGCAGTAACGCACACAGAAGTAAATGCCGTTAAACTGGCAGTAATGCACACAAAACGATATGGCGCTAAACTCAAAGTAACGCGCACAGAACTATATGGCCTTAAACTGACAGTAACACACACAGAAGTAAATGCTGTTAAACTGGCAGTAACACATACAGAAGTAAATGGCGTTAAACTGGCAGTAATGCACACAAAACTATATGGCGTTAAACTGGCAGTAATGCACACAGAACTATGTGGCATTAAACTGGCAGTAACACACAAAACTATATGGCATTAAACTGTCAGTAATGCACACAAAACTATATGGCGTTAAACTGGCAGTAACACACACAGAACTATATGCCGTTAAACTGGCAGTAATGCACAAAACTATATGGCGTTAAACTGGCAGTAATGCACACAGAACTATATGGCATTAAACTGGCAGTAAAAGTAGTAAGTAGCATTAAATTGGAAGTAACGCAATCAAATAGACGATGTTCAACCGTCACTACACTGACGATATCTGAACTGTCCCTACTCTAGCTATATGCACTAATGTAATGATTACTGACATGGTCTTACTACACTACAATGAAACGAAGTGAGCTCTCCCTACTCTACAATAATGTATGTATGAATGACACAGTCTCACTACACTACAGTAAAACTATCTGAGCTGTCCCTACTCTTGCTGCACACTATGCAAAGCTGAATGATGGTCCTCCTTACTACACTCACACTATCCCTAGACTGACACTAAACTAATATTCTACACTGACAATTGAAACAAAATTGCACAGTATAGCATACTAACTAACTAATAGCACTGAACAGAGCCCTGTTCTATCTCTCTCCATGCCAAAATAACACTGAAAATGGCTGCCATTGAAAGAATACTTTTATACTGTAGGGCAGGAATGAGCAATGTTTGATGACAGATGACAGTGTCCAATCACGACTCTAACAGTGCTCTGTGCCCTTATTGGCTGAAGCTTTCACTGCTTCAGGTAATCAGGGCTTGCAATGCGCTATTCAGCTCCGCAATGCATTGTGGTCAGTTCGGGGGGGGGGGGGGGCGAACAAATGGTCAAACGACCCGCTTGTTTGGATGTTCGCCGAACAATGAAAGTTCGGCCTGGATTTATTTGCCATGCCTAGTTCTGAGCACTATCATGTAAAATGGTGGGGGGAAATGTGCCTATTCTCCCTATACTCTTAAAGTTTCTATATTTTGGAAACTCCATCAATGCTGTCAGAATTATTATGGCATGCAGTCTACTATTATCTAATACTTAATGTGGCTTAGTATAATACTTACTCACCAAGGACCTAATACTTTAATTATTAAAACTGATCGACATCACCCTAAGAAGTTTATTTTCCTACTTTTAATGAGTAGTAGACAGAAACATGTGTTAATTGATTTGACAAAAATGAGCTAAAGTCTAACCAACTCATGAATCACAAAAGTTTTTGTTGCACATTCTCAGTTAATAAGCCCATTTGCTGTTTCATTATTCAGAGTGTATATGACATATGCACAATCATTCACCCTAGAATATTAACTCAAATAGAAATATGTCAAATAAACTGTAATGCCTATTCGAGGTATATTGAGGCATGTTTTGTTGCTGCTAAAAAATGATATATTAAAGTATTCTACAGCTTTGTTATATTCATGCACAACCTGTACACTTGGTAAACAGTACTATATTTCAACAGTTTCTCTGGATTCAAAAGTTAATAGAGCAAGAAATATATCCAATATTCAGGTCAACATGGGTTACACTGCAGGCACTTACCAGACGACAGCCTTCAAGAGAACTGACTAGTTGAGCATTTTGACAGGAGAGAATGGAACCCGCCAAGTTGAGCATGACACACACCGCAGACAGCAGCATAAAAAAGGTTATCTGAAAATAAATCATAAATGGCAAAATGAACATTATCTGCATTATTTTATGTAACATTACCACTATACCACTATAACAAAACAGGTCCATATCTGCAAAACGGCACAAATATTCCATAATATTCCACAAAGAGTATATGACACAAACACACGTGGATGAGAGTTTGCATGTATGTATGTATGTGTGTCTTATGCTCATCTTTTCTCCTTTGTATACACTTGAAGGCCATAGATACTTTTTGGTAATATAATGGTGTTACTTGCCAAATTTTGTGATTAGTAAATTAAATCCTACTTTTAAAAAAAGTAGCTCTGGCTGCAATACCTTACTCTACTGTAGCACTGACACTAATCCAACCTGTCCATAGGGGGTGCCGGGGCGCCAGAGTGCCCCCTCCCAAGCTGTTCTAAAAAAATGGTCACTTTAAGAGTGACCAGGCGCCGGACACACATTGGTCTGTGGGAAACTTCCAACTTGCAATCAACTGGGAAGCTGATTTCCCCACGTTCAGGGCGTGTTCGGGGAGCAAGCTCTCTGCCTGCAAACACTCCCACTCCACACTCATTTGTTTCTGGCTCCTGTTTATTTTAATTGGCTGGGACTGGAGGACAACTAAGCAGAGCTTTTTCAGCACCATAGCGTCACTTTCAGTTTCCACTTCCGGTGTTGTGGAGTTGAGTGTGGAGACACCAGGACACTGTGTCAGGCGGGGAGCGGATCATTGATGCAGCGGATGGGCGAGGCGCTGACCGTGCTGAGCCCGAGTGCAGTGAACAAGAGCCTGAAGTTGAGTGTGGGGATTGGAGGTTCTCTCTCTCCAGAGAGAGTTCATTCCTCCTGTCATTCCCTTGCAGCGTGGCTCTGCTGTAATCAGTCTGACTCCACTTGTTCTGTTTCTCCAACTTCGTTTCTCACCCCACTCCCCCCTCCCTCCAGATGCTTCTCCACTCGCTCTCCCTGTTATATATCTTCCATCTGTCTCTGCAAAGCTGCTCCAATCCTCTGCTCTTCTCAGTCTCACTGATTGTACTGGATTAGTCTTCCATTCTCTGCAGTCCTTCACTCCTGTACTCCCCCTCTTTTCAGACCATCCTATCTCTCTGTTGATCCTAACGTTCCAACTGCTCAGCATATATATTATCTGCTCTCTCCCCCAACACAGGCAAAGCCGATCAGCTAAATTCCAATGGGATGCACACTTTACTTCTACACTGTTCAGCAGCTGCATTTTATGTTGTGCCTATCAATTTCGGTAAGAAATTAGTTTGAGATCTTTTTCTTTTAGAACTTTTCCAGACTTGCCATATTCACTCTGAAAAGTGGTCC
Source organism: Lithobates pipiens (assembly GCF_037356315.1). Classification (NCBI taxonomy): domain Eukaryota; kingdom Metazoa; phylum Chordata; class Amphibia; order Anura; family Ranidae; genus Lithobates; species Lithobates pipiens. The sequence goes on along the minus strand of NW_027507903.1, from coordinate 94,195,152 downwards.
GGTGGTATAATAGTGGTTCAGAAGGTGGTACTGCACTCCTCTCATACATGTACCACCCACCACCATACACTCCGCATCACTCTCCTACATTTACCACCCACCGCCATACACTCCGCACCCCTCTACTACATGTACCACCCACCGCCATACACTCCGCACTCCTCTCCTACATGTATCACCCACGCCATACACTCCACACCCCTCTCCTACATGTACCACCCACCGCCATACACTCCGCACCCCTCTCTTACATGTACCACCCACTGCCATACATTACTGTTACCAATGAATATATGGGCATTTAAAGGAGCACCTAATAACCTGCATAATTTATACCAGAAAAATGAAAGGTGCTTATTGATTAGTTGCTATGGGCTACAGTATTTTGCTCATTGCTCTTTGTATTATGAAACCCCACTTGTTTCCTAACAAATTGGATTTCTTTTCATTTTAATGACATTAAATACAATTTGATTTTAAAATATTTTAAAAATGTTCTTTAATTTGAGTATGATGTTTTATAGTGACAATTTTATTTGAAGTATTTGATGATTCTGTCACATATGATGTTAGATCATGGTTTTGTAAAGCTGTTTAAAGCTATTGGAATACAGGGGACAGAGTGGGTGGATTATATAAGGAGTGGGGCTTCTGAGAAGTGTGAGGGATCAAAAATGAGGAGAAGAGTCTGGTGCACCCCCCCCCCCCATCCTAAAACTTCACCAGCTGCCACTGAATCCAACCCACATTAAAGGTTCAGCTCCTGTCCTTTTCCACATTGAATAATAACCAGCAAAACTAAACACACTTCCTCTAAGAGCAGGGTGTCATGGACCTACATAGGGGGGCATCACCATGGTGCCTGCATTTACAGTACAATGGTAAATAAATTGGGGTTAATATTATCATACCAGTGACATACTTTGCATCACTTATGAATCATCCAACACTGGAGAAAAGGTGAAGAGGACCTTCAGCTTCATCTGTCTAGCATAAAGACGTATAACAATTTAAGTATAATGAAAAAGCAAAAAATAATGCTAATGGGTCTCCAAGGCAAATGGGGAAGACTGGGGGAAGGAAGCAAGAAAGGGGCAAGTGGAGTTACTCAGATTTTTAAGAATGGAAAAAAACTAAATATAAGCTCATAAACAGTTAGACATTTGGTCCATATGGTCAATGTAGATATTGTGCTTGTATCTGGTCATCATACTGATTGACATCATAATACCTGTCACTGTCAAGCATTTTCATTAAAACTGTCTTGATTGGATTTTTTATTATGCAGGCACCAATTTAAACATACAGCTTATACATTTGGTTGTTTTTTCTGAAATTCTATTGAGTTAGACCAGTTAGGAGAAAATAGCTTTACATTAAGTTCTAAGGTTACATTCATATATAGCATTATAAATAGAATGTAATTTTTACATGTGTTTAATGATTGTGTTGTTCATTAGTGCATTTTGAAATGTTCTGATGCATTCTTGTACATTTTTCAGTGTTTATAACATGCAAAAAAGTAACAAATTGCATTAAATAATGCACAAACTGCTAAAATATGCTAAATGGTCATGACAGTGACTCAGGATTTCTCCCACACTATAAAGACATAATGGTAGGCTCCTGTCCAAACTGGCCTTAGAATGCATGTGCATGTTAGATAGGTACTGTAGGTTGTAAGCGGCAGGGACTTATGTGAATGTACATGAATGCATTGTATACATTTTTATTACTATATAAATACCTTTAATAAATAAAATACAGTAAGACACATTAAAACCACAGTTTTATACTATTACACTGTAAATACAGCTTTACTGTTAATTATTAGCTATATAATGTATATTATTACTACAAAATTTGTTCTATAGCCATAGCAACCAGTGAACTAAACATTTTGGAGTTCAGAGATTATAAGGCATGATGACTAATATGATGATAGTGTTCATTTTCATCACTTTATTGCAATACATACCGAAAGGGCTATAAAGAAACATAAAAAGTACAGTAGAAATATTTTCAGAGGTTTCACTCATATATATTCTGAGCAAAGCACTCTAATAGAATAAATTATTTACAGTACTCCATATACAGAGGCAATGTACTGTATAGTCACACATTATGCGCTCCTTTCATTTTTGTTCATTTGTTACTTATTAGGCATAAAAGTGTCAATTAGACCATATTATTCCTCCAGTTCTGTTGAGGCTACTTTATATTCCTTTCTAAGGGAGGAAAATGTCTGAATTTGCATCTACGTCCCCTAAATGCCTTCCTAATGTCAGAATGCTGTTGGAATGGCAGAAAAAGATGGGACGTCTGATTTAGAACCTTTTCCTTTGCTAAGAGCTTTCCCATGCCTTTGTACTAAATTGTAGCTTACATGTGTCTCTGTGAACTGCCTAAACCTACATACATTACAGTAATGGACTGTGATTCTAAATTGCTATTCAGTATCAAGCTACAGATGTGACCTGTGTTCCAGCTGATACTGAAATCACATCATTTCAGCTATAAGAAGTCTTAATGAGCAATACATCTGTTTTTGGTTGATTTAATAGCAATATTCAGGAACTATGCTAGGGGATAGAAACCTTTTCATGTGTTACCATGTTTCACATACTATATGTTCTGATGCTGTATTCTTTCAGATGTCCCCTCTCAAACAAAAACAGGAGACATTAAAATGTTTTACATTAGTCCAGTATAATATTACTGTTTTTATTTCATTTTTCTTCAGGAAAATATATTGTACAATGGACATATAAGAGTTACTTCACCCTCCCCAACACAAATACAATTATTGTGTCACTTTCCACTTGCCTTTCTTCTATGCCCTATGCTACCTATTACATATTAACAAGCACAGCGGATCCAGCGTTGTCCTCTTCTGCTGCACCGCTCTCCTCTTACAGGTCCTGTTCTACGCCACCATCTTTTTCTTGGACGTCATCAGGGGGCCGGCTGTCTCTACCAGGTTCTTGCAGCCAGCCCCAGATGGTACATAATGCACATACACATCTGTCTTAGTTGCAGCGAAGTTTCCTTTAGTAACACTTTGAAGCTCAAAGTGTACAAGGAACATTCGATCAGTTCTCCTCTCCCCTAACAGGACTTGGATCTGTGTGTTTACACACACAGGAGGACGTCACCCGGAGGGAGGAACTGTTCCTGCCGCCGTCATTTTACAATACGGCGGTAGGGAACTGGTTAAGGTAAAAAAATGTGTCTTTAAAGCGGTAATAAACCATTTTTTTTAACCCTGTAAGATAATGGCATAATGTGCATTTCATACTAGCATATTATGAAATACTTACCTTAGTACGATGCCCTCCAGTGGCACGCTGTCACCGTTGAAGGCACTTCAATCGTCAACCAGCCCTCCTTCCAGGTTCGCCTTCCCTGGCCATCTGATTGGCTGCATTATAAGGATGTCACTTCCAAGCATGCGTGCGGGAGTCATGGACCACTGCACAGACCTCTGAAGGGACAGCAAGGGTATGCGTTCCCTTCAGAGCGCATGCGCCTGTGACGTCACTGGCTGCATGCAGTGTGATTATCTCCTTAACCATGTATTGAATGGAATTTTGATGGAATTTAAAATTGGATTGAATGTGTTAGCCCTTGTACACACAGTCGGAGAATCCGACGGAATGTGTCCTATCGGACCGTGTTGTCGGATAATCCGACTGTGTGTGGTATGCATCGGACTGATTCCGTCGGAATATCCGTCGGACCCAATTTTCCAACTTGTTGGAAATATTTTCCGACCAACTGGTTTGATCGGACATACTCCGATCATGTGTAGAGAATTTTGATCGGACCAAGTGCCACGCATGCTCAGATCAAATTCCTTCATCAAAACTATTGGCTACTAGCCTGAACGTAGTCCCATCGTAACGAAATTACGCCATCACGTTCTGAATGATCGGATTTTTCGACAACTTTGTCTGACCGTGTGTGTATGCAACAGTTTCGGACAAGATCCGACGGACAAAATCCGACGGATTTGGTTGTCGAAATCTCCGACCGTGTGTACAGGGGCTTAGAATTTATGTCTGTTACAATGCGAGAATAATATATGTGTGGTAGGCAGGCAACTATTTTTATAAACAGAAGTCTACAATAGTAATATCTAATTGTTCTCAGTACAGGTTTCCTTTAAAGTGTATCTTCACTGCATTTGAGCACCACAAACCAAAAAGAAAATGTATTCTTCAAAGCAAACTCCACCACCCCTCCATATCTCCATGTTTTATTTTTGTTGAGAAATCACTTTGAAAAACAACCCCCTAGCATTTCTGGCTGTGGCCATCTTGATTAAGGGCAGATGATTCATGTAGTATTTACTTCCTGGAATCCATCTGCACTTAGTTTGCCTAGGCAAGAAACCAGGAAGTAACCAGGAAGAAATGTAAAAAAAAAATACAAAGTTTAAAATTAGTAAATATGATATACTTTCCTATCTATTTACTAATGCTAGTATAAGGATTGAAAATAATCAATGTTGATTAACCTCCTTGGCGGTATTCCAGAGTGTGGTTGGGGGTGAAATTTCAATACCATCAGCAGTAACCCCCAGCCACACTCGGGATTGCTTCGCTGGATCATGGAAGAGGTGACTTACCTTGTCCCCACGATCCCGAGATGTACTCCTGCTGTGTTTGGTGGCCAGATCTTCCGCCCGATGCTCTGTGTGTTCCCGCTTCCCTTCTCTGCGAGTGTCGCGACGCAGGGGGGTGGAACTGGCTGCCTAGTTAGCCTAGTGAGAGTGCTGGCCCTGACCACAGGTGTACCCCAGCCTCTCACCTCAAAGAAAGACCCCAGTGGGGTCTGCAGACCATTAAGAAATCCTTGCAGTATCCAATAAAGTTGCAGTATATGGAAATGACAATGGATCAAAATAAACCAGTATTCCTTCTGAGTAGATAGAATCTCCTTGGGCTCCCCCACTCTCTTCCATTAAACACTCAGAAAAAGGTTCCTGCGCTACTTTTTCATAATTTCATTGTGACTTGCATAGACTTTTGTTAAATGAAGTCGCAAGCTGCAGTGAAATCAGCAGTGCAAATCGCACTGATGTGCCCTTTGAAATCACACTGAAATAGCGAGATTTCAAAGCCGCACCAGTGTTAACCAGGGTTTAAGTAACAATTTTACTCTGTTCCAACATTGTAATTTCCTATTACAATGTCGTGCAATAAAATATAAATGTATTGTTTGTTTTAGAATAAAATGGTTGCATCATTACTGTAGGTCTGTGAACTTCTCTTCTTCTTCTTTGTAAATTTCTTTTTGCCCTATTAAATATGACACAAAATTAACTTTTAATAGTCTTTAAAGTTTCAGTTTACATCAAGAAGAATGGAAACATGCTATGCTTTTAATTCAATATTGCAGCAAGATACAACATACTTTTCACAACGGTCTGTGTACACAAGTCTGTCGGACAAAAGTCCAAAGTACAAACATGCATGCTCGGAAGCAAGGACCAGCCAGAAGTAGTCAGTCTTGTAAACTAGCATTCGTAATGGAGAATTACGAAATGCAGCGCACAATTACAAAATGCAGCGCACAATTCTCTTTTTCTTTAATGGGATAATAATGAAGCTGCTTTGCTGGTGATACTGATGTAGTTCTGCCAATCATATTTTAAAAGGCTTTTATTTTCTAGTGATATCAAGAATAATATTATTATTCTTGTTTTTTTTTTTTTTTTGGCAAGTTACCACAACACCATTATCCTGTAGTTTTTAAGATCAAAGATACAACTATGTTGGTGTCCCTTGTCAATTTTACATTGTATTTTTTTTAAATGTAACTGCCTACTCCCAAACTGTCATTTGAAGTAAAACACATAGCCAAGTATTATTCTACACATTTTTTTTTATTGTGCATTAAAAAAAGAAAACTATATATAATAAAATTAGACATGCTATCTGCCAATAGAACTTAACCAAAAAGTACATTCTATGCAGCCAAATATATAAAAAATATATCAAATCAAATCATTATTCTACCAAAAAAATAAATTAAAAGCCTCATGCATGTGTCCTGCTTCCTAATATAGGGGGTCAACAATGCCAAGAGTTGGTGAAAGTCAGGGGTCCGTCAGCCAAATATAATTCAGAAAATCATCTGGATGATTCTGCTGGAGCTCCTGCAGTAAAGGCATATTACATAATTGGTCACGATAAATAAAGCGACCAATTTTTGGTCCAAGAAATCCTCCTCCTCCTGTTCCTGGACTGGACTTGGGTCAAAGCAATAACTCCAAGGCCAATAATAAATAACACGTTATCTTCTCCAATTCCGCAACATGTCTGGTTGAAGAATGGTCGCTCAGAAACAACCTGAAAAGCGTGAAATGAAAAGTGCAAATCAACACTCACCGAGCTTCTACTAACACGAAATTAGCAGAAGTAGCACAAAGGGTTGCGCATGACAATTGAATTGATCTTTCTCTTTATCGTCTTGTAGTACGACTAGTACGTCACTACGTTTGTGTTTGTTGGCTGACAATTGCTTGCTGTTTGTATGCAAGACACGTTTTTGTCCAACGCCCTTCAGACAAATGACTGAGGCTTTGTCTGTTGAAAATATGACTGTGTTCTCAAGGCTTTAGTGATTAGGCTGTGTCCTCTGAGCAGGTTTAACCACTTCAGCCCAGGAAGGTTTTACCCTCTTAATGACCAGAGCATTTTTTGCGATTCGGCACTGCAAAGCTTTAGCTGACAATAGTGCGGTCGTGCGGTGCTGTACCCAAACCCAAAAAAAATTCACGTCCCTTTTTCCCACAAATAGAGCTTTCTTTTGGTGGTATTTGATCACACTTGCAGTTTTTATTTTTTGCACTATAAACAAAAAATAGTTACAATTTTGAAAAAATATATATTTTTAACTTTTGCTGTAAAAAATATCCAACATTTATTTTTTTTAAAACAAATGTCTTCATCAGTCTAGGCCAATATATATTTTTCTACATATTTCTGGTAAAAAAAAATAAGCGTATATGGATTGGTTTGCGCAAAAATGATAGCGTCTACAAAATGGGGAATAGATTTATGGCATTTTTATGGCATTTTGATTATTATTATTTTTTTTACTAGTAAAGGCGGTGATCTGCAATTTTTATCATGACTGCGACATTGTGGTGGAAAGATCTGACACTTTTGACACATTTTTTGGGACCATTGACATTTACACAGTGATCAGAGCTAAAAATAGCCACTTATCACTGTGTAAATGTCACTGGCAGGGAAGGGGGCGATCACTAGGGGGGCGATCAAGGAGTTAACTGTGTTCCCAATGAGTTTTTCTAACTGTAGGGGGGGTGGACTTACTGGGACAAGACAACGATCACGGTTCCTGACCACTGGGAACAGATCCCTGTCATGTCTCCTGTCAGAACAAAGAAATGGCTTGTTTATATAAGCATTTACACGTTCTGCCTGTGTACAAGCCAATGGCGGGCCGCCAGATGACATAGTGTCCTCCCTACCCACGGGCACGCTCCCGCAGCGTGGAGCAGGAGCGAGCATGTTCCAATGGCAGCTGCACACGCCTGCCCACAACTGAGCCTGCGCGAGCCGCTGTACACCTACAGCGCTTCACGCAGGAGAGTCATTGTGCCTCCATCAAACAACGGCGGCCGGTGTTTAAGCGGTTAAAGTTTTGAAGGCTATTAAAGCCTTTTTTCTTTTCCCATGTAGAAAAAAAGTAACAGGTTCATGTATGGATTTAAAACAATAGTGATGTGCTAAAATCAATATTCCACCAATAACTAAAGGGCAATGTGCAAACGTTGCCCTATCACCAGGGCCAAACTGTGTAGTGTGCTATGTGAACCAATGTGCCAATAGGGAAAAAAAATCGCCAAAAACCCCCACTATTATAATATCAAAAAGCAGTGCTAAATATATGATATTGCTTCAAATATATGTGTCCAACATACATAACTTTTTTTGCATTGATACATGGCAGGACCCAGGTCCCCAAACACTTTTTATGAGGTGTTCGCGTGTTTGAACACATTTTTTGCCTGTTCAGATGTTCTGGTGCGAACTGACTGGGGGGGGGGGGGGGGGGGTTCGGCTCATCCCTAGTCGGGAGTGGTATAGTAAATATATTACATTAATATTTCATATATACTGTATATATATATATATATATATATATATATATATATGTGTGTGTGTGTGTATATGTATGTATATATATATGTGTGTGTATATATGTATGTGTGTATGCATATGTGTGTATGAGCAGACATATATGAATGTTGCATGATCCATCATACCCACTTGGTACCCACACCATGAGGGGACACACACACACATATACATCCCTTGTATACCAACTAGTGGGAACACAGCATCAACTTTATCTTTACTGTTTGTTATTATTATTATTAATTCTTTATATCACCTCTTCATGTTTACATGCATATTAACCCCCCTTTTTTTCTATTTTACTTGCTTGGCCCTCATACATCATCAACCTCTTCAATAGGCTTCTATACATAGGGAAGAGAACTATGCTTAAAATATTTCCATGTGTATAATTTTTTTGAAAAATATTTTCCTTTTTTTCTTTATTTATTTACTTTTTCATTTTTATTTTATATATTTTTATATGTACCGTACATATAATACAGTATTATTATTTTTTTTTTAAATTACATATTTTTTTTGTCAATCCGAGACAGTTAACCCCTGCTTCACCTTGCCCCTTGCTATAATTTATTGTTTACTGATTGGTCTGCTGGAAGTTCCAGTTCCGCGGCCACACCCACATGCTTTCCATTGTGTATATAGCTGTCCTCCTCTAGAGGGTAACAGGCCAATAGAAGTAGCAGTCAGCTCTGAGTACATAAAAAAAGGCCTTTCATCACTGCAGCCCTGGCAAGATTCCAACCCTGCCTAGGTCCAATCAGACACCGGTGACATCACTTCCTGTTCCCACGGTCCATGCTGTTCTGTGTGGAGCTTCCTGGTTCCTTGCTCCTGGAGAAACACTGTGATCCATTCCAGCCAGCTGCTCAATCCTTTCCAGCTATCCAGAACAGCGGTGGGACCCACAGAGCCATGTGGAATGCCAGGACTGCACTTTACATTGATGAGCATGCATCTTCTATCATCTTGTAAGTGTTTTTAATCTTATCCTATTAAAGTCATCATTTTAATACTACACTCAGGTCGGCGCCTCCCCCTCCCTGTTTTTTCCTTACATGTCTTGCAGAGTTCTGGACACACTCTGAAGGATGGCTGCCTTTATTTTTAACCCTTAATGCCCCTTTCTATGGATACATCACCATCCAGCTATTAGAGCCACAGACTATACCCCTAAGGATTACTCCATCTGGAGCACCAGATAAACACTGACTATACTGCTGGGGAAGAAGTTCTGGGACCAGATTGTGGAGAGACAAAGCCACTCCCAGGATGCTGTCTTTGCTGTGCTGCCTGCCAGAGTCACCCAAAGCAACCTAAGTGAGTTGAAGCCTGATCAAAGAGGCAACTAAATCAGTGCTACCAGGACTGCTAAGTGGGCCTTCTGGCCAATATTTGCTACCACTGCTAGGGAATAAAGTCACTAGGAACTACTTAACCAGTGACCCCATAGCTCTAATACTGCCTGCATGCCTTACTGATGGCCGCAACGCTCGCCAACAAGCTCCATCAAAACTTAGGACTAAGGACTGCCCCTAGCTGTAACTACCTTGAAGCTCTATCTGCTGGCTTGTTTAAAGGCGTACTAGATCTCTGTCTATTCATTTGAGTGAACTCAAAACCTGGTGGGGATTTATAAATATTCTTGTTGCATTTAAAGTTTATATGCATTGTTTATTGCTAACCTGCCTGCTGAGTGTGTTTAACTGTTATGCTATAACAGTCAATCAATAGATGAAGCGTATTTTTCACTAAACAAGTGTGTGTGTGTGTGTGTGTGTGTGTGTGTGTGTGTGTGTGTGTGTGTGTATTTATTGCCATATCCCACAGCCAGGCAAAAGGTATTTCTCACTTGTGCTGTATATTGTGCTTGTAGTAATTTTATTCAACCAGGTGTACCAGGGGGGCTGAGGTTGTTCTTGGAGTCGAGGCGCAGAACAGAGAACCCATAATTTCACCAGCGCTTCCTTCGGGGTGGCGCTATATATATATATATATATATATACCCGCCCAAGCATATGACTTTCTTTACTTCACTGCTATGGGCTCTAGCCCGAGATCTTTTGTAGACCTAGTAACTCCCCTGGTGGGGGCCCTTCATGGTTTCTTGCACTGGGGCCCTGAAGATTCTAGTTACGCCTCTGGCTTCAAAGCAACTTTAAACATTGGACTAAATATTCTGCTCTTGCCCCATGTGGCTGGCATTAGCCAATCACCAAACATCAGCACTGTCACATGTAAGAAGGGCAGTGAGTCATATGTTTCTATATACCTAGAAGTGTCAGGTATTTCTGGGCCCTATATGTATTGTTAGGGCAGTAAAGGAAAGCTGAAAATATGCTGCTGGGAAGAGGGGGAATTTAAAAGGTCTGTGTATAAACATTTTCACCCAATATTCACACATTTTCCTAAATTAATCTTAGATGACAGTTTTGTGACTCTTGAATGAGAACAATAATAAAAGGCCCCTAAGCGTCCCTTTTTACTTTTATTGCATAAATAAAATAAATGGTCAGTTTAAAGCTTACATTTTGTTAAATGTTGATTTTTTTTTAAATCACCACCTGGGACAGTACTTACATTGAATGAAAATGACCACTTGTGCAGCTGGCTGCTATTTTTAAAAAAAATCTTCATTCCTCTGACAACCATCTGACAACCCCGGTAGCTCTGATCTTCTATTCATCTATCTATTGCTAGACCTGTTGCAGGCGCTTATTACTTTCGTCCTCCTCCATTCATAAAAGCTGTATTATCTTTTCCGACTATGAAAAGTGCTGATGGGCAAATCTTCCATTCATAGAGTGCTTTTAATAGCATGAAGCAATAATACAGATTATTTAAATGGAGGAGGAGGGGGGGTGGAAAAGGGTAGGAATAGTCAGTACTGTTGATGAGTGCCTGTGACAGGTTCAGCGGCTCCTATTGATCAGTGCAGGACTAGAATATCATGTCTGTCAGTAGCAGCTGGTGTTTTTTACTTTTGGGGGGGTGGGAAACAGCCCCCCCCAGTCGGTCGGTGGTGGCAACCACCCCCCCTAGAAGGACAGCTGGGACATCAAAGCCCTGCACTTTCCCCATCTAGGTAGCGGGCGGGCAGCGTGTCTGCGGCTGTCTTCCACCTCCTGCGGTGTGGAAGGCGATTCAGTGTTAGAAAAGCAAATATAAATTTGCTTTTCTAACACACCTGGGTGGACTCCGAGCGCAATGCTCTGCGCTCTGAGCCCACCCTATTTTTAACCCTATTAGAGCCTCTCGCTCTAATCAGGTACTTCAAAATAACACCCCCACTGCTGTAATTCGTGCACCTGGCATCTTGAAAGGGGCCGAATGCATGAATAGGGGGTGGCCACAGCGACCATGGATAGATTCATGCTATGCATGAATCTATCAATTAACCATACAGGGGGTGACATGGATAGAGGGGGCAATACCCATGCACCCTTAATGGACAGGCTGGCCCTGATGTCTGTGGGGGTCTCAAGGGGCCAGATGAATGAAGATTTCAATGAAAATAGCAGCCAAATGCAGCCAAATACACAAGTGACGTAAGTACCGTCCCTTGTGCTAATTAACCGTTCACCAACCATACAACTTTACATACTGTATACGGTCGCAAGGTAGGGGATGCCACCAGAAACCTAGCTCTGCTATGATTATACATTATATATATATATATATATATATATATATATATATATATATATATATATATATAGGCAGAGCCCTGTCCTGTGTGTCTTCCTGACAATTGGCGGGTGCTGGCGGTCATCTTTTGGCCAGCACCCGCCAATCATCAGGAAGACACGCAGGACAGGGCTCTGCCTATGTAAACAAGGCAGAGCTTTGTCCTGTCAGAGGGCAAGTAATGTATTTTCTTTCCCTGCAAATCCATTACTTTACCACCACACATAGTACACCAAAACACTTGCTAGTCACATATTTAACCCTTTGATCACCCTAGATGTTTAATTTCTTCCCAGTCAGTGTCATTAGTACAGTGACTGTGCATATTTTTCGCACTGATCTCTGTATTAGTGTCACTGGTTCCCAAAAGTGTCAGTTAGTGTCCGATTGTCCGCATTATCTGCAATATCGCAGTCCAGCTATAAGTTGCTGAGTGCCGCCATTACTAGTAAAAAAATTAAAAATAAATATAAATTCCAATATTTATACACCATAGTTTGTAGATGCTAAAACTAAAGCCAACGGAATATTGGCATGCATTTAAAAGGGGGATTCACTCCAGAGATAGAACAATAATTCTCCCACCATACAAGACTCTGGTCCAGATCTTGAGTATGCCGTCCAGTTCTGGGCACCAGTCCTCAGGAAAAATGTGCTGGAACTGGAGAGAGTCCAGAGAAGGGCAACAAAGCTGATTAAGGGAATGGAGGACCTCGGCTATGGGGAAAGACTACCAGCATTAAACTTATTCTCTCTGGAGAAGAGATGCTTGAGAGGGTATATGATAGCGATATACAAATACCATACTGGTGACCCTAGCATAGGGAAAAAACTATTAAGTGAAAAGGAATTTACTAAATTCACTAAAACTGGAAGAGAAGCAGTTTAACCCCCCTGACGGTATTCCCGAGTCTGGCTCGGGGTGGAATTTTCATACCAAAAGCGGTATCCCCGAGCCAGACTCGGGACTGCATCGCTGGATCCAGGAGGAGGTTTACTCACCTTCTCCCTCGGATCCAGCGTTGTCTCCCCGCTGTACGAGCGAGCCGTGTCTCGCTCGATGCATCACATCGCCGATCTCCGTGCCCTGCGAGCGTTGCGACACACGGGGACGGAGATCGGCGCCAAATTCAAAAAGTGAAACAAACAGTAAACATACAGTATAATGTAATCTTACAGATTACATTGCTGTATGTAAATATTTCACATCCCCTTCGTCCCTAGTGGTCTGTCCAGTGTCCTGCATGCAGTTTTATGTAATAAAAACTGTTCTTTATGCCTGGAAACTGGAGATTGTCCATAGCAACCAAAACTGTCCTTTTACATCAAAAATGGTTTTAGACCAGCTCGAAAATAGCGATAATAAATTGGAATCACTTGCAGAATTGAGCGATAGTGATTTGTGGGGAGATCCGTCATCAAATACTGAAAAGTAATGACAGTGACAATTCTGCAACTGAGCAAATTTCAGTGTTTTTGATTTGATTACATTATTGAATAATTTTTATTATTGTTATATTATTATTTGGTACAATTTTTTATAATTATTTATTATATTATAATTTATGATTTCATTTTTCAAACTTTATTATACCCGGGATGTCTGCTAGACTCTGGTTTGGACAGATTTAAGTGAGTTATTCCTAAGAATTACAGGACTACAATATAAAACGCCAAATTTTCATGCAAAATAATGGTACCGCTTTTAGCACCTAAAATCCGAAATAATTGTACCGCCAGGGAGGTTAACCTTGAACTGCGTAGAGGGTTCTTTGCTGTCAGAGCAGTAAGGATGTGTAAATCTTCCACAAGCAGTAGTGTCAGCAGGAAGCATTGATAGTTTCAAAAAACTATTAGATGGGCACCTTAACAACCATACAAGGGTATGCCATGTACTATTGACATAAACACATACTCACACACACACACACACACATCATAGGTTGAACTGGATGGACTGGTGTCTTTTTTCAGCCTCACCAACTATAATTATGTATAGCAGAAAGTAAAATATATATATATATATATATTTAATTGTCTGTCTTTTTTGTTTATAGCACAAAAAATAAAAAGGCAGTGGTAATCAAATACCACCAACAGAAAGCTATATTTGTGGGGAAAAAGGGCATAGCTGTTATTTGCGTACAGCGTTGCATGACCAAGCAATTGTCAATTAAAATAATCCAATGCAGTATCACAAAAAAATGGCCTGGTCATGAATGGGGTAAATGTTCAGGAGGTCAAGTGGTTAAAAAATATATATATCACTAAACATGACTCTTTTTTGCTCATTGCCTTTAACACTGTAATACTCAGTGCGGCTCAATATTTAAACCCAACAAATAGACTATTTTTTAAACATGCAGCACTGCTGTACTGGGAAGCTGCCCTGTATATGCAATGCAGGGAGCAATGATTTGTGAAGACTGTAAACTGCTTGTTAGCAACCAGTACACTGATTAAAATACTAAATATTATTTAGCACGTTGCATGCCAGAGTACTTTTATGAATCCCCTCTCCCCCTACAAAGTCCTAAAACTATACCATCCATTATGGCAAACACTGCATTCCTCCCAGTATATTAGGAACAAAGATCTCCTACTTTTACAGAATTTTTCTCATTTATGGCTTTAGCGGAGGCAGCCATTAACCATGTGGCAGGCTGCCAATGCGAGACTCACTACGCCATTCTATTTGTAGCTTCCAAATCATATCATTTGTGCATAATAATAAAAGAACGTAATGTCAAAGTTCTCTGCCAATCTGAATTGAATTATAAAAGGTGCCTCATGCTAATGTATCTATTTCATTTGTGTAGCCGTCTTTGCGAAGGAAAGTTATAAATGAGGTCTAATTTACTTTAAGCCACCTACAGCAGTAACTTGGAATACTGCTGTATTTCATTATGTGAAAGAACAGATATGTAGGGGGCTTTACTAGGGAAGCGGAGGAGTTGTTTAACTATTGTATTGCAAAAGAATGTTTTACATGTGTTAGTAAATCAATGGTATGCGCAGGAGTCCTGTTAAAAGCCCATTTCTTAAACTATTAAGGATTAGCAGGAACATATGTACAGTTAAAAGCCTAATCTATACAACTGTGATTAGATTTTTTTTTTCTATTGGCAATAAGCAAAATTATACTGTTGAAGGTTTTTTTTTTTTGTAGTGAAGTTAATGGTTGAGCTGCATAGACCTGATTTATTCTGTATAGGGAAAGTGTAAGACCAGGTGTTCTATTATTTTAAAACCAATACACTACAGAATGACTTATCAGCCTTATTTAATAAGGAAAAAAGCTAATTGAAAAGTTAATGTAAAACTTCAGCCAATTTTTTTATTTTCAGATACAGTGGGGAAGGATTGAAACCATATTTTCCACTGTTTGCATTACCCTACAGTATAAGATATTTATCTTTATTTCATATCCCGGGACACACACATACTAAATCATGTCCGAGGCTATAACCATTTCTCATATTGTAATAAAATGTTTTATTGCATTTATTCTCTTCAATGCAGAAAGTTTCATTCACTTTCTCTGAAGATGAAACAAGGAATTTTCTCTGAGACAGATGCAAATACAATTCTGATAGAGGTTCTAACCCTTCCTCAAGTTATTAAGAAAAAAATGTTTTGGCTGAAGCTTAATAAACAAACTACAAACGTATTGTTCTGAATATTCTTACATTGATGAAAGGTAAGAAATAACTAAATGCTATGGGTGACTAAGCTTTGCTTGGCACCTTTACTCTTTGCATGGCTTCAGCTCCGCAAGGTTTACCTCCATCATGACCAGGCCATTTTTTGCGATATGGCACTGCAATAATTTAAGTGAAAATTTCGCGGTCATGTGACACTGTACCCAAAAAAAAGAAATCTGATGTGTTTTTCAACAAATAGAGCTTTCTTTTGGTGGTATTTGATCACCTCCGCGGTTTTGCGCTATAATCGAAAAAAGACAGACAATTTTGAAAAAAAAAATTTTTTTTAAATTTCTGCTATAAAACATATCCAGTAAAAAATGTAAAAAAAAAAAAAAATATTTATTCATCAATTTAGGCCAATATGCATTCTGCTACATATTTTTGGTAAAAAAAAAAAATCACAATAAACATATATTGATTGATTTACACAAAACTTATAGCGTCTACAAACTATAGAATATATTTATGGAATTTTTTTTTCTTTTCTTTTTTTTACTAGTAATGGTGGTGGTCAGTGACTTATAGTGGGACTGCTGTATTGCGGAGGATAAATTGGACACCCAACTGACACTTTTGACACTTTTTGGGGACCAGTGACACTAATACAGTGATCAGTGCTATAAAATATGCACTGTAACTGTACTAATAACACAGGCAGAGAAAGGGTTAACATCAGGGCTGGTCAAAGGGTAAAATGTGCTCTTAGGGAGTGCTTGGTTACTGTGTGGAAGATGCATTTACTGTGGGAAGACAGAGATCTGTGTTCCTGCTTTGCAGAAGCATTTCAAGGTCCTGGAGTGGCCTAGCCAGTCTCCAGATCTCAACTCCATAGAAAACCTTTGGAGGGAGTTGAAAGTCTGTGTTGCCCAGTGACAGCCCGAAAACATCACTGCTCTAGAGGAGATCTGCATGGAGAAATGGGCCAACATACCAGCAACAGTGTGCGACAACCTTGTGAAGACTTACAGAAAACATTTGACCTCTGTCATTGCCAACAAAGGATATATAAAAAAGTATTGAGATGGACTTTTGATATTGAAAAAATACTTATTTTCCACCATAATTTGCAAATAAATTCTTTAGAAAATCAGACAATGTGATTGTCTGGATCTGTTTCCACATTTTGTCTCTCATAGTTGAGGTACATCTATGATGACAATTACAGGCCTCTCTCATCTTTTTAAGTGGGAGAACTTGCAATTGGTGGCTGACTAAATACTTTTTTGCCCCACTGTATATATATATATATATATATATATATATATATATATTTTTTTTTTAAGTATGATGGAGAACCACACACAGCATTCAATCAAGTGCCAGCAAACGGGTCCTCCCACCGACCTTATATATAAAAGAATAAAGTTCAAGATGTTGCTGCACATATACATATATATATATATATATATATATATATATATATATATATATATATATATATATATATATATATATATATATATATATATATATATATATATATATATATTGCCGCTAGCACCAATTTACTTAAAGAGGAACTTCACCCAAAAGTGGAAGCTCCACTTCTCTGCCTCCTCCTGCCCTCCGCTGCCACATTTAGCACCTTTTGGGGGTAGAGTGGATACCTGTCAAAGGTGAACTGAGCTGGATGTTTGCCCCACCCTCCTTCCTCTGCAGCCCACCTATTCACAAAGCGCAGAGTGGTTTCCCTTAGTCAAGATGTCGGTGCCAGCACCCGATAGCCAAAAATCAGCTTGGGTGAGGACACCGCTGGATACCTGGGCAGGTAAATGCCCTAATATTAAAAGTCAGAAGCTACAGTATTTTTGGGGGGCTGTATTATTCCTTGCTTTGAACTGGAGCTTTTATATTATTTTACAAAAATTATTACTCCATTTTAACCACTTCCCGACCAGCGCACGACAATGTACGTTGACAGAATGGCACGGGCAGGCGTATTGGCGTACAGGTACGTCCAATATTCAATGCCGCCCTACCATCGCTGGTCGGGACCCCCGTGAGTCCGGTCGCGGGACCCGCGGACTCGATCGCCGCGGGCATCCCCGCGATCGTCTCACGGAGCGGCCGAATGGAGGAAATGCTGTGTAAACAACATTTCTCCATTCTGCCTAGCAACTAGTGACGCTGATCTCTGCTCCATGTGATTGGAGAAGAGATCAGTGTTCACTAAATGAAAGCCCAACCCCCCCACAGCTAGTAACACCCTAGGAACACTTAACCCCTACACTGCCACCCACTGGTTAACCCTTTCACTGCCAGTGTCATTTACACAGGAATCACTGCATTTATATAGCAGTGATTACTGTATAAATGACAATGGTCCCAAAAATGTGTCAAAAATGTCCGAATGGGTCCCCCACAATGTCGCAGTCACAATAAAAATCGCTGATCGCCGCCATTACTAGTAAAAAAAAAATAATAAAAAATTATTCATAAAAATGCTATAAAACTATCCCTATTTTGTAAACGCTATAACTTTTGTGCAAACCAATCAATAATCGCTTATTGCGATTTTTTTTTACCAAAAATATGTAGAAGAATACGTTTCGGCCTAAACTGAGGGAAAAAAATGTTTTTTTTATATATTTTTGGGGATATTTATTATAACAAAAAGTTAAAAATAATGCGTTTTTTTTCAAAATTGTCGCTCTATTTTTGTTTATAGCGCAAAAAATAAAAACCGCAGGGGTGATCAAATATCACCAAAAGAAAGCTCTATTTGTGGGAAAAAGGACGTAAATTTTCTTTGGGAGCCACGTCGCACGACCGCGCAATTGTCAGTTAAAGCGACGCAGTGCCGAATCGCAAAAAGTGGTCTGGTCTTTGACCAGCAAAATGGTCCGGTCTGCAAGTGGTTAACTTCTGACGATGGAAATAGATGCCACTGATTTTAATGTTCCACAAGAAGCATATGTGTTGTGTGGATCAATGATATTATATATCACAAGCTCATTTCAAGAAAACTTTATATTATGCCACAGGTTTATTTATATGCTAGTCGATATCCACAGACCATATGGACATCTCATTGCTACCACATACTTTTGGATTTCCAGATGTTGATAATGCAGACCTTTAGTTTTTCTGGCATTGATATTAGTGTGAGTGCATTCCAGCTGCAGTACACACAAAAATAAACAGATGGAATATTGTAACAGTACATAAAATATTGGGTTAAATTCTGCTCACAAAGAAGCTTACAAAGACGGCAACTACACTACAAAGGCTACTGTTTCACTTTAGTCCTAAAACCTCTTGAAACTGAAACTGGCAGTCACTAAAAGCTCAGAAATAAAGGCACAGAGAAAAAAAGCCATCTGGTCAATCAAATATATTTTATTAGTATTTGGAACTAAGCAGGAACATATCCTGCAAGTGGCACATGACACAATAAAATTGTGTTTTTGCCAAATAAATGAAAGGATGTTCTGTATGCAGCCTGCCAAAGTATTACTAACCATTGTCCTTAAATGTTGGAAGTCAGAAGGGCCATTGACAGTGCCCACAGGGCACGTTTGTATAAAAGCCAGTCAACGCTTGGTATTTCTTTTTAACCAGTAGAATATTTTATTACATTTTTGTTTATGTTGTTGTCACCACTTGGCTGCAAGGAATGGGAATAATTCTGCCAAAACATCTATTGGTTGCACTGCAAAGCCTTATTCTATAAAAAGCATTGTAGTACTTTTTTTAGCTGCTTGCCTATAGTCAAAATTGAAAGGCTAAGTTCATCTTTTTGTATTAATGTACTTATTTTGCAAAAATAAATCATATTCTATTAATTCTACACATGCTTACCTCACTCTCTTCATGGATGTTCAAAAACCCTGCTCCATTACTTCTGCCTTACTTCCTAGACAGACTTTAGGTCATGACACAGGAAGGAGTTGACCAGCTGATGGTAGATGGTGCAGGGTGTGTGCTAATGAGATCAGCTGGTCAACTCCTTCCTGTATTAGACCTAAAGTCTGTTCAGGATGTAAGGCAGAAGTAATGGAGCAGGGTTTTTAAACAACCATAAAGACAGTGAGGCAAGCATATGTGGAATAAGTGGAAAGATGTTTTATTCCTGCAAAAGAAGTACATTAATGTTATATTGGTACACAGGGGAGCTGGAATTTTGAAAAAAAAGGTGAACAAAGGTGAACCTAGCCTTTAAAGTCATATATTAATTTCCACATTGTGTTTCAAGTTTTTTTCTAGACTACTCCTATTAATCTGAATGATCTTGAGGTTTGAAACTTACTTTTTGAAGATCTCCACACATTTACCTCTTTGAATGCCATGACAAATACTTAATATACCCTGTCAATATGCACTATTACTGTATGTCACATTTCACGGTGCCAGCCTTGTGAATTACAGAGGTGCTGAGAGGAGTTGTTTCAGGAGGTGAAGTAAGTATAGGGATCATTCTTTGCAGACAAGGTACCATGGATATGTAGTCCTTATAAATTTAAAGAAAAAAGCTGAGGAGACACTGTGAGGCATGCAGGGAATCCAAGAAGTTGAGGAACTTGATGGCCAGCAGACAGGCAGCACTCACATGAAAGGTGATTTTTCACATAAGCTTAATGTATGCATATTGGATTGCCAAAAATAACTATTGTGTTTATTGCTATTGTGTACTGTATGTTGTGACCATAGAACTTAAAAATAAAATAAAAAATCAAACAAAAATAACATAAAAATGTCTTACCTTATAATTACAGCCGTGGCCAAAAGTTTTGAGATTGACACAAATATAAATTTTCACAAACTTTGCTCAGTTTCTATGATGCCAATTTTCATATATTCCAGAATGTTATGATCAAAAGAATTGTGATTAATTGCAAAGTCCCTCTTTGCCATGAAAATGAACCTAATCCCATAAAAAAACATTTCCACTGCAGTTGTGAAGAAGGCTTCAGGGCACCAAAGAAAGGCCAGCAAGTGCCAGGACCATCTCCTATAGTTGATTTAGCTGTGGGATCAGGGCACCACCAGTGCAAAGCTTGATCAGGAATGGCAGAAAGCAGGTGTGAGTTCATCTGCAGGCACAGTGAGGTGAAGACTTTTGGAGGATTGTCTAGTGTCAAGAAGGGCAGCAAAGAAGCCACTTCTCTTCAGGAAAAACATCAGGGACAGACAGATATTCTGCAAAGGGTACAGGGATTTGATTGCTGAGGACTGGTGTAAAGTAATTTTCTCTGACGCATTCCCTTTCCAATTGTCTGGGGCATCCGGAAAAAACCTTGTTCGTAGAAGAAAAGGTGAATGCTACCATCAGTCATGTGTCATGCCAACATCAAAGCCTCCTGAGACCATTCATGTGTGGGGTTGCTTCTCAGCCAAGGGAGTGGGCTCACTCACAATTTTGCCTAAGATCACAGCCATGAATAAAGAATGGTACAAAAACATCCTCTGAGAGCAACTTCTCCCAACCATCCAAGAACAATTTGGTGACAAACAATTCCTTTTCCAGCATGATGGAACACCTTGCCTTAAGGCAAAAGTGATAACTAAGTGGCGTGGGGAACAAAACATCAAAATGATGGGTCCATGGCCAGAAAACTCCCCAGACCTTAATCCCATTGAAAACTTATGGTCAATCCTCAAGAGGCGCGTGAACCAAAAACACCCCACAAATTCTGACATACTCCAAGCATTGGATATGCAATAATTGACTGCCATCAGTCAGGAATGGGGCCCAGAAGTTTATTGACAACATACTAGGGCGAATTGCAGAGGTCTTTAACCACTTAAGGACCAGGCCTCTTTTTCGGACTTGGTGTTTCCATGTTTAAAACAGTTTTTTTTGCTAGAAAATTACTTAGGACCCCCAAACATTTTATATTGTTTTTTTCTAACACCCTAGAGAATAAAATGGCGGTCATTGAAATACTTTTTTTCACACCGTATTTGCGCAGCGGTCTTAGAAGCGCACTTTTTTTGGAAAAAATTCACTTTTTTGAATATAAAAATAAGACACCAGTAAAATTAGCCCAATTTTTTTTATACTGTGAAAGATAATGGTATGCCGAGTAAATTGATACCCAACATGTCACGCTTCAAAATTGCGCCCGCTCGTGGAATGGCGTCAAACTTTTAGCCTCAAAAATCTCCATAAGCGACATTTAAAAAATTCTACAGGTTGCATTTTTTGCGTTACAGAGGAGGTCTAGGGCTAGAATTATTGCTCTCGCTCTACCGATCGCGGCGATACCTCACATATGTGGTTTGATCACCGTTTTCCTATGCGGGCGCTACTCACGTATGCGCTCGCTTCTGTGCGCAAGCTCGTCGTAACGGGGTGTTTTTAAATTTATTTATTTTTTTTTTCTTATTTATTTTAATTTATTTTATTTATTTTTACACTTTAAAAAAAAAAAAAAAAATGGATCACTTTTATTCCTATTACAAGGAATGTAAACATTCCTTGTAATAGAAAAAAGCATGACAGGTCCTCTTTAATATGAGATCTGGGGTCAAAAGGTCCTCAGATCTCATATTTGGGCTAAAATGCAAAAAAAAAAAAAAAGAAAATCTGACATTTAAAAAAAAAATATACCTTTAAGAGGTATGGGCGGAAGTGACGTTTTGACGTCGCTTCCGCCCTCCTATGGTATAGAGACGAGTGGGGGCCATCTTAGCCTCACTTGTCTCTATGCCCAGCCGACAGAAGGACCCGATCGCCTCCGCCGCTACCGACGGCTCCGGTAAGCGGCGGAAGGTGCGGGAGGGCGGCGGGAGGGGGGGTGGCACCTCTCCCGCCGCCGATAGCGGTGATCTCGCGGCGAATCCGCCGCGGAGACCACCGTTATCGTACAGCCGACCGCCGCCTGAAGAGATGGACACCTCGGTTGTGGCAGCAGCTGCTGCCGTTACCAAGATATCCCTCTTCAAAAAATGGACGTACATCGTCGTGCGGCGGTCGGCAAGTGGTTAAAAAGAAGGGTCAACACTGAAAATATTGACTCTTAGCATAAACTTAATGTAATTGTCAATAAAAGCCTTTGACACTTATGAAATGCTTGTAATTATACTTCAGTATAATATAGTAATGTCATACAAAAAGATCTAAAAACACTGAGGCAGCAGACTTTGTGAAAATTTATATCTGTGTCATTCTTAAAACTTTTGGCTATGGCTGTACACGCCTGCCCAAAATGAAAATGGAGCTTTGAGATACATATCTGGAGATTATTTTACATGTTCCATATTTCAGGTTTTTATCCAGGCACCATAGTGCATCAGTCACTCAAACTACTATTTGTTGGTAAACTGGTGATCAAAGAATACAAGCTTCCAATGCAAAATATCTATTATCAAGCATGCCTACTGTGGACTACTTGATATCTATTACACACAAAAAGGGTGAAGTTACTAGTAGTGTATTTCTACCAACCACCAATAAAATACAGACATGGCTTTAAAATGTGAATATGAGACTGTGGTGGTTGTTGCTGCAAATTACTATTGAAGATTCAGATAAAGTAAGATATGACGTTGCACAGCTACAGTGTGTGCTGGAATTGATTGATTAATGATAAGTTTTATGTGTTGCCTATTATATCTTTTTAAGCACACTTCTATTTAGCACATACTACATCACAAGTAGGAGTACAGTCAGCAGTGGTACCATCCAGACATCAGTTTAAAGAGAAGCCTGCACTTTGGTATGCAATGAGCGTGTATATTGACTGAAAGATCCATGGACATAAGTGAGGGGTGGATATCCCAATATGCTAACATTTATAGTATGTGCCCAATACCAACAGATACTCATTTAGCAAGAGGTGGTGTGGGTGGGTAGAGTAGAAGGCATATCTTTTTAAAGAAAACTGCAAGAATGCTTACAATAGAAGTATAGGAAAAACATGTTTTTATTTTAAACAGAGCAAGGGAGGGTTTAACCCCTGTGGGTTTTTTTTTTTTTTTTGCCATCTGTGCCCAATTAGTGAGATTTACCTTAACTTTCTGTCCCATAGCCAAAACAGGAAGTGAGAGGAAATCATTGCAAATTAAGGGAATCCCTTTTGGACCCCCAGGCCATCAGAACCAGTGTCCTCATTGGAAGATTTCTCCTCTATTACTTTTCTGGGGACAGCCCAAAATTTTGGATGTTCTTTTACTTTCACTTTTAATGATAATGATAATCAGGACAAATAGAGAGGGTGAATCTCCCTAATGGGGGCACAAACAGCAATAATAACTTACAGGTATTTTAATCCCTCCCCATTCTGTCTAACGCTAAAGAAAATGTTGTGCCTTTAGTTATACTTTAAAGCGAACCTAAGGTGTAGTCAAGTAAACTAAAGTAACAAAAATTGCACCTGCTATAATACGACGTAATTAGCTGAGCCAGACCCCTTCACATGGGCTGCTTCATTTATTGCGTTTGCCCTTGGAGCATGCAGACTAATAATTGGGAGGTATTGAGTGTATGCTTCTGACATTGTCAGTGTATTAAAGTATTTTAACTAATAAACTTTTTACTATCATCGCTACAGTTCTTAAAATATGATGCAGGCATCTAGTAAGGAAACTAGTAATGATAATACATCATAGTGATTCAATTACCTAAATTATGACCTCTGTACAGAGGAGAAAATGCACACAATGCAAAATTACACATGCAAGATGTGCTCGTATGGATGAGCTGGATGCAACAAAGATGTGAATAATAGGTAAGTATTCAGGGTTGGATGAGAGAGGATGGAGAAGAGAAGTATTTTGTATTTTTTGTTATTGTTTTAAAAATGGCATTAAAAACAATTTAACAAAAAATATGGGTATATATATATATATATATATATACATAATTTTGAATGCAGTTTTATGTTTTTTTGTTTCAATCATACGAACATTGTGAATTTAGGAATTGATGTACTTGCACCTATGCCATCTTCCAGTTGGTGTCTATTTCTATATATGACTCTATGTTGGAGTGGCTGGGGGGGGGAGATATTTGTTGAAATGGTTTTAGGTAATATATTTAACATATCGACATGTTAAATATATATCACGGATCACTTAGCTGTTAAACATAGCTGAATATATTCTGTTACAGAGCCCCTCTAATTACCTTCTAACACTATAAGGCTCTGTTCACATCTGAACAACGCTACATTTTTACCACATCTTTCAAGTGTTTTTAAAGCGTGTTTTCGGGGGAGCGCAGTTCATTTGAATGGGCCTCCCTCTGCTCTAAAAATTCACTTAAAATAATTATTTTAGCACTGAGCCCCTTTTGCAGTGCAGATTTGTGCGCATTTTGTCATGCAGAAGATACATGCAAGATGCACGACTGCTGCCCACATTTGGGGCACCATTAGCAATGACACCTCAACCACATTTTTTTGTGCAGTAGCAGAAACACGCATTTCTATCATGCCCAGATGTGAACTGGGCCTTATTATTTCCGATCGCTCAACTTCCCAATGAAGAAGTCCAGCACCTACTAATTTTTAATGGAGAATCCCTGAAAATACTCCAAGCAAAAATACGACTCATAAACTGTGAACAACGAGTCAGATACCAACTCTTATTTTCTAAACAGCTCCAATTTTCTAATATTCAATATAAAGTAAGCATGACAATGAGAAAGTTACCATATCTTTCTGAATGTCACATATGCATTTTTAGACTGTTTTTTTTTTTCTTTATATATCAAAATATTTTAAAGAATGGCTGTTATATTATCTTAATATTTTAATGCTGTTAAATAACCTATAACAGCAATATGGTCCAGTTTATATCAAAGCACATTACCATAAATTAAGCCATTATCCATAAATTAGTTCATACATGATATCATTCATATATAATTATAAGAACAATAAGTTTGCTGCTTAAAGTGGAGTTCCACCCAAAAGTGGAACTTCCGCTCATTTGCCTCCGGTGCCACATTTGGCACCTTTCGGGTGGAGGGGGGACAGGATACCGGTCTTTAGTAGGTATCCTGTTCCCACTTCTGGGAGTCTGGGCCACGGCCCGTGACATCACAGCGGGGCTCCCTCCTCCTCCTCTCCCTGTCGCCGGGCCAGTAGGAGAGAGGAGCAGGACCTCGTGCATGCGCAGTAGGGTTCTCGACGTCAAGCTTTAAGGCTACACTGGCAGATACCCTAACCCGCAATGGCGGCGGCAGCACCCAACAGGTTGATGGAAACATCAGCTACAGTGCCAACATCGCTGGAATCCAGGACAGGTAAGTGTCCTGTTGTTAAAAGCCAGCAGCTGCTGTATGTGTAGCTGCTGGCTTTTAATTTTTTTGGGGGCGGAACGCCGGTTTAATAAAGCTCTCTGGCTCACATTGATCATTAGCCTAGCTACAATGCAGTGCCTGAGTATAAAATGAAGCTCTCACTCTATGCCTCTTCAGCCTTCTGCAATAGAATGAACGTTTAATCAAAAGCCCAATCACAAGATTTTTCTTTATCTTGAAACTTGAACAGTGTACAGAATAGAGCCTGATCATAATGAAAGGGCTGTATGCTTCCCTGCAGTCTGTAAAGTGTATGTGTGCATTTCCTCATGGAGTCCCCCACTTAGAACAGCCTGCTTTTTGGTCACCTTGCAATCCAAAGACCTATCAATGGGGTTGATTTACTAAAGGCAAATTGACTGTTCGCTTTGCAAGGACATTTTCCATTAGCATAGTGAATAAGGTAAAGCTCCACTGACTTCCACCATTCAAGCATGAGCAAGCAAAAAACGATTATTTTATTTTCTTTGCATGGGATTTGGTATTCTTTTCAAATCTTTTCACCACAATCACTAAGCTCTGGGGGAAATTCCCTTGGAAATGAACAGCCTATAAGCCTTTAGTAAAAATATATTAATCTATATGTTAATAATATATTAATATATATGTTAATATATAAAAAAAGTGCAATTAGCAGCGACACAAAAACATGAGATAAAATCATGCAAACAGAAGATAATAAAAGCAAAGGTTGTGCTTAATAAGTGAAGTAAACTAATGAACAAATACGAATCCAAAAGTGACAATCAAAAAGTGAAACCACAATAAAAAAATACATGTGAAAAGTCAATTGCACATGTCAAAATTTGAAAAAAAAAAGTCTAAAGTTAAAGTCTCTTAAAAAATGTATATAATAAAGTGCAATGTGAACATCTCTGAAAGATGAAGATAATATAAAGTGCAAAAATGTTCACAAATATGAAAGATCCAGCAAGATGATATGTTCCAGGACTTTCACCAGCACCAAGAATAATCAAGATCTCCGTGTGATAATAACTCAATAAGTGGGGATTCTTATGAGAAGGAGTGGAACTCCTGTGGTAGCGAGGTCAAAAGTGCCTGCAGAAATAGCCCTCTGCGGGGTCTAAGGCCGCGTACACACGGGCGGATTGTCTGGCCAACTAAGTTCGTCAGACAATCCGACAGACAGTCCGTTCAAAATTTGCATGAACGGACTTGACCACACACGATGAGCAGACAGTCCGCTGAAAGCGTGCGCGATGACGTGTACAGCACGTACGACGGGACTAGAAAAACGACGTCCTATACACTGCAATGCAACCTTCGGCCGTGTAAATGCTTTCTGAGCATGCGCCATACTTAGTCCGTCCAACTTGCCTACACACGAGCGGACTGTCCGCTGAAACCAAGTTTGGACGGACAAAACCAAGTTTGAACGGACTGTCTTACGGAAATTCCGTAAGACTTTGTTCGTCAGATTGTCTGCTGAAAAAGTCCGCTGAAGCCCACATACGAGCGGATTGTCCGCTGAAACACGGTTCAGCGGACTAAGTTGGACAGACAATCCACCCGTGTGTACGCGGCCTTAGGCTGGATTCACACCTATGCATTTTTAGTGCTTTTTGCATTTTGCAGATTTGCACTACAGTCCATTTAACATGGTTTCCTATGGACCACGTTCTGTAGTGCAAATCTGCAAAATGCAAAAAGCACTAAAAATGCATAGGTGTGAATCCAGCCTTAAGATGCCTCCTATAAGCCTTTAGTAAATCAACCCAATAGGCCCTTCCATTTAATTGTAATAATCTCAGTGTCTAAAAAGGCCTAATTGCATCGCTCATTGTTTTTTAAGGGGGTGGATGCATTGAATAAGCGTTTAAAATGGTATCATACTATGTGGAAGCTTTTTTTACATGACTAAACCACCCTGGGCAATGAGCTGTTTGAGATAACCGGACCATACTGGAGACACCTGGTGTGCTTAAGGCTTTTGAATTACATCCCTATGGTGAGTGTAAACTCCTAGGGGAGTGTGTTTTACGTGGTACGGAACCCTTCATCGATCAATTTTCTCATCACCTATCAACATACTATTAATTTCTCACATGTTTTTATATGTAAATGGTGGTCATATTTTATTTATCTGAATGGAGCGCTACTTTGAGTATTGGGACTTTGTCTATATGGACTAAGGACTTTTTTCCTTTCACTTAACTGTTTAACTGTCCAATATGCATGCTCAAATAGCTTTTAGGGTCTACATACACTTTAAGAAAGATTATTATGTCAAATCAATTGTGTATTTTGTTCATCTGCCAGAAAAAAAATTCCCTTTTGAAGGTCCACATTGTATAATACGCTACTTTAAGCTGAGCTCCACCCAAAAGGGGAAGCTTCGCTTGTCGCCCCCCCCCCCCCCCCCCCCGCTGCCACATTTGGCACCTTTTGTGGGGGGAGGGGGAAGCAGATACCTGGTTTTGACAGGTACTTTTTAAATCATGAACTACTGTAGGAACTATGCACGAACAGTTATGAATAGCGTTATGTTACTTTCAGTCTCCTAAATACAAAATGACACTCTTACACGTGTGTCCCACCCATCCTCTATTTTAAAATTTTTTGCTGGGTTCATAGTTTCCTTTTGTTTTTTTGGATTTGTCTTTTGGAACATCATCTACTCTTTAATATACTTGTGCCTCAACAGCTGCCATCTGATAAAAGCTAGGAAGCAATTTCTTTACTAGTTAACCTGACACAATTTTCTTGCTGTCTCTAAATGTGTTGAAGGCCTGCAAGACACATGAACAGAAAATGATTATCAATAAGCAATAAAGCATCTGCTAACTAATCATGAGGTCTCCAGCAGAGCACAGTGTGTGTATAAACATCGAACAAGTAGGTTTAATGTATTGGAAATATACTGTGGATTACCTGTCAAAAATAGTAAAAAATAAAAATTACAAATAAAAATAAAAAATAGCTGAAGCTTTAACCCTGCCTATTTAGTCTGGTATGTTATGTTTTTTCCCACAAATAGAGATTTCTTTTGGTGGTATTTGAGCACCTCTGCGGTTTTTATTTTTTGCACTTTAAACAAAAAAAACTATATTTTTTACTTTCTGCTATGAAACAAATTCAATAAAATTTTTTAAAAAATATTATTTCTTCATCAATATAGGCCGCTATGTATTCTGCTACATATTTCTGGTAAAAAAAATCCCAATGAGTGTATGTTGATTGGTTTGCGCAAAAGTTATAGCGTCTAGAAACTATGGAGTATATTTATGGTATTTTTATTTATTTAATTGTTCTATTAGTAATTGCGGCGATCAGCGACTTATAGCAGGACTGCAATATTGCGATGGACAAATTGGACACTGACACTTTTGACTTTTTTTAGGGGACCAATGCCATTATTACAGTGATCAGTGCTAAAAATATGCACTGTACTAATGAGTATACAAGAAAAAAAAAATGCTGCTCCAGGTGTATAAAGATACGGCTGATTGGAGTATCTTGCAGAGAGCTAGCCCCAGCCCGCCTCCATGGGAAACTTGGAAAGGAGAAAGAAATGGCTGCACATCCAGAACTTCCAATTGTCATTTATTTAGTTTCACATGGATAACACCAAAGACACCAAACTGTGGTCACGTAGATGCATTTCACACATACATCTTGTGCTTAATAAAGCACAAGATGTATGTGTGAAACATATCTACGTGACCTCAGTTTGGTGTTTTTGGTGTTATCCATGTGAAACAAAATAAATGATAATTGGAAGTTCTGGATGTGCAGCATATATATGTCCATCCATTCCTGAGATTTACTTTGCACTCTCAGGCAGCACAGCCAGGTCATTGACCCAACTTTTGTCTGCTGAAGTGGACACTCCTATTGAGGAATTTAACCCAACACCGGCCTTCCCTGCTCTGCAGTACCTGGAATCAGTGGATGAGGATGGGGTGGCATGGCAAGCCGGCCTGAGGACCGGAGACTTCCTTATAGAGCCATTGATAGCATTTTTTGGGATCGCTGAACGAGATACATATTTATGTGAATGCTGCCTTTCACTGTGGTTAGCTGATCTATGAACACAAGTTGTAAGGAGGAGGATACTGAGGATTTGCATACAAGGCTTTGATTAAGCTTCCATCTGGTAAGCGCACTCACTTCTTGGTGACAGGCACTTGTGTGCATTTTTTTGAGTGGAATCACTGCGGGGTTCTGATAAGGATCACAACTGAGGATTTCTTATGGACTTTTGATGAACTTTGTTCGTTCCTTCCTCTCCAGTTGGGAAATCACAATATTCGTTATTTTTTATTTCTTTTAATGTATAGTGAATGTGATATATATTTATAACTTTCATAATTTTTTATATTCCATTAGGGTAGCTAATATAAACTGTTTTCTTTGTTGGCGCAGCTTTTAAAAATTTCAGTAAAACTGCTATGGGGTGGTCTACAAGTTGAATAAGGGCTCATTGACAGCAACTATTATGTACAGACTACAGTACCCATGTACCAAAAGTCAGTTGGTTTCTGCTGAATCGGGTGACTTGCGGTACGTGTGTACCGGGCTTTAGAGTTATTCAAGAGATCTCCACCTGCACATAATTCCATCATGGCTGTATCTACAATTCATTCTGCTCTTTTAATATTTCCCTTTGTAGCCACTGACAGCAGAGAGTGTAAACAATAATAAGTAATATGTCCCTTATATACATACCCTTAGTTAAGCATATTCCTTCCTACTGGTCACCACTGGATGGTACAGGCATTAGCTTTTCTGTTTAATTGCTTGACTACTGTTCAACAAGGTCTGCGAGTGTAATAAAGCAACTTATGGGCAGACTGCATAGCTAAGGTCTACGCTATCCAGTGGCCAGCTTCCTCTCTGGAACATGCACATCTTAAAGTGGTTGTAACCAAAAAAATAAAAAATCCCTTTCCCTTATAGAAGGTGTTACCTGTCCCTCTGGAAGCTGTAAAAAAAACCTGGCTGATCCTGCCTGGTTCTGCCCTCCCCTCTGTAAACTGACCACTGTTTATCATGGCTGCTGAGCCCTGACACCATGGTCAGTTTACATGCTTCCATCACCCTCAGCCGTGCTCTGTCCTCCTCCCTCTGTCAGCTTGGGAGTCTGTGTGAGTTGTCTCTCACCCCCCCCCCCCCCCGCTGCTGTTAGTAGAAAACTAAACTTTAAAAAAAATTCACTGTCAGCCCCTCTTTTTAGCAGCCATAATACACTGTGTAATTGCTTGTTAACCACTTGCTTACTGGGCCCTTAAACCCCCCTCCTGCCCAGACCAATTTTCAGCGCTGTCAATCTTTGAGCGACAATTGCATGGTCATACAAAACTGCACCCAAGTTAAATTTTTTTCCCCACAAACAGAACTTTCTTTTGGTGGTATTTGATTACCTCCTGGGTTTTATTTTTTGTTTAAAAAAATGAAAAAAGACCAAAAATTATGAAAAAAAATACAAAAACTGTTTCATATTTTGTTATAAAATTTTGCAAACAGGTAATTTTTCTCCTTTATTGATGCACACTGATATGGCTGCTCTGATGGGCACTGATAGGGTGCACTGATGGGCACTGATAGGCTGCATTGATGGGCATTGATAAGATTGGACTGATGGGCACTAAGAGGTGGCACTGAGAGTTGGAACTGATGGGCGGCACTGAAGGGCATTGGTAAATGGCACTGATAGGTGACACTGATGGGCACTGATAGGTGGCAGTGATGGGCAGTCATGGGCACCGGCAGGTGACACTGATAGGCAGCACTGCTGGGTGGCATTGATGAGGTATTGATTGGCACCACTGGTGGGCATTGATATGTGGCACTCATGGGCCTTTATAGGTGGCACTGCTATACATTAGTGGGAACTGATTGGTGAGCACTGATATGCACTGTGGGCACTGAGAGTTGGCAATGGCAGGCAGAACTGATGGGCACAGATGAGGTGGCTGTGCCTCTTCCTCTTTGGGACCGATGTCCCTTACACAGAAGCCGGTGATTGGCTTTTTTTTCTCCTCACACTGTCAGCGTGAGGAGAAAAAGAAATGATTACCAATCTCCTGTTTACATCACGTGATCAGCTGTCATTGGCTAACAGTTGATCACATGGTAAGGGACGGGATCTGCCCCTTCAATCTGTGATCATCCGAGTCTCATTGACTCGGTGATCACAGAGCGTGCTGCGAGTGCCCTGCAGGAGACGTGTGGGGAGCGTGCAAAGGGGAGGATGTTTATTGGTGGCAATGTAGGTCTGCGCTGTAGCCGCCATTCAGTTATAGCACGACGAGATTAAAAACAAAGCCTCCTAAATATCTTTTTGTTATGTATCTTCAGGCCGGTCACATGTCTCCCGGCCTGCTCTAATACTTTAAGTTTCAGGGCTACAATGGAAGAGGGGCCAAGGATGGCTGCTCTACATCCCTGGGGACTGATGTCAGAGGGAGATCTTGGCCCCTTCCATTGTAGCCCTGAATTAAAGTATTAGAGCGGCCGGGAGACATGTGACCGGCCTGAAGATACATGACAAAAAAGATATTTAGAGGCTTAGAGTTAACAATTACACAGTGCATTATGGCTGCTTAAAATAGGGGGGCTGGCAGTGAATTATAGTGTAGGGTGAAAAACCCCTTTAAGGGTGCCCAGGGATGCGTTCTTTAACATTTTTTTGAAAACAGAAGGAAGTTGATGTATCTCCACCCCCCCCCCCCCCGCACACACGCACACACGCACACACGCACACATGCACACTGTTATGCTGTTATGAGGGGCTCAAAATACAAAAAAAACTGCAGCTGCAGCTACAGGGGTGAAGTGAGGATATGCATACATTTTTAAAATAAGAAAAAAAATATTTCAACAATACTAATACAGCATTTTGAGTGAGCGATTAATGTGACTTAAGTACTCCTTTACCAGCCTGCAGAACATATGACAGAGGCTTATTTTCATATCCAAGTTCTGTTGAAACAGCTAGGATAATGTTTAAACAAAAATTGCAATGCTGATGTAATGCTCTTTGTGTTGTGTGTAGGTGTATTTTTATTGAATAGTGATAGAAAGGAGGTTTGGTAGAAAGCAGACATAATTAATACGCATTAGCACAATTCCCTTATGTGAGCTGCTTTCGCTATAAATTACGCATTTGTGTAAAGCTACTGTCAGATGTGTTCAAAGCGAGACAAGCGCCCTCAGTGGTGCACTTCTTGGAAGCAGAGAACATTCATATCATGAGCCCTTTGAACAGCACATAAAAACATGTGCACTTGTTGGATGTGACAGGCTCATTGAAAAACTCAATATCCCTCTTGCCAATCAATCAGGCTTTTCAATCCCCACTTCAATCAATCACATAAAAATGTCATGTTCTGTGATAACTACACAAAAGAGAGCACAATGCTTCGGCAAGACTACCATGCCATACTTTCAAACTGCACAATGAATGAACTTATCTCTCCTCGGTAAATTCTACAGGCGCAGGCCGTTTATTTTCAGCAGTGAACAATGTCAGCAATCTATTGTTTCAATCTTTTCCATAGACATAAATTATTGGGGAGTTACCGCCGCGTGAAGGCACCATTTTTCCCAGATGCAATTCTCCATATTAGTTAACCGTAGAGTTAGCGCAAGGTTGACTTTGAGAACCATTGCTTTCTTTTAGGCAATTGCATTGTTCATAAA
Organism: Lithobates pipiens; assembly: GCF_037356315.1. Lineage (NCBI taxonomy): Eukaryota > Metazoa > Chordata > Amphibia > Anura > Ranidae > Lithobates > Lithobates pipiens. The sequence continues at coordinate 94,161,670 of NW_027507903.1, read as the reverse complement.
AATTAATTACCAGTATAATTAAAACCACAGTCTAGAAGCAGATTGTTTAGAAATAAATATTAAAAAGCAAAAAGGGGACAGTTTCAAACAATGCCTTGCAGAAACAGGAGAGTAATAATAGCCATAAAAATGACTGCAATAGAGCCTCAGGGCATGGGAGGGTTAAGAGCAGGAATCAGATTGTCCCTTGACAGACAGCTGGCCTGGCATTTTTATTTGAATGCCATGTAGCTAGATGTTTAAGGGAAGTCTGTTTTCTTGTTTAGGCCAGGGTCACACTGGTATACCACAGCCGTACCACTTTGGATCCGACTTTGCCCTGCGACTTGAAGACCGTCATGCGTCTGACTTCAATGAACAGGGATCCAACTTTGATCCCTGACAATACCAGACACTGTGTCCGGTATGAATCTTTAGGAGAAACTCCACACCAAATAATAAAAAAAAAAAAACGGCATGGGTTCCCCTCCAAGAGCATACTAGGATTTTTGGTCTAGTGTGGGTTTTAAGGGGAACAATGCCGAAAAAATGATGTGGGTTCCCCCCCAAAATCCATACCAGACCCTTATTCGGGCATGCAGCCCGGCAGGTCAGGAAAGGGGGAGGGGATGAGCGAGCGTCCCTCCCTCCTGAATCTTACCAGGCTGCATGCCCTCAACATGGGGGGGTGGGTGCTTTGGGGCAGGGGGGCCCTGCTTCCCCCAACCCCAAAGCACCTTGTCCCCATGTTGATGAGGACAAGGGCCTCTTCCCGACAACCCTGGCTGTTGGTTGCTGGGATCTGCGGTCAGGGAACTTATCGGAATCTGGAAGCCCCATCTAACAAGGGGGTCCCCAGATCCCAGCCCCCCACCCTATGTGACATACATTAGAGTGGGTGTACCCCTACCCGCTGAAATATATTAAAATTTTAGTTTTTGAGTTTAGATAAACTTTAGCTGAATGTTTTAAAGCTTATTTATGATAATGGAGTTCAATGCACCCTTATTTAACCTCCCTGGCGGTATGATTCAGTCTGGTTTTAGGTGCTGAAAGCGATACAATTATTTTGCATGGAAATTTGGCGTTGTATATTGTAGTACTGTAAGTCTAGCAGACATCCCGGTTATGATAAAGTTTATAATATAATAAATAATTATAAAAATTATTCAATAATGTAATCAAATCCAAAAACACTGAAAAAGGGACACTTTTTGGTTGCTATGGACAATCTCCAAATTTCAGGCAGAAAAAACAGTATTTATAATATAAAAGTGCATGCAGGGCATTGCACAGACCACTAGGGACAAAGGGGGTGTGTAATTTTTAATACAGTACTGTAATCTGTAAGATTACAGTGCTGTGTGTGTTTTGTGTACTTTTACTTTTTTGAATTTGCCGCCGTTCTCCGCTCCCGTGCGCCGAAACGTGGCAGGGAATGGAGCTCGGTGGCATTCGGCACTATGAATCGAGCGGAGGACAGCTCGATTACACAGCGCGGAGGACATCGCTGGATCCAGGGGACAAGGTAAGTAACTCTCCCTGTGTCCTCCCCTGCATCCAGCGATGCGATCCCAAGTCTGGCTCGGGGTTACCGCTCCTGTTAGTAAAATCCCAACCCGAGCCAGACTCGGGATTACCGCTAGGGGGGTTAAGGTTGGTAACACTTGGGAAAGCCAATATTTAATTTGGACATGATTCAGCTGATTTAATAATGGCAAACAGACTGTTCTCTTAGCGAATCTTCACTCAAAGAGAATGTCTTTAAGCAGCACCCTCTGCTAAGAAGAGAGCCATAATTGGCCAAAGGCAGGGTGCCTTATATATATATATCAATACACCACCTGAACTGCATTAGAAACAGTACACCACAGAATGCACTGTGGATATAGGCTACACTGGATGCAGAGTATATACAATATATATATATATATATATATATATATATATATATATATTGTAGACATGTCACTGGAGAAGTGATCGAGGGGGTGTACATCTCACCTAGGTTGCTACACAGTGTGAGATGGTAAATCCAGGATGGATCAGTTTCTCAGCAGCGATATGCTGCTGAGTTGTTATTTAATTTTGCCGGGCCTGGGTTTATATGGAATGGCAGGTAGGTTTGGTAGAGGGACCTGTCATTCCACATCCCCCGATCCAGTTCTGGGTTTGGGATCAGGTGAGCTTTGATCCTAATTAGCCTGGGAAGCTAAAGGCTCTGCAGGGTCTGCAGGTGATTGCTCTCAGCCAGGGAATGAACAATCTGTGTGTTGAAGGAAGCTGCAAGCACAGCCACTGCTGGAGCTAAAACTCACCCTGCGATATCCAGGTGAAAGACGCTGTGTTTGTAAGTGTCAGATAGGTGAGCAGAACCTGTTAGTAAGCGCCCAGCCGGGCTAGGACTTTTATTTTTGTTGTACTTAGAAAGCACGGTGTTGCTGTATATTTTGTTTGCTGGACTGTTTGTACCACGAATAAACGCCAAGATCTGCTTTATAAATTCCAAGTCTGCTGTGAACTGTGTCCAAACACACCCTACCCCAGGAAGATCCCTTACAATTGGTGGAGGTAGCGGGCAACACGGTTGCTAGGGGCAACGGTGTGGACAGACTTGGCTACAGCTGCTTATGTCTTGGGTGAAAGCTGCAACTACACTCCAAGAACAGTCCAGCAACATGGAGGAGATGCTGAAGCAGTTTATGCAAGTGAGTTTGCAACAACAGCAACGACATGAACAGTCCATGGCTGCACAACAACAACTTATCGAGCACCTGATAGCAATTCTAGAGGCGCCTGTGGTTGCTAATCCACCCACAGTGATGGGAGCCGCTCCAGAGATTTTTTTTGGGAGAAGGACTGTGCAGAAAGCGCTGCAAAAGATGACTGCTGAGGACGATGTTGAGGCCTTTCTAACAGTATTTGAGCGCGTGGCTGAGCGAGAGAAGTTACCAGCCGCTGAGTGGGCAGAGGTAATTGCGCCCTATTTAACAGGTGAACCCCAAAAGGCCTACTATGACCTCAGTGAGCAAGAGGTTAAGGACTATACTCGGCTAAAAGAGGAGATACTTGCCCGACTAGGAGTTACTACTGCAGTCCGTGCCCGGAGGGTACGCAACTGGAGCTACAGTCTGGACAAGTCAGCGAGGTCCCAGATGTATGACCTAATCCATTTGGCAAGAAAGTGGTTGGAGCCAGACACTTCTACTCCTGCACAAATCCTAGAGAAGGTCGTGATGGATCGCTACCTCCGAGCACTTCCTACTGACCTGCAACGCTGGGTGGGACAAGGTGATCCTAAGAATGCAAACGAACTTGTCAACCTTGTGGAGAGGTTCCAGGCGACTGAGGACTACCTCCGTGATGTTCCTGCAGCATCTTCACCTCCCCGGAGCGCCAGATCTGTGCCGTCAGCTGGTAAGAGACTTCCATCTATTGGGGGAGTGTGGAGGGGTGCTGATGGGGGGAAAAGGGCTCAAGTGGTGTCTCAGGGACAAAAGACTGGTGATGGTCCCGGGTGGCTAAGGGGCTCTGAAAAGGACTCCTTGCCAAAGAGACCAGGCCCTATCCAGTGTTGGAGATGCCATGAGTCGGGACACGTGTCGGCCCATTGCCCTCTTACCTCTGAACCCATGGAATGTGACGCTAGCCGGCGTCAGTCGCTATTTGCGGAACCATCTTGTGCTGCAGTTCCTGGACTAGAGACTGAACCGCAAATCTGCAACATCACAATCAATGACTTTCCTGTTAAAGCGTTAATGGACTCAGGAAGCCTTGTAACCTTGGTGCATGCTAGCCTGGTGACTGGGGACTTAGAGTCTAAAAAGCATATGAGCGTTGTGTGTATACATGGTGATACAAAAGTGTACCCTATAGTGCTGGCTAAAGTCGGGACTGAACAAGGCACAGTACAATATGAAGTGGGTGTGGTTAAAAACCTCATGCATAATGTAATATTGGGGCGCGATTTTCCTTTATTCTGGGCTCTCTGGGAAAAAAGAAAAATCCCCAAAAGGAGTGAGGATACCTCTAAGGTGGTTGCCTTGTCCACTGTGAATGATAAAAGTGTACAGGATGAAAATGATTGTTTTCCTTTGCAGGTCCTGGCTGGGGAGGAGGAGGCTCCTCCCACTGAGCAAAATATACTAGACTTAGAGGTGTCTAGCGATAATTTTGGGGCTGCACAATTACAGGACCCCACTCTCAAAAATGCGAGAGAGCAGGTTGCTGTTATGAACGGGGTACCTCAGGAACCAGATGCTGAAAAAAGATTTCCACATTTTTCGGTGACTAATGATCTTTTCTATAGAGTCAATAAGGTTAAGGATGAGATTGTGGAACAGCTTCTGGTACCTAAGCCGTACCGGCGTCAGGTGCTTGACATGGCACATAACCATGTTCTTGGGGGACACTTGGGGACTGACAAAACGCGAGAGAGGGTTCTCCAGAGGTTTTTTTGGCCGGCCATATATGATGACATTAAAAAATACTGTGAGTCGTGCCCCACATGTCAGGTTAGTGCCCCAGTGTCACATTTTCGCAGTCCTTTGGTTTCGCTCCCTATTATAGAGGTGCCTTTTGAGCGTATTGCCATGGATTTAGTGGGTCCCATTGTAAAGTCAGCTAGAGGACACCAGTATATTTTGGTAGTCCTGGATTATGCGACCCGCTATCCTGAGGCTGTACCCTTAAGAAACACTGCATCTAAAACAATTGCACGTGAGTTGTTTTATATGTTCTCTAGGACTGGGATCCCCAAAGAAATCCTAACTGACCAAGGGACGCCATTTATGTCGAAAGTAATGAAGGAATTATGCAGACTATTTAAAATCTCACACATCCGTACCTCTGTATACCACCCCCAGACGGACGGATTGGTGGAGAGATTTAATAAAACTTTGAAACATATGTTGAAGAAAGTGGTGGCAAAAGATGGTCGTGACTGGGATCATTTATTACCCTACCTCATGTTTGCTATTAGGGAGGTGCCCCAAGCGTCCACAGGGTTCTCACCATTCGAGTTGGTCTATGGTCATCACCCTAGGGGTCTACTAGACATTGCAAAAGAGACATGGGAGAATGAGTCCACCCCATACAAGAGTGTTATTGAGCATGTAGCACAAATGCAGGACCGTATAGCCACTGTAATGCCCCTGGTAAGGGAACACCTCCAGAGGGCTCAAGAGGCCCAAAGTAGAATTTACAACCGGTCCGCAAGAATCAGGACATTCAACCCAGGCGATAGGGTCCTTATACTAGTCCCCACTGTTGAGAGTAAATTCTTGGCGAAGTGGCAAGGTCCCTATGAAATTGTTGAAAAGGTCAGTGAGGTGAACTACAAGGTGCACCAACCAGGTAGAAGGAAGCCTTTCCAAGTTTATCACATAAACTTGATCAAGCCCTGGAAAGACAGGGAATCCTTGGTGGCGACAAATACTGTTAATAATTTGTCACCACCAATCCCTCCAGTCAAGGTAGGTGATACTCTATCAGTGTCACAGAAACAGGAGGCTCAGGAATTTTTACAGAAAAACAAAAACAAGTTCTCTGACCTCCCAGGGCGTACACACCTCATCCATCATCACATTGAAACTGAGCCTAGAAGCAGAGTAAACCTTAAGCCCTATAGGATACCCGAGGCACGTAGGGAAGCCGTATCTGCCGAGGTAAAACGTATGCTTGCTCTGGGGGTAATTGAGGTGTCACAGAGTGAATGGTCCAGCCCAATTGTGCTAATCCCAAAGCCCAATGGAACTTGGAGGTTCTGTAACGATTTCAGAAAGTTGAATGAGATCTCCAAGTTCGATGCGTATCCTATGCCCAGGGTAGATGAGTTGATTGAGAAGTTGGGTAACGCCAG